>NW_027040593.1:0-600000 GCF_037179485.1 Ochlerotatus camptorhynchus | reverse complement strand
GACAAGGATTGAATCCTTGGAAAAGGAACTCGAGCATCTCTCTTTTAATAACACCAATAAAGACATTCAACTTCAAAAGGTAAGACGAAAAATACTTTCATAAACAGCATTTTTTTTATAGATAATAAACTTAAATTGACAGTATATCAAGCAACATAAGCCAAAAGTTGTGTACAGACTGGCTACGAACACCAAAAAAGGATTGCGATACTCGGAGGAAATTCTATGACCTCCCACACAAATCGAAGATCGCTCAATGGTACCGCGTTGTTGATGGAAACCCCGAGGGGCACGCAATACAAAGAACCGGTGCGTTGAAGTTAAATTGCAATCAAAAGTATTTAAAGTAATTAATGCGTTTTGAAGTAGTACTGACGGGTTATTAAAATTATCTATCCGTAATTAATCTAATTAAAAGTACATGTAATCAATGTACTTTAATTACGAAATGTCGACTGTAATTAATGGAGTTAACAAGTAGTTAATGTTCTACATTGTGTAATTAATGTAATTAAAGCAGTAGTTAATGGAATTAATTTAATTACAGCCGTTGCCTGCGTTGGAGTTAAAGGTTGGTGGATGCGTTAACGTTGGATTCGACATCGGTGACATTGGGGAACACCAGCGCTATTCTTCCTCTATATATTTATTAACTCTATTGCCCCATCAGTTGCTGTATTCGAACAGAAAGGGAAGTATTGAAACATGAAATCAAACTTATTTGATGTTGCATCAATATGCTCATCAAGAAATTTTCATTGTCGTATTCGGCAAATCAGAGGTTCTACAATGGATCACATCATTCGAGCAGGTAAAATGGCGCTACCTACCACTCAAACTTTGGTGTGGATTAGTGCTTTTTTAGAAAAAAAAAAATGTTCTATAACCTCGAGAAAAGAGGTTATTATTTATGGTTTTAGGAGGTCAGTCAAACAGTCCGAACCGACTGTTGAAATCTGGGTACTGCGGAGTCGATCGATTTTATTTTGCAAGCCAATGGAAAACTGCTTGAAAAATTTCTCAAGTTTAAAATTGTTTTGCTCTTTCTCAGCTGATTCCCGCCAAAAGCTCTGAGCCAGGAGTGCTTGAGCCCACCAAAGTTCACTTACATACATGTTTCGCCAAAGTATGTTTTACTGTAATTGAAAGCTCAGATGAGTCATAAAAACTATGATGGATTTTAAACTTTAATCACTGAGCCTGTTGTTTTTTGTCTTTGAGTTTAAAATTAAGAATGTATTATGACAAAGTACGGATCATTTTTATGATGCTTGACGACGGGTATTAACAGTAACTGCATTTGTTGATTCTGAAAGTTTGGCTCCCGTTTGGCAGTTCACACTGCACCGTTCGAAAAATGCATGTAAATTTCTGCGATAAAATTAACGCTACACACTAAGATTTTTTTGCCGAGATGGGCACCACCGAGCAGCTCGGCATTTTATTTTGCTGGATATTCAGCAAAAAATATATTTGTTAGCTGAGATCTCGGCAAAACTCCCGTTTGTTAGCTGAATCTCGGCAAGTTTTTCACTGAGATCCAGCAAAATAAAATGCCGAGCTGCTCGGTGGTGCCCATCTCGGCGAAAAAATCTAAGTGTGTAGATGTGGCATAAATTTACGCGATATTTCGTGTAAATTTAAGCGCAATATCGCATAAATTAGCAAAATTGCATGCAAGCTTGTAAACGATTTCGCTGTTTATACCAAGTATAGCTCAAAATTAAACGAGGAGATTTTACGCGATAGTTAAAATTCAGAATTTTTTTCTGTGTGGCTCCCAAGTGACAAGCACCCAGGTTGAAATGAGTGGACGAAATGAACTGATGAACATAATGAACATGCCAAACTGTTAGAATATGTACCTATTAGGTTTTGCACCGTCGGGATTAACCTCAATCTAATGACAGTTCAGTGGTACTGTTTACGTGGACTTAGTCGTTTTTTTTTCTTGGGTAGATTTTCTCGATAATTTTTCAAACTGCAGTGAGATGTAAACCACACTTCTGCATTGTCCACGAGCAACATCCTTTCATCGCGCTGTTCCTCGACAATTTTCAAGTTAAAGTTCGGTAATTTTAGAATATTTAATTTCGAAAAAACGACTAAGTGCTTGTAAACAGTACCACTGAACTGTCAAAAAGGTTCAGCCTATTAAAACCATAGAGGTAACTCTAAGACCACTGGGTCCCGAAGAAAATCATTATTATTTTTGGCTCACTCAGTACCAGAACAACGGTCCCAAGCAGTCCCAAGCTATTTCACTCACCCCTGCATGTTCTGCATGAATCCACACACCCCTGATGTTATCTGTCAAACTTTCATAGCGAATCAAAACAAACATAGTGTAGTAATAGAATTTCAACTAGAATAGGGTACGTTAATCGTTTGCTTGGGACCAATAGGCTACTAAAGTGGTGAGCCAATTTAAAATCGTTAGTTTCGTATTGATTGTTGTTAAAACTGAGTTCATTCGTGACGTCACGCTGCAGAACCTAATATAGAGCGTATGAAATATACAGCTGATTGAAGTTTAAATATACTCGACACCGTCATGTACAAGTGTTTTCATTTACCACTAAAAGAAAAGTGCTAAAATAGAAAAATTGCATCATTTTCTTAAATTCGCTGGTAAAAGGTCATCTTAAAACTGCTCGATAATTCCAAATAGATGGGAGCTTGGTTTGATCGAGAAATAATATTTTAAACATGCCTAAGTAGGCGATGACCAGGTTTTGCTTTTCTATTTCATACCGTGACAAACTTACTGGCAAATAGGATTGCTTATAGTTAATTTTCCTGAAAATCCGTTAACCTAAATAAATACAGTGATTATTTTTCTAGCACCACAAAGCCGTAGTCGCGGCTTTGATGCATCACGATGTTTTAAACTGCGGTCAATTTAGCCAAATGTACTTCAGCAAATACCACAGAAGGCGGTTAAAATGACTCATATATTTAATCTGCAAATTCTATGGTCAACTTCCACCGATAACAGGCTGTATCAGATTTGGATGAAAAAGGCCTACAAAAGATTGTCACGAAGAAGTATGATGATCATGGAATTGAAGGATGGTGATCCAGAAGAAACCAGCGTTGGATAATGGGAAGCATCGGAATTTATTTATCACCGTTGAACGTCTTTGTTTTACACTAGTGGTGGTAAGCTCCAATCGGTATTATCCTCGGATTAAATACCGATCAAGAATGTCCGGCTGCTTTGATGTCGACATCAGAGTTATTCAACACGATGCTATGCAAACAATTCGCAGATCATCCAAACAGGGACGGTATTAAAAGTTAATCCGAGTTGGAGCTTACCGCCATAGGGGAATAAACACAAAAAACAGCTTAATGTGTTACCGTACATTACATATTGAGCAACTAGATTTACTCAGAGTTACTCAAAATGAACTCAAACATTACTCATGATCAAAATCTGTCTTGCTTCAGTCTATTGCAGGGGGAACGACACTTCAGGATTATCCCCTTTTTACCAAAACCTCTCATAAAATTTTCAACGTGCACAAAATTTCAATCCATCCTATCTATTCTTTCTATTCCCAACTTATCCCTTCTGCATGCACACAAATTGTCAAGCAAGCCGTGCAGTTTCTCGAAGGTTTCAGGTCGACCGCGAAGCACTCTGCCATAACCACTGTCAGTTTTTAACAATCTCCACAACAAACACCACGTATGTTAGCTGGCTATGCCGGTTAAAAATCGGTGCGAAAACCTCGGCGAAAAATTAAAAAAGATTACTCGTCTAAAATCGGTCGCTGGACAACATCAAGTGCATCACGGAGAAGACGACAACGCACATCCATTTTCCGGACTCAACCCGATCTAATTTGACGGATAAGAGCCATGACATTTTTTGACCTGTATTTTCAAACTTTACATCAAGAAACAAAAAAAAACAAAATGTCTTCGTTTTTACGTAGCGGAAAGCTTTACTCCTCCTCCCTTATGTAATAATTCGTAACGATATATAAGCGTCACGTAATTTATGGACGCTGCATTGCAGCAGATTTTTCTTCTTTTTACACCTATCCTCTTCGGGTTAGGACTTGTATTCCTCTGAAACTTTTTAACACCCCTCACATCACATCCATTCCCTGATCTATCCCTTATATTTTTTTCTATCCGTCCTATTTTCGTCATTTTCGTCAACACGACACACTCAAAAAAATCTCATCAATTATGTTTTTCCCCGAAAATCCCAAGTAATTACTAGACATAAAAAATACATCCAAATGAGTGTCGTTCCCCCTGGTCTATTGGTACTACTCTTAAGGGCCACCTACATTAGATCCGTTTGCGTTGCGTTGACGTAAATTTGACAGTTAGACAATAGATTTAGCTGTCACTTTGCCGCAACGCGTTCGATCCGGATCTAATGTGCGTGAATTTTTCCCCAATTTTCCTCATTTTACGGCAGATTTTTGAGACAAATTTACTCATCGCTGAGTTCCTGCACTTTTGGCGATTATGAGTGAACTAAACTCAAATTTAGGTCGTTCTCATTTGCCATGTAGATTCGCCAAGGAGGCCTATAGACCTTTTTGACGTTTAATCGTCTTTCTCTATTTAGCACACATGGATGAATGAACGGTTTGTTTTCCCACTAATCTGTTTCCCTCTTGATCGCACTCGTTCGATTTAAATAGTGCAGTAGTGTGCGCCGATTAAACGTCAAAAAGCTCTATTTCGATCGAAGTGTGCCTTGCTTCTAAAAGGATGCAAACATTTTCTAGTTGTCAAATTTTTCGTCGCATTTTTTTCGATTTTTGGCTGGAGGAACTTGATATTTTTTTCTAGAAAGTGCGCGAGAATATAGGATTTAAAGGCCATAAACTCAGGATATTTCCAGCTGTATTTTTAACGAAATTCCGACTGTGTGAGCTGTGACTCGTGTTTTCCGCTGTTTTAGGTTCGGCCGTGAGATTAGTACTTTATAGTGCGCAGTTCAAGATAGAAATACTCAGAGGGAGAGATAGGCGGAGAAAACAAAATACAATTCGGCAGCAGGGATTTGTTCCTAAATTATCTTGCAACCCTTGCTAGAAGCTAGCATTTCAAATGACTTTTATTTTTGATTCGATTTACGTGCAAAATAATAATTGATTGCATCGCAATATTTTGCACATTTCTCGGGGCCATTCATTAACCAACAAAGATCAATTAATCAATAGAGTTAGAATATTGTTTTTGGTTCCAAAAACTAGCTGAATTTGAGAAGCACACAAAACATAAAGGTGATTGAATTTCTGTTCGATTGCAATACTCTCAAATTCATTCTAGTAAGAATTAGAAATCCTCGGAAAAAATCTAATGGGAACCCAACTAACATTTTCAGCTTTGTAAGCCAACTTTTCCAGCGTTGTGCTGTAAAGTAGCTGAAAAGAAGCTGCAGATACAGCTACAAGCAAAAGCTAGCAAAATAGTTTTGGAGAGCGTTTACTCAACTTTCTCACAACCATTATTCAATTTGTCAGTCGCACTGAATAACATCAGCCAATAAATGCTAATGTCACTTCTATACACACACTAATCAACTTTCAACTTGTAGCTGTAAAACAAAGCTAACAAAGTGAATATATTACTCATTTTATGGCTTCTAAACAACCAACCACTCTTGCTGAATAACATAAACATCAAAAGTGCTTTATCAACAACTAAACAACCTGTACTCAGCTTATAAACTGTGTTAGAGCAACTTCGGAAGCATTTTCACAGTCAACTAGGTTTATTTTTAGACGTGTGCAGATTTACAGCTTCTACTCTGCTCTTTTATAACTAAAAGAAAAGTGATTCGTGTGCACTATTATAAAGCCTCTACTCAGCGATTTTGTTGCAGAAGGGAATGTTGATTTGTTTACATAAGTTCAAAGTGTTGGCGTTGCACAGTTGGGAGTATCAAGGTTTGCCAATGAGGTCGTCTCGAGTTCGATTCCAGGTTCCGGTGCAGGGTAAATAATTTGGTGATGATTTGTAACTAATTTCGATTAATTTGATTCACAGCAAAAAAAAACTCAATAAATTCCTTCATAAAAAAGCGTAAACATTATTTAACCCGGTTTCAAGAGAAAGCTGTGTAGTGATTATTGGATAACCGGGAAAAGGTTGAATTAAGCACCTTTCAAGTTCACACACAACTAAACAGCAGGATAACAGCTGTATAGAAGCGTTAATGGATATGCAATAAGAGCTTCTCGCGACCGTTCCAACAGCCATAAGTAGCTGACTAAGTTCGCCAGATTTGCTTGTATAGAGGTTGAGTAAAGGTTTCCTCATATTGTATAACGTTTGAATACAGCTTGAGGCTGTATAAATAAAATGAGTAAAGCGTTTACATTGTGAAAATTGTTAGTTGGGAATGTTCGATTGGCTCAGATTTTGACAGTTTATTTGGCTCAAAACATTCTCTCCGCTCATCTCTCCCTCTGAGTATTTCTAGTTCAAGAGTAAAATTGACGGGGTTGCGAAGTGTAATGGTGCTTTTACAATTTTGGATGCCTCTGGGTTTTGAGAGCAACTGAATGCTGAAGATTCGGGAACCAGCAGCAGGTCCGGCGTATGTATGTTTCCACGCTGGAAAAGAAGGAGGACGAAGATAGTCAACAACACATCGATAGATAATTTTTTTAAATCGTTAGTTTCATAATAATGAGAGAGAGAAGGATTAGTATTTTCCATTTAATTCCACTACTTTATTTGCTTATCCTTGACAGATACGCGTATTTCGTCTACAATGTGCAGACTTCTTCAGTGTCTTGTACTAATACTCGACTCGACCAGTCAGAGCCAATTTGCTGTCAATTCCGAGCCAGTTGCTGATTGGTCGATTTGACAGTAGCAATCGTGGAATAAAAAGCACAGAGGGATCACATCAATCTGACTGGCAGTGATGCCGGAATCAATGTTGACGTCGCTGGCGTTGTTAGTTGTTTATATTTGTGAAAGTTAAGTTGGAAAATAGGATCCACGGCGTGCTTTAAGCGATGGATAATCTTGCTTGTTTATGATTGCTTTTATTTTGTTAAGCAAAAATGATGTACTAGGTGCTAAACGGCGGTAGAAACTTTGAATCAAATTCAAATTCTAATAGAAAAATCCTGGCATCATTGGTCAACTCCGTCAAACACCATGCACTAATTTTCGTCGGGCATTCATCAAAAACATTAAGAAGAGTGAGAAGCTGTATTGTCAAGTCCCGTCCCGGGATTTTCCTATGTTTCGAGGGGTGCATCGATTAGCTTGGGACCGAAGAGAATACCAGAGCTGAGCCAGAAAGTTGAGCACGTTTCTTCGGGACCTTCTAGTCTTAGAGTTACCTCTATGCTTTTACCACAAACGAAGTGACAGACGGAGCGGCTCGAAAACTTTGGTGACGCACCTTCTATTGCAATTTTTCAGTGTACCACATGGCAACACCACTACTACTGGATTGTACCACATGGCAACACTACTAATGGATTGTACCACATGGCAACACTAAATGTGCTAGAATGTTTTGGTTCTATCTCTTTCACTCTACTCTAAACTGAAATGCATAAAAAAATGACAAAATGATACACTCTTTGCACACTGTCAAAGATCATATTGCACACAAAATCAACTATGTTCAAATCAAAACAAAAATGCTAGCCCATCTGGTGGCTGATGGCACAAGCTTCTAAGAAATTTCTATTACAGCGAACCACATTATTTTAATTGATTTCTTCGCCAGTTAGTCGTTAGCACAAACGAAGTGCTTTTACCCCGTCAAAAGTGGTCCGTCTTACCCCTAGTTTACATTTTTCACAATATGGTATATTTTCACATGTTTAATGCATTTTTACATACCTTTATCTCAGTCACAGAAGCAGTACAGTCTACTGAGGTACCAACAAACGTAAGAAAACATCGTTTGTTCATCAAAAAGTCTTATATTTGTTGCTTTTAAAATTATATTGTGAAAGCCCCACCAAACGAGAAGTTTGCTTTTATTTATTCTTTTGAAGCTTCATAAGTTCGAGGGCTACAAGGCTACAAGAAAAACCGAATATATAGAAACGCCAAAGTGATCTGATGCCAGCGCTGCGGTGAGTAGTTCGCGGAAACGATAACATTCAAACCAATCGTTAAATGCGCAAACGATGATCCAGAATGAAGAGTTTCGTCTGTTTGTCTGTGAAAGTACTATCAGTTAAAACTATATTTTTGAGCTTTATCTCTATATATTATTTGGTGTTTCCTAGCAGATGTCGGTATTCGCTGCTTCAAGGAATAAATGGGATAAACATTGAGCTGTTGTTGGGTGTTGTTGAACTTGTGGTAATTGCACAATATTTTATGTGAGTATCCAAGTAACCATATAATCACAAAACAACTTTAAATGTACACTGATAGGCAAAATAAAGTGCCCACCCCATCATTTTTGAAATTTCTCTCATTTATTTGGTTCAAATTCAAATAAACACACCGTAGTCTGTTTCGATGTCTTACCTTTATTATTCTTTTAAAGTTACACCTATGGAATACTGAAAATATAAAGTTTTACTTGAAGTAAAAGAAAATCAATTTGGATTGAAAAAGAAAACAGTGACAAAAAAAAGTGCCCACTTCAAAAATCGGTATGTTTTCGATAAGTTTCCATCGGAAAACCCCTCGATTGTTTTTGTTTTGAAAGTTTGACATGTATTGAAGCAAACGGGTGGAACTGGTGCATTTGTACACGTGATCGCATTTGAATCAGTTGAAAAAAATGGAGGACGTAGTGATTTCGAAAGCAATTCCCGTGTGTATCCGAAAATTGGTTGTTCGTGATGTGCAAAACGGTGAATCGCACCGGTCTGTCGCTAGGAAGTACAATATCAGCAAAACAGCGGTCGGGAAAATTCTGCAGAAAATGAAATCGTTCGGATCAGTGGTGGATCGCCCTGGCAGAGGCAGGATGCGCAAAACGGATGCGAGAACGGACACCAAGATCATGCGTGAAGTGAAGAAGAACCCGAAGGTAACTGTCCGCGAGATCCAGGAGGCTCTTCAGCTAACAGTTTCCAGTCGAACTGTTCGTCGCCGTCTCGTAGCACAGGGGTTGAACAGCAAAGTTGCTCGGAAGCGCCCATTTATCAGCAAGGCAAACAAAGTCAAACGGCTTAAGTTTGCTAAGGAGCATGCTGATAAGCCCCTAGAGTTCTGGAAAACGGTTCTCTGGACGGACGAATCAAAATTCGAACTGTTCAACCGGAAGCGACGGGTTCGTGTGTGGTGTAGATCGGGTGAGGAGCTTCAGGAGCGCCACATACAAGGCACGGTGAAGCATGGAGGAGGAAATGTGATGGTCTGGGGGTGCTTTTCGTGGGGTGGAGTGGGAAGCCTGGTGAAAATCGACGGGATAATGACGGCAGATTCCTACATCGACATCCTGCGGGAAAATCTGGAAGTTTCGCTGATCCAGACGGGCCTTGAGGAGAAATTCGTATTCCAGCAGGACAACGATCCGAAGCATACTGCCAAGAAGACTAAGTCTTTCTTCCGGTCATGTCGAATTAAACCACTGGAATGGCCTCCACAAAGCCCGGACCTCAACCCCATCGAGAATTTGTGGGCGATTCTCGATGCCAGGGTTGACAAAACTGGTGTTACCAATAAAAATAACTATTTTGAAGCCCTGGAGCGCGCCTGGGAAGAACTAGATCCACAGCACCTGAAGAATCTAGTGGAGAGCATGCCGAAGCGCCTGCAGCTGGTCCTGAAGGCCAAAGGAGGACACATTAACTATTAGGCTGGTATTCTTTTACTTTATTTTATGTTTTCTGGAGTTAAAATGCAGTGGGCACTTTTTTTTGTCACTGTTCTTTTTTACACCCATTTTG
This sequence comes from Ochlerotatus camptorhynchus, assembly GCF_037179485.1. Classification (NCBI taxonomy): domain Eukaryota; kingdom Metazoa; phylum Arthropoda; class Insecta; order Diptera; family Culicidae; genus Ochlerotatus; species Ochlerotatus camptorhynchus. The sequence goes on along the minus strand of NW_027040593.1, from coordinate 590,137 downwards.
ATTTTTTTTTCTTCGAGTCAGTCTCTTCTTTTTATCTGGTATTCTATAAGTGAAACTTAAAAAGAATATAAAGAATAAGATATAAAAAATACTACAGTGTATTTACTTTAATTTGAACCAAATAAATGAGAGAAATTCAAAAAATGATGGGGTGGGCACTTTATTTTGCCTATCAGTGTAGGTTAAGAGTGAGACGATGTCACTGAGACACGATATGGTTAGTTAGGTATTCAGATGAAACTACAACTTTAAAAACCTAATCCTGGTTGTAACTCTTTTTCGTTTGCATGTAACACTATTGACAATAATATTGATAATGTGAATACATAAATATTGCCAATATCGATGTATTCACATCAATATAGAATGTATTGACAATACGATTATTGTCAATAACAATTGTCGTGTGGGGTGCACTAATTTTGCGTCAATATGTTCATCAATATTTCCGTCGTCAATATTTGTATCAATATGATTGTCAATACTTTTGGGTATTGACAATATTTTTGCCCGTGTGGTGCTTGCTTAAAGTGGACCCTACACGGTTGCTTTTATTGACAATAATCGTATTGTCAATACATTCTATGTTGACGTCAATATATCGAGATTGACAATATTTCTGAATTCACATCATCAATATTATTGTCAATAATTCCCCTTCGCGTCAATATATTGATACGTGTGGGGTTCGCTTAAGAAGTCACATGATAAGTTTTGCATATTTCAGATCACGAGATGTCGAGATACATACCACAAACGAAGTGACAGACGGAGCGGCTCGAAAACTTTGGTGACTAACCTGCTATTTCTATTTTTCAGTGTACCACATGGCAACACCACTACTACTGGATTGTACCACATGGCAACACTACTACTGGATTGTACTAGCATTTTCACCAAATGTATTAGAATGTTTTGGTTCTATCTCTTTCACTCTACTCAAAACTGAAATGCATAAAAAAATGACAAAATGATACACTCTTTGCACACTGTCAAAGAATCATTGTACACAAAATCAACTTTGTTCAAATCAAAACAAAAAAACTAACCCATCTGGTGGATGATGGCACAAGTTTCCAAGAAAATTCTATTACAGTGAACCACATTATTTTAATGGGTTTCTTCGCCAGTTAGTCGTCTGTCACTTCGTTTGTGTACATACTAACCGAATCCGAATGATAACTCCGGAACCAGCTGACCATGAAATATTCAATAGCATTCTGTGAGATCCCCCGATATCCTTCATTTGGCGCTTGTTGTGTCCAATTCGGTTGCAGTGGCTTCGAATCGTAAGGGAAGCCGAATACTCGCTGCAGTTAACAGAACATCATTTTTTCTTCTTATCGAATATTGTGACATCTATTGTACTAGGTAAGTATTAGTTAAACATGACGCAGCAATCAAGAAGTTAACTTTATTATCTAACCTGCTTTCTCACCCCAGTGTATCTATCAATCCCAGCCGATGTCGTTAGAATTTTTCTGAGGTTAAAAAATCTCTGGTAACGTATTCCTTCGGAAGGGAAGTAAAGCCGTTACTCTCGGCCCCTTAGGGGGAGGGACTCACTGTCGCATCGCTTGAACGAGAGAGGAAAAATCTCTCTCCATTGCAGGTTTCAAGTTCAAGAGCCGATCGTAAAACAACGCGATCCCTTCTGATCGTGGCAGTCTCAAACCGCGAACCGGTACCTGCCGTTATGATAACAAACAGCGTCGAAAAACAACCAACGAGGGGAAGTCCCCAACGTAAACAAAGCAAATGCAACAAGTTTCATTCTCCATACCTACCGATGAGACCGGTTCTCAATCTTTCTCGGTAAACACTGTTAACAACAGTCCATCGGAGACCTTCGCGTAGATCAGTTCGATTTTTGCCCATTGCAGAGAGCAAGTGTATTGCGTAGTGTAGTTAGTTAATACTCTTATCAAAGAACAAGATGACCCAAAAGGCTACGGAGGCAGCAGTGCTGTTTTGGTTTGTACTACTGGCCATCTTCAGTGGTACGATCCAGCTGGATCTACCGAAGAACTGCGGAAAGCGACATCAGAAAACGGTCAACCTGATCGTAGAGGGACGGCCGGCAACCATCGGCAACTGGCCGTGGCACACGGCGATCTTCCACCGGGTAGGAACGGGAACACCAGAGTACAAGTGTGGTGGCAGTATACTGGACAAGAATACCATTTTGACCGGTGAGTGGAATGATTATAAGCGAGTTACACCACACATTCAGGGAGAAAGATTTGCATCCAACGCCAGAATACAGTGTCAGTCCCTTCTCAAATGTTAGGCTGACGAAATCGAGAAATTTTTTCCCCTTTATTTTTTCGATCAAAATTATTACAGAAATAGTTAAATTATTATAGGGTAAGGTGGAATAATACGCGCCATGACCAACAGCTCATATTTACGTGGTTTTCAAAACAAATGTAATGGGTTTTCACCCAGAATCACTAGAAGAGCTGCAGCACTATCATCAATTAGTCTTTGAATAGTACGAACAAAAATTATGTTGGTCATATTACTCCGGGACGCGTTTTACCCCACCTTACCCTACCTATGACTATTATTTTAAAAAAACTTATCTGATCCTTCAAATATTTTAAATTATTGAATCAATTCTCACGATAATGAAATATGTATCAACTTTCAGAGCAGAGAAAATGTGTGCGTGTGTGTGTGTGTTTCTTGAATCTGTGCATATACAACCCACTTGATGCGTTGACAGAAATTTTCAGTGGAACAACCCGAAATCAATGCAATTGCCTCGTGGATAAATTACATTTTTACTGAAAAGGTGCCATCATACATTGTGTGGAGAAAACTTATATCATGACGTTCTTCCTTATAACATGTTCATGACATTTACAACCTCTATTTGGGGTAGCCTTTCAACACAGACTTTCAACCTTCCCCTCAAGTAGATCGTCAAGTATGGAGTCGATTAAATGCGGAATGGTCCAACAACAGTGCCCAAGGCTGTTGTATTTTATATAATATTTTATACAACACGTTAGAACTCGAGTTTCGAAAGGTGAAACGGGTACTCTGAGGTCAAGGCTATTTGTGATAGAGATTAGCATTAACGGTTCCAGGTGTATAAGCTGTTAAATGTGGACAATTTAATATGACAGGCAAAATTTGCTTGCTACATTTGTGGACAAAGTGTCAAACTGACGACAAATGAGGAAGGGGGCCGCCAGTGGCCGCCAGTGGAGCCGCCAGTGGCGATTGGGAATAAAGCACTAAAATTAAGTATACATTCATTCCCTTGAGCCTCAAAATAAACCACAGCGAACATAGATGCTTCAGAACCCTTATGTTCGGACTGATTTGTGTTAATTGTTAGCCAGATGGGCTAGTTTAAAGGGATTCCCCTAACCTCTGGTTTAACCACGGAGATCGTCTGGGGTGGGCTACACTCGCCTCTTTTGTTGGCTAGCTCGAGCTTGAAACCCTAGAGCTTCAAGGTCGGCTCCTGGCTTGTCGACACTGATCAGAAGAACAAAACACCTTTTTATCACTTTTACTCTTTATTCTCTCACTCACTTGTTATGTCTGTAATGTGGGTGTGTAGATAGATCAGTGCACGAAGATTTGCTGCACTCTTCTCTCACTCGTAAATTTGGACAGTTTTGGGTGGTTTGTTTTGGCTCCCATTCGTTGCCATCTCTTTTACTCAGAGACAAAATGATTGGAACCAAAAAGTGAGGTTAGGGACCGCGCACTGCTCAATTGCTGGCCAGCGATGACGGGATTCTGCAGCGGGTGGGGTTTTTCGGCGGCGGATGCCAGTGCTCGATGGTTGTCACTGTGTGGCACGATGGATGTTGCACTGGGTCGGGTGATCGACGGTGGTCTCCCCGTGATCGTCGGTGTATTACCGATGGACGCTTGCTACATGGGTGTTGGCGTGTTAACGGACGCCCTCGTGCTTTAGCCCGTAATTAATGGGTCCTGACTCCGTATTCGGTGGTATTAGCCGGTATTGATGGGTAACTCTTCACTATTTTTTTCCAAAACTTATAACAAACTTGGCAGATCGAACTATCTCGCGCAATGGCTGAAGTGAAAGAGAACCTTCTCTTCAGTTTGACCCAGTAGCTTCCCCCTTGACTTAAGCCCATTTCCACCACCCTCCCACTTTTCCACCACCCCTTGTCCATATCCTTCTCCTGTTTCCAACGCCCACCTTCATCCTTACTCCTTCCCGTTATGTGTTCTGTGTTATGTGTTGTTGGTGTGACTGGGTTACAATATTTAATCGGACCGTTGGTTTGGGAGTGGTCTTTCATTTGCCTTACATATTTAATTATGTTTACATTCAAAACAAGACAATATTGCATACAAGAAACTGACATACAGATTGAATTCACAATGAACACACATATACCCTATTCCTCGCTACAGGAACCAAAACGGTAGTATTTGAGATTTGGGCGTAATTGTGTTTGTATACATTGACTTCAATCACCAGTTTTTCGTGAATAAAAGTTCATTCTCTGAAACTATCAACACAATCAGGTAGGGGAGTGATTCCTCTAGCAGTTGGTTTAGTTTGTTCGTATTAGTATCACATACTTCGGTGTTAGTATTAGTTGTATTGCAAAAGAAAGCATGAGACAATTATCGACCAATAAATGAAAAGGACCTATTAGCTTTTGTGAGCAAAATTGTGACAGTCGTTTGATCGCAAACCGAAGCGAGGGGGCGACACATCTAAATCTCAATAAGGCTGTTCACGAGACAGTTGCGATCAGCTGACTTTTTTGTTTACCAAGAGCTTTTGACAGATCGCAGTAGAACATTAACACCAGATCACTAACACACTCTTGATTTCTAGCTGTCAGTTCCACTGCGAAGCGTCTCTTGGATCACCTTATTGGGTTGTTTAGGGGTATTTAGGGGTATTGAGGTAAATACATATTCAGTATCTGCATTAAAAATAGAACCGAATTCCAAAATTTCATCAATGTTGGTACACTGGAACTATTTTACAGGCATGCTGAAACTCCTCAAGCTCACTGAAGGTTTTAAAACATTCATATCCTGCGAGTTTAGCCAGCCCTCACTCCGAGTGAGTGGTGGCAGGAATATGGAAGAAGTTAACAAAAACTCCTCGAGAGGGAGAGTGAACGTCATCGAGAAGATGATTTGACGTGAGGGGCGCTTTTCGAGACTCCGGATGACTTTTTTGTTCGACGCAAGAAGCTCAGAGTTCACCCAGAGTGAGAGTGAGAGCGTGTGATAGAAACCATGAACATGAATGGCAACAAACCTCACTCTAATTTTATCCCCCTTCGCTCACAAGCTCTGAAGCTCAGTGGAATGATTTGGCAGTAGGCATTCTACTCTTCAGAAAAATGCTACGCTCGGCTCATTTCAAACTGGCGAGTGAGGCTCCATCAAGCCTGCTATTTTAAATAAGTACGATTACATCAGCAAAAATCACCATCCTAGCGCCCCTTGTGAAAGCTGTCAACGATCAAAAATTTAAATCTTGATTTAAAAATCGAGATGAATGTCTACGGGATCGATAAAAATATCGTTGTGCTCAGAAAACGAAGCTCTATCAGATGATGTATAAAAATCGGTATATATTTCTTAAACCCAATTCTAAATGCTCAAAAAATCTCACACATCAAGCTTCGAAAAATCATCTTTCATTTCTCGCATCTACTTGCATCGTGCTTCATCTTTTTGCAGGAAATCTTCAAAATCGACATAAATCTTTCTTCTTTTCTGCATCGTAGATAGAGTCATCACCCTCGAACCGAAGGCAGTGTCATCGTTAACAAGCAGTACTGTCGAGTAGGGGAAAGTTACCGTAGAAGCTGCATGGGCGGCCTAAACAAAAGCTGCTACTGTGTTACCTGACTTATAACGAGTATACGTTGTAAACGAGTACCCCGAATACAACATATAGTTCGTCTAATTTTACATTGCAAATGCTATGCAAAATTCGACGAGTCATACACGTTGTGTTCGGGGTACTCGTATACAGCGTATATTCGTTATAAGTCAGGTAACACAGTAGGGCTGATTGGGCTGAAGTATCGTCCTTTTCAATTGACGCTATTATTTATCTCCGTCGAATTTGAGAATGTTGGGGAAATGGATGTAATGTCGGCTTAAATGCCCCTATTTTGGGCCCATGCATAAATTCATCAATAGACTAAATTTTCAATAGCGACCAAAAATATCCATTAGTACCGTCCCAATGACGCGTTCATCTACATAAAATTGATAAATAGCCAAGGGGTATTCAACTCTGCACAGCCTAATCTGTGGTGCAAGTTTTAGCTGTGCCGAAAGCTGTGCGAAGCGTTGTACCGAACGTGTCGAAGCAGGCCGAAGTGTACCAATCAAGGTGTCAATGTCCCATGAGTTTGGCAACACTGAACCCTGACTTTTGTGATTGTGTTACCATTAAAAATTTCTTATAGTTTCTGGCAAACATTAAGCTGCATTCTCATTTGAACGTGTCCAGAAACGAAGGTGTAACCTGATTGATGGTGGACGAAATTTCCTCCAGCTGCCGGTTAAATGCTCCCCGACAAAATCAAAACCAGAACGGGCGAACGTTTTTTAATCCCACTCCAGAAACAACATCCTCGAACCAGGTCATCTGATCGACTCAAAAATACATTAACTCGAAGATACGCTTATCGTGTCGCTGATTGTCTTCCGCAATGTACTACCAATGCAAACCAATGGCCAATGTACCACCGATGAAAACCATCAAATATCCCTCCACTCCAGATCAGTCATACTTCGGAAATAGTTTGTGAGTGATCCAGATAAGCTTCGGATCTGCAGATCTACTGCAGGCAGGACCCTGTGGTTGTTGTTGCTCATCTGCATTGGCATGGACTCTTGCCGAACAGCTAGTTACTTAGTGTCGTCATGCGAGAACCGTTGACCACACCGAAACCCCCTCTGGCGCGAATCAAATTTTAGGATTGAGCAAGGCCTTACTTGGCCATCTCTTGAGAAAAACTTGTTCAAAAAAGGATGATGGCAGACACATAGGTACATAATGACCAGATCGTTGATGATGGGAATGTGCCTGATGTCGGACTCAAGCAATGGAATGTAATTGCATTGATCTGTTGCTATTAGCCCTATTCTATTGCGCTAAGAGAACTGTAGATAGGTCCAGATTTGATGGAATATTTGAGGTTAACGTATCGACATAGCGACACCCCCCAGAAGTACAGGAACTTCTATGGACATCCCTATAAAGTCCTGTGGTTTTTCCATTGATGTCCATAACCAATTCAAACCAATGACTGCCAAGAATATCTGAGGAAAAACGCTGGGAAAACGTGAAAACACTGGAATTTGACCTGAACGACATCCCCTCCCCGTCAAACCCCTATGATGAGCATTTTTTCTTTATTGTTTATTCTTCTCTCAACTTCCTGTCGCAGACTCTTGGTAGACCAGTGTTACTTGGGAACACATCGTTGTCTTTTGAGGATAACTCTTTAGATAGAATCTCAATTCAACGGATGTTGATGCTTCGCGGCCAGCTGTGAAATCGTCACCCGAGCTTTCCGGTCTTTAGATGATCATGCAATCGTGAACTCCCGGCGACGTGTTTCCAGGCGTCTTCTCGTCTCCATTCCTTTCGATCCTAAACACCCTGAAATTCGAGAAACATAAAATCCATTACTTTTTTAAACATCTGTGTTACCTGACCTATAAAGAATATAGGTTGTACCCGCGGGCCCCGGATACACCGTACACTTCGTCTACTTAGTTTAACATAGCATTTGCAATGCAAAATTAGACGAGTTCATGATCCCCCGGATACAACACGTATATTCGTTATGAGTCAGCTAAGACAGCAGGCCTAAATCTGAATCAGCATAACTCACCAAATATCTTCCCATCCTCTTCTTCCAGCCGGCCACTGTGTCCGACTCACCACCGGCATCATCGATCCGGAGAAGCTGATCGTACAGGTCGGCCGTCAGCGGCTCATGGTGGCAGACGACCGCGCCCAGGAACACGAAGCAAGCCGCATTCTGGTGCACAAACGGTTCCGGATCGGTAACCTCCAGCACGACGTTGCCCTGATCGTGCTGGCGACGAACATCGAATTTACGGATTTTGTCCAACCGGTTTGCCTGTGGGATCAAGGCGATGACCGGCTGTTGATTCGGGATCGGCAGGGTACGATCGTTGGGTTCGGGGCGACCGGAACGGCGGCATCTTCGGAAACGCTGAACGAAGCGGACCTTCCGGTGGTCGACAATCAGGTTTGCATCGACAGCAACCGAGGCACGTTTGGGTTGGCATTGACCGCCGATATGTACTGCGCTGGCAGGAGGGACGGAAAGAATGCTTGCAATGGCGACAGTGGAGGTGGAATGTTCTTCGAGATCGGCGGTCGCTGGTACGTCCGGGGTATTGTGTCGTTTTCGCCGTCCCAGGCCAGTAACAATAATAGATGCGACCCATACGAATACGTAGTGTTCATGGACGTTGCACGGTATGTGAACTGGATCGCTCAACAGCTAAATGGAACCTTCGTTGAAGCTCCAGCACAATCCGACGTCCATCCTAAGTTGCATCTGTTGAGTCAGGACATTTGCGGGGCAAACAACTTCCCGTCCACCGAAGAGTCGGATAAACCCGTATTACTCACGTATCCTTGGATTGGACTGATCGAGTACAGTCAGGAGGGAGTCCGTGAGAAGCAAACCCTTTGCCATGCGATGCTCATTAGCGAACAGTATCTCGTGACGGCAGCCGAGTGCGTCTACAATACGGGCAAGCTCAGGCCGACCTCGATTCGGCTGGGTGACTACGACACTTCCAACAGTCAGGACTGTGGTCAAATCGGTGGTTCCAGTGTCTGTGCACCACCCACCCAAACCCTCAGTATCGAAACCATCACCGTCCACCAACAGTACAACAAGCCACGTTTCGCCAACGCTATTGCCCTGATACGCGTATACTCCAAGGCGGATATCTCCCGGGACAACATCAAACACATCTGTCTGCCATTGTCGAAGGAACTTCGCAGCTTCAAACCCCCCACCTTCATCCGTAGCGGCTGGAAGAATAGCAAGAGTCAACCCCAAATGCAGCGGACCGAGGTTAAGGTCGTCGAATCGGTAACCTGTCAGCGCAAGTACAGCGAGCAGCGCATTCCACTGGAGAAGACATTCAGGCAGATATGTATTGAACGGGATCCGACCAGCGGCGGTGCCGCGAACTGTGTGTTTGATGTGGCCGCAGCGCCATTACAAGCCGTCCAAACGGTAAACGGAAGCCCTCGGTACGTGCTGCACGGGTTGCTTACCTTCGGACCGAAGAAATGCCACCTGGACTATCCGAATGTCTACACCAACGTGGGAACGTACCTTGGATGGATTTTGGATCATATTCAACCGTAAGCTTCGGGGAGTTTGTATGTGTGTTTTAGCTTTTTTTATTAGGGACCTAGATGCCTTTGTCTTAATATCGAGATATAATATGTAGAAGAGATTATACACGTCTTATCGGTAAGAAACTTAATAATACTGATTAGAAATAAATACATCCGGTTTGAGTCGGTTTGACAAATTTTTTTCTGGTGTCGTGATTTTTTTATGTTGCATTTTGCGTCACTGAAATTGTTTCCTTAATTCAAACGGGGATTGGACGAGAGGTGAGTACCTACCATTAAATAGCCGATATCTACATTTTAGATTGAGTGTCATAGTGTTACGATTGCTAAACTCGAAGAGGCTGATGATATTGGACAGATTGGATAGTTTATAGTAAGTCTTGTCAGCACGTAGAACCTAATAAATGCATTTCAGGACAAAACCAGGAGCGTTGAGTAGGTGAATGGAATATCTTAATACACTCAATTCTATTATTACGCGATTTTCAATTTTTTTCGAGCTTTCCATCATGCAGGATGGGTACAGCATTTTTAATATCACCATATTTTTCTATGGTTTGTTTGTGATTTTTTTAAACTGAATTTGGTTACAATTTGAGATCACACGATCAAAAATTATGGCGAAAAAAACAGATAATTGTCATAAGCACAGCCATGCCTTTAATTTCTCTGTAAATCACTGTTACCACGGACAAGATGCTCCCAAGGACACGAAAATCTTGTTGGAGCTTAAAATGCGTTTCATTATCTATAGTAGAGTAGGTATTATGCTTATTGTAAGACCATTGTTTCAGTCTTCCTTCTTCCCATAAGCCACCGCTCGAACTTTTCTTCATACACGGTCCATCATCTTTTGTACGAGCCCTGTTCCCACTTGTTTGGTTGCCAAATTCCATTGAAACCCTTCAGGTCAATTGCAGTTCTACCATTGGCGTTAGTTCCGGAGTATTGGCCAGATTCATCTCCTTGGGAACCACTGTGTCGCCATTTTCGCTGTACCACTGTTTGGTAGAATTTGGGTAGTGGCAGAATAGGCAATCCACCTCATGCTGCTTTAGAAAAGGCAGTAGTCTCTTCCGTAGGCAGTCCTCCTGGTAAATTTACTGGTTCATGGTCCCATAAGTAACGAAAGTTTCGCTTTTCAGCCCACAACTGCATATTGCAGGCCAGGCAAGGAACTTTTTGGGGAATTTTGACTTCTTTTTGATTTTAAAATACAGGTCTAAAATTCCTGCCCAGGAATTTGATCGAAAACTGCCAGGAGCGGATAGACCGGGATTTTCGTTTCGAGCGTGCAGAATCGAATCGCAACGTGCTTACTCCGGTGAAGCGATGATGTAAACAAATGAACTAATCCTGACAATCGATGCCTACTGTGATCCTATACATTCTTAGCTTGATACAGTGACATTAAAAAAATACTGAAAAAATGTGCTATTTTGTGTTCAACCTTTAAGAACGGAAATTTACTTCCAGCAGAATTTTCAGGGAAACTTCCTCAAGAAGAACTTCTTTCTTTTTTCACTGGAACTTTCTTCAACTTCTTTCAAGAGCTAGTTCAAACTAGAAATACTCAGAGGGAGTATTTCTAGTTCAAACGAACTAGCTCTTGAAGGAAGCTGAAGAAAGTTCCAGTGAAAGAAGAAAGAAGCTCTTCTTGAGGAAGTTTGATGAAAGTTCTATTAAAAGTCGGAAAAACACCCGAGAAGCTTCCTAAGTAGCCCTGGAATCTGTTCTAGATCTTAGTCTAAGAAAAATTCGTATTATTCTGGAACGAGGGAAATTTTTCACTTGGAATGATCACGGACTTTAACATTTTACATGCGTTTATGATTTAAAATCTTAAAAAGTTACAAGATTCTGGGATAAATTTTAGAGATATTGGATTTTTTATTAATACTGGGATGTTGAGAAAATTTTCAAGGGAATTCCGAGAATAATTTCAAGCTCATTCTGGGAAGAATTTCTGGAGAATGCAGAAGAAATACTTCTGAAATTTTAGTTCCAAGGTGTCATGAGAAAAAAAAAGTTCTAAAATATTCCGAGAAGAACCTCACGGATATTCCATTCTTATGACAGTTCCAAAATATTTCTGGGGAGAATTCAAAGAAAATTCTGCGGATAATTTCTAGTGCATTTTGCAGATAGTTACAAGATAATTTCAAAAAGTATACCGAGAAAATCAAATTTTGAGTGAAATTCCCAAGGGACTTTCAGCAAAATTTCAAGCAAATTCCGAGGATAATTTCAAGCTCATTCAGTTCCAAGGTGTTCTGAGAAAAAAATCATAAAGAATTCTTAATATAATTCCAATGGACTTCTGAGAAGAATTTCAAAAGAGCTCTTAGGAGAGTTCTAAAAAAAATCCGAGAAGAACCTCAAAGATATTGAATTCTGAGATTCTGAGGACAGTTCCAAAGGATTTCTGGAGAGTATTCCAAGAAAATTCTGCGTATAATTTCTGGTGAATCCTGCAGATAGTTCCAAGATAATTCCGAAAAGAATACCGAAAAAAAATTGAATTTTGAGTGAAATTCCAAAAGGATTTTGAGGAAAATTTCAAGGGAGTACCGATAATTTCTGGCTCATTGCGGGAATATTTTTTTTGAGGAAATTCTTCTGAAACTCTAAGGGAATTTCAGTTCCAAGGTGTTCTGAGTAAAAGTCAAGAAGAGTTCTAAAAATAATTCCAGAGGACTTCTGAGAAGAATTTCAAAAGAGCTCATAGAGTTCTAAAAATTTCGAAAAGAACCTCAAGGAATTCTGAGGATGAACTTTTACAGCTTTTGGATTCCCTAATTGAAAAGTGGTATTATTTGCCATTGAACTTTGGTCTATTGTTGTCTTACTAAAAAATCGTCTAAGAAGCTTCTCTGAAAATTTCAATTCATTTGTTACCGTGGTTAAATAGTTACAGCTGTTTATGTGCGTTGCAATAAATTCGGGTTTGTCCTTTATATCATCTTTAAAACATGTTGAATTTTCTGTCACCCCGACTGGCGGTACTTTGGGACGGTTCATCCTAGGGGTAAGACAACTGTACACAGAGTTAATATATTTACAGTGAGTAAATTTGAGTTACTCAATATTTACTCAAAAACAAACAAAGTAGTCTAATATTTTTCATTAAATAATGTTCAAACAATCCCCGTCTGACAGAATGTTTTGATTTCAAGATTTAGTTTTCCTTCATTAAAAGCTCCAAGTGAGATGGCTCTTGTCCAAGCCAAGGGATGTTTAGGTCTTTTTTGCTTTCTAGGATGGATGGCTAAAGTGTAATGTCTTTGAAGTTTTTCGTAATATGGTGGTGTTAGTGTTTTCATATCCCAGCCATTTATAATTACCGGGGAATCTTAAAATAGCTGAAGACTCTTCCCGGAAATCGGGAAATTTACGGTAGTTATTTATTAAAACTTGAACTTCGTCAGGATTTCTCCCGGAAGATTTTTCCGACAATTTCTGGAAGTTTCTTGCAACTTCCCCTAAATTTGCATGGAAGTCTCTTATAACTTCGTCCGGAAGTTTCCCACAGATTGTGTTAGAAGCGTCTACCGATTTCGTTTGAATGATTCTTCGCCAGGAAGCTTTCCTGACTTCGCACTAAAGATTCGTCAAACTTTCTCCGGAAATTTTTATCAATTTTTCCCAAAAGTTGTGTGGTCATTTTTAATATAACATATGTTTAACATGGTTTTCGTACAAATAAACTGCTTCTCGGGAAGTAAAACTAGTTTTATGGGAATCGGGAAATGATAATTCTGGTAAATTGCCAGGGTAGGAAACATTAGATGGTGTGATTTCAAGACTAAGGAAGTAAGAATTTGGCCAAATGTTTTCAGGAGATTAATTTAGCTCATGAAAATTAATACTCAATCTCACAAAATCGGTCAAACAGGTTTCATATTTTGTTGCACTACATGCCTGAAATGAGGAAACTCTTTCGTAATAAGCAACATTTTATTTACCTGCATTCATTAAGGAAGAGGGGTTTAAATCTGTGAGAATATTTAGTTAGAAAATGTCAGAGTTAGGGTCAACTCTCTCCAGAAGCGTTCGTTGTTTTCCCTGATACTCCTGCAAAAAGACATCAATAGACACGAGTTGAAAAAGGTTGAACAGGATCAGGTTTAATTTACATCGTCTGGTGTTGTTGTGTTGATCGATATTTAACACAAAAAGAGCATTGTTGAATGCAGTCCCAGGTCCAAATAGGTTAGTTCTGGCCAACTTCATTTCTATTCTGAAACTTATATGAAGTTTGTCAATAAGCGATCGTCAAAAGGATGTAGGAACCATAACATACCATTTTTTAATACTGGGATTGTCCAGAATCTACCTTTGGATTGACTGGATTATATGGAATCCCCCCTGGACAGTCATGAATCCCCCTCAATATTGATTGAAATTCTTCCTGTGATTGTCCGGAATCCTCCCTGGGATAGTTCATATTCCTTCTTTGGATTTTCTGAAGCTACCTTTGATATTGTTGGAAAACCGAACTGGGATTGTTTGAAATTCCCCCTAGGCTTGCTCGGAATCTCTACTAACACTATCTTAAATCCCCTTTGCGATTGACTGGAACCCTCCTAGAGATTGTACAAAATCCACCTGTAATAGAACGTCATCGGCATGGCAGTAAAGCAAGACAGCTCTAACTGTTCCGTAAGGTCACCATAAAAATCTTCCATCGATTTTGCGGGGACAGCCTGTAGTTCCTGTGTATGAACGTACAATTGCCCTTTCATTGCTGAAAGGTCTTCCCAGTAAAGCATTGCTAGCGCACCGTTTAAAATGTTGTTGCTTTACTTTGCTTGACAGTATCGGTTGCTATGTGTATTTTATGTTGAGCAACGCGAGTTACTCAGAGTTACTCAAAATTAACTCCGATTTTACTCATGATCAAAAGCTGTCTTGCCCCAAGGGTTCATCATCGAAATCGTCGATGGGATTAAATTGCCAATTTCCATTGGCTGTCTGAAAGCAGTTTGCATTGAAGAAGACGAACCACCACCGGAGAAAAAATAAATAAAATTAGCTAAATTAAACCGTACGGAAACAGTGGTGGGTGGACAGCACCATCTCCCACGCACTTTGGAGTACTCCTCATCCCCAGATTAAATGCACCATAGAAAAAAAATTGCCCCTTCTTAACAAGATTCCTGTGCACGCTCATATTCATCATTCTCTAAAGTCGGTCTACAACAATGTTCCCCACCGGATCCAACTCTTTTGAGCCGTTGATAGACCGTTGCTTTTCACATCACGAAAGGCTGGGTTTCTGGTCTACCTTTGTGGGCATTAAAAAAAACCCTAAAACACATAGCTTTTGTTATCCTATGATCACAAAACACCAAAATTTCGCACACCCAGCACTTCCCACATCATCCTCAATCCTATTTATCCTTGCGATTTCAAACCAAAACATTCAAGGTGTCAGAAATACCAGGTTGCCGGGATGGGTATTTTACAAACAGACGCAGCTTGCTCTATGAGCGGCACAATCGGCACACTGACAAAAAAGATGACCCACACACTTAGAAATACCTAATTTTACACGTGACGGAATCCATCTTTGACATAAACGAAGAGATGTAAACAAACATGTCATGTAAAATTAAGTGCTACGAGACTCAAAAGATCGTTACTCGACGAAAAGTACGTTTGATTGAGTCTTATTTTCGCGTCTATTATGACACAATTTTATGTCAAATTTGACGCTCGTATATGTCTCTCAGTGCACTTAAATTTACATGGTTTTTTCAAGATTGCAAGATTGGTGTGCGCAGTTACCTACCCTTTGCGTTGAGTGGTTTTTATTAAAGAGCCTAAATTTATAAAGAGGCAACATGTCAAAATTGGAACAATCCATTGTCTGTCAAAGTCATATGAAAAGTCATTCCAATCGAGCAGAAGACCTGTCAAATGGATAAGATGTCGTCTCTTTATAAATTCAGGCTATTTAGTTTCTATGAGTTTAAAGTTGGAATGATTTTTCGGTGTTTTGAGTGTGAGAGCAATATGCATGAGAATATCAAGCGTAAATTTCGTTTGCCGCATTCGCATGCGAGTTTATTCTCGCAAGAAGGCTGAATGAATGAGATTTGAGAATGATTTTCCGAACACTGAATTTTGAAGATTTGGTTGGCTGCAGAGTGATTTTCGGTGCGCTCAACGGTTCCCGCTTGACGGCCCTAAGCAATTTGCTGTTTAGCTTGAGCCTTGCTTAGCTCAGTCGGTAAAGGCGCAGCTACAAAGCAAGACCATGCTGGAGGTGGCTGGGTTCAATTCCCGGTCTGGTCTAGGAATTTTTCGAGTTGGAAAATTTCTCGACTTCCCTGGGCATAGAAGTATAATTGGACTTGCCACACAATTATACCAATACAAAAATGGTACAGGCATCGAAGGCTCTCAATTAATAACTGTGGAAGTGCATCTAGAACGCTATAAGCTAATATGCGATATGCAATAAGCTTGAAATTCGAAGAAGAAGAAGAAGAAGAAGAGCCTCGCAAGAGCCTATGGGCGTACAGTTGAACCAACTACAACTACAGGGTGCTGCCTACAGTCGAACTGCAGATGCGAAGCATATATGAATCGTACTTTAAAATATTAATATATCAGCAATCTGAACCACTACTGTGTTACCTGACTTATAACGAATATACGTTGTATGCGAGTACCCCGAATACAACGTATGACTCGTCTAATTTTGCATAGCATTTGCAATGTAAAATTAGACCAACTATACGTTGTATGCGGGGTACTCGTATACAACGTATATTCGTTATAAGTCAGGTAACACAGTGGCATCAGCACTAAACTGTTGACCAGATTATGGACAAGCAAGCAGTTAATAAATCAAGCTGAACTTTGCATTAGTTCCTAAGTAACATTGATCGATTCTCTTCGTCGACTTTCTCTTTCGTTAATAACTTGAGCACATAACTGTTTCTTGTTGTGTTTGTCATATTAGATGCTAGATAAAAGCTTCTTTTATCGATCTGCGTGCCGAAAACACCTGAGATTATATATATTTACATGACCGTGGCAATACAAAGAGAAAGTCGACGAAGAGAATCTGTCAATGTTACTTAGGACCTAATACAATGTTCAGCTTGAAATTTGCAACACAGATTTCCAGATTCCAATCCGGCTTCACCGGCTTATTTCTTGCAGGGATGATACTCGACGCGTCGATTACATGACCGTAGTTCATCTTTCCGTCCGTTCGAGTTCTTTGTTTGCTTTAGTTGGAGAGGATTCCAAAGGATGCCGGTGGCATTTTCTTCCTCCATCGAGCAGGACTTCGTTTCTGCACACCTGTAAGTAGTCAGTTATTCAAATAGACATCAAGTCAGAATCTTGTGGAACGGTTGAGTTTGTTTGAATACTGTTTCTTCTTCTTCTTTCTTTTATTTAACGTCGGTCTCTGTTTCGCAATCACAGCTTCCACACCTGCGTAGGATATCGCACCTATTTAAACACACATGGACCAACGGCTTTACTTCCCTTCCGAAGGAAGACGTGACCAGAGATTTTTATGCCTCAGAAAAATCGCATCGACCTCGACTGGGATTGAACCCAGACGCATTGGGGTGAGAAAGCAGTCATGCTTACCACTACACCACCGGCGCCGGCAAATACTGTTTGATAACTTCCAGTTTCCACTCCGACAATGAAAATTTAAACTCAATCACAAATCGACAGTGAACATGCATAAGGGTGTATACGCGATGATCGATTCTCTTCATCGATTTTCTCTTTTGTTAATAACTCGCTTGGTTTTGCGGGTTTTGCATGCGGAGCCTGTTTTCAGTTCTCGTCAGCTCCAGTTAAATGAATCTGGAGCAGGTAATTTCCATTTTTTTTATCAAAACAAATAAAAAAAATTCCCGGCTTCACTCTGCGCGAGAACGTCGTTTACTCAAAAGTGAGTAAAAGTACGCTACTCACTTTTGAGTAGCCATACTTCCCGCTGAAATGAGCATGTTAAACTCAATTTTGAATTGTGCCAATTACCGTGTTCGGCCTACTTCAACACGTTCTAGAGCTCTTTGAAAAAAATATCTAGAGCTTGAAACGTTTCCTAGACCATCAACGTCTTAGGCCTGAAATCTTTCAAGATTATGTAGTAAAAAAGCCTGGATTTTTGAACCAGAGTTTTTTATTCGAAACCTCGACAAATTTGTGATATATCAGAATCGTAGGCAATGGAAAAAAATTAAATTTTATGATCTAAATTTTTTTTAAAGCAAATATAAACTGAATTTTGATATGAAAAAAAAATAGAGATTGTGTCCAAAGCACGACCGCATTGAAACGTAACAATAAAATTTGGAATTAGTTGTATTCATCTGAACAACTTTTTCAAAGACAGCAACATTCTATGTAGCAGAGCAGTCAAGTTAAAGCAAGCAATCAAAAGTCATATGGACATGTTGACATGAGAATTCTGACCTGCGCTGTCCAGTATACAATAGGTCTTATCCATCTGAGTAACTTTCTAGACAGCAACCTCCTACCTAGTTGAAACACTGAAAACGAACGCTAGCTCAGAGAGTGGGTCACTTTTACTGATTCATATGGAGAAATTTCTAAAATCGTAGGTAACTCATCGCATGAGTAACCTTCGGTTTTAGCAATGTCGCCATACGAATGAGTTAAAAGTGATTCGCGTATTGCCTAATTCGCTGCACTTTTATAAAATTCTCAGGATTTTTACGAAGTTCACAGAACTTCTACAAAATTCACAGAGCTTGTACACAATTTGCTGCACTTCAAGAAAGTTTCCTGAACATAAACGAAGAATTCAGAACTTTTACAAAGTTACCTGAAGTTCCGTGAACATCCACAGAGTTCCTTGAAGTTCGAATACGTTCCCCCAAATTTTAATACGTTTTTGCTGTTAATCAATTGATGTTCTACGTTGCCCTTAACTTCTAAGAAGTTCCCTGATCATCTGTAAAGACTTAGTTTTATGTATCAGTTCTATACATCAAATTTGAAAAGCAGCGCAGAAGGCATATCAAGACATTCATCTGGTCGCATCCGTGCTGTTGCTAACTCCAGCTGCTGTTCAAGTATTCCATATCCCATTCAATTACTCATCACTCCTAATTTACCTCCCTAGTATGACACTTCTGAATGGCAGTCACCTCTCTCCCGATCATCCCCATCACTCTCCTACCGATCCCGCTTTTCCTGCATTGCTCGAATATGGCCACTCAACCCTCCGCCCGCATTTCATCCCCTATAAAAAACCCCCTACTTACTCTTAATGATCATCACCTTCTTCGCTTTCCGGTGCTTGCTGTGCACTTTGGCAATGTGTCGATTCAGCGTGTACCCCCGGAGGAACTTGAGCCCGCAGAATTCGCAAGCCGTCACCGTAAGGCCCGGAGCCAGCTCACCATGCACTTCGTACATGTGCCGCTTCAGGTTGTACGACTTGGTGAACCGCATCTGGCACGGATCGCACGCCAACGAGCATCGCGTCCCACGATCCCACGCGTGCACGCTGTCCATGTGCTGTTCGAAATCGTAGTGCGTCGAGAAGCTCTCCTGGCAAAGTTCGCAATCCGGTGGCGGTTTGTTCGGGTCGAGCTTCCCCTTCCGGAATGCTACCCGAGAGGGACGTGATTCTGATAAGTTGGCCGCGGATGACGCGGCTTCTGCACCTGCTCCTGCTGGAAGAGCTATCAACCCCGGACTGCTTCCGCCGAGCGAAATCTGATTCACTTGCACCGAAATCGATAAGCTGCTCGTTTGGGAGTACAGCGAAATCTCCGCTGGAGACTGAAAGCTACTACTATTGGCTACAAGACTAGAATCTACTGACTGTGGTTCCCCATCCTCGTCGTCGTCTTCCTCCTCGTCCGGTTCTTCCTTGCAGTCGTCTATCACAATCGTCGGAGGCTCCTCTGAATCTTCTTCTTCCTTGATCAGAACGTCCGGTTCTATTGTGGCTATTTGTTGTTGTGCTGCTTGCGCAGCAGCAGCTGCAGCTGCTGCTACTACCGAAGCCGCCGCCGCCGCAGCAGCAGCAGCGGCAAGCTGTTGCTGTTGCTCGACGGCCAAACGACGCTCTTCCTCCTCCTGCCGTTCCTTTTCCAATTCTCTCCGCGTTCGAATCATCACATCCTGACGAAGACACTCCTCCCGAAACTGACAGAACAAATCCAACATCTGTAGGCATTTGTCGCAGATGACCGCTCCGGAATCCTGTGTCCGCGTCAGGGTTACCGAGGTCAGGACGTCAATCATCCGAACCAGCTCATCCTTAGGGTCTTCATCGCCGGGGGGAAACAGCGGATGTATCACCACCCCCTCCGATGCACACAGTCTGCAAAAGTACTCCAGGGTGCTAGGTGGAGGAAACCGAGAGGGGGAGGCCCAAAGTGTTAGGGCAAATATCACGGCGAATTTCAACGATACTCACTATTCGTCATTGTCCATGGCACGCAGCAGTGGTTCCGGTTGGTTTGCAGCAGATTGGTGCTGATTTATTGTTCGTTTTCGCGGTGATATTTTAATTTTTAATTTTATTCTCACTGTCTCGGCTGCGAGACACCCACCAACGCACAATCACGACGGGCTTTTTGTTTACAAGCGAATCGCGATGTTCTGACAGCTGAGTGGAAATGACTGACGTTTCGGGAGCTCCATCAGACTCGCTTTCTGGTAGGGGTGAATATTGATCTCGGAAGTGGTGAATATGAAAGACGGTGCAAATTTCGAAAGATTATTTATATTTAATTAAATAAATTTTATCGGAAAAAAGTACACTCAACAATTAATTAAATAAAAAAAAAGCTTAAAAAGTATGCAAATTCCCGTTTCACCGTATTGAGTCCGAACCATGATTACTTCGGAAGTAGTAATATATGATAAAATGCGAAATAATCACTTGTGATAAAAATTTATGTTTTCAGTATTAAATGTTATTCTTTTAGAATATTAATAAATATTGAAAAAATATTAAATTCAATCAAAATAGATTTAAATTCAATAAAAAAAGATTAAAATACTATCAAAAATTATTAAAATTTATTCAAACAAGATAGCTTTCAATTTAATGAACTGGGTTTAATATCACATTATTAGTTTTTAGCAAAAAATAATTAATGTTTAATCATTAGATATGATTGAACTGAGTTTAATGTCAAATTCGACAGTGAGCATGCATAAGGGCCTATACGCGATGATCGATTCTCTTCGTCGATTTTCACCTTTGTTAATAACTCGCTAGATTTAACGTTTCTCAGTGCGTTTGCTGTTGCTTTTGATAGCTAATACAGCCTGTTACTACTCTGCATTGAACAAATTCTAGAAAATTGTTTCGCTTAGCTATAGCAATGTAAAGAGAAAATCAATGAAGAGAATCGATCATCGCGTATTCGCCCTTATGCAGGCTCACTGTCGAATTGTTTTTTTTTCTTCGTTAGAGAGACGTTCAGCCAGTGGCTGATTTTGTTCAACATGCAACACATTGCACGTAACGAATTATCTGTTGATGATCACAAACCTGTAAAGAGTGTATAGGAATAATAATTCATGTTGATGCTACAAATAATCAGAAATACGAGCATAACGTTCAAACTGTGAAATCCTTTCATGTTGTAATAAAGATGATGCTATTGCTAACCGGCTTGGAAATCCAAACGTGCGTTTTATCAACGCATCCTACTCACTTAAATTTTAAATTTTTTCGCCGAGATTCCAACAGCCGAGCAGTTCTGCAATATATTTTGCTGAGATTCAGTAAAACATTTGCCGAGACTCAGCTAACAAATGACATTTTGCTGAGATATCAGCTAACAAACAGATATGATCAGCAAAAGTAAATGCCGAGGTAATCGGCTGTTGGAGATTTTACCGAGCTAGATTAAGTGTGATATTACACCAGGGAATCAGTTTTTTTTTCGTAGAGTCCACGTTTGATTTCATCCTTTTCGTTATCTGAAACAGGGAATTCTATACAGAGCTGGAAAAAGGGTCTAATGATCGATTCTCTTCATCGAGTTTCTTTTTTGATAACCACGGCTATGCAAACAGTTTTCGTGCTATTTTGCCACATAGCATGTTAAAGGAGGTTTTTATCTATCGTCCAAATCGTCAAATACAACAGGGAATGTTGTTGCAGCTGAGTTATCAACGAAAGAGAAAGTCGATGAAGTTAGGTGCAGAACCGGTTATGATGACATCTGTCACGCAGTTTTTTCTTGCGCCTCTAGAGCACGACTGTTGGATACCCTAGTGGCCCGAGGTAGACAACCCTTCCGTGAAGTAAGATATGTATTGGGAATCCGTGATCTTCCCTACATGCAGGCGATCTACAAATTCCTTTGTTTGTCTGATGATAGAGTTTGATGTGACCATCCCCTCATTTCCAAACAATTTCCAGCCATTGTGTCCCAGTCTTATTATCCTCCTGTTTCTATGCTTCTTTTCCCCCTGCCCAGCCAGGATTTGGTCAACCGTCCGAGAGTTTCCTACCTAGCTCCTTCCAATCGAAATTGTTACCCATTAACCTCGAGCCCACCACGAGTAATTGGTACCCAATACTAACCTAGAACTACTGCTGTTTAAAATGTAAATTGAAACATTACTGATTGACACGACTGAGGTTAGTAAATAAACGAACTAGTTAAAAAAAAAGTCGATGAAGAGAATCGATCAAAGCAGGTAGGCCCTTTTTTCAGCTCTGTATAAAATTGTATGGCTCATGGACAAACTTGTGCTACATCAAAAACCGCTGATAAAGTCGGTTGTGTACTTCCTATAAACAAATCGTAGCCAACACCTTTTTGGTATCTCTTTTCAGCAGCGAATCTTAATGTTGCTGATAGTTTTAACATCGGCTGCACAAATGAAGATTTAACACCTCCTAATTTATCCTCCACAGTGTTAACATAGAGGTGTTAAGCCGATATCTGAAGAATTCTTTGGAAACTAATCGGTATATCAAAAATAGGAAAAGCTTTAGATTGTTTAAACAGTGCCATTTTCAACAAATACATATCTCTCAATCTTCGACGCTCAAACCACACCGTTCCTAAATCTTCAGTTTCGTTCTTGTCATCTCTGAACCAAAACTCAAAACAACCAATGTTCGACAAATCTACTTTCATTTCTAGCATCTAATTCCATCGCGCTTCACCTTTTTGCAGAAAATTTTCAAAATCTTCATAAATCTTTTTTCAATCTGCTCATTCTACATTCAGCTCAGAACAGCAAAACGAAATCTTTCCTGCATCTATAATGGTATATATTAGAGTCTGTAATGGTCTGTATATAAGAGTCACGTCAAGAGAAAAGCAGTGGAACTCGCATCACGGTTTTGTGGACCTTTATACCCTGGACAGACTATGGCTTATATCATGTAATATAGGCTGTCTTGAAATGAGCACTCATACATAGGATTTCCAGTGAAAACTAGATGTATGAGTGCTCATTGCAAGACAGCCTATATTACATGATATAAACCATAGTCTGTCCAGGGTATTAATAGCATTACAGAACAAAAGTGGAACTTCGGATCAGAAAGTGGATCCACTATTATTTGGCGCACACTAGCGCACCTAAGTAGACGGAAAGCACAGAACAGAACCGGAAGTGCAAACAAATTGGTGAATCAAAAAGTGGTACGTTTTCCTGCCTTGTTAGCTTCACGCAGAAGTAATACAAACAAAATAGTTAAAGTAGAGGTAACAATTCTTTGGTTCAAGCAATCTAAATATTTACCTTATTTGACAAAACGCAGGTAATCATTATTGAAAACATTTTGAATGAAGAAAAGAGGCCTGCTTATAGAGCTTTTTGACGTTTAATCGGCGCACACTACTACACCATTTAAATCGAACGAGTGCGAGCAAGAGGGAAATAGATTAGTGGGAAAACAAACCGTTCATTCATCCATGTGTGCTAGATAGAGAAAGATTATTAAACATCAAAAAGGTTTATAGTCGCTATATTCATAGTCTGGCGAATAGAATTTCGATCTATCAAAAAGTGGAACCAACTCAATATATTGTAGACCAACAATTGAAAAGGTACTATCAACTTTTATAAACAAAACGTTGATTATTCTTTCCTCGCCAATCGGACGCAAATTACCAGCATCATCGGATAGGGGAAATTTTCCCCAACCCAAAGATGGTGTTAGTTTGCGTAGGCGAGCCTTGAGTCACGAGAAAAGGGTTTCCGAAGTTTTGTTCGCAATAGCTTCTTTTCTGTTGTTGGTCGTGATTTACTCGATTGGTTCCACTATTTGACAGCTCAATTGGTTCCCGAGATTCTATCCGCCAGACTATGATTATAGCGACTATACTACCATAGAGGTAACTCTAAGACCACTGGGTCCCGAAGAAAATCATTATTATTTTTGGCTCACTCAGTACCAGAACAACGGTCCCAAGCAGTTCCAAGATATTTCACTCACCCCTGCATGTTCTGCATGAATCCACACACCCCTGATGTTATCTGTCAAACTTTCATAGCGAATCAAAACAAACATAGTGTAGTAATAGAATTTCAACTAGAATAGGGTACGTTAATCGTTTGCTTGGGACCAATAGGCTACTAAAGTGGTGAGCCAATTTCAAATCGTTAGTTTCGTATTGATTGTTGATACTACTGCTGTCATGATTATCTGAGATTTCAGTGCCAACATTTTAAAGGGGCGTAATTGCTTTTGTAAACAATGGCTTTAGACGTCGATTTCTCGCAAATGAAAACCCACACCTCCAAATTACAAATGCTAGCTGATACAGGAAACATTCCTCTGCGTGCTGGTGTCATTAATTTTCATGAGTGAGCTTTCATTCGTGAGATATCGACGACTAAAGCCATTGTTTACAAATGCAATTACGCCCCTTTGAAATGTTGGCACTGATTTGTCAAATAATGTAAATATTTACACCGATTGCATCGAAGAATAGCTGCAATTTCCAAACCTACGACTACTTAGATGCCTCCCTTCAGATAACGACTTGAGTACGGTACAGTCGATAGAACTGTTTCAACACATTGTAGGTACATAAGCAAATCGATGTTCATCTCTTTTTGCCAGTGGTGGCGGGGAGGATACCCCTCACCACCCCTCTCCAACTGGGGAGTTTGGTAAAGAGAGATGTTCAACCCGATTCGTACCTTCCTCAAAGTTGTCCTTGCTCGCTTTCTACTCTCTATATACAATTTTTCCACTGCCGAACTCTAACGGAACTATCAACTCTAAACTTTCATCTCCTCATCTATCGTATAAAATGACCACTTTAAGCCTGTTATTTGAAGCTTAGCATCTTCAACTAAATTTAACATGTTCATTCTTACTGTTTGCTTACTAAGGTCCTCATTTTACCCCAACGGTTTTAATTCGGTTACAACACAAACATTTTTTTAAATCTTCCTTCATAAGATTCAAAAGTTTACTTTCAATATTCAATTTGTATTTATGATAGGGGCTTGATGATAAATAGGGCTTAAAGCTATCAATTTGGTTAAAATCATTCGAATTTTCCCGTGAATTAGGTATCATCAGTAAGGTCCCTTAATAAAATTTGTATGGTATTTTGCTTAACTATGTATTGAGGGTCTCATCCATTCCATTTGTGGAATATTTCTATCGTTTGGGTTTTCGTTCGGGTATGGTATTTTTTATTAGGGTCGCCATATCATTTTCTTAAGGTGGCCAAACTGCCCCACTTTCCCCTACATACTTACCTCAATAACAATGAGAGTCACCTCACTCGCGGCACAGAATAGGCCTAAAAAAAGCCAACCGTCTACCAAACTGTAACGGACATGGACTTGTTTCGGCATCAACAAATCCACCAACATGCACCACGTAATATTCCGTATAAAATTGTATGCTATACTTTTCAACAGATAATAAAAGGTATAATTTTCTTTATTCGTTATAAATGTATCAAAAAAAAATAATAAAAAAAAATTAAAACGGAAGATATTCAACAAACTACCGTCTTCCGTCAGCCCGAAGCCATCCGAAAGACCTTATTTTCCTGTGTCATCATCATTCTATTAGTGTCTACGCGTCGGCATCGAGTTCCACCCGACGCGTTTCGTCTATTTCTCTCTGATTCGTAATTTGCTGCGAGTGCTACTTTTTGACAAACTTCGCCTTCGATTCGTCCGCCACCCAGGACTGCTTGTGGACGTTGTAGAGATGGCCTAGCAGCTGGAAGCGCCGTGGGAATCGCTTATCACACTGATCGCACGGAAATGGCCGCTCGCCGGTGTGCGTCCGCAGGTGTTCCCCGTACGCAAACTGACTGCGGAACTGCCGGCTGCAAAAGTTACAGTTTATCAGCGGCTTCGGTCGTTCCTTGGCACGACCCCGAGACCGGATCCGGTCCTGGTGGGCGAGTAACAGGTGTTCTTTGAGCTGCTGCAGGTTGTTCTGATCGGCACTGCAGATGTAGCATGCATACGAACGTCGCTCCAGCAGTTCGATCTGGCGACTTTCCTCATCGTCCTCCGCAGTGCCGGCATTGTCGCCGTGCAGTTGCGAACCGGCACCCGGACCTGATGCGGCCGCGGCAGCAGCCGCTGCGGCGACGACTGCTGCGGTAGCAAGCGGACCACCACCAGATGCCAGGGCAGCGGCGGCTGCTGATGCAGCCGTAGTTGAGTTCTGCGCTACCGTCGATGGCGGTGGCGTCGATTCCTGCCCAGCAATATGGGTTCGCATGTGCAGCAACAGCTTGGATCGGTTTAGGAAAGGCCGACCGCACAGCAGACAGGTGAAGTCCATCCGGCGGCGCTTGCGAGAGTCTGTCGATTCCGAACTGCGCCGCCGCACGCTCGGAATCCTGTAGTCGAAGGCACGATCCTCGGAGTCGTCCGTGTCGTCGGAATTTTGCTAGAGAAGTGGAAAGAGAGATAGAGAGGAAACTGGATTAGATATATTAAGAAGGTTGGTTGGTTGTCTTTATTATGGAGATTTTCAGCCAGGTGCTGGTTAATCTCCGGCTAAATTCAGTAGAAGGTATGATAGAATTTACGAAATGTATTTTATAGTTCTCTCTGTTCTAGTGAAGGAAGGTTTTAAATATTCTCTAACGTTTCGGGGTTGGCCAACCCGAAAAATTTCTAGACCGGGTCGGGAATCGAGCCCAGTAGTCTCCAGCATGGTATTGCTTTATAGCTGCACCTTTACTGACTGAGTTAAGAGAGGCACCCAACTTAAACGGACAAATTTCAGATCATAATTGTTAAATTCAACAGACTTCAAAAAATATTCCTTTACTATGTGAGTCAAATTGTTAGCAGTTCGGTTAAAAATCGCACATTTTGTTTTGTGATATTTTCACCAAAATGTGTAAAATATTGATGATATTGGTGCACAAACGTTATGCAAGAAGTTTATAATCATTAAAAACAAAATAGAACTTTAACTAATCATGTTTTATTACTTCATGTGTGAAGTTAACGATTTACATAGTTGGAGATGCTTAACGTCAAATATCAGACTTAAGGTGGACATTTTATACGATAAATGAGGAGATGAAAGTGTTCCATAGTAACCACATGAAATGAACATCTTAGAAGCCTATGAATAATTAAGCTGTTTGACACAACTATTTTCTACATTGATTAATGTTCTGACATCCGAAGTATATAGTCCTAGTTAACCAACAACCAGTCTTTTTTTTTAACTAGTTCGTTTATTTACTAGCCTCAGTCGTGTGTGACACTTTGCGGAGCCAAAATCAGTAATGTTTGATTTACATTTTAAATAGCAGTATTTCTAGGTTAGTATTGGGTACCAATTACTCGTGGCGGGCTCGAGGTTAATAGGTAACAATTTCAATTGGAAGGATCTAGGTAGGAAACTACAACCAGTCTTTTATTGGAGCCTGTAACATCTGGCGACGAGGACAATTTCGAGTCACTTTAAGGTGATTTCTTGTAGAGTCCACAAATAGCTGCCACATAGACTATAAATGCACTTCCACCTCGAATTTTCAATTACACAAAACTCTGAAATTGCTACTGCCTGTATGCGTGCAGCAAACGTGGAGTAACAGTTTCATTGTAGTACGTGTCGTGGAAGCTGATATTTGTGCACTTAAAGTTTCGAAGTGGTAGCGAGAATAAGGATCTCACAGCGAACCCCCTTAAGTTGATCCAGATCAAGTAATTTGAAGATGTCCAACCAGGATTTGAAGGACGCAATTCTACGGCTCACCGAACTGGTAGCCAGGACAGGAACAGATCCAACGCATCAACCGGGCCGGTCAAGTCAACCAACGGGAAGCGAGAAGATCGTCGAATCGTTGGCCACGGGAACTGGAGACTTCTACTACGATCCTGACGGTGGAGTATTCTTTGACGCTTGGTACGCCCGCTACAAAGATGTTTTCAAAATCGACGGCAAGAATCTGGACGACCCCGCGAAGGTGAGGCTACTCTTGAGGAAGATTGCCACCAGTTCCACGAACGGTACATCAATAGTATCCTGCCAAATCATCCACGCGATTTTTTTCTGGACGAAACGGTGAAGAAACTCAATATGCTATACGGCCGCCAGACCTCCCTTTTCAACGATCGGTTCCTGTGCCTTAAATACATGAAGAACGATTTGTCGGTGGAACGATGCTGACGATTTTTCAAGCTTCGCTGCCTCCTTGAATAAACACAGCTCTCGACGACCGGTTCAAGGCACTACGTTTTGTTTTTGGTCTACAATCTCCGCAAGATGCAGACATCCATACCCGATTAATCGGTAAGTTTGAAGCTGAAGATAATGCTCCGCCGGCGGAAGGTTTGAAGTTTACATTGGAAAGTCTCGTCAAAAGTGCCATCGGTTCAACAACTTGAAGCAGGACAACAAAATGATAGATAAACCTGTTCCGGAGAAATCCGTCGTTAACACCGTTTCAATGAAGCTCTCAAGAAAAAGTCGCCGAAGTCCCCATGCTGGTTCTGCGGTGATCGGCATTTTGTGAAGGAATGTCCCTATCAAGACCACAACTGCAACAAGTTCATCAAGTCCAAAGGAATTTCCATCAAGCGTATCGATCTTCAAGGCAAGAGGAAATACGTTTCTGTAGGAATCAATGGCAAGCTGGACTGCGCTTCCGATGCCACGATCATATCAACACAAACGTGGGAAGCAATCGGAAGACCAAGCATCAAGTAATCTGAGATAACGGTAATCAGCGCTTCGGGAGACAACATCAGCATTGTTGGTGAGTTATGCGAGTATATCTAGCCTGACCATTTGCTGTATAACGTGATGAACTAGCCTACGGCTAAAAATCACGTAAATAAAGGAAAAAAGTTATCCACAGAATTAACCATCCGAGGTGTGAAAAGTGCAGGAGTTGTCTGCGTGTCATAAAACCCTGATTTGAATAACCTGGGAATTGAAACAAAATGCTGAGTTGACAACCTGGAAGGAGCGGAATACCTAGCCCTGGTCCTCACAAGTTTCTACTTAACGCCTCCCCGAGTTATATAACAAAAGACTACCAGCTGAAACATGGACACAGCTGGGCTGGGTGGCGTAACCTGGGCAATGTTGCCAGTCCGGCAATAGCAAAATGGCGCGATAACCATAGTACGGTGACAGAGGAAATGCTTCACCAAACCCGAGCGTCTGTTCACCATGGAGGGTGCGGCTCAAAACGGCGTCTGTTCTCCATGTTAGGAGCGGCTGATCACCGTCCTAGTGCCAGCGTGCACGATGGTCCCCGGCGAGACAGAGGGTTGGGGCAGGCCCAACAAGCCGCGCTGGAAAAAACAAAGTTGCAAATACTGAAGAAAGAAATACGGATCGGAACAATCGGCACAGACCTACGCGACGAAATAAGGATTACGATTGGAAACCCGGAACATTGAACTGCAACTCGCTCGGCTTCCCGGACTGCGTTAGGTTAATCTATGACGAACTTCAACCACGCAACTTGGAAGTCGTAGCACTGCAGGAACTTTGCTGGACGGGACGAAAGGTATGGAAAAGCGGGCATCGAGCGGCTACTTTCTACCAGAGCTGTGGCACCACCAACGAGCAGGGAACCGGCGCGTGATTGGTTGGCAGCCGATCAACGCGAGGATGTGTAAGTTGAAGATTAATGGGCCGTTTCTTCAACTACAGCATCATCAACGTGCACTGCCCACACGAAAGGAGACCCGACGACGAGAAAGAAGCGTTCTATGCGCAGCTGGAGCAGGTTTACGAGGGCTGTTCGCAACGGGACGTAGGACGTAGGTAGGACGGGAGGCAATTAGGCCTATTCTGCGCGGCGTGTGAGGTGAGGTGAAGTAATGGTGAAGTGACAATTGTCACCTCGGGTGAGGTGAGTCTCCGTGCAAATCAAATGGAGAGTCACCTCACGCGAGGTGACAATTGTCACTTCAGAAGTGACAGCGTGTCACCTCACCTCACACGCCGCGCAGAATAGGCCTAAATGTATATACCGGCAATCGGGCCAAACAGCCTGCATGCCGTATCGAACGACAACGGCCTCTCGGGGTATGGTAGTTCGAAGAACCTTTTTCCCCCGCAAGGATATCCACAAAGCCACCTGGAGATCACCTGACCAACACACAGAAAACCAAATCGATCACGTTCTAATCGTAGGGAAATTCTTCTCCGACATTATCAACGTCCTCACGTACCGCAGTGCGAACATAGATTCGGGCCACTACCTAGTTGCAGTATACATGCGCTCAAAACTCTCGACGGTGCATAATACCCGCCGAAGTCAAACGCCGCGACCCAACATTGAGCAACTACGGGACGCCGGAGTTGCCCAGGACTACGCGGAAGAGCAGCTTCTCTTGAAGATGGCTGGAGGGACATCCGTTCCGCCATAAGTAGTACTGCTGCAGCGGCACTAGGTACTGCAATCCCGGACCGAAGAAATGACTGGTTTGACGGCGAATGCAAACTGTTAGTAGAGGAGAAGAATGCAGCACGGGCGAGAATGCTGCAACAGTACGAAATTGAATGTGGAGCGATACAGACAAGCGCGGAACAGACAAAGCTCGGTTTTCCGAAAGAAGAAGCGTCAGCAGGAAGACAGAGATCGCGAGGCGCTCCAGCACTGAATTTCAGTTCTGACACTGATATTCGTTGCAAACACGACACCAGGCGGTACTGCTTTGATATTACTATTCATATGAATATAACTCTACCGGTTGTTTGAGAACGAACATAATATTTTTCCATTAACAAAATCAATGATTTTAATCACATGAATTCTTTGTGAATTCTCACATAAGATTCATATGATTCTCCGTGCACAAATCAGTAATACGTTTGTACCGATGCCCAAAGCTACAACACAAAGCCGATTAGACCGTATTGTGTGAGTATTTACGTATTTACACTCATTGCTCTCAACACAAAAGAAGTGCTCCTAGCGAACTCGCTTTTCCTGCCTTCATCCATAGGACGATGAAAATCCAATGACGTTTCAATGCGTTTGGACGGAATTGAAACTCGTAGGACGAATTTGGAACCAAGATTTTTTTTAATATCTTTGTTAGGGAGACTTTTAGTCGGTGGCTGGTTCGTCTCCGGCTTGGAATCAAGAAGCAGTGTTAGATTTTTAACAATATCTCAAGAATGTGTGGCTCTTTATCAAATTCAACGGTACTTATGGAAAGGGGAATAAATTTAGAACTCATCTTTGATAGAAACATTTCATTTATTGTTAAAACCTGTTCAAGAAAGAGAGATATCGCGTCGGTTGCGATTAGTAGGACGGAAATCAGATCAAAAACCCTATACTGATGGTCCCGTAAAACTCGTTGCGAGCGTTTGCCAAAATTAATTAACATGGAAGCACTCACCTCGTTCCTCGCCTGCAGCTCCTGGAACACGTTGAACAGCATCTCCCGGTTGGTTTGTTCGTTCGGATCGACAGTCACTTCATTATCACTGTCCTCGTTCCCGTCGGAGTCGTTCCGCAGGAACAGACTCCTCAGGTAGGACACTTCCGGTTTCTCCGACGGCTGTTGCTGTAGTTGCTGCTGCTGCTGCTGTTGTTGTTGTTGTTGTTGTTGTTCGTGGGACGTTAAATTCCCGCTCGAAGTAGAGCTGGTTGCCGTCGTCGTTGTCATTGTCATCATTCCCGTCGAAGTGGAAGCAGCAGCTGCGACGGCTGCCGCTGCCGCACGGTGCTGCAGCAGAATAGCCCGCAACTGCGAAGCCAGTGGCGTTTCGGAATGTTCTTCGTTGTGGTTTTCGTCATGATGATGATGATGATGATGGAGGTGGTGGTGTTGGTTGATTGGAGGTTGTTGATCTTCCGCTGCCGTGACAGATCTGTGATTGAGAGTGCTGGGCCCTTCCAGGGGCGATTGACGGTCCTGATTGGAACCTCCTCCTTCCAGAAGCATTCGTTTTAGGAGCGAAGGGGAGGCTTCCAGAGCGTGGGGACCGGGTTGTGCCGGGGAGTGAGTTTCTCTGGACGAGAATCCCTGCTGTTGAAGGAGCATTTGCTGCAGAAGGGAAGTCTGAGCGGGAGGGATTTGCGCATGCGATTGCGGTTCCTCTTTCGGCAGGGACAGTTCATTGTGATCTTCATCTTCGTCTGGATGGGCGACAGCGGCAAGATTGTCCTGTTCCGGCTCGTGTTCCGCTGATGCTGTGGAAGTGGCTCGACCTGACTCGCGACTCTGGAGCAGAATACTTCGCAGGATGGAAGAACAACCTCCGGGATCTTCCTGTTTGACCAATTGAGCGTGCTGATCTGATTCTGGCGGATCGGCGGCAAGAAGCAAATCTTGGGGGTCGTCCAGCTGTTCTGGTTCCTGCTTGACTTGAACCGGGCGTTCCTGAGCAGGTTTGGCCTTGCCGCGCTGAGATTTCAGTATTTTATCGTTCTGCAGACATCGCTGCCGATAGTGGTAAAACTTGTCTAAAGTCTCCAAGCACTTTTCGCACACTTTCGATGGGTAGTCTTCCGCCAAGGTTATCTGCCGAGAGCAAAACAAAAACAACACACAAAAAGTTAATGCGCCATAAGTATCTGTGGGACGACGAAGACGACAACGCAGCAGACTGTACTTACCCGTATCGATGTGCACTCCAGTATCATGTCAATCACCTCCCGACTGGGTTCGCCTTCGGGCGGGAAGAGGGAACAAGTCAGATCCTCCACCGAGAAGCACAAGCGACAGCGACCCTCGACGTCTGCAGCTGCGATGATGGCTGCTTCTTGTTCCATTTTTGCTACTCCTCCTCCACCACCAGCGTACTATTATGTGCAATGCAGCGAACGACTGCTGGGCTGCTCTTTACCTTTGCCTTCGATCCGGAACGTCCGAAAACACCATTCCCCCACACACTTGACCGACGGATCTTCCTCTCGGAACCCCCCACAGGCACTGGAATCACTCGTATTTCCCGAAAAATGGCCAATTTCCGACCAGAAGTACACTTTTTGACTGCTTAGTATTTTTTCCTTCTCCCGTTTGTGTGACTGCGACTGCTAAAATCGACTTCCACGAAGACAGATACCTATCTCGTACTCGTCGCCGTCGTCGGACGCACTCACTCTCCCGCGCCGTGAGCGAGATTTTCCTTCGATTCGAGCAACACGACGAAATGCACCAACACACGCGCAGCGAGGTCAATAACAAAAATTTAATTTAATGTCAAACTTATTCACCACTCCAGGGAAGAAGCGGCAAAAGTGCAACTGGGGTGTCCCTCGGAGGGTGGTTTTGTGGGCCAGAGAGGTGGAGCAACTTGCGGCGGCAACGATCCGCGCGCAGCGGGAGTGTGGGTGGGTGGGCGGTTTCAAGCACAATCTCGGGGCCTCGCTCGACTCGCGCTCATTCGCTCGAGGTTGATTGAAGGCGAACCGCTCTCCTCGCTGCTGTTGTTTGTGGTAGTGGTGCTGGTGGCAGCCAAGGCAGCAGCAGTTGCAAAAAGAGAAGTGAATCAGCTGCACAATTTTAGTTGGTGTGATTAGTAGCAGTGAGTGCCGGTCGGAGCAATAATGACGAACATGATTGGGTGAGAGCGAGAAGCCGGATAGCCGTTTCCGTGCGTGCAAGCGAGATGGCTGTACGACGACGGCGCAGCAGTCATAATAGGAGGTCGTCGACCTTTCGTAGCGCGAGGTTTTGCTTTCTCTTCTGTGTATGTTTTGGATCTCAAATGCTCGCGGCGCGGGTTGCCGATAGGGAGTGTGTCTGGTGGTGCGAGTGGCACGCGGTAACTAACTGCTCGAGTGCAGTTCGGGTAGTTTGAAAGCGTAGATGACGTCATGGAAAGGATGCTGATTTTTTTTTTTGTGATGAGGAAGATCTACGATCATTGCGACGAGGTTGCAAGATTTAGGATCGCGTGTGGGTCGTGAATGGGTTTGCATTCTGTCGGCGTCGTCGTCCACGTATCCAACAACACACTACCCAACTTTGAGGAGGGTGGCCTTCTGGTTGTGAAGGCTATTCGCGAGCTGCTGGCGACGTGCGTTCGACTGAACGTCTGCTGCTGTGGCGGCGTCGAGCAAGAGATATGAATAGCAGCGCAGCGAAACGTTTTTCTTGCTGCTGCTGATGTTGTTGCATCAGTGGAGTGGCCCACCAGGCAAAACCGAACGTTAGTGCATGCTTGCATTCTGGTGTTGCTATATGGCACTGAGGACGGCCTTCAACTGCTGGCTGCCGGCCCCGTTCATAAGAGAATGCAAATCTGGTTAGGTGGCGTTGGATTGCCGAGGAAATTTTAACGATCCCCCGTCGTCCAGGGTCACCACGACGGTGCGTGACATGCTGCTGTAGATAGTTTAGGATTATGCGAACAACATATTGAAACTGACTATCTGCATGCTTGAACGAAGCATATTTGGGGCAATGAGTTAATTATGGATTTCTACCAGAATGATTGAATAGAGAACATGGAACAGTTATGCGTGTGAGGGCAGTTTAGTTAACCTCGAAAATTGTCTATTAGGGTGGGTCAAGTTTACACGGCGAATGAGAACGATACAAATTTGAGTTTAGTTCACTCATAATCGCCAAAAGTGCAGGAACTCAGCGATGAGTAAATTTTCCTCATGGTTTCATGTAGCAAACCTCTAAAATCTGCCAGAAAATGAGTAAAATTGACGAAAATTTTACTCTGTCTAGGAGTAGTACCATTAGACTGAGTGAATCCAATCGATACTCATATTCGGGAAGTTTTTCCTGGACAAACCTGGAAAAACACGAGGCAAATTTACTTATCGCTGAGTTCCTGCACTCTGTGAGTTGATCGGATTCAGTTGCGATTTGCATTTGTGGGATAATTTGAATGTTAATATGTATAGAAAACTGTATTGCAGGTTTCGCACTTGATTATACACTACTGCGCTAAAATTAAATGCCGTGGACATATGCTTGTCATGCACAGTTGTACACACCAGCTGCTCATTTGTTAATAACTTTTCACTCAGTTGTTGAAATTTAGTTATCTTTAAAGTAATTGATAGATTAGGATCATAGTTTACTGTAGACATACAAAGAGTAGGTAAATCTTATCATTTGAATCAACACCATGTGCAGCGAACATTTCTCACTTAATTTTTGCAACGCAAAATCAAATACAGTTTATTACTAGAGTTAAAATCTCCTTTTTAAACATTATTAAACATATCTATAACAAGCTTAAACTCTATTATATCGACTGCTCCAAACAGAACTTTGTTTCGTCAACTCTATGCAAAGTTATAAGCAAATGACTAGGCAAATGAGCAGTTCGCGAGCAAAACTGTGTATACCAAGCATGATTCTGAAACCTGAATTCTACTATTTACTTATCTTATTTTAAACTATTATGCTTTGAGAATCCTAGCTTATATACTTGGGGGACGTCTTCTGCGATTCTTGAGAAATTGTGATTGAGGTTGATGGATTCCAAACATGGATTCATGGAATTTCGACAAGAGTTGCTTGAAGAATCCTAGCTAAAAATTTTGACGAATATCAACAGCGATTAGAGCTCTTGGGAAATCTCAACTGAAAATCTTAAGTTTACCGAAACATAAATTATTGGTCGTATCCGATGGCTCGAGAACATTGAAGTAATTTCCAGAAGTCTCTGGTATTTTGCTTTGCTGGAATTCTTTTAACTTTGCTGTGTTTTGTGGACTTCTGGTGGTCAAAGAGAGAAACTGCTGAAGTTCTCGGATCATATATCATATATATGTTTCTCAGAAGTTCTCGAGAGATCTCTTCTGGACTTAAACAATTTGGCTGGAACTTTGGAAATTTCGTTGAAGTTTATAGAATATTTCTTAAAAATTTGATACAATGCTTGGAACTTTTCTGAATTTCTTGGAGCTTATTTCAGAGCTTGAACCTCTTCAAAGTTCTTAAATCTTTCAAAAGTATTTCTTTTTAATTGTCTAGAATGTTTGAAACTTTACTAAACTTTACGGAGCATAGCTGAAGTTTTAAGAGGTTATTTGAAGTTCTCCGCTAAATTTCTTGAAGCTGTTTCAAAGATATATTAGCTTTGCAAGATCGCCTGGGAAGTTTCAAGAAATAATGAAAAGATTCAACAACTTCTGAAAAGGTCGAACAACTTCAGAGTAGTTAAAGTACTGGAGATAAGCTTCGAGAACTTCTGAGAAATCAAGGTAAATTTGTATAACACTTGCTGGGAAACCGAGGGTGAAACCCACTGGGCAGACGATACGGCCATGCTTAACGGCCGACTGCTGAATAAGGCGTGCATGGCCGCGGCAAATTGGTGACACGGAGTCACGGGTGAGGTTCTGCGATCCATCGTTCACTTTAGCTCAGGCGGGCGTGTAGACCAGAAGCGTATGTGGAGTATATTTTAACAGAATACTAAGTGCGAGTAGTGAATCAAGGTGAAGTGTAAATCACCAATTCAGCTGATTCAGGACCTTTTTCAACCAATCATATCGCTTTCTGGTTGGCGAGTCAAGGACCACCATTGCACGCTACGGTCTAGGTGACATTTAGTTACCTTGACCTAAACGTAAAGGACATCGTTCTCGGGTTGAAGGCCCTAAACGCCAAGGAGAATTTACCTTCCCGGTTCGACAGAGGGCGGCCTTTCCGTCGTCGTTTGGCTTCGTCAGAAGGAAGTGCCTGTGCATCGGAACCATCTCCACAAACCGCTATACTAGCCCCGGTAAATTCAACCCGCCATCGCACTACAGCCTTGTGAGAAGTTTCAAGAACTTCTGATATGTTTCGAGAACATCTGACAAGTTTCGAGAACTTCTGACTATATCCGAGACCTTTTGACAAGTTCCGAAAACTTTACAGATGCTCCGAGAGCTTTTAAGAAATTCCGACAAGTTCTGAGAACATCTGACAAGTTTTGAAAACTTCTGAAAGGTTCCGAAAATATATGAGAAGTTCCGAGAACTTCTAAGAACTGTATCTTTCAGTAGTTTTTGACGTTGGATAACGTCTTTCGGCAACATACGGGGGTACAAAATTGAAAACAGTCATTTTGGATGCGTTACGAAAAATTAAAAGATTTTAAACGATAATAACTCAACCGTCTCTCGATAGATTTACGAGATAATGGCATCAATCGATTGGAAATATTTCTAGCAATTTGCTGAATGTTTCAAAACTATTGGTTTCATTCTGTAAACTATTGAAAAATGGTTAAAAGTAAACCATTGTCTAAAGATGGTGAAAATCGATTGATTTTTTTATATTCTTATACTTTCTCCAACCGAGACATCAGATGCGAGTATCTGACACCTCTGATATTTTCTGTTCTACTATATAAGCGTCCAACAGGGTCACCCGTTCCATCATTGTCTATCAGATCGTAGACCCAGTAGCAGAGCAGCAGAGCAGCAGTACCAGAGCAGCGGAAGCAGAGCAACGGCAGCAGAGCAACGGCAGCAGAGCAGCGACAGCAGAGCAGCGACAGCAGAGCAGCGACAGCAGAGCCTGGGGGCAAAAGGGCAACTACGCCGAGTGCGTTGGTGCCAGTGCTCCGGTATACTGGGCCGCCGTCATGGAATGCCCAGCTGCTGCAGTTCTCAGTCGGTCGTATTCACCGTCTGCTCCGCAAGGGCAACTACGCCGAGCGCGTTGGAAAAATGGCCCTTTTCAGGGCCACAACATTATCAAGAAAGAGTTTAACATACGTATGCGAGTATCTAACACCTCTGATATTTTCTGTTCTACTATATAAGCGTCCAACAAGGTCGCCCGTTCCATCATTGTCAACAACATCAGCCCAACAAAACGGCCCTTTTCAGGGCCACCAAACTTTCGCAAAAGAGTTATTAAGGAATATTCCTAAAATATAATATACACAATTAAGTACAACACATAACAAACGTTATCCAACGCCAACCCTGCGGTCGTATCTAGTATACAACCCTTCCAACTTTTATATTTGTCACCAAAGATGCTATTTACTGTCTGGCAGAATTCCCGAAGACATTTTCGTGCAGTTGACTCCCCCATCCGAACCTATTCGTCGGTAGCATTCGATGGAGATCTATACGCCAACTGTCGGATTTCTGCCGTACATTTTTATAAGTTTGTCAATCCACACTTTCCTGTTGCATCTGGCATCCGTCAAAGGATGGCAATCGATGTCCGTCGGTGATTGGCACGGAACAGAGATCAACGTTACATAAAGGGATGAAGATGAAGAAGAAGTCGTTTTCCAGGACGAGATCCACTAAGTTTTTCCTCTGATTCTGCTGTTGCTGTTGATAGTGCATGTGACATTACCTGCTGGGCGAATTCATCATCACTATAGTCCACAAACATTTTGGAATTTATTGTAATCAAATTTACTACACTTTTTTTTTAACGCAATTCCGACTGCAAATAATTGTTGTTATCGTTTATTTTGACCACAGCGCGTAACTAGAATGACAGCACAGAACAGAAGGGGAAGTGCAAACAAATCGGTGAATCAAAAAGTGGTTCGTTTTTCTGCTCAACAAGCGATGTGTTCCACACGGGCTTTCTATGTGCACTCACACTATCATAGCATGCTGTCTATCTTAACTGCAGGCAGAAGATGCCTTCTACCGCTAGGTGCGCTAGTGTTCGCAAATGACAAGTGGAGCCACTTTCTGATCCGAAGTTCCACTCCTGTGATGACAACCACCGGTGTGCAAACAGAGAGGTACTTTGGAAACCCATTTATCAACGACCTGCGTGAAAAAGGGTGACTAAATATAATAGCAACGCGTACTCATACTCAGTGTTCGAAAAATCATTATCAAATCTCATTAATTGAGTCTCCTTCCGTGAATTTGCGTGAATAAAATCGCGTACGAATCCATCAAACACAATTTACGCTTGAGATTCTCATGCATATTCACGCACTCACACTCATAACGCCAAAAAATAATTCCAGCTTTAAACTCATAAAAACCACTCGAACTTCAATCGAAAGCCCTAATAAACGGTTACCATACACAAACGTTATCACAGATGGTGCGAACTAGAGTCGGTGTATAATGAGTCACGCCAAGAGTGAAGCCAAGTCTACCTATTGAACTGTCAAATCGGCTACCTATCGTGCAAAGTAAATAAATATTACGATGCTATGAAAGGTCTACGAAAGGTATTGCAATGAAATATAAAATAAAATTGAAGAAATCATCATAAACACGCAGCGAGCATTAAATGGTCATGGGATACGTTTGGTTTTGATCAGTAATGAGAATTTCTACTATTTTTTAATATGATAATTTGACAAAATCACTGATATTATGATTCACTACAGCCGCTATTTTTGGTTCTCGCTAAAAGTCATTTAAAGTTGATGTAGAAGTCCTCTGTTGCCAAGTGAAAAGAAAGGGAATCCTTCGGAAACCGTGATGCGAGTTCAACTGTTTTTCTCTTGGCGTGACTCATTATATACACCGACTCTAGTGCGAACATACCGCATAGAGTTGGGATGATATCCCGAATAGGTGGTTAGGCACTTCTTATGGTTATTTGTTATGCACAACCCCTGATGCACAAACAATGTTAATAACAATAAATAGCTCCGACATATAAAGAATTTTTGAATCTGAAAACTCATCGGTGATTTTTGTGACGTTGAATTTTGGAAGCCAAAACTCTCATAGGCGCATAAACTCATGCATGAGATTTATGTTTTTGATTTTTTTTTTCAAACACTGCTCATAATTAATAGACACGCATTTACTTATGCACTGGTGGGCTTGCTCTAAGGTGATTCCTTGAAGAGTTCACAAATGGCCGTCATGATGGCTGATATGCCATATTACTTCACTCCTTCACTAATGAAGCTGAAACTCCCTCACGGATAGAAATCTCCTTATACCTTTTGGCAAATTTCTATTGCTGATTATTCATAAAATGTATAAGTCAACTAATAAACAGACGCCTTGCAAAAAGTTAATGAAGATCATGTGCCAAATGAAATGTATAAGCGGTCAAATATACCTTTTATGCATTCTTATAGGACCTATGTGGTTTGTCTTATGGATTGTATAAGGCTGATGTTTTGGATGTATAAGTGAAACACATGAATAAAATAATTGATTTTCGTTTCGTGCTGTTTGCAGCAAACGTGTAGTACCAGTTTCATTGTTGTATGTTTTGTGGGAGCTTATCATGGAGCTGATAATTGTGCTATTGAAATTTCGAGGTTATCCATCAGAAATAAAGTAACCTCTGTGATTCACTTTAACATCCCGCATAAACAATAACCATAAGAAGCGAGATAAGAAGCGCCTAGGCACCAATTCGGGATATCATCCCAATTTTATGTGGTATGGTCGTACCATCTATTATATCGTTAGTTTATTGTACCGTTTATTAGGGATTGCAGTTCTTTAGAAGATAAAATATAATGAACAATCCAACTGAAAAACTCGTAAGACTTATCTCACTCCTGGAGATGTGTCCATCGTTATATCCGAGGTTATATCATGAGCAGTCATTGACAGACAAATGCTTTTGAATAGTCCAACTCAAAATTAAGTTTTCACTCTTAAGTGAACTCCACACGGTTAGAAATATTGTCAATACTTACATGTATTAACAATAATATTGATAATGTGAATACATAAATATTGTCAATATAGATGTATTCACGTCAATATAGAATGTATTGACAATAAATACGATTATTGTCAATACAAATTGTCGTGTGGGGTGCACTTTAGAGTTGACTCCTTCTTTATGACATAAGCAATTCTATGACAGGCAATTGCGTTTGAAAAATATCAATCTGAAATGCTCCAATGAAATCGAAATGCATTTCTCTATCACCCTCAGAGTTGACTCCTGCTTTATAACATTAGCATTTCTTTGGCTGATAAAAACTATTAAACAATCTAACTTATTACTACTTATTATTACTTTCTTGAACAGTTTTTCTAGAAAAAAAAAACATCCATGAATTTAATAATTATTGTTTTATTTCCAGCAGTTTTTCAGTGACGCTGTACATCTTTCTTTTAACCATCAAAATTCTCGTACTGCTCATGAGTAACAAACAAATATGAAAAATATATTAGGTTTTATTAGTCACGCTACAAGTATTCGAATAAACATAAAATCACTTTATCATCTTCCCAAATCCCAATCCTTTTATTAATTAGTAAGTAGTAGTGAAGGAGCTTTTTCATCCAAAGACTTCCATCTCGATTTTTAAATCAAGATTTAAAGCAAAATAATAACTTTACTGTTTGACACTAAACTAACAAATTGACAACTCGCTCTCACAATGTCCCACCGAGGGGCGCTAATATGATTATTTTTGTAATGTAATGTAATCGCACTTATTTAAAATAGTTCCAGTGGTTCCGGTTTTATTTTAAATGCAGATTTCGAATTTGAGTCGAATCCAACTCAATTTTGAGTTGGTCTCATCGCCCGTGAAGCCCCTCGGACAAAAACGGCGTGTGCCTGTGGTGAATTTATCTAATTTTGACGTTTTTCATGTGCGTAAAAAAAAGGAAAACCATAACAAAATCCAAAACAACCCCAACCCAACGGGACACAGCCGACACAGCAAACTCGGGAGTAAAAGCAATAAAAATTAACTTCCATCGATTTACAATTACATTGTAATAAAACAGGGCTCAAACCGTGAAAAAATGGAGGATCCAGCAGATCTGAGGTAAGTTTCAGTCCCGCACGAATCAGACTGTCACGCAAGTTATAATTCCGTACCTCAATCGCAGCCACTGCCGATTATGCTTCTCGGCGGACAACCTCTCGGATGCCATCTTCCCGGTGGATGGCCCTCCGGACCAATCGCTGATCGCCATGATCCACGATTGCACTTCCATCCGGATCAGCTTCGAGCGGGACTATCCGTGTTCGGTGTGCGGCACCTGTTTGCGGGTGCTGCAGCAGTTCCACGGGTATCGGCAGCGGTGTTTGGCCAACGATCGGCAACTGAGGCGACAGCGTGGAGGAGACGACGGGGATGTCGATCCACTGGAGGAGTGTTTTGCGATGGTCAAGCAGGAGGCGGACGATGATCAGCAGTTTTACCGGCAAGTGAAACAGCAAATTCACGAGTTTTTGGAGACGAAGATGAAGGAGATTGAGCGGACGGCTTTGGCCAAGGTAAATGAAGTGCTTCGGAATCGGGACGGGGGAATCGGACTGCAGATGAACGTGGAGGATGATTTGAACAACACGATGGATTGGAAGAGCAAATATTTGACCCTGCAGAAGAACAACGAATTGCTGCAGAAGGCATTTCGGGATCAGAAGGCTAAACTGAAACAAACGGAACAGATGCTAAGGAGCTACCAGCAGCAGTCGAGCAACGTTGGCGTAGCGTGCGAAATGATGAACGGTCTCGTAGAGAGTCAGCCCGGCAGTGGGTTTACCACACATCCGGCCATTCCGGAAATTTCGTCA
Organism: Ochlerotatus camptorhynchus; assembly: GCF_037179485.1. NCBI lineage: Eukaryota > Metazoa > Arthropoda > Insecta > Diptera > Culicidae > Ochlerotatus > Ochlerotatus camptorhynchus. Next base: position 547,890 of record NW_027040593.1, on the reverse strand, counting down.
GAATACCTGCAAAGTTTGAACTTCAACTCCGGGGCGGGAGAGAAAGGAGATCGCCATTTCGTATCTCGGCTGGCCGTAGCTGTGTTTGGAGAGGACATTTTAGTCAATTCCAGCGTCACCGGTAGACCCTCGAATTCGCATCACAACATTCCGCCGAAGCCACCGCTCTGTTCGCTGAAAATGTCCGCCATTGGAGGTAAGATCCCTGACTCATCAACATCGGGCCCCATAGCTCAGTTGGTTAGAGCGTCGTGCTAATAACGCGAAGGTCGTGAGTTCGATCCTCTCTGGAGCCAGTGACTTTTTTTTCACCTTAAATGGACTGCTTTATCGATGTATGAATAAAAAAAAAAGTCACTTGACCCCGACGTGATTTGAACACGCAACCTTCTGATCTGGAGTCAGACGCGCTACCGTTGCGCCACGGAGTCTTATATGTATTTGTTGGAATTTCAGCAAAACTATACGAACGAGTCGAGCAGGAAGTGGGTCGGTCCAATCGGAAGGAACTGCTTCAAAGATCCAGCGAGAAGGTCGTCCGGTTGGTGGTCTGCCAGAAGTCGATGAATCTCCGGAAGCAGGTCATGAAGAGGAGTCAATCAATTAGTGGTGGCAGCGGGAGTTACTCACTCGGCGGTGGAAGTGCTGGTGAGGAAGAGTTCGAGGAACCGATCGGCAAGCGGATGACGCGTTGAGTGAGTATTTAAAAAAAAATCAGTAATGATGACCCCAAATCGAATATTTGTCGGAACAGTTCAAAAGAAAGCCATATTTTCGTCTGGGGTGCTTTAATAGGTACATGTAATATTAGTATTTGAGGGATAAAATGATTGTAGGAATTACTCCGTATCTCCTGTCCATGCTGGTTCGCCTTCCACACGGAACCGCTTGGCAATGTCCGCTTTCTTCAGGTTGGAAATCTTCTGCGCTATGAATCGTTTGATGATCCTCTCGTCCGAGTTCTTCCGGATGGTGTGGATGTCGTCCGGTCCGATTCTCATTGCTGTCCGTTCAGCCACCTTGTCTGTGTGGATGAATTCATTTTCGTTTATTTTGAACGGTTGATCAGCATTATACTAGAGATACTCACTGCAAATAAAATCGAAAATTCGCGGATCGATCTTCTCCGTGGGCGGATAGAGCGGTGAACCGTCCGGTTTCTTCAGCTTGGCAAACCGAGGCGACGCATGACCGGTGACGCTCATATTTTTCAGGTTCTCCGGATCGACCAACCGGGTTATGAGAATCCCGACGAAGACGCTGTCCGACGATGATCGTTCGTTAATTTCCTCCAACTCGCGCACGCTTATCATTATGTCCTCCTCGGCGGTGAAGCGGGTCTAGGGGATTGAAATAGAAGAAAGATTCGGTTAGAAAGCGACTTCTGATCAATCAAGAAACATCGAAGGGCCTACCGAAACGACTCCTGCAGCGCCAGCATTCTCCAGTCTCAATCGTTTGAGTTCCAGATCGAAGTTGAGCTGCATCAGTGTGTCAATTTTCTTCTGAGCCTCTGTTAGCTGCTTTTCCAGCGTCTTTGATTGGTTCGATACATCTGCAATTCGAGAACAAATGCTATTAATCAAAGTTCAGCACCATTATCCAACTTTCCTTACCAGCAGCTGTGGCATCGCAGGACAGTTTCCTCTTCTTTCTGCTAGCACCTCTACTAACCGCCGTTGCCCCCGCTGGAGAACGCTGCGATCCATTCAATTCCGTCTGTTCGTCGAAACCCGCAAAACTACTATCTGCCAAATCTTCTTGATCCGACGATTCGAAGTAAACGCTTTCCAGTTCCAGCTTGTAATTCATTCCGTTCTCATCCTGCTTATCCTCTTGCTGGGAGAATTCATCCGACTCGTCTTCATTCAAAACTTCATACTCAAGTGCCTCGGCGATCTCGTCTGTCGGTTCCACCGTCATCTGCAGCAGGACGTCTTCGGGAGCACCTTTACCCTTGCGTTTCTTCAGTGCTTCATCGACCTTCTCCAGTGCCTTTCGCTCGACTTCCTTGACTTGCGTTTTCAGGAAGCTCTGGATGTGCTTCCGGACCTCTGTGTAAAACTGCCGATCACGAGCTTTCCTGAGCATCTTTCGTTTACTGGAATTCGTCTTCAACGGGTCGTCCATCAGCTCATCGCCGCCGTCATCCTCATCATCGTCCGTTTCGCCTCGAATCCGTTTTAGCTGCCGATCGTGATCCAAACACTTCTTCCGGTAGGCGTAGAATTGATTCACGATCCGGATACAGCTGCTGCACACCGCACAGGGGAAATCCTTCTCGTAGGTGATCCGAATCGAGGTGCACGCATAAATCATCCGGAACAGTTCGTCGTTGGGCGCCGTACCGAACACGTCGGTCAGGTTGTTTTGCGATGAGCACAACCGACAGCGGCTGTTAATAAACGGCTCATGGGTTATGTGGTTTGAGAAGTTTTCAATAGCATTGATAAGAAAACTTACTTGAGTTCCTCCAGGTCGGCCATTTTCCAAGGAAGTTTATTGTTATTAATAGCAGTAAACTGCAGATATAAATTGATGCAATTTTGCGGAGCTCACACGGTTTGTTGAGGCATTTGCGCTTGGCACGGACACAGCAGAATACATTAAAAAAAGCATTAAAAACACGAAAACGAAGTAGAATGGAGAAATGTCAAAATTTTAAAAGAAACTCACCACTGCAAACAGTGGGAGTGATTAGGAATAAAATTGGACAATATTTAGTTAGGTGTTGAACCACCACTTCGTTTGTGGTTTATGTGCCCAAATTGAACGTTTTAAAATTATTGTATTCCCTTTTCCTGATCATGGTCACATACAGCAATAACTGGAAAACCACTTTCGATCTGATTTTTGGCTCAAGATCGAAAAAACTGCAAGAAAATTAAACAAGAAGCTATTGGGGGAAGTTTGAAGAAAGGGCTATGAAAAATCGGAAATGTCGAGAAACTTTTGGAAAAATCGGATGACACATCCAAAGGAAGCTAGACAAGTTTCGGAAATCTGAAGAAAATTCCAGGAGAAGGCATTTCCAGGGGAAGCTAGAAGAAGCTCGCAAAAACATTTCAATAGAATTCGGTTAAAACCTCCGGAAGAAGCCTGGGGAAACTTCGAGAGGAAAACGAAAGCAACTACTGGGAGAATTTGATAGATACTTTCGGTAGAAGTTTAAAGGAACTTCCTGGAGAAGACGAATGAAAATTTCTGGAGGCGCTTGAAGAAACTTCCTGAGGTAGTTTGGATGAAACTTCTGGAGAAACCCGAAAGCTTCTTCCGGTGGAAGCCTGATGGTTTTCGGGTCAGAAGTTGGGATGAAAATCCCGGAAGAAAGAGATTTCTGGGGGATGTCGAAAGAACCTTTTGAGCGAAGCCAGAAAAAACTTCCTAGGAACGTCGAAATAACTATCCGAGACGAATTGGTAGTTGGTAAATTTACGGGGTAAGGTGGAAGAAAATTTCAAGGGAAATTAGGAAGAAACTTCTAAAAGAAGGTTAAATAAACATCAAAATGTTAAAAAAAATAGCATTCTGATGAACCTTTATGGTTACATAAAAGATAGTAAAAGTATTTCTCGATTCCTAGGAATTACCGGATTAGCTGTTTCTCGATTCTTGGGTAGCCAAAAACGGCGAGGAAATGGATACACTAGCGAAAGAGTATCAAGCATAAGACATTTTAAAAGATGAATAAATTGACATATTCAAAAAGATAAAAGTCGCTCACAATTCTGACATTTTAGCGCGGGCAGGCAATAATCATTTTGATTATTTAAAAATCGGTATAAATCCGTATAAAATGTCAAAAATTGGTATTCTGCGGAGCCTCATCTGTATATCGGTACAAATACTGAAAACCAAGTAACCCGCGATTGTGTTACGTTAGCAAGTATTTAAAGAATAAACGTTCATTCCACTTTGTTCCTTTAAACCTGAAGCACCGTTTTTCCTTTTAACTCTGCAAGAGGTTATGGGTCCAGAACCTAACCGGAAGAAAAGAATAAATTAAGTTTTCAAGATGTCAACTGGAGGTAGCAGCGATAGCAGCAGAATCGGAAATCGAACTGAAGCAGGAAGCGTTCGAGTTACGACGGGTTCCGTAGCTATGCCGGCTATAGAGAAGTTGAAGGGCCGTGAAAATTATTCAACTTGGGCATTTGCGATGCGGATGATCCTGATCCGCGAAGGAAGTTGGAGTGCTGTTCAGCCTGCTGAAGGAGAAGTTGTTGCAGCGGACGTCAAGCTAAGAGCGTTGGCAACAAGCTTTCGACAATTGGTTTCAAGGTGGATGATTCGTGGTTAATCGCGTTGCTCCTGGTGGGACTGCCAGAATATTACGAGCCGATGATCATGGGATTGGAGGCGTCTGGAGCAAAATTGTCATCGGATTCGGTCAAAGCCAAGATTTTGCAAGACGTCAAGCTCGAAAAGGGTCCCATTCATTACATGCAGCGACAATGGAGCACTGTACTCGCGTGGGACGAACCCAGGCAAAGCTAAGAACCAATATAAGAAGACGAAGGCAGATAAAGCTGAGAAGACGTGCTTCAATTGTGGTAAGCTTGGTCATTTTGCTGCCAGATGTCTCGAAAAAATGAATCAAAACCCGAAAGGGCTCTGCAGCATTTTTGCGATGGGTAATGTCAAGAGCAAGGCGTGGTATATTGATTCGGGAGCGACGTGCCACATGGCTGAACCAAGCCAGAAATTTATTGAAGAGATGACAATTGAACACGACGTTGGAACAGCAAACAATGGTTCTATGAAGGCCGTGGCAAGAGGTACCGTGGTTCTTCAGAAGCGAGACGACTCCATTGATGTTCTGAAGATCCCGGACTTAGCAACAAACCTGCTGTCAGTAAGTACGATGTGCAAACGAGGTCATAAAGTTATTTTCTCGGCAGACAAGTGCGAGGTGCTAGATGATGATGGTGAATTGATAATCCATGGAGTCGAAGAAGGCGGATTGTACCGAGTGGTAGAATCGGAACGGTCATTTCTTACCAACGACATTGAGTTGTGGCATCGACGATTGGGTCACTTGAACGAGGCTAGTTTGAAGCAGCTCAAGCAATCGAACGAGGATGTTAATTTTTCAAACAACCAGCTGGCAGACTGCACTACGTGTTCAGAAGGCAAACAAGCTCGACTACCGTTCCAGAGAAGTAAAACAAAAACATCAAAGGTTCTGCAGCTTGTACATTCCGACCTGTGTGGGCCGGTAGAGGTTCCGTCATTGGGTGGCAATCGTTATTTCATTACGTTTGTGGACGAAGCAAGCAAGCGAGTTGTTGTCTATTTCCTGCAAACAAAGAATCAAGCGTTTAAGGCGTCCAAATTGTTTCAAGCAAAGGTTGAGCGACAGACGGGTAAGAAAATCAAGATTCTTCGAACCGACAATGGACGGGAATGAAGAAATCGTATCGTTGGACCAGAATCAGACGTGGATGTTAACCGATCTACCTGAAGGACGTAAGGCAATCCGTAACAAGTGGGTTTTTAAGACTAAGCGTGGACCCGACGACAACATACAGCGATACAAAGCGAGACTCGTGGTGAAGGGTTGCTCGCAGAAACCAGGAATCGACTATGAAGATGTATATTCTCCGGTAGTACGTTATTCAACAATTCGCTACCTCATGGCACTGGCAGTGAAGTTTGATTTTGATGTGGACCAGATGGATGTGGTCACTGCGTTCCTGCAGGGTGAGCTAGGCGATGAAGAATTGTACATGATGCAGACGGAAGGATTCGATAAGGTCAACGGCAAGGTGTGCAGACTCAAGAAAGCGCTGTACGGCCTCAAGCAGTCGAGCCGTGTATGGAACGGAAAACTGGATGCCTTATTGCGAAAATTCGGACTGCAACGATCACAAGTAGATACGTGCGTGTACTGGATCCTGGATGGTGACATTATGCTATTTGTGACGATATACGTAGATGACCTGCTGATTTTTACAAACAACCTGGCGTTGAAGAAGAAACTGAAGAAATTTTTGATGAAGAAGTTCCAAATGAAAGACTTGGGTGAAGTTTTACACTGCCTGTGAATTCGAATTGTCAGAGATCGAGTGCAAGGACATCTTTCGTTGGACCAACAATCTTATATTCAAGAGATAATCCAGCGCTTTGGGATGACGGACGCTACTCCTGTAGCAACACCAGCAGATCCAAGTCTGAGACTAGATAAATCGATGTCTCCCAAAACGGCTGAGGAGGCAGCATAGATGTCAAGAGTACCCTTCAAGGAAGCAGTTGGCTGTTTATCATATGTAGCGCAAACTAGTCGACCAGATATTGCGTACGCTGTGAATGCTGTGAGTCAATTATCTGCCAACTCTGGTAGACAACATTGGGAAGCAACCACGCGTATAATACGATACCTGAAGGGAACAGCGCAGAAAAGGTTGCTGTACACTAAGGACGATACTGGAGGCCTTCAAGGGTATAGCGATGCCGATTGGAGAGGAGGTCCTGATGACAGAAGATCGACAACAGGTTACTTGTTCACCATGCAAGGGGCTGCCATATCCTGGAATGTGAAAAAGCAACCAACCGTAGCCCTTTCGTCATGTGAGGCGGAATTCATGGCACTTTCGCGGGCCATTCAAGAGGCGATGTGGTGAAAGAATCTGCGTTCGGAGCTAACAGAAGTTGAAGCAATGCCAATCTACTGCGATAATCAGTCGGCAATCAGCAGCGCGAACAATGGTTCGTATAATCCAAGAACAAAGCATGTTAGTATTCGCTACCATTTTGTACACGAAGCATTGGAGCAGCAAACAGTGAAGCTCGAATACATCTCGACAGCAAACCAACCTGCGGATGGATTCACGAAACCGATGACCCTTTTTAAGCAAGCTAAGTTACGCCAATTCTTAGGCATCACGGATTAGGGAGGAGTGAAAACCAAGTAACCCGCGATTGTGTTACGTTAGCAAGTATTTAGAGAATAAACGTTCATTCCACTTTGTTCCTTCAAACCTGAAGCACCGTTTTTCCTTTTAACTCTGCAAGAAATACCGATAAATCGGTATATCTTTTATTTTCGACTAGAATGGGGTACGTTAATCGTTTGCTTGGGACCAATAGCCTAGTCAAGTAGTGAGCCAATTAAAAATCGTTAGTTTCGTATTGATTGTTGGACTTACCCCCTGGTTTGTTTACAAAAAGCTTGCATGCCCTTTTAACCTGTTGTTCTTGATTTGATATTTTAATTATTTCCAATACATTAAAATTATGTTTCATTACATTGGTGACTAGTGAAGTGAGAAAAGCCACGTCGTGGTCAAATGGAGAGTCACGTCACCACGACATGACTTTTCTTACTTCACTAGTGACAAAAGTATTTAAATTCAATTATTACTGTCTTCAAAGTATTTAAATTACTACGATGTTTTTACCCTTCTTACAAAGAAGGGTATAGATATCACTTGAAAAACCAACTATCGATCCGAGGCCCGGAGGGCCGAGTGTCATATACCATTCGACTCAGCTCGACGAGATCGGAACATGTCTGTGTGTGTGTGTGTGTACGTGTGTACACACTTAATCTAGCTCGGTAAAATCCCCAACAGCCGATTACCTCGGCATTTACTTTTGCTGATATATCTGCAAAATATCTGTTTGTTAGCTGATATCTCAGCAAAATGATATTTGTTAGCTGAGTCTCGGTAATTATTTTACTGAATCTCAGCAAAATAAATTGCAGAACTACTCGGCTGTTGGAATCTCGGCGAAAAAATTTAAGTGTGTATGTGTGTGTGTGTATGTAACGAAATGAATGCACTCACGTTTCTCAGCAACCGCTCAACCGATTTGGACAAACTCGGCGCCAAATGATAGGTCTTGGGGTCCCATTGAACGCTATTGAACGGTTTTGGAATCGGTGAACCGGTTCCGGAGATATGGCCGGAATAAGATCCGGTGAATATGGGCCTTCACGCTGGATTTAACGGAAAACGTATTAAAACCATCATGCGACACATCAAATTACTACAGAATTCAAAAATAAGATCAATGCAAGTCGTGTTAAGTGTTCCAGACCACATTGGACACACTTGGACATGTTCCGGGTACCCCGGGGAAGTTGCTTGAATATGAATTGAATTAAAACCCATTAAATCACATTAAAATACGATGATAAGGTGATTGGTAGCCTCACCAAATAGACTACACCCGGATATATTACGGGTACTCCCAGGCAGTGTCGTAGCGTCACTGGATGACACGGGGGTGGGGGGCTTGGTCACTGATAATGACAATAAAATAAATAAACTTGAATAAGTAAGGAGGGTCTGATCACACCATAGGTGGATAAATTCGGGTTTTTATTAGTAATTTCTGGAGTTTTTACTTCTTGAACACCTCTCTCAATTGCATAAAAAATGGTTGGTAAATTTTTCATATTGAATGTGAGTCCTAACGCTAGAGTTAGGCTACTTTTATAATTTTTCTGAAATAATGTTATTCCACCTGCAGGTGAGTTGTACTCATTTTGATAAACCGAGCATGCAATTTTCCTTAATTTGTGAATTTCTTCATTGCTCACTGCCTCATATACGCGATGTTGATCAAGCTTCTGGGCATTAATATTTTTATCTTTGGCAATACTAGGTTTGGCTACCATTGACCTAGTTTGCACTTGCATTACATTCATTGCTTTTAGATTATCGGTATTAATCGTAATCCTTGATAGCGCGTCCGCTACAACATTACTTTTTCCGGGAAGATACTCTATTTCAAAATCGAAATCTTCTAGATCGACTCTCATTCGAGTTAATTTCGATGATGGGTTCTTCATTCCAAACAGATACACCAGAGGTCGGTGATTTGTTCGTACTTTATTTGTTCTGCCATAAAGATAGGGTCGAAAGTGCATTATCGCCCAATGAATGGCTGCTAATTCCTTCTCGATGATGTGTTTATTTACTTCACCTTTTGTAAACGCGCGACTGGCGAAGGAAACAGGCAGATCATCATTATTTTGTTTTTGTGACAGCACTGCACCACATGCATAATCTGATGCGTCTGTCGTTACAATAAAAGTTTTATCAAAATCTGGATATTTTAATATTCTTGGAGCCATCAATGCATTTTTTAGTTTGATGAACGAAATTTGGCATTCTTGTGACCATGCGAATGGTGTGTTCTTTCTAAGTAATCTATTGAGGCAAATGCAAATTTGAGCAAAATTTGGAATGAATCGACGATAATAATTACAAAATGCCACAAAACTTCTAACTTGATCAGTATTTTGTGGTACTGGGTAATTACGTATCGATTCAAACTTTGAGTTATCTGGCAGTATACCTTGGTCTGTAATTTTTTGACCCAAGAAGGTAACTTCACTTTGAAAAAATACACATTTTGAGGGATTAAGTTTGAGATTTCGCTGCCTAAAGCAGTTAAAAACTTTACGTATATTTTTCAAATGATGTTCTACTGAACATCCTATGACGATAACGTCATCTATATAGAGAAAAGCACATTCAGGGCTTAGTCTACTAAGTGCTATAGACATCATTCGTTGGAAACTGTTCGGACTGATGTTCAGTCCGAACGGTAACCGTTTAAATTGGAAATGTCCACATTCGGGAAGAGAGAATGCAGCAACTCCTCCAGAACTCTTCTCAATCTTTATCTGGTGAAAACCAGACATGAGATCGAGAGTTGAAAAATATTTTGCTCTGCCGAGCTGATCCAGAATATCATCTATTCTCGGCAAAGGACATTTGTCTGCCAATATTTTTTTATTTAACTGTCTATAATCGATAACTAATCTCCATTTTTTCTCTTGGTTAGCCGATTTTTTCGGTACTAACAGAATAGGAGAGTTAAAGTGTGAAACTGAAGGCTCAATAGTTCCATTTTTTATTAAATTATCAACTTGACGACACATTTCGTCACGTTGACTTTGTGCATTACGGTAATTCTTTATGTACACAGGTGTTTTGTCCGCTAGATTTATTGTTTGTTGATAAAAATTGTTATATGTTAAAACATCATCTTTAAGACTAAATATATCATTATATTCTTTAAACAACTTTTGTAGAGGTTGTTGTGCAAATATTGGGACGTTTGCAAATGATAACTCGTTTCTCAAAGCATTTATTCTATCTATATTGAAATTTGAACTGACATTAAAAATGCTAAAATTATTCATTTTCATTGATCCATTTGGAACACCTACAAACCGTGGCATTATCATTGTCCTCATATTATCGGTTTCTTTTTTAACTGTTAACTTCATTTCAATTCAAACCGAAAATCCTTTGGTTTCTTCCTCATACAAAATCGGGTCATTACTGTACTTCGTTTAATTTAACATACACTGAGGCAAAAGATCATAGGAATTCAATAAGAACCACTTATGAATTTTAGCCACATGAAATCGGTATGAATATTATTGATTTGTCTTATCAATAATAATGGTCATAAACAAAATAATAAATTTGAGCAGACTGGTACCGAACCATGGACGTTGAGGTTACGGAGCCCGTGTGTTGACCATTCGTCTTTCAACGCTTGGAAAACTGAAAAAAAAAAATCAATTCATAAGTCACTCTTATGAAATGCATATGTGTCGTTCATTAGAGGAGTGTTATGAAATTCTTACGTTCATGTGCCTCAGTGTAGCATTTACAATGCGGGCCAGAGATGAACCAGCCGACTCGCCAGCCGATGGCTGAAAGTCTCTTTAAGGCCGTTCACAATGCTGAGTTTCAAAATTGTTTTAAACTTCTCGACAATTCTATAATTTGAAACTGTCAAAAATAAAACTGCAACACGATCAGCGCAACGCACAGTTCTAAAAGATGTTTGTAATCATTAGTTCCATAAACTTTACTATTCTCTATGAAGTTTTCTTTTTTTTGTGAAGCTCTTCGAAACATCTTTAAATACATCCAAAGAAATTTGAAACAGAGTTGCATTCGTGTTTCAAACTCGCTCAGAAATAAAACATAATAGTCGAGAAGTTGCAAATCTGGCAAAATATTGCTGATTGCATCTGAAACTGGACTGTCCCAAAAATGCAAAAAGTGTGATAAAAGTGCACGTTTCCGTCAAATCGTGTTGATGTCTTCGGAGCACTTATTGCTTGCATCATATGGAATAAGTGCACCGAAGACACCAAGACGATTAGACGTAAACTTGCAGTTTTATCACACTTTTTAATAAGTGAAAACGCGCTTATTAGTCCAATTTGGTGTGAAACGCACAATAGTGCTCGAATAATGAAACTGCAACTCAGCATTGCGAGAGGTGCGTTTCTATTCTAGTTTCAAATTGAAACAGTCCTTATAAAATACAAAAGCATTGCGAACTGCCTAATAAAGAAAGATAAAGATAAAGATTTACAATGCAAAATTAGACGAGATCATGTTTCCCCGGATACAAAGTATATTCATTATGATCTGACAATGTCAAAAGAAGGGGCTTTTCATATCCAGAAACATTTCCGAAGACACCACTAAAATGCAAGATTCACGAGATAATGACTTTTGACCGTCTTTTCACAGTTCTGGACCACTGTGCGACAGTCAGGTATGGAAAATCATTTACATTCATTTCCCTCCTTTTTCAAAAATAGAATTTCGTAAAATTATACGTAGGGGAAATGGCTCTAATGTTGGCCTATGGATCTAAAATTGGGCCCATCTCTAAAAATCTGCTATTTATCAATTTTATCTAGATGAACGCGTCATTGGGACGGTACTAATGGATATTTTTAGCCGCTATTGAAAATTTAGTCGATTGCTGAATTTATGTATATGCCCAAATTAGGGGCATTTAGGCCGATATTACATCCATTTCCCCTACATGTAATTTTAGGAAATTCTACACTGAAAACAGTTTTCATATAGTTTCCATTGTGAACGCACATGATATTTTTCCAATAACAAAATTATTGATTTTTACCTGAAATTCACATAACATTCAAATGATCACATGAATTATATGTGATAAATCACATGAACTTCATTGGACACATAAGGTTCATGTGGTTTCGTGGTGCGATTCCCAATTATGGGATTACAGGAAAGTTATGTGAATTTCTAATGGATATTTTCCATCGGAAATGTGATTTATTTTTTGAGTGTATTGATGAAAAAAGTTAGAGGAAAATGAATGATGTATGTGAGTGTATATGAAGCTTTTGTAGGTTTGTTAATCCAGAATTTTACGAGCGCTTATGGCCGCCACAATCTGGCTGAGTTTTTGGTAGGGAACATAAGATTTGACGTTTGGGTTGTGTCGTTTGACGTGTAAACGTTCAAATTTGATCGTTTACACGTCAAACGACACAAGCCAAACTTCAAATCTTATGTTACCTACCAGAAACTCAGCCAGATTGTGGCGGCCATAAGTGATCGTAAAATACTGGATAACTTAAAACCAAGACTGTATCTTTATGCATGACGAACTATAGCGGGCAGAACATGTACATTCACTGAAAAACAATGCATAAGTTTTGAGTTATTGACAAAAGTTGTACGAAATTAATGTTAAACGATTTGTTTTAAATCAATAATATTTTAATTGTTTCCAATAGTTGTTCAGTTGAATTCTCAAGAACACATATGGACGAGAATAACGAGTACACTGAGAAGTTTAAATAAGTACTGACTATTTAATAGTAGATTGACAAACATGAGACGTACCGAAACATTTTAGATCACCTGGGAACTCGATGATAAGTGGTGTGTTGTTATGTGAAGGGCTCGGTGACCTAATGTACGACCGTTTTTGCATACAACTGGGCCCAGCTGCTATAATTTCAAATATTTTATTACCGAACCCGGTAAACTGAATTGATTGTGTAAATTATAAGTTTAGAACTCGGAGTCCAGTTTTTCCTGGAAGGCCATCATTACCGATTTGGCAAATGTGCTGAAGGCCCTTGAGAGTCCGAAGAACCGACACCAGTTGGTGCAAGCAATCAGAATGGCTTCGAACAGGAACAACTTTGTCTGTGGTAACACCGTATATGTCTGGGTTCCCAGCCACTGCAATATCAGGGGAAACGAGGCTGCGGACAAGCTGGCAGCGATCGGCAGATCGAAAACCCCAGTGGAACCGGAAGTCCCTGCAGCTGATTTAAAAATCTGGATCAAAACGATCATCGCTTCGGCATGGGACAAGGAATGGGCTAATACCCGAGACCCTTTCTTACGCAAAATAAAAGGAGATACGAAATGCTGGTCCGACACCAAAAACTGGAAGGACCAGAGAGTACTGTCCAGATTACGCTGCGGCTACACCAGATTCTCACACGATCTCGAATCCCGTGATGGATTCCACAAACAATGTGTGAGGTGCTCAACCAAAATGTCAGTTGAGCATCTCATAATAAATTGTCCTGCACATCAAAACCTCCGAGACCAATACCGTATCGGTCTCAGCATCAGAGACGCATTATCCAATGACCCTGACAGGGAAAGATCACTTCTCGACTTCCTTAAAGACACAGGCTATTATTTATCTACGTAGAACCCCGCAACGAACAATGACACGACAACGGACGAACGACGGCACTTGGACAACACCAGCTCTCTAAATCACATGTCAAACGGAAGAACAACGATGGCAACCCCGCAGGCTACGGACATTGACTCTATCTCTCTCTCTCGGAAATTAACCACAACTTCGTCACCTTTCTTACTGTTACAAAAATCGACACAGAACTCTGAGATCCTTAAACTATGTAGCAAACACTATGTAATTTATTTATTTTCTCTCTCCGGGACCCCCTTCCCTTCAAAGAGACGAACCAGCTAAAGGCTGAAAGTCTCTATAATAAAGCAAAAAAAATTAGAACTATGAACAGGAATGAGCACAAGCTTACCTTAATTCAGATGCATTGAGTTTTAGACATTCGATCCCAATCAACCAAACGAATAGAAGGAACAAAAAGTCATCATGCATAAACTAACCACTCCACCGCCAGCATATTTAAGCCGAAAATCATTAATTTATTTACATAACATTTTACAACCAAGTTAGAGGGTATTTTTTAATCTCTAGCGCCAATTCCCACCGTAGATGGCTAACCGCTGCCGTACCAGTGCGTAGTCCATGCCGTGCCGTTTGCGGAGATGTTTCACCAGTCCCTTCTTCTGCTCGAACACCTTATCCGAGCAGAACGGGCACTTCCAATCCTGAGACGAAACCGGCGGAATGAACGACGGTTCCGGTTCCTTCGATTTCTTTTGCTTCACTTCCGCCGTTGGAACAATTTTCCTACTACCATTGGCTCGTTGCTCCTGCTTCTGCGTATCCAAACTGTTCCGCTTCGGTTCCACCTTGGGAGATTTCGATGGCGGTGGAGCTTCCTTCGCAACCGGATCCGGTTTGGTGTCCGATTTCCGCTTCGGCGGCTTCGCCTTCTGCGGTGTGTCCGATTTTTTATTTCCTGTTTCGGAACTTCTGGTCAGCCGTGCCACCGCAGGCTCCTCTTTGGACTGCTTATTCTTCGCGTCGTTCTTCACTTCCGGCTGTTTCCGATCGGGCTTGGTAGGCGGGCGACTTTCCGAGGCTTTCTCTTCGGCAACATTCGATCGCCGAGTGCTGCGAACCGGAGGTTCTTTGGGTTTTTCTTGAGGCACCTTGCCAGATTCAACTTTCGGAGAGTCCGGGTCCGGTTTGATGGTGATGATCTTCGGCATCGGAAATCCGACGGAGTCCTGGAATTTGAGGGGAACCTTTCGAACGCGGGATGATCGCGGTGAAGGCGGTGGAGCGGAGCTAGGGGCCGGTGGTGCTGGCGGGGTTTCAGTTTGTTTTGGTTTTGGAGGTTTGGAGATAGATGGAGCTGGCGGGGTTTCAGTTTGCTTTGGTTTTGGAGGTGCTTTGGGGGCAGGTGGGGTTTCAGTTTGTTTTGGTTTTGGAGGTGGTTTGGAGGCAGATGGTGCTGGTAAGGTTTCAGTTTGTTTTGATTTTGGAGGTGGTTTGGAGGCAGATGGTGCTGGTAGGGTTTCAGTTTGTTTTGGTTTTGGAGGTGGCTTGGGGACAGGTGAGGGAGCGGAAAGTTTTACCGGAAGCTTCGCTGCTTGAATGATCGGTTTGTTTGGAGTTGGATCTCGTGGACTTTCAGGGACACTGTTTTCCTTCTGTTTCGGTTGCGGAGTGGCCGGGGTGTTCGTGGGCTTCGGGACCGGTGATGCGGCGGTAGGTTTGACCGGGAGTTTCATTTCCTGAAGAACTTGTGGTTTTTCGGATGGTTGTTTGCGTTCGTCCGGGTTCGATATGGGCACTACTACTGCAGGTTTAGGACTTTCCACGGGTTTAGAGCTTCCCGAAGGGGTTGGTGATTTGTGATGTTTTCTAGACCCGGAAAACAATGTAGTCATAGTTCCGGGGAATTTCACTGCTCGTACCAGTGATTTGGGAAACATTCGACCAATGGATTCCTTCGGGGTACCTTTTTCAAGAACTGGCTTCCAAACACGGTGCGGAAAACGACCGCTCGTTATGCCTCTCGTTAAGGTGCTAATAGGTTTGAGAGAATATTTCTGATTAGCAAGCGCTCTAGCGGTGGCCGATGGAAGCAGTTTCACTGCCTGTAGGACACTCGGAGGATTCAGTTTTCTCTGCTCTGGGCTTGCCATAAGTTGGTGTAAGGGTTTGGCTCTGATGGTATTCATAGGAGAAGGAATCTTCGGTGGTTGCTGCTCCTCAATAGGTTCTTCCTTTTTGACGGTCACATCTTCCGATTTGCCCTCAGCGTTGGTTGCGTTGTGACTTGTACTGGGTACTTGCAGTTCTGCGTCTTGGTTGGAATCCGTCGTTTCCGCTTGAACACGGATCAGTGTCACAGGAACGATTCGACCGTTCAGCTGAACTCCTTCCGGTGTGGAACTACTTTCCGATCCTGCGGGTGGTTTCTCCCCGTCTTCGGCGCTCGCCAGTGGGTCATCCGAGGTTGGAGTCTCGGCAGCAGGTCTTCGATACGGAACCGGATAGAGCGTGTCTTGCATCCTTTGCGCACGCAACGGTTGGTTTCGTTCGATGGTCTGCTGACGCCGTTGGTATCGTTCGACGTTTTCGACGCGCTGAACCTCTAGTAGGGGATCTTCTCGACGCCGCGCTGGAGATACGGAGATAACCGTTCGAACCGGTGTCACCTTCTGTGCCGGTCGGGTTGGAATGATTTCTGTGGTCTTCGTCCGGACGGAGGTCGTCTGCGTGCCGAACGATGGGGACCGGGTTGGAGTGCTGCTCATCGAGGGTAGCGGAATTCCTCGAAGGGATTGATCATTCAGCTGGACCAGTTTGCGAAATTTGACAAACTCTTGTACACTGGTGTAGCATCCGGTGCAGATCGAAGACGGAAAGTCTCTTTCAACGCAGATCTAAAAATGGAGAAATATTGTTGAGGGTCATACATATTTTGTTTCAAAGGGCAGTTATGGCTTCCTGGAAGATCTAGATACATTAAGAGAATTTCTCAGAAGTTATCGGAACTTCTGGAAAATTTTCAGAATTTATAGGAAGTTCTTGCAATTTCTTGGAAGTTACGAGAACTTTCCAGGAATGTTGAGAATTACACAGAAGTTCCGTGGACTTGGAGATTCCTGTGGAAATGTCCGAGAACATCAGGGACATCCAAGGAACTCTTTAAGTGTTAAAATACGACCAAAATTAAAAAAAACAAAAAAATTAAAATGAGTTTTCTAGAGAGCTTTGAATACTTCTGCATGGGAAGTTCCGAGAACTTTGTCAGTTCTTAAAAGGAAGCTGTATTTGGCAAAATGCTAACCTGCAGTTTCGAAATCATTCTGAAGTTCTCGAAACTCCCCTAAAGGCTCGCCTTAAGCTCCCTAAAATTCTTAGACCTTGAAGTATTTTAAATTTCAATGAAGTTTTCGGCATTTCCTTGAATGTCTTGAAACTATAGAGAAGCCTATAGTTCTCGGGACTTTTCTGAAAATTTCAGAACGACCCAGAAGATTTCGGGACTTCATTGAAGTTCTCGGAGCTTCCCCGCATTTCCGTAAAATTTTCTGAACATTTCGTATTTGAAAGTTTTTCTAGAACCGTAAGTCGTCATATTGGATTTCAAAATTGATTCATACTACGATTTTCGACCTCTAAACGACCTCTAAGTTATCAAAAATATCCAGAATTTAAAAAACTGAATATTGTCATCTCGAACTTCAGAAAACGGGATGTCGCCATTTTTTAAGAATAGAAAAGCATCTACCATAGATTATCGGCCTCTGCATATTGGAGAATATTTGAAAGTTTTACACAAACCGGAAGTCGCCATCTTGGATTCCAGAATGGCATCAAACATCGATGTTTGGCCCTCTACATGTCGTCCCCGTTTCGAAAATATAGTGAGGAATCCTTATTACCGGATGGTTTTTTAATCCATTTAAAAATAGCACATGCGGTCAGTATTCTTACTGTCAAAGGTCAAGCATCTAGGAATCCGGATGAAGTAATACGGGCAAAACAACCATTCGGATGTAAGGGTTCCCGACTGTACTCATATCGTTGGGTATTGACAGTTTTTCACAACCAGAAGTCGCCATCTTGGACCTCAAAATGGCGTCACACAACAATTTCCGCCCTTTACTCGTCGTCCCCGTTCCAAAAATACCCATATTGTAGGGTATTTGACAGTTTTTAACAAACCTGAAGTCACCATTCTGGATTCCAGGATGGTGTCAAACATCGATTTCCGGCCTCTACACGTCAATTTCATTCCGAAAATATCCATATTGTTGGCTATTTAACATTTTTTCACAAACCGAAAGTCACCAGCTTGAATTTTAAAATGGCGTCAAACATAGATTTTTTGCCTCTTCAAATCGTCCCCGTTCCATAAATATTGATGCCGTTCGGTATTTGACAACCACAAAGCGGAAGTTGCCATTTTGAAGATTTGACAGTTATCTTGGATTTTAGAAAACTGAAAGTCGCCATCTTGGATTCAAAAATTGCGACAAACATCGATGGCCGATATTGTTGTGAATTCGACGGTTTTCCACAAACCAGAAGTCGTAATATTGGATTCTAGAAAACCAGAAGTCGCCATATAGGATTCCAAAATAGCATCAAACATCGATTTCCGGCCTCTACACGTCGTCGCCGTTCTGTAAATATCGATATTGTTAAATAGATACCTAGTTGATAGTCTGACAGCTTTGTAGAACGTTTCAAAGCTCTTTTCTATCGGTCCTCAAAAGTTATAAAGCATTTTTGAGTTACGTCTTTCACTTATCGAAACGTTGAAGTTTCATGATTGCAGTCATGAAGTCTTAAAAAAATTCGACAGAACTTTAATGGCATCTTCGATTTGCAGTTGGAAATCTTTTAACCCTCCGTTACTCGCGCTGTTGTACTTTGTACAACACACATGAGTTTTCCATTGCCATTTTGTTGCTGAGCTATCAATCGATCTGAAACCATCGAGTATTCCTCAAAAAACTTGTTTTGATCGAAACAAGCTAAACTTTGATTACAGTCAACACCTAAAAAAGGCGAATAATAGGGAAAATGTAAATGGAAACCGCGTAAACTGTGACCAACAGTTTGTACAACAAGGAATATATCGAGATCCTGACCAGATAGAAAGTTACTGTCTCCGACAAAGTTGTTCTGGAGATCATAGCCTTGTCGCTGGTTGACATTAGTTCAGAATTTTGTCACTACGTAGCGCTAGATTGTACATGTGGAATTCTCGCATGTGATATATCTCGAGATCCTGACCAGATAGAAAGTTACTGTCTTTCACAAAGTTTTTCAGGAGGTCAAAGCCTATTACTTGGTGCTCAATAGTTCAGAATTTGTTCACTATGCGACGCTAGTATACACGAGAAATTCTCAAATAAAATATCTCGAGTTCCCAACCAGATAGAAAGGTACTTCTAGCATATGATATATCTCGAGATCCTGATCAGATAAAAAATTACTGTCTAGGACAAAGTTGTTCAGGAGGTCAAGGTCTTTTGGCTGGTGGACAGTAGTTCAGAATTTTCCCACTTCATGGTGCTAGTATACATGTAAAATTCTCTGATCAGAATCTCGAGATATTTTACATGCGAGAATTTTGCGTGTATACTAACGCCACGTAGTGTAAAAATTCTGAACTATTGTGCACCAGGAAATAGGCATTGACCTCATGAACAACTTTTTCGAAGACAGTAATTTTCTACCTGTGCAGAATCTCGAGGGCTACAAAATGGTGAGTTGACAACCTGGAAGGAGCGGAAAACCTAGCCCTGGTCCTCACAAGTTCCTACTTCACGCCTCCTTGAGTCATATGATAACAAAAGACTACCAGCTGAAACATGGACACAGCTGGTTGGCGTAGCCTGGGCAATGTTGCCAGTCCGGCAATAGCAAAGTGAAGAGGTGCGACGCGAACACTGGCGCGGTAACCATAGTACGGTGATAGAGGAAATGCTTCACCAAACCTGAGCGTCTGCTTACCATGGAGGTGCGGCTCAAAACGGCGTCTGTTCTCCATGTTAGGAGCGGCTGATCACCGTCCTAGTGCCAGCGTGGGACTCTAAACAGAGCTGTGCACGATGGTCCCCCGGCGAGACAGGGGGTTGGGGCAGGCCCAACAAGCCGCCCTGGAAAAAAAAAACAAAGTTGCAAATATCGAAGAAAGAAATACGGATCGGAACAATCGGCACAGACCTACGCGACGAAATAAGGACTACGAGTTGAAACTCGGAACATGAAACTGCAAATCGCTCGGCTTCCCGGGTTGCGATAGGTTAATCTATGACGAACTTCAACCACGCAACTTCGAAGTCGTAGCACTACAGGAACTTTGCTGGACGGGACAAAAGGTATGGAAAAGCGGGCATCGAGCGGCTACTTTCTACCAGAGCTGTGGCACCACCAACGAGCTGGGAACCGGCTTTGTAGTGCTGGGTAAGATGCGCCAACGCGTGATTGGTTGGCAGCCGATCAACGCGA
The DNA here is from genome assembly GCF_037179485.1 of Ochlerotatus camptorhynchus. Taxonomy (NCBI): domain Eukaryota; kingdom Metazoa; phylum Arthropoda; class Insecta; order Diptera; family Culicidae; genus Ochlerotatus; species Ochlerotatus camptorhynchus. The sequence continues at coordinate 527,952 of NW_027040593.1, read as the reverse complement.
GGATGTGCAAGTTGAGGATTAAGGGCCGTTTCTTCAACTACAGCATCATCAACGTGCACTGCCCACACGAAGGGAGACCCGACGACGAGAAAGAAGCGTTCTATGCGCAGCTGGAGCAGGTGTACGATGGCTGTTCGCAACGGGACGTCAAAATCGTCATCGGCGACATGAACGCTCAGGTAGGACGGGAGGCAATGTATAGACCGGCAATCGGGCCAAACAGCCTGCATGCCGTATAGAACGACAACGGCCAACGATGCGTGAACTTTGCAGCCTCCCGGGGTATGGTAGTTCGAAGTACCTTTTTCCCCCGCAAGGATATCCACAAAGCCACCTGGAGATCACCTGACCAACACACAGAAAACCAAATCGATCACGTTCTAATCGACGGGAAATTCTTCTCCGACATTATCACAAAACTCTCGACGGTGCAAAACACACGTCGAAGTCAAACGCCACGACCCAACATTGAGCAACTACGGGACACCGGAGTTGCCCAGGACTACGCGCAGCAGCTAGAAGTTGCACTACCCACGGAAGAGCAGCTTGGCGCAGCTTCTCTTGAAGATGGCTGAAGGGACATCCGTTCAGCCATAGGTAGTACTGCTGCAGCGGCACTAGGTACTGCAATCCCGGACCGAAGAAATGACTGGTTTGACGGCGAATGCAAACTGTTAGTAGAGGAGAAGAATGCAGCACGGGCGAGAATGCTGCAACACCGCACGAGATTGAATGTGGAGCGATACAGACAAGCGCGGAACAGACAAAACTCGGTTTTCCGAAGGAAGAAGCGTCAGCAGGAAGACCGAGATCGCGAGGCGATGGAAAATCTGTACCGCGTAAACGACACACGGAAGTTCTACGAGAAGCTAAATAGTTCGCGCAAAGGCTACGTGCCGCAAGCCGATATGTGCAAGGACTTGGACGGTAACCTTCTCACGAACGAGTGTGAGGTGATTGAGAGGTGGAAGCAGTACTATGACGAGCACCTCAACGGTGAAGCAGCAGAAAACGAAGGTGGCACGGCAACAGACCTTGGAGCACGCGCAGAAGACGACAGGCTACCGGCCCCTGATCTTCAAGAAGTTGAGGAGGAGATCGGTCGGCTGAAGAACAACAAAGCAACTGGTGTAGATCAACTACCAAGTGAGCTATTGAAATACGGTGGTGAAGCACTGGCTAGAGCGCTGCACTGGGTAATTGCCAAGATTTGGGAGGAGGAGATATTACCGGAGGAGTGGATGGAAGGTGTCGTATGCCCAATCTACAAAAAAGGCGACAAGTTGGATTGCTGCAACTACCGCGCGATCACACTGCAGAGCGCCGCCTACAAGGTACTCTCCCAAATTCTATGCCGCCGTCTGTCACCATATGCAAGAGAGTTCGTGGGGCAATACCAGGCGGGATTCATGGGTGCCCGCGCTACCACGGACCAAATTTTCGCGATTCGGCAGGTTCTGCAGAAATGCCGCGAATACAACGTGCCCACACATTTGTTCATCGATTTCAAATCCGCATACGACACAATCGATCGAGATCAGCTATGGCAGATTATGCACGAGTACGGATTTCCGGATAAACTGACGCGATTGGTCAAGGCGACGATGGATCGAGTGATGTGCGTTGTTCGAGTATCGGGGACACTCTCGAGTCCCTTTGAATCTCGAAGGGGGTTACGGCAGGGTGATGGACTTTCGTGTCTGCTGTTCAACATCGCGTTAGAAGGTGTGATCAGAAGAGCTGGGATAGACACGAGTGGCACGATATTCAGGAAGTCCATCCAGCTCCTTGGTTTCGCCGATGACATTGACATTATGGCACGGAACTTTGAGATGATGGCGGAAACGTACATCAGACTGAAGGCTGAAGCTAGACGGATTGGACTTGCCATCAACGCATCAAAGACAAAATACATGAAAGCAAGAGGTTCTAGGGAAGACAATGTTAGCCTCCCACCCCGAGTTCAGATTGACGGTGACGAAATCGAGGTGGTCGATGAGTTCGTGTATTTGGGCTCACTGGTAACCGCCAAAAATGATACCAGCAGAGAAATTCAAAGACGCATTATGGCAGGGAATCGTGCCTACTTTGGACTCCGGAGGACGCTCCGGTCGAATAAAATTCACCACCGCACGAAGTTGACTGTCTACAAGACACTGATTAGACCGGTGGTCCTTTACGGCCACGAGACCTGGACTATGCTCGTGGAGGACCAACGCGCCCTTGGTGTTTTCGAACGGAAGGTGTTGCGTACCATCTACGGTGGAGTGCAGATGGATGACGGAACGTGGAGGAGGCGAATGAACCACGAATTGCACCAGCTGCTGGGAGAGCCATCCATCGTCCACATTTCAAAAATTGGGCGACTACGGTGGGCTGGGCACGTCGTAAGAATGCCACACGACGACCCAGTGAAAATGGTTCTAGAAAGCGACCCGAAAGGAACAAGAAGAAGAGGCGCGCAGCGGGCAAGGTAGATCGACCAAGTAGGAGGCGACCTGCGAACCCTTCGCAGACTACGAGGCTGACGAAGTGTGGCCATGGATCGAGTAGAGTGGAGACGACTTCTTCGGACAGCAGAGGACAACAAGGCCTTAGCCTGATTGGTAAGGTAAGGTAAGAATCTCGAGTTTAGCCTACGCGAGAATTGTACACGTTTACTAGCGCCATGTGGTGAGAAAATCCTAGGCTACTGTCCACCAGCCAAAAAGTCTTGACCCCCTGAACAAGTTTGCCAAAAACAGTAACTTTCTATCTGCTCAGGATCTCGAGCTATTGTATATGCGAGAAATGCATGTGTATACTAGCACCGAGTAGTGAGAAAATTCTGAACAACTGTCCACCAACGAAAAGATCTTGACTTCCTGAACAACTTTGCCAAAGACATTTACTCTCTATCTGGTCAGGATCTAGTGATCTATCACATGCGAGAACTTAACATGTATACGAGCACTACCTAGGCAGAAGATTCTGAACTACTGTTAACCAGCAAAAAGCCTATGATCTCCTGAACAGCTTTGCCTAAGACAGTAACTTTCTATCTGCTCAGGATCTCGAGCTATTGAGAGAAAATTGCACGTATATACTAGCACCACGTAGTGAGAATTTTTTGAACCACTCCATCAACGGAAAGATCTTGACTTCCTTTGCCAAAGACAGTAACTTTTTATATGGTAAGGATCTAGTAATTTTTTATATTTGCGAGAATTTTACATGTATACTAACGCCGCGAAGTGAGAAAACTCTGAACTACTGTCCACTAAAGAAAAGGCTTTGACCTTCTCAACAACTTTGCCGAAGACAGTAACTTTCTATCTGGTCAGGATCTCGAGATATTTTATAAGAATTTCACGTGTATACTAGCGCCGCGTATTGAGAAAATTTTGAACTATTGTGCACCAATAAATAGCCTTTGATCTCATCAACAACTTTGTTGACGACAGTAACTTTCTATCTGGTGATGATCTCGAGATATATCACATGCGATAATTTCACATGTATTCTAGCGCTACGTAGTGAGAAAATTCTGAACTACTCTCCACCAGCGAAAAGATCATGATCTCTAGAACAATTTTGCCCCAGAAAGTAACTTTCTATCTGGTCAGGATCTCGAGATTTTCCATGTTGTAACCTATTAAGTCAAATCCCACGTAGTACGGACACCGTTTAAGCGGTTTCCATTCGCATTTTCTCTATTATCCGCATTTTTGGGGGTTAACTGTGATATCAATTGGTAGCTCGGCTGCAAAGTGGCAATGGAAAACTCACACCTTTGTACAAAGTACAACGTGCGAGTACTCGTGTTACAAAAGTTGGCGCGAGTAACGGAGGGTTAAATATTTCCCGACCAAACTGTCATTTTGCGAAACGATTTGAGAAACGCTATTCGACCACTGGGTTTTGTAAAACAAAAATTAAAGGACTTAATTGAACATTTTAATAATCTGGAGTTATTTTGATCAACCAGCAATCTTGGGGGAGGGACTGAGGGACGCATTTTTTTTTAGCATTTGAGCAGTTCCACTTTAAAGGGCTTCCCTTTCCGACGAATTTCATGAAACTTCGCATAATTATTCGCTAGGGACTGTGAACCAGTGCCAGTGTGCCTTTTTTAAGTTAATAAATGCTACGACATTTTCCAAACTTGTTCAAAGTTTCAACTTGTACGAAGTTACCTGAATTTTTACAAAGTTCTTTGAATTTCCACGAAGTTATCTAAAGCTCTACGTAGTTTGTAGGATTTATATGAAGTTTCCTGTATTTCTACGAAGTTTGCTAAATTTCTACAAAGTTCAATGAATTTAAACAGAAACGTTTGATTTTGATGTCTACATCAGCATCGAAATCAAATGTATGCCTGATGTTAACATTACAAAACTGAGCTTCTACAAAACTAGCTGACATTGTTTCACATATGCTGCAGTTCTGATATTCTACACAATTCCCTGAACTTCTACGTTCTTCTAGTCCATCGAAATCAAATGATGTTACCATAACTTCTGTAAAAACTCAGCTTTGAAAATGTGAAATATTGAACACTACCAATTCAATTCCTAAAACGAAAACAAATAGCAAATCACACTACTCACCATCACTTCGGTGCATCCGAAAATCTGATCAATCAGATCCGGCTCGATCAGCGTTTGATCTCCGGTAAAGATTGGTTCCAAATCCTGGCGTTTGAAGCACAACCGACAGTACTGTAAACTCGGAGGGACCTTCCGCGGTCCCGCACTGGCAGTGGTGGCGGGGGCGGTGGAGTCGGTCTGTACGGCTTTGCAGTATCTCACTCGGGAGGGACTCGACACGTATGCCAAGTGTTGACTTTGCATCCTATGGGGATCTAACGGATGTCCACGCATCCCCAGAGGCGGGGGCATTGACGACCTTGCCGCATTTTGTCGTAGTTGGTCCGCTTCCGTCATACCCGCCGGCAGAGTCATTGGCCAGCGGTCTGTCAACGGTGGAAGGGCGGACATATTCAGCGGTGGCATATTAAGATGCGGCACAACCCCCTTTTTCACCAGCAACTGCCGCTTGTAGCCCGGAGGGGCTGAAATGAACTCCTGGAAATCTTTGAAATCATCCGGCACCTAAAAGTGTACACGCAGGGAAAAAAACGGGTTCAAAACAAATCAAAACATTCAAATAGTGGCAGCCATCTTGAATAGCGATACAGTTCGGCACAATGTATTATCGCATAGGGTGAACTTGCCTTAAAGTGACGCGAGCAACAGTAGCTTCGCTTTTTGTCGCGGGCGGCTTGCATCAATGTCAACCAAACGAAGCGCCGCTCTGGGTAGCTGTGGCCGGGGACGCACACAAACAGAATCTCTGGGTTGCGCAAACTGTTCGAATCACAGTTCCGGACATCGCAGATCTTCGGTCGGATGCGAACACCGACAGATGCTGCGGGGGTTGCAGCTGGCGGTGGCGATGGCGAAGGCAGTGCTTGTGCCGTTGGTGCAGCAGCTTGCGGTGGAGGCGATTCAGCCGCCGGCAGTGGTTCCATTTTGGTTTCATCGACGCTCATCCCTTGCTGTTTGGCCCTTTTTTGCTCACTTTACTGGGGGCGATGATGCGTTTTTGACACATCCGATCTGAAAAAATGCACCACTGAGACTGAGGTGGAGGAGCTACCGTGACTGACAGCTTGGTCACGAGTGGTGAATTGTGGTCGTCGAAGTGTGCGACAGTGGTGAGTTATTGTTGGGCGTTTGCCTCTGCAGTCTGGCTCAAGAGGCTGAAGAGGCGGGGGTGATGGGAGGGGGGAACCGTTTATGGAGTCACTAAATAATGCTCAGTGGTTTTGCTGGGGTGTCAATGTTTGTATGAAAACGGCATTTTGATGGGTTTGTTTTGGGTTAAAATGAGAAAACTCGCTTGATAATCATGGCTGACATTGTTCAAGACGATTAGCTCCGCAGAAATGTAATGTTCCGAACTCCGCTTTCACGACTTGTGGTGTTTGTTTCTGCCGAGCTGTTTATATCTTCGACAGATATTGTTATAGTACCGTTTCACTTCTTTAATCTAGTACGTCGTTTGCGGTACTGGATTAAAGGAGTACAACGATACTACAATCTAAAGAGACTTAATTGGGTAAAGAGGCTACATCTTATCCATTTGACAGGTCTTCTGCTCGATTGGAATAACTTTTCCTATGACTTTGACAGATAATCGATTGATCTAATTTTGACTTGACATGTCATCTGTTTATAAATTCAGGCTCTTCACTACAATAATGTCTGTCGATGGTATTAAATACAAATAAAATCCTCGATAAAAACAGAGATTGCAGTATACGTACTTTATAAAAGGGCCTCACTGTAATAATGGATTCCCATAACGGATAACAAAATTTAATATGTCATCAAATATAAACTTTTCAGAATAATGTTTTAATGAACTCAGTTTCAACATGTCATTGGGGCGAAACTGTTTTGTAAACAATGACTTCAACCGCCAATTTCTCGCAAATAAAAGCTTACTCCTGCAAATTAACAATGCCAGCTGTAGAGGAAATATTCCTCTACCTGATGGTGTCGTTAATTTGCAGAAATCACCGGCTAAAGTCATTGCTTACAAAAGTAGTTTCACCCTTCTGAAATCTTGGCACTGAACACTGTGTTTTAGAAAATAATAACTTGAAAATTTCGACATTATCTTCATTGATTTTCTCTTAAAATTGCTACAGCTAAGGGAAGCAACTTTCTGAAATTTGTCCAACAGGAGGTTGTATTGGCTATCAAAAGCCGAGTCAAAAGCAACATCAATCGCACCAAGGAATGTTAATCCTAGCGAGTTATTATCAAAAGATAAAATCGACGAAAAGAATCGATAATTGCAATTAGACCCTTATTAGACTGTTGATTTGTTCACGATGCCGTGGCCTTAAGGTGATCAAAAGAGAAGTCGAAAAAAATCTGCATTCAATAGATAATTACACAATGACCACCGACATGTCGGTACAATGACGCCACACGGAGAACAAATTCGTTAAGTTAAGATAACAATCCTAATAGTTACTTTCACATGGAAAAATATTGTTATTTGAAAGAAACCTATAGTTATTTCAACATTAATTCGACCGTCAACTCAATCATATCTACCTAATAGATTCAACTGTTCATCTTATACTCAATTCAACTATAACTTTGATCAATTATAACAACCGCCAAATGTAATTTATTTATATACTTTGGTTTCAACTGATCATCATAAATCCACACACTTTTAACTTGTGATGCGTAGAGCAGGCGATAAGATAGCTGGCTCTCACGCAGATGAACACGGTTCAAATCTAAGTTGAATGTTCTTGGTCACTTTTTTATGATTTTGCAGTTGTGTTTTTGAGATCGATAAAGAAGCAAAACAAACTTCCTTGATATGTCGATAATGAAGAGCAGTTCGTTTAATAAACATTGTAAAATGTTGCTTTCCTAACAATAGTTTTCTTGAATCAACTAAAGCATAGTTGTATTTTGGAGTTTGACGTTTGTTCATCTACTGAAAAATATAGTTGAGCCAACCGAGGAGCCAACTATGGACTATAGTTGTTGCCCTCTATATATAGTCAAATCAACTATAGTTTCGGGTTATCTCTAAAACAATTGAACAATATAGTTATTTTGACCGGAAAAATAATTGTGTCTGCTATAATTTGTTCTCCGTGCAGCAACACAATTTTGATAGTTGAGGGAGTTTGTTTACGTCGACTTTCGGTGACATCGTTTTGAATGTTTGCGATCTCATCAGGATCAGTATTACTCGTAGGATGCTTCAACTAAAGCTAAAGGAATTCTTTTAGTGGCAATTTTACAAAAGTTTCACGAATCATTTCGATCCCTGACACTCAACATGTTATCCTTCAAATAAATTGTAAAGGCCCGCTACTAATATTTAACATCTTTCAACCGTTTTCCTTCACCAGTGCCAGATAATACAAATCAGTGCCAACATTTCAAAGGGGCGTAATTGCATTTGTAAACGATGGCTTTAGCCGTCGATTTCTTGCGAATAAAAGCTTACTCATAAAAAATAATGACACCAGCAGGTAGAAGAATGTTTCCTCTACCAGCTAGCATTGTAATTTTGGAGAGGTAAGATTTCATTCGCGGAAAATTGACGGCTAAAGTCATTGTTTACAAAAGCAATTACGCCCCTTTGAAATGTTGGCACTGAAATAACGAATATGCATTTACCTCAATACCCCTAAATAACCCAATTGGGTTCTTTAGGGGTATTGAGGTAATTGCACATTCGTAATCTGCATTTCAGATGAAACCGAAATCCAAAGTTTCATCAATTTTGGAGCGCTGGAACTATTTTAAATAAGTGTGATTACATTACAATCACCGAACAGTTATCTGTCAAATTTGTGCAATTCAAGCCTCTTGATAACATGATCCATGCATCTAGTTTTCACTGACACTTGTACCACAAACGAACACTTCGTTTGTGCTTGTACGTTTCATATCAAGATACTCTATATCAAGTAATGCAGGCTGTGGTGCATAAAACAAAAATCGAATCATCATCGAAAGGCGTTTAAAATACATTTCTTACCTTTTTTTTCGAGAATCTGTTAAGGAACATTACTAGTTCAATGTGTGAGCTTGTAATGCTGCATAATAAATCCTCGAAAATATATTGCTAATGTAATTAAAACATGCAACTTGTCATCTTGCCCCTGGGGTGCATCGTACCCCGTTTTACACTACTATGCAAGTAAATACAATGATAGTGGACCATTTTTGATTGAAAAATATTTAATGACGTGTTAATTTATTCCTCGGAAACCTGATTGTACATCATATCAAGAGTCAATATGGTTGTGATCCATTTCATGAATTTTCACTTAAATTTGACACATAGAAAATAAATTAAAATGTTTGAACCGGTTGGAACATGCCTCTGCTGTTGATAGATCGATTTTCATCAAAGGTGTTCGTCAAAATCGATTTCTTGTCTGCCAGAAATAAGGAAATATGCTAGAATAGAGATTAACTTCAAAATGTATGTAATTCGATCGATCAAAATGAATTTGATAGCGGTTTTTATGTATTTTCATCGGATTTTCACTACCACAGTTTCACACAGCGTACCAATACAACCAGGCGTGAAAATCTCTATACACGGCAAGTTAATACTCATAGCTTATGAGTAACTGCAGTTTCTTCCAAATCTGAGTAAATTTCGTATGGAAAGAAAATTCTCTGAGTCAATTGTTCTCAGTCGCTGAGGTGGTATGTGCTGGTATGATTGGCCGTGTAGCAGAGTTCTTTGAACATTTTCCATCTGTCAAATTTAAGTGAAAATTCACCAAATGACTCACAGCCTATGTACCATAACCATAATAAAAAATGTATGGTTATTTTGCTTGTGGAATAGTTCTGTCATTTGGGTTATCGTTCGTTTATGGTATTTTTTTTATTAGGTAATGTAATAATCATTATCTTTCAAATGCCGTAATTAAGCCAATTCGAAAGCAGGAAATAAGAATGGTGTGTACAGGTGTGCATGTGTGTTCGAGTTTAACATATTTAACAACGTCTACACTTGCTCGATACAACACCGTACAGTATGCGGTCATACGTTGCTTCTTCTCTGTGTTGCGATCGATCGACATTCGCGGTGCACGAAGGTTGAGGGGAAATTTTCCATCTTATTTTTCCTTGCCTTCTGGGCTCGCATTTATACAAATACAACGATATTTTATTCAACATAAGTGGTGAGTTTTGCAGCTCAAATCAAATTTGTTTCGAACAGTGAAAGCACCACTAGGATGGAGTCACTAAAACGCTTACAGTACGCTCATCAATTTGCATTTTCAGGGAGAGCTTTATCACATCCGGTGCCTGATTGGGACTGCTTGGGACCGTTGTTCTGGTACTGAGTGAGCCAAAAATAATAATGATTTTCTTCGGGACCCAGTGGTCTTAGAGTTACCTCTTAGAGTCGGTGTATAATGAGTCACGCCAAGAGAAAAACAGTTGAACTCGCATCACGGTTTTCGGAAGATTCCCATTCTTTTCACTTGGCAACAGAGGACTTCTACAACAACTTCAAATGACTTCTAGCGAGAGAAAAAATATTGCGGCTGTAGTAAATCATTATATCAGTGATTTTGTCAAATTATCTTAACAAAAAATAGTAGAAATTCTCATTACTAATCATAACCGAGCGTATCCCATGACAATTTAGCGCTCACTGCGTGTTTATGCTCATTTCTTCGATTATATTTTATATTTTATTGCAATACCTTTCGTGGACCTTTCATAGCATCGTAATGTTTATTTACTTTGCACGATAGGTAGCCGGTTTGACAGTTCAATAGGTAGACTTGGCTTCACTCTTGGCGTGACTCATTATACACCGACTCTATTACCTCTATGCTATTACTATTGCTTACTGGACGACCAGCAATTTGACCCAAAGTCAAACTGACGGCACTTTCCTGTAAAACCAGCAATTTATACTGTTTTTTTTTATGTTCATCAACCGATGTAGAAGTCTAGAACAACAATTGAAATAACGGAACAACCAAACGTAAACAATGGCTTCATATGCAAATTTCTCGAAAATCAAAATACATCTACACAATCTAACACCAGCATCTGAAAGAGGATTTTTTATTCTTTATTATAGAGATTTTTAGCGAGGGGGACGACTCTATCTACGATGCAGGAAAGATTGTGGTTTGCTGTGGCTAGCTGCGCGTACGCTGAGTAGATAGAAAGAGGATTGATGACGATTCTGAAGCTTTCCTGCAAAAAGATGATGCGCGATGAAAGTAGATGCGAGAAATGAAAGAAGATTTTTAGAAGATTGATTCGCTAGTGTGAGATTTTTTGAGCATCTATAGAATTGAGATTTAGCTGTGTCGCCCCCTCGATTTTTAGCCATATGGCTAGTTCATCTCATTGAAAAAAAGAGAAAAAAAAATGGGTTCCCAGAAGGAGATTCCCAATCTTGGCTGTGGTACATTTTTCTATAATGAAAAGGTGTAGAAAAGGGCCAACAAAACTGAAATACAAACAAGAAACACTCAGATATTGTGGTAAAGGTTCGCCTCCTTTAGGAAGGTGATGAGGGCGGCTGCTGCCGGGGACTCGTCGCCCAACAGGTTCCGAATGCTGATTGACTCCAAGCCGAAGGCAGCCCGAAGGTCTCCCAACTCGGCGCAGTTCGCGAGGATGTGCTCCACAGTGGCTGGCACTCCGCAGGTTTCGCAGGTCCTCCGAAGTTGTGGGAGAATCTGCTGTTCTCGGTGCGCAGCCTTGACACCACTCACTGTTCTGGTAGGTTTGATCGATCCTTTCAGGTTCCGGTGGTCACCTTGATCTTCCGAAGATGGTGTGTCCTGTTGTTCCTCCACTCGGTGTCCCAGGCTCTCCGAATCGTCCACTTGACCCACTTTTTGACATCTTGGAGCGGTACATTTCCGGTGGACCTGGGTCCGGTGTGGCCTGAGCCGGCGAGGTGGTCGGCTATTACGTTCCCTTGGATCCCGCAGTAACCGGGTACCCACATGAATACTGTGTAGGACGGCGCGTGCTTGGATTCACGGATGCTTCGGTGTTTCTGTTGTTAGGGCCAATATCACGCTGTGTGAGTCAGTTACGACTAATATCGGCCGGTTGGCCGGTAACTTAACCGCGTGGAGAATGGCCACTGCCTCAGCTGAGAACACCGAGCATTAGGTCGGGAGCGATCTGCTTACAAGCAGACCATCTCCGGAGACCCCCATTCCCACTCCGCTCGTGGAGAGAGAGCCGTCGGTGTACCTAACTTCATAACCTTGGTAGTGCGCCCCGAGAGTTTCGACAACTGTCCGGTGTAAGGCCAGCGAGTTGTCTCCTGCCCTGAAGCGGTCCTTGATTCGGCTGTCAATTCTGATTCTGTGCGATTGCCAACTTTTGTCTCCGTACCAGTGGACCCTAGCCAGTGGAGGGAGATCTACGTCGGCGGCCGTGCGGAGTAGTCGGTTCGCCTCGTCGAGGAGAACGGTCCCGTTGTTTCCCGACGTTTTAGCGAGAAAGGCCGCGGCTTTGGTAGCAGTAGCTGCGGTGAAAACGAGCCGAAAAGGTAGGATACCGGCTTCAACGCATGCAGCGTCGGCCGGGGTAGAGGGCAGGAGACCGGAGACTGTTCGAACGTAGCCATTGTACACCGGTTCCAGAATCTGGACGGCTTTCTCGGCGGCAAGGCATGTAATATCTACACCGTACAGTAGGAGCACTCCAAAGACCCTCACGGTGTTTTTGGTCGGTATCGCTTGTTTTTTTAATCATGATGGGCTGTCCGTTGTTGCGATGCCTGGTGGTACATATATGGCAGCGCACACTCTTGCCGGCGGAAAGCTGGAACCAACAGAATCAGCCCATCTGACCACCGAGGAGACTGCCGCTTGCGCTCTCAGTTTCGTCCTCTGCAGGGGCTGAAAGAGAACACTTCCTTTATCGAATGGTTTTGTTAATTTGCGTGGGTGTATTTTGAGGCTGTGTTCCATTTGGAAAATTTTCACTTAGATTTGACACTTCGAAAATAAATTAAGATGTTCGAAAATCCCTCTGTTGTTGATCGGCCGATTTTCGAGAAAGCGTCTGTCAAAATTTATTCCTTGTCTGTCAGAAATAAGTCTGCTGGAATAGCAGGTTTATTTGAAAATTTTCCATCTGTCAAATTTAAGTAAAAATTCACCAAATGGAACACAGCCTGAATCTCGGGAAATTTGCGTTTAAAGCCATTATTTACGTTTGATTGTTCCGCCTATTTCAATAATTGGTCTAGATGTATGATTATCCAACATAGCGTAATGCCAATCATTTTGCTGGAAGAACAGTAACCCTCAACTGTTTATAATATTCTTGATAATCATCATTATTACTGAAAATCACTATATATCACTAGTTACTGTATTATCATCGTACAAAGCTTTATTTTCTCATGTGAGGAGACAATTTTTGAACAAACGATGAAAAAATAAATCATGCCTTATTTTAAGCTCAAACAACCTTTTAAACTTAGTCAACCTAAAGTTAAGAATACTTACTCCATGATTACAATGCAATTGATGTAAGATGGGATGATTCGAATGTCGAACACTTCATGACTCTAAAAAAAATTGCTAGGAGTCAATGATGGCCCCGATGCCGGTCGAGTTTGACGTTTCAAAAACAGATTAATCCAGCATTTTTATGGACTGCTGGTTGTTCAGCTAGAAATTTTTTTGCTGGAAGCAGTTCAGCAATTCATTTGGCTGAAACTCGTTGCAGATTTTTGGTGTGATATACACAAAAAATTTAAATTTGATGATTTTGGACTTGATGAACGGTCAGCAAAATAATGCTGCTGAATATGCAATTCAAACTTCTGTCGAAATGACAACATTTGACTGAAAATCAGTAAAAATTTCAGCAATATTATTTTAATGTTTTTTCAGCAATCCACAAATCAGCTGGGTGTTCTTGAATTTTCTTTATTATTTAAAAAAAAATATAACATAAACTTGACGATGTAGATTTCTTCTACGTAAGCAACTTGGCATATAGTTGAAGATGCCAAGTTGCAAATAACAGACTTAAAGTGGTCATTTTATACGAAAGATGAGGAGATGAAAGTATAGAGTTGATAGTTCCGTTAGAGTACGGCGGTGTGAACATTGTATATAGAGAGTAAAAAGCGAGCAAGGACAACTTTGAGGAAGATACGAATCGGAATATTCATCTCTCTTTACCAAACTCCCCCGTTGGAGAGGGATGGTAGATTGTGGTAGATTGTTCTAATTTTGACATGTCGTATCTTTATAAATTCAGGCTCTTTAGTGCTTACTATTTTGTATACGCCAAAGAGAAAACAATAACCAAGAGAAAAAAAAATCCCTTGCTAAGTGGACTCCCAATGTTCCGATCGAGTGGCCGTGTAGAGTCTTTTGCATGAGATTCTCTAATGAACTTCTTCTGGAGAGTTGCCTAAAACGTAGCCGGTTTCGTAGCAGAGAGTACCTTTACAGCATAGTTGTTTAATGATATAATCTGATCATGCAGGTACAGAAATCGCAATATTCAGTCGGCTGAAAAGGATACTCGCACCTGGTGTTGATCCACATAAGTAGCAGTAGCAAGAGGAACAAAATACCAATAAGGCGAAGTTGCCTCTTCAAGTAATCTACAACCAGGCATGGAAAATCATTTGCATTCATTTCGTGCATTCATTTACATTCATTTGCCTCTAACTTTTTTCTTCAACAGCATTCCGCAAAATGATGTATAGAGCTTTTGTAGGTTTTGTTATTAGCTATAACTTTTGTTAGCAAGTCAAACCCGTATCTCTTATGCATGACGAAGCAGAGCGGACAGAAGCCACTACTGTTTTTCAGTGAATGTATGTTACATTCACTGAAAAACAGTAACAAGTTCTGCCCGCTCTATAGTTCGTGATGCATAAGAGATACAGATTTGAGTTATCAGCAAAACTTGTAGCTAATAACAAAACCTACAAAAGCTCTATACATCATTTTGCGGAATGCTGTTGATGAAAAAAGTTAAAGGCAAATGAATGTAAATGAATGTATGAAATGAATGCAAATGATTTTCCATGCCTGTCTACAACCACAGAGAACAGACATTGAGGCTCGAACAAAATTTATCTAAAAACTTGTGTAAAGATTCCTATTCGACTTAAGCGCCACTAACGGCGACTTCCCCACTTAAAAAACCTCTTTGACAACATGATGGCACTGGCGTTGCAAAACTTACACTAGACACTAAGTGTTGGTAGCGCCAAGTTGCAATTTTCAACAGGAAATTTATCGATACTAGCGCCAAATTGACCGAAAGTGCACAATTTTTAGCGGAAATCAGGAGATGCTAGCGCTACGTAACGGCGACGTTTCCAGTTAACTTTACAAAAGTTTCTGACCGAGCATGGACGTCTGTTCTCTGTGCTTATAAGTGAATGGAAATTCTTAAACGTTTACTAATACTTCTTTGAGGAAGATTCACGGGGAATTTAATTTTAAACTTTGAAATGCTACCAAACTATCACTACAAAAATTTAACCTAGTCCACGATTTGCATAAAAGAATCAAAACTTCCAGGTATTTTATAGAAATATGAAGAAGTTCATAATTTTAGATCCGTGTGAGGTTCTGTGTAATGAATTCGCTCGAAAATTCATTAAGTTTACCTAATTTTGCAATATTCAAAAACTGTAAGTCTGAGAGAATGCGAAGTCTCAAATAGAAGCTATTCCTATCACTTCAATTTTTCTAGAGAACTCATCACGGACACTGATGCGACCTTACTCATGAAATTGTAACTCGCTGTTTGCTGCACCGGCGAAAATTTCATGAAAGAACTTCAAAGACTCTAAAACTTTATAGCTGTGACTAAATATATCTCAATCTATGTTCAAATCATTATTTAGATGATCAACTATTACAAACAGGTGCCCACTTCCTTGAGAGGCTAGGTAAACAAATTTTGAATGATTACCAAAACCACATTTTTTGTTCGGAAAATACATTTTGAACGAGATTGAGAATATGGGTGGATTGTATACCTTTCAGCCTTTTACATAAATTTAATCGTTAAGGTTCAATTTACTTTGATGCTTTTTGGAAAATTTCAAAAGCAGTTTTTTCCGACGCAATATTTCAGATTGAAAAAAGCTCACACTATTCGATTCCTTTTGATATTTTACACAAAATGACGCGACCTTTTAGCAATCTAAAATAATGCGTCGAAAAAAACTGCTTTTGAATTTTTAAAAAATGCATCAAAGTAAATTGAACCTTAAGGACTGTGATATAAAATAACGATCTACCAATTTTAATTTAACGTTTTCTCTTGTGAATTAAAATAACAAAGAGGCATAATCGGACTTTTAGCTTCCCTTTTCCGTTTTAATCTTGGTCATCATGGCATTGAACTCCTGAAAATCAACAATCTGAATGTGGTTCCCATTTTCAGCCAGAAGGTTGCTGTCGGTCACAATCTGCTCACCATCCAGTCCAGGTTCCGATTTGATTTCCTTCTGCCCAATCGGACGAGGTTCGTTGGCCCTCGGAGTACGTTTCAATCTTTTACTAACGCCGCCTTCCACCGATTGCGGTGGCAAATCCGGTTCAGTCTTAATGTGAACCTGCTCCGTCGAAAACAAATGGATCTGTTCGATGTCCCTGGTTTCGATGAGCCCCTCCTCCCACGTCCCGTCTCCGATGTTGGAACTTTTCGGATACACATGTTCCGGGTACAGCTCCTTTCTCTTCTTCGCCGGCATGGATGCCAGGTAAGTCCGGTGCTTGCTTCTCGATTGTAGCCGAAATCGATAGGCCTGCTCGGCCTGTTGTGCGCAGTTGGCACAAATCATTGCACTCGGTTCCCGGTTCCAGTGGAACATCAACCCGGTTGTAACGTAGAGCTGTTCCATCAGGCCCGGATCGGTCGGCTGTTGAGTGTGCTCGCAAAACAGTCGCCGTAGATTACCGCTGGTGGCCCGCACGCCACGAAGGCACAGTCGGCAGTGCACTTCGGGTATGAACATCCGGCCGGCTTGATCTCCACTGCATTCGACGTCGTCCGTTTGGATCGTGACGGTAGTGGCGAACGATGGCGTTTTCGGTCGCATGCAGCAAGCGCACTGACAGGGCCGCACTGGCGCCGTTTGTACGGGATTCTCCCAGCCATGGTAGCTGTAGGAGCCGGTTTTGAGGTTTTGCCACGGTAGGATCCCCGCACGGAGCCGACTTCCGGTGGACTTGTGGAAGAAGTCATGTTCTTTCTGAAAGAATTAGGGAGTTACATTATGGATGATTGTTTTTTTTTTATTAGTGAGTACATGGTGGGATAGTTACGTCAAAGTGGTTATCGCAGATGAAGAAGGCTTTGCTTTTCGGCATCGGATCGGTTCGTTTTATTACTCCCATGCGAACGAGCCATTCGTGGCGGGTTTCGGGATTGTTGGGGACGCCAATGAACCTCCCGGCGTACGTGGCGGAACTGTTGTCACAAGCTGAACAATACCTCATCTTAACCGCTTCCAGCGGGTCGGACAGACAGGAACTCATTTCACTATTTTAGATCATTTAATTCAAGAAAATTTATTAGAAAGTTTTACAATGCTATATATATAACGATTTGTTTTGATTGGCAGAGTGACGTTTCCTACCTACTCTGACAGCGCTGACAGCTTTCAACCACTATAGTGACGTCTGGTTGTCAAGGTAGTCAGTTTACTGGGAACGTAATTTTTTTAAATAGTTCTTAAAAATGTTGATGTATATTTTAAAATAAAGCATGCGATTTACTATTATATAAGAACTATTTCGTCAAAGTAGGCTTTGAATTCAGACTTAGCTTCAACGGATCTGAATCATTGAAATGATCAGTCATGCGACAGTGTTAACGGTCGAAATTCAAACATTTGTCACTTACCCTGAATGACATTTATCAAATGTCACGAACGTCAACTCCACCTGTCAATGTTATCATGTCATGTCAAAACCGGAACAACTGTCATTCATAGTTTTTGAGTGGCTGTGAAAAAAAAGATTGATTGAAAATTTGTTTTTGTGAAAAATTTCATAATCGCGTCATGCCGCCGAAAAGGATGTTGGTCTGTGCGGTTCGCGGCTGCAGTAGGGGACCCGTCAATATCGAAACCACAACGTGCCACCGGTTTCCGTTGGAAGTGGGAGAGTGAGACCCTTCGTGTTTGTGCTTTTTGGGGCGTTCAAATTAATCATCTGGACGTTTCGCTTTTTAGGGCCGCCGAATGGGTTCGCTTCTCGCAGAATGCCTACGCGGAGCATCAGTTCAAGCTGGCCGGTCCGATTGGCGTTCGGAAGCTGTGGATATGTTCGCAGCACTTTGAACCGAGCTGCTACAAGGTACCGGGAACCAAAACGACTCTCAAGTACGGCGCGATGCCGACGTTGAACGAAGCCTGCGATGAACCAGCGGATCCGAATGAGACACCGTTTATGGTCGCTTGTCCAACTAAAACAGAAGCGAAGAAGAAGAATGAGAAAGCTGCGAGTGGCGTCGGGGAGGACACCGAAGAAACGTTAACGGATGTCGAGATGGCTGGTTCGTCTCCGGGGACCGCCGGAGTGAAGAAAGGTTCACACAAGCGGAAGAATTATCGGGTAAGTTCTTGTATAGGGTTTCCGTTATTGGCGGTTGGAAAAGGTTTTTTTGTGTCCCTCCTTGTGGGGGAAAATGCACTTATTTTTTAAATTGTTTTTCGTTCACATAATCATAACCTCTTCCTGTGGCAAAATTTCATAAAACTGTGAGACCCTTCGGCCCATTTTGTCCGATAATTTAAAAAATCCCTTACTATGAATAGGCTCTTTTGATGGACCATCAATGTAGAGTGCGCTAGTCGATTTTGAGAGAAAATGTTATCCAATCAGTTTTGTTAAACACTGAAACAACTCACTCAATGGGAAATTCATTTGCAGTCGGGTTATTCGCGAAAAAGAAAATCGATGAAGATAATTCAGTGCCAACATTTCAAAGGGGCGTAATTGCATTTGTAAACAATGGCTTTAGCCGTCGATTTCTCGCGAATAAAAGCTCACTCATGAAAAATAATGACACCAGCAGGTAGAGGAATGTTTCCTCTACAGCTAGCATTGTTATTTTGGAGAGGTAACAAAAGCAATTACGCCCCTTTGAAATATTGACACTGAATTGATTAACAATGATAGGTGAAAATCGACAGTGAGCATGCATAAGGGCGTAAACACGATAATCAATTCTCTTCGTCGATTTTCTCTTTTGTTAATAACTCGCTAGAGTTAACGTTTCTCGATGCGTTTGCTGTTGCTTTTGATAGCCAATACAACCTGTTATAACTCTGCATTGAAAAAATTCTAGAAAATTGTTTCACTTAGCTGTAGCAATGCAAAGAGAAAATCGATCATCGCATATACGCCCTTATTCAGGCTCACTGTCGAAATGCTCCATTTGCAAAATAAAAGCATTTTAAGATTGCATATCATCACTTTCATAGTTCAAGAGCAAATTTTCATTATGTCGTAAGTAACATTCGCAACAATCCGAGAAAAATAAAGTTTTGTTTTGATGACCGAAAAGTTATTCCTATTTCCAAGTAAACACATATAATCTCATAGTGATAGCAATGTTCAACATATTTAACAGGGTTTTAATCATACAAATGCAAATCGCTAGCTTTCATGCTAAAAAATACTGGTTTTTGAGTCAAAAGTTATTATACGTCGTTTGGTGGCCCCTATTGTTACTTAAGTCAAAGTGTATTTACCAGGATATTCGGGAGAATTATCAATTACGTCTCCTTACGTGCAGCCCATTCATCATTTTAGGACTACCGAAATCATCTTAGCAACAAACAGTTCGATTTATTCACTTTAATAATGAGAAAGCGAAACGACGAACGTACACTTTTCATGGGTTTCTCAGCGCTGTTACTTAAGTCAAACGGCATCTCCATAGAAATTGGGTGACTTAAGTAACATCGAAAACTATTTTGATCGGAAGGTGATTACGTCAAAAAGCAATTTGACTGGCAAATAAATTTAAAAATGGGATTTGGTCCTATATTCGGACAGTATATAGTGTAATAGCAGGAGAATCGATTGACACTGATAGCTCGACTTTGTTTACCTTTGTTACATTCGACGTAATGAAAATTTGCTCTTGAGTTGTTCTTCTATTCCCGCACATGAATTTTTGCAATGTGATAAACAAATGATATAGGGGAAATGGATGTTATGTCGGCCTAAATGCCCCTAATTTGGGTCCATGCATAAATTCAGCAATCGACTAAATATTCAATAGCGACCAACAATCAGGCATAACATTTGATAACGTCACAAAAGCATTTGTAAACAAACTTTCTAAGGCCCAACAACATCATCAGATAGGAGCAACTATCACCTTTCCGGAAGTGGTACTGGTTTGCGTGGGCGTACTTTGGTTCGCGTGTAATGGGCCTTAGAAAGTTTGTTCACATATGCTTTTGTGACGTTATCAAATGTTATGCCTGAAATATCCATTGGTACCGTCCCAATGACGTTTTTTTTTTTTTTTTTTTAGTCTTTATTATAGAGATTTTTAGCCTGGGGCTAGTTCATCTCTTGTCCCAATGACGTGTTCATCTAGATAAAATTGATAAATAGCAGATTTTTTGCGATGGGCCCAATCTTAGATCCATAGGCCAACATTATAGCCATTTCCTCTATGTGTCGGACACATAGTTTTTATGTGTACACATATAATTCATGTGTAACCACACATACTATTCATTTGACTCATAAATTTCATGTGTACTTCTGGGGCGACATTGCGCATCTCGAAACGAAAAACTTGTTCATACAAGCGTTCGTACAAAAAGCCAATTTTCAAAAAAAAATACCATCCTTTATTTGGATGACAGTCATTTGGGTGCTCCTCAGCTGATGACGAATTCAACCATAAGGCAATTATCCGAAATTCAAAAGCATATTGTTAGAGGGCTCGAGCAATGCAATAATCATTCGAAGTATTGTGGAAGTTTTCGTTCAGTGTAGATAAAAAAAAAATCCTATGGTTTTGACAGATCGAACAGCGGCACATTTGAATCAGCCGTTGTAGATTTTCGAGCAAAATTTAAGTATAAGTTTCATGTTGGTTTGTCGGTGAAAATGCTAAGAAGTCTTTCTTCGCGTCTGATCTCGTGAGAGTCCATCCCAGTACGTTCACGATCCATCTCCTCTCATTCAAGCGCGCCAGTGACCGGTTCTTCGACTTCCTAATGGACGACGACGACGACGATGACGACGATCTGGACCTGGATCTGCGGCAAGTAGCTAATAAAATTCGAAAAGAGGATCAACCTGCACCCCTCAAGAGAAAAATCCCCAGCAAACACGGCCAATTCTGCCTCTGCAACAGCTGCCGAAAGGAACGTTCGGCGAAGGCTATGGAGAAAGCCATCACGCCAAACAAGTCCACTCAAACCGAGGACAGGGGACCGCAACCGGTAGCGTCTCCGGTTCCCGCCGAAGTCAACCAGGACTCGTGCCGGCTGTGTTTCAGCACGGATCAGCTGGAACCGCTCTGTTCCGGGATGATTGTGGTTCGCGACGAGATGCTGGACAAGATCTACGTTTGTACCGGGATACTGATCATCCCGCGACCGAAGGAGTCGATCTTCGTCTGTACGCCGTGCGCACAGCTGATCAACAGTTTCCACAGCTATCGACAGCAGGTTTGCAGCAACAATCGTGCTTTGCAGCGGTTCACGGCGCGAAAGATACCTGTGGCCACGGTGGCTGTGAAGGTCCGTAAAACAGCGCCACCAGTTACTCCGCTTACCAGGAAACGTCTGCCGGTTACTCCGGCAGTTCGAAAGGTTCCAGCCCCTTTGCCACTCGTATCACAATATCGCAAGATTGCTCCGAAAGTACAGTTGCCGATGATGCAGCCAGAAATTACCATCGAACCATCGGTTCTGATCAAAACGGAACCGGAAGATCCGCTAGAAGGTTGTGGAGAACCGGCGCTGAAGATACCTCCGGCTGTACCGCTCCCAGCAAAGATACCGACCATTGCGTTGATAAAGATGCCGGCACCGAAGATGGAAACGGAATTGAAGAAGGAACCCGTACCGGAAACAGGGCTACTCATGGAAGCGGAAGAAGGCTCACTGGATCTACCGGAGCAGGAAAGCTGGAAATGCTGGCAGTGCGAGAATTCGTTCCTATTTCAGTTCGAATGCGCCAAACATATGATGCAAGTGCACGGGGAGAAAGTGGCCTACATCAAGCAACGGATGAATCTGGACGAGCTGAACGCAAACATGCTGGAGATGATGAGCGCGCACCAGCGGAAGTAGGCAGCGTGGAGAGAACTGACAAACTGATTTTATTTTTAAATAAATATGCGTAAAGATACTGTTTGAGTTTTATTTCAAATATCACAACCACAGACAAACAGACTTAACACTCGCAAGTTGTACATCGAACAAGCATTTAACGGACAATTTAAAAGTATCGTAGTTGGCAGTACCGCCACCTGTGGCGCTCATAGTCTATTCCCTTCCGTTTGACACACTACCGCCATCTGTGTCCCAACAGTTCCCTCTGCTTACTTTTGGAATACAATCAACCCTATTCTGCGAATCAGCTCACTAGACTCGCGGAATAGACCTAAGAGACATACGACTCACAGAATAGGAGGAATCCTGTTCTTGTTAGCCGTATTGTTTGATTTTTGACAGGTTGACAGTGAACAGAAAGGTTAATTTCGGTTCAGGGAGTTCTTTCGCAAGAATCACCAATGCAACACACCGTTCGGATTGCTTTATTTCTAACAGCTATGTCAAGAAAAATTCGCCCTAAACCTAACGTTGATGCAACGTCTGCAAGTTGGCCAGCTGATGCTTGGCCAGGCTGTCCAGATTAAGATTCTCCGCATTGTGGCTCGGAGCGTGTCGTCGGTAGTCCTGTAGGCGGGAGAAAACCCTCGGACAGAACTCGCACTTGATCGAAGAATCCTCCGCGACGATACCGGTCCGCGCCACCTGGATCTGATCCGGACGCTGCTGGTGCTTGGCCTGGTGCCGTTTCCACTGGATGTGTTGCGAGAAGCTATCCTGGCAGATGTCGCAAACGTACGGCCGCTCGCCGGTGTGCGTTCGGATGTGATATCGCAGGTGATGGCTGTATTTGAACGACTTCGGGCAGTAGGGACACTTCCGGTCCCGCACCTCCTCGTGGACGGCTTTCATGTGTCTGGCCAGAGAGCGCTTCTCCCGGAACTGGGCGAAGCACTCCAGACACTGATAGGGTCGGTCCTCGGCGTGGTCTCCCAGGTGAATCATCCACGATTCCCGATCTGGGAACACCTGGCTGCAAACCATGCAGCGGTGTTCCTTGTTTGCATTGGCCGCGACCGATGCTTCCATCTTAGGAAACACCGTTTGATCCATTGCCCCCATCAGATCTCCGATCCCGTTCAAGCTGGTTATGGCATCCGCTATAATACTGCTTTCCGTCAGGCAATCGTCCGGTTGGTACCCGTGTTCCCGATCCTCCTGTGGCATTATACCCTCTATCCCACCAACTGGGCGTCCATTGCCGTCGTCTTCTCGCATTTCGACCTTAACGTGAATCTGCGGTTCCAGGATGTTCCGCTTGGTCCGGATGACCTCGTCGCAGTGCTGGCTCCGCTTCTGGAACTGGTACACCTCGTCCAGGAAAGCCACACATGACTGACAGATTCCGGCCGGATAGTCATCTCGGATCGATATTTTGACACCCGCACAGGTGCGAATCTTCTCCGTCAGTTCCCGGATGTAGCCTCCATCCGGCGGGAACAGTGCGACGACATTCTCCTCCGAGAGACACAGCCGACAGTACGACTCCGAGTTGTCGTTGGGGCTGAAATAGGGAGTGTTGTTTTCGTTGTGAGGGGACACGACGGAAGGTAAACAAAACGCAAAGTACTTACACGTCGTCATGAAAATCGCCTGCTGAAGCAGATTCCTGCTGCTGTGACTCCGCTTCCATGGTCGGTTCGGCTTAGCACTTCGTTCGGGGCGGAAAACGAACGGATATACTGTACAATTCACAAAAATCTGAGAAAATTTCTGTACCTAGACGGATATTGTTTACACCTAAATCGTTAATGTTTCTACCTACATCAGCACCATTTTCACCTCGAGTAAGTGACTGACAATTACTGTCAAAGTTGAGGTGATTTTTTTCACAGTGGTGAGTTTGGAGTTTTGATTTGTTTTGATCATGATGAATGTAAATAAATATATCGAGCGAAATAAACAATCCAGGTATTTTTTTCCCCTTTGGATTTGTCTTTGCAGAATGACTGGTCAGTCTCGGCAACAATCCAAGTTTGAAATTATAGTGAATTTGTTTATTAGGTTTATTATTCTCGATCAATCATCAGTTCCAATTCCAGTTTTTTTTTGCGAGTGCGATCAGGTTAAACAAAAACAAACGTCCCAACTGGCGTTTGTAAGAAACATGCTGAACTTATTTTGATACCCGCCACTCGCCATTTTCCCTGAGCAAGCAATCAAATCAAACTGAGTTAATTTCTACACAAACCCACAGCTCGTTTCACAGGAGTTGACCTGGGTAATGACGGCATTTCTGACAGAAGAAATTGGTCGTTCTATTAAAGCCCTTCAATCAAAGCGGATAAGAAGAATTGTGACTATTTCGAGTCATTGACGACACGATCTTTGCCAGTATACCTTCTGATGTGTGTAAATTATGCACCTTCAAGGGCATGACGTGCATTTTTTTGTTATTCCATTATCTAGGGTTGACTTGTACATTCAAAACTTCTGACATGGAAGCTTATCATGTCCATTATTTCGCACACTTCGCTGTTACTGAGGGAGTAATAAAGATACACATCATGCCAATTTGACACAATTCAAGGTTTATTATTCAGATGCGTCCTTCAGATAACCCTCGGAGGATGCCCTCCACTGATGCACAGCATCCCGTAGATCCGCTTCATCACTCAGCAAAACCCGGAATCCATCCTTCAGTCGTACCAATCCACCGGCAGTGTTCCTACTCCACCGCCACAGCACTAGTCCCACCTCTCTTGAGCGCAGGTCGTTCTCCACGCTGGCCAGGTTCTTCACCACGGTCGTATCGACAAAGTTCACCGTACTCCCATCCAGAACGACCAGATCTATGGGATTTTCGAACGCCTCAACGACCGCCCGTATCACTCGATCTCGAAGGTATTCCGCCGAAGAGAACGTCAAATCCATGGCCGGTTGCACCGTAAGCACCCGCACATCCTCAACCAGAGCCATATGCACTTCGATCTTGGGTACCGATATGAGGTACAGCAGGATACAGCAGTTGATCGCGATTCCAATCAGAATACCGTAATCCAACCCGAGGAAGATGCAGGCAATCACTGTCCCTAGGAACGGTACCATGTCCAGCTTTTTGACCCGCCAGATCTCAGCCATTCCTCGGTAGTCCACCATGAAGATCATGGCCGAGATCACGACCGAAGCGAGCGTGGCTTTGGGGATGTAGTAGAACGCATCCGTCAGGACCGCCAATGCCAACAGAAGCATGGCGGTCGTTACGGCGCATCCCAGTGAAGTCTTAACTCCGCTACTGTTGTTGATCGCGGTTCGCGTGAATGATCCCGCTACGGGCAGGGGCGAAAAGAACGCAACCGCCATATTGCACATCCCGAGAGCAAGCATTTCCTGCGTGGCATCGACGATCTTGTCCTTCGAGAAGGCCTTCCCAATGGAAATGATCTCCAGAATGGAGACCATAGGAATCGTGATGATCGAGGTTCGCATTACAGAAACCATATCCGAGAAGGAGTAGTAAGTTCCGTTGTTAGTGATCGACAGTGGGGGGACGTGAAACGGTGGAAGACCTGCTTCCACGTGACCGGTCAATTTGAATGGTTGTACCCCGTTGAGGGAGAACCCGTAGGCTAGCGACGCACCGATGACGACGATCATAGCATTGCGAAGCAATGCAAGGTATTTAAATAATGTCTTCCACCGGCCTTGACCGCAATCTTTGGTTAGCTGAAATGAATGACATTGTTAGCAAAACGATTCACAACCCCTAACCAAAATCCCGCTACCTACCCTCAAAATGACGAGAAACGCGATCGAGCTGAACCCTAGCACTGCATCCCACAGTCTCGTCTCGCCAATATGCTCGATCACGTTCTCCCATGCGTCTATGAAATCGCTGCCCTTCCCGGCGCTACTGATCCCGAACAGCGACCGCAGCTGAGCGCTACCAATCGTCAGACAGGCTGCCGTCGTAAAACCAGTGATCACCGGCACCGATATGAACCGCACCAGAAAGCCCAAATTGAGCAGCCCGAACAGGAAAGTTATTGCACCGGCCATCAGTGTCAACAGGGCCGCTCCTGGGCCAAGCTTCGTAACCACCCCTTGGATCATGATCGCCATGATCGAGGTCGGCGCCACCGTCACATCCTTGACACTGCCGAACATAAAATACATGAAGCATCCCACCAAGTTGGAGTAGATTCCGTCCTGAGGAGTCAGATTCGCCAAAATCCCGTAGGCTATGCTCTGGGGGATGGCCGTCAGTGTTACCGTGACGCCGGCGATGACGTCCGACAGCAAATACCTGGCTCGATACTTCGGTAGCCACTCGAGCACATGGATACGCCTCCGAAGTGTCGATGGGGTACAGATTGTTCGCATCTGCGGTACCATAACCGAGTACACGTTCGGGATTCGTTCCCGATAGTCCGGTTCGGATGCATCTACGATAGCACACAAAAATAAAGATCACTCACTACTTCTGTTTAATTCAATATTTCAAATTACCAACCACTCAGTTCCGGTTGACTTTGACCTGCGTTGGAAATCATCGTCGCCAAAAGTGTTTATTTTGACCTGAATTGAAATTTGCTTTCACATGGTAAATCCAGAATAAGCAAGAAAATTGCTGATAACGCTCATCCACTGCGGACAATGTAAAACTGCGGTGCGACAGAAGTCTGTCGGAGGAACAGATATAGCACGGAATTATATTATTCGACTTGCTGCTGATTCGAGCGCGGCAATGCGACTGATAGTGGGTGCATCAGTGAGTGAGAGCGAGAACTATATAGGGCCTATAGGCTAAATCTATCCTACCCACGCCAACTACCAACTTCTATCGTTCTATCTATCAATGAATCGACGAGATCGACTCAAAACTTGCCTCTCAGAGAAAATGAAAGAGTTGAAAATGGATTCGAGAGAGAGAGGTGGTTCAAACATCGCTATATGCTCTTCTGCCTTCTATCTACTAAGTAGATAGGTGCCGTAAAACGGGGTGAAGTTGATCATTAATTATTGTTGTATTTCACTAAGTAGTTTAAAATAATATGAGTAAATTTGCTCGTAATTTTGTAGCGCCATATAAAGTTTTGTTAGGGGCCACCCACATTAGATCCGTTTGCGTTGCTTTGATGTAAATTTGACAGTTAGACAATAGATTTAGCTGTCACTTTGGCGCAACGCGTTCAATTCGGTTCTAATGTGCGAGGGCCTTTAGTGGACACTGTATGCGGTCTTATGAGGTAAGTCCGCAGGCCTTATGAGTTCATGACTTCTATTGTGCTTGACGATGGATACAAATAATATTTGTGTTTGAACCTTGGACTGGACCGGCAAGAAACACAGGCAATTCGAATCAAAAGAAAACTTAAAAACGGACCGAAATACAAATTCGACTTCACTCAACTATTATTGCGTCTGTTCTCTTCGGTGCTTTGTACTTCAAAATGATGACAACGATTCTTTTGCTGAAAGATTTCGATAGAAGGAGGCGCGCAGTTTGACAGTTGCGCAAGGGGTTCGTCGACGCAGGTGTGGTCGACAGGGCTGGGCTGTATTTACACGGAAACATCCACCCCCGCCTTGAGGCACTGTTGCCTCAATCCGTTGGTAGAACGCAAATCTTCTGGATGGGACGTGAGTACTCTGCTTGCCCACGCCGCAAGGTGACCGTCCGGATGACTCCCATCGAGTCCGGGTGCAGCTCTACGATGTTGCAGTGTAGCGGCAATAGCGTGAATACGCCCTTTACGAATGTACATGCAGAGAAAAAGAATCGCAGTTAATTTTGTTCAAACAAAAATGTTCTTTCTTTGATCGTTGATTAATAAACACGTTTCTAAACAGTTCTCGCGATTTATACGTTTTTAATTCCGCGTTACATATCCGTTTTTCACTGCATTTACCGGTGTTTTGCCCCCTGTCCGCCCACAGGTTATGGGCCCAGTGAAAGTTCCGCGGATTAGTTGAAATTCGGTCGTAAAATCGCGAAACTTTCCGGTAGTTCCCGTAGCCAGAAGGCGGTGTTCCCGTGAGCAGATGAGGAGAAAGGAAGATGGCGGACCAGCAGCGTTTCCCGCTCCCGAAGCTTACGAACCACAACTACCAATCCTGGAAATTTCGGATGGAAATGTTGTTGGTTCGGGAGGATTTATGGCACGTCAGACGATGATTGGACCAAGGCGGATTTGAAGGCTCGCGCGACGATTGGGCTGTGCATAGATGACAGCCAGACTAGCTTTGTGAGAAGCTGCACCAGTGCCAAGGATGCATGGAAAGCCCTTAAGGATTACCACGACAAGGGATCGGAGGTGTACTTGCTCAAGAAGCTGACGCATTTGGAGCTGAGCGAAGATGGAGACATGGAGCAACACTTGCAGCAGTTTACCGACCTGTTGCAGCGTATTGCGGATGTCGGCGATCCAATCCCGGACAAGTTGAAGGTGGCGATGTTGCTTTGTTCATTGCCGGATTCGTTCGATGCTTTAGTGACAGCTCTCGAGCAACGTCCTAGTGCCGAGCTAACTTTGGAATTAGTTAAATCCAAACTACTTTCCGAAGCCGAGAAACGACGCGAACGTTCCGGACCAGCTGCTGCTGCAGGAGGAATATCGTCACCAGTCTCGTCGGCAGCAACGGAGCGATGGCGGTGCTAGTGGAAGTCAAGAGACACGGATTTGCTTCCACTGCAAGAAACCTGGTCATCTGAAACGAAACTGTCGGAGTCTGCAGAAAGCCACCGGGAAGAAGCAGGATGAAGCTACAGCGAGCCAGCCGAAGAGGGAAGACGCAACAAAGGCGAAGCAGGTGCAAAACGTTTTCGACGGCCCGCTTGCTTGGATTGCTGGGAATGCAGAACATGGAAGCTGGTTTGTGGACAGCGGAGCCTCGAAGCACATGACGGGAAGAAGAAGTTTCTTCGAATCTCTACAGGAGCAGCAGGGAATGAGCGTGATGCTGGCGAACGGTGAAAAGGCAGCCGTCGAAGGCATAGGCAGCGGGAAGATTACCGGAGTGAAGGTAGACGGATGTCCGGTGGATATTGTGTTGTCTGACGTGCTGTATGTTCCGAAATTAGCAAGTGGATTGATTTCGGTGAGTACCCTCGCAAATAACTGCTTCTGTGTGCTGTTTG
The DNA here is from genome assembly GCF_037179485.1 of Ochlerotatus camptorhynchus. Taxonomy (NCBI): domain Eukaryota; kingdom Metazoa; phylum Arthropoda; class Insecta; order Diptera; family Culicidae; genus Ochlerotatus; species Ochlerotatus camptorhynchus. The sequence continues at coordinate 498,959 of NW_027040593.1, read as the reverse complement.
GTGAAAACGGCTGTGAGATCCGCAAAACCGGTGCCGACATTGCGGTTGTGGCCGATCGTTGCGGTAGTCTCTACAAGTTACGGGTTCCCAATCAAGCGATGGTGAGCGTCCAGCTGTCCCACACGCTCAACTGCCAGCATACGTGGCACCGACGGCTCGGCCATCGGGACCCGGACGTGATCAAGGCAATCCACAGGAACGGCACAGCTGAAGGTATGAAGTTGGTCGATTGTGGAGTGCGATCGGTGTGCCAGTGCTGTTTGGAGGGGAAAATGTCCCGGACCCCGTTTCCAAAGGCTGTCAACCGTGGTTCGAAGGAGATTTTGGATGTCATCCATAGTGACGTCAGTGGTCCATTGGTTGCTACTCCCAGCGGCAATCAATACTTCCTGACCTTCATCGACGATCATTCTCGCATGGCCTTCGTGTACCTGTTGCGGAGAAAATCGGAGGTCGCTGAGAAGGTGAAGGATTTCGTTCGTTTCTGCAAAACTCAAGTCGGGAAAACTCCTCGTGTGCTGCAGTCAGACGGCGGCGGAGAATATGTCGCGAAGGAACTGCAGGGATTCCTGAGAAGCGAAGGGATAATCAGCCAGCTGACTGCTCCGTACTCCCCGCAGCAGAATGGGGTGGCGGAGAGATGGAATCGCTATCTCAAAGAAATGACGATGTGCATGTTATTGGAAGCCGGCTTGGAGATGAAATACTGGGGCGAGGCAGTGTTGACCGCCACCCATATTCAAAATCGATTGCCATCACGATCGATTGGTATGAGTCCCTACGAACGATGGTACGGTCGTAAGCCTTCATTCGAACATCTGCGAATCTTCGGAAGTGAAGCCTGGGTGCAGATTCCAGCGGAAACGCGGAAGAAGATGGAGGTAAAAGCCCGCAAGATGGTTTTCGTCGGATACTCCAATCAACAGAGAGCTTACCGTTTTCTCGATAAGGACAGCGGAAGGATAACGATAAGCCGGGACGTTCGTTTCTTGGAAGATCTAGATTTTGGTGCGAAGCAGGCATCGGGAAAGCCCGAGCAGGAATCTGAAACGGATAATTCGACGGTTGAATTGGACCCGTTGCCGAAGCCGAAAGTTGTAAACAATCCTGAAGATAACGAAGAAGATTTCCTGGGGTACGAATCTGCCGAGGAAGAATTTTACGGTGAAGAACAAAGCGACTACGAAGAAGGTGATACCGAGCAAGAAGATGTTCCTCAACCGGAGCCAAGACAAATGCCGCCACGTTCATCCCGTGGAGCGTTGCCAGCGAGGTTCAGTGACTACGTGATGGGAATGGTAGCGACGGAACCGGATGAACCGGTGACTTTCAAGGAAGCGGTCAACGGTGTCGATAAGCAGGAGTGGATCAATGCGATGACGGAGGAGTATCGTTCGTTGATGTCCAACGAAACTTGGGGGCTTGTGGACCCCCCAGAGAAGCGAAACATCATAGGAAGCAAGTGGGTTTACAAGCGGAAGCTTGACTTTGACGGCAACGTGGACAGTTTCAAAGCGAGACTCGTCGCTCAGGGATTTTCCCAGCGTTTTGGTTCAGATTACGACGAGATCTTCGCTCCAGTGGCGCAGCAGTGTACTTTCCGCGTACTTCTGGCTGTCGCGGGCCAGCGTGGCTGATCCGTCAAACATCTGGACGTTAAAACGGCCTATTTATACGGCACGTTGCGAGAAGAAATCTACATGAGACAGCCACCAGGGTTTGTCGTCAAAGGAAGAGAGCATCAGGTTTGTAGGTTGCATAAAAGTATTTACGGCCTCAAACAAGCGGCCAGGGTTTGGCATATGACAATAACCGATATTTTAATGAGCTTGGGTTTCGAACAATGCAAGGCGGACACGTGCTTGTACCGGAAACGCCTTGTCGGCGATGATTGGCTGTATCTTTTGATCGTGATATTTTGGTTACGTGTGCGCATCAGGAGGAGATCACGAAGATCGAAGATTCGCTGCAAGAGAAGCTGAGCATTTCCAAGCTGGGAGACATCCACTGTTTTCTCGGAATACGCGTCACGAGGAACGCCGATGGATTCTTCATTCTGGATCAAAGTGTTTTCATAAGGAAGCTGGTGAAGCGATTCGGAATGGAAGGAGCAAAAGGTTCGAAGTATCCACTCGACCCTGGGTACTTCAAAGTCATGAAAGAGAGTCGAAACCTCAAGGACAACATTCAGTACCACAAGCTGATAGGATCACTGTTGTATCTAGCATCGAATACCCGTCCGGATATTGCGGCTAGCGTGGGAATTCTCAGTCGGAAGGTGAGCAGCCCGACGGAGCTCGATTGGAACGAGGCCAAACGGATCGTCCGGTATTTGATTCACACAATGGATTACGGTCTGAAGCTTGGCGGAGGAACTGAAGCCGAAGAGCAGACTTTGGAAGGTTTCTGCGACGCCGATTGGGCCGGCGATACGAGCGATCGCAAGTCGTGCAGCGGTTACTTGTTTCGCCTAGGAGGAGCCACTATCAGCTGGACCAGCCGTAAGCAGAGCAACGTAACAACTTCCACCATGGAGGCGGAGTACGTGGCGCTATCGGAGGCCACGCAACAAGCTGTATGGCTGCGACGATTGTTGGGTGAGCTAAACTTGAAGCAAGTTCATGCAACCGTTATTCACGAGGACAACAAAGGATGTATGGATTTCGTAGCACTCGATCAGCAGAAGCGCAGGTCGAAACATATCGACACTCGCTTCCACTACACCAAGGAGAGATGTACGTCGGGGGGGATAGAACTTCGGTTCTGTCCGTCTGAAGAGATGATCGCTGACATTCTGACCAAACCTCTCGGACCGATCAAGATCGGGAAGTTTGCAGCAGCGATGTCTTTGGCGCCAGTAGTGAAACACGGAGGATGAGGAGACTGGGCTACTTCACGAGGAGGAGTGTTGCAGTGTAGCGGCAATAGCGTGAATACGCCCTTTACGAATGTACATGCAGAGAAAAAGAATCGCAGTTAATTTTGTTCAAACAAAAATGTTCTTTCTTTGATCGTTGATTAATAAACACGTTTCTAAACAGTTCTCGCGATTTATACGTTTTTAATTTCGCGTTACATATCCGTTTTTCACTGCATTTACCGGTGTTTTGCCCCCTGTCCGCCCACATACGATACGGGTCAACTTCCACTGAGCCGGCGGCGCGTTATCGTTCTTGATCAGCACAAGCTGATCCTTCTCCAGGTTAGTCTCGGTTGTTCGCCACTTGCTCCGCGGTTGCAGACTAGCAAGATATTCGTCTCGCCAACGACGCCAGATTTCAGTTATGTGCTTGTGTAGAAGTTGCCACTTGCCACTTATGGGATGTGACGGACATCAGGCTCTGGGATGAGATTCATCGACTGACCGACCAGGAAATGTCCTGGGGTCAGTGCTTCGTAGCTGTCAGGATTTGATGAAAGTGGACATAGCGGCCGGGAGTTCAGGCACGCTTCCACCTGCGCCAATACCGTTGAGTGTTCTTCAAACGTTGCTGCTTCGGAGCCCAAGACTGCCATCAGGTGCTTCTTGGCGCTCTTGACTGCCGCCTCCCAGATACCACCACGGTGTGGCGCTGAAGGTGGATTGAACACCCACTTAATTCCATAGTTGGTGAGAAATCGACAAGCAGCATCGTTGTGGATCTGTCGCGCAGTTTGAATCTCCTTCAGCCAACGGTCGGTCCCAACGAAGTTTGTGCCACAATCCGACCAAATCTCGTTAGGATGAGACCTCCGTGAAATAAATCGCTTCAGAGCACAAATGAACATGTTGGTCGAGAGGTCACTGGCGACCTCCAAGTGCACCGCCTTGGTCGCCATACATACGAATACTACGATATAGCCCTTGGTCATCTTTACACCTCGAACGCATGACGCATGAACCTTCAGAGGGCCGGCGTAATCCACGCCGACATGGGTGAATGCTCGAGTGCCCATCACCCGAGACACCGGTAAGCTGCCCATGAGCTGCGACGCCGTCTTACCATTGAGTCGAACGCAACGCGTGCATCCTTGAACTGTTAAGCGGACAGCCGTCTGAAGTCCGAGCACCCAGTATTGTTGGTTGACTGTAGCTGTGAGCAGTGTGGGACCTGCATGGAGGTTTCGCAGATGAAGATCTCGCAACAGCAATTCGGTTACCTTGTTATTCCCCGGGAGTATAATTGGGTGCTTAACGTCGTATGAGTAAGACGAATTCTGCAATCGTCCTCCCACTCGCATCGTTCCTTGGCTATCCAGGAAGGGGTGAAGGGCAGACAGTTTGTGTTTGGCTGGCAAATCCTTACCCTTCTGCAACAGTTCTTGCTTGGCATCGTAGATTTCGTTCGGCGAAAGTCCGGGTTCGAGGTTCACGTCCTCCGCCTTGAGTGCCAACAAGATTCGGTTCACATATGCCAGCGTGCGCACGATGAGGGTGTAGTTGGATCGTCGTTCTAGTAGACCATTCTCGATGTCGTAGTTGGTTCGGATAGCCATCGCTGCGGCGTGTAGAACATTCAACCGACGGGACTCGAGTACCTCTTCATCTTCGGTTGCTTCGACAGGTACTTGCTTCCAGTGCTCAGCTTCCGTTTTCAGTTCGCCTGGCCCATGCCACCAGAGCGGGTGCGTCACAAGTTCACTAGGTGTGAGATCTCGTTAGGCACAGTCGGCAGGATTGTTCTCGCTTCGCACATGATTGCAGCGGTCACGCGGCAGCACTTCTAGAATTGCAGGTGTACGGTTGGCTACATAAGACTTCCATTTGCGAGGATGAGTGGACAACCATTGGAGCACAATGCTGATGTCCGTGTAGGCCCAAGGATCCACTTCGAGGTGGCTGAGCGCTTGAATTGTTGATTCCATCAGTGTTGATAGTAGAGCCGCTGCGTTGAGCTCTAACCTTGGTAGCGACACTTGCTTGATCGGAGCCACCCTGGTTTTAGCGACCAGGAGATTCACGACTATGTCGCCAGCTTCGTTCCTTCCTCTAGCATACACTACCGCAGCGTACGCCATCTCCGGCGCATCCGCGAATCCATGCAATTCGATCTTCCCATTGTAGTTGGGTGCTAATCGAGGGATGCGTATCTGCTCCACTTGATGTAGAGTTTCCTTGATTTCAAGTCACGCTGGTTCGACTGCTGGAGGCAGTCAATCGTCCCACGCGAGATCAGTAAGCCAAAGTTGCTGGAACAAAATCTTGACTCTGACGGTTACAGGTGAGAGCCATCCGAACGGATCGAATAGCTTGCAGGAATCAGAAAGAACCGTTTGGTGTTCACGCTTTTCGGGTTCAAGCTGACCTTGAACGAGAATGTGTCCTCCTTGGGTAACCACTGAATGCCGAGTGCCTTAACTGCGTCTTGTTGCTCTGCTAGTTTCACATCGACCGGCGCTTGATCGTCCTCAGGTGCTTCCTGGAGTAGTTCCGAACAGTTAGTGGTCCATTTCCGCAGGTGGAAACCAGCGGACTCCAAAATCTCCACAACTTGCTCCTTGAATTTCCTCGCTTGCTGAACGGTCTGCGCGCCAAACAGAAAATCGTCGACGTAGGTGTCGAGCTCAATCCTCTGCGTTGCTTCGGGATACACTTGATTGTACTCGCGGGCTACTTGCTTCATGGCTTCGATCGCTAAGTACGGAGCGCACTTGGTTTCGTAAGTCACGGTGCACAACCGATAATTTTTGATTGGTTGATCCTCCGATTCACGAAACACGATCCTCAGGTAGTCGCGATCCGCCGCGTGAACCATCACCTGGCGATACATTTTCTCTACGTCCGTTGAAAACGCTACCGGATGGGTTAGGAAACGTAGAAACACCGAGAAAAGATCCTGGTTGACGTTGGGTTCCGCCAGGAGTCTGTCGTTGAGCGAAACGCCAGTCGACGACGCGCACGAGGCGTCGAAGACCACCCGCAACTTAGTCGTCGTGCTTTCGGCCTTGACGACGGCATGGTGTGGAAGGTAGAAACACTTGCTAGTCTCTACTTCCAGTTCGTCTGGTGGCACCTCTTCCATGTGCCCCTGCGCCAGGTATTCGCTGAGGAACTCCGAGTACAGCGAATGGAATTCCTCATCCTGTCGGAAACGTCTTTCCATCGATCGCAATCGCTTAATGGCCGAAGTGAGGGACTCACCCAGCGCTGGCTTCGAATCATCGAACAGCAGTCGCACGATGAAGCGCCCATTTTCATCCCGTGTAAGAGTAGAGCTAAAGAGCTCGGTGGCTGCTTGTTCCAGAAGGAGTAAGCTGCTGTGGCTTCGTAACCTCCTCCTGCTCCCAAAACATCGGCAAAGTGCGGTTGAGGTCCAGCTCTGTGTGAAGATTGACGATCGAGACGTTGCTTCGAAGACTCGATGAGTAGATGGCTTGATTCTCGGACACAATCCACCCGAAGATCGTGTTCTGTGCCACAGGAACACCACCGTTGTTTTTGACTTGCCCTGGCTTGAGGAGAGCAAGAAAGACGTCAGATCCCAAAATGATATCGATCGGACCCGGCTGATAGTATGCCGGATCAGCGAGGTTCTCCTTTATCTGCTTATCCAGGAGGCTTGAATGAACCCTGCAGTGCTGTGTAGGAAGCGTCGAGGTGAGCTTCCCCAGAACGTTGACACTTGTTTGCAAAACACACACGTCGGTAAACCGGTTAGCCATCACCAGCTTTACAAAGCCACGCGTTGTTCCGGCTGCCTGTTGTCCCAGGCCGGAAACCGTTACATTTCCGTTGGGGCGAGACAGACCGAGCTTCTTGACGCAGACTTCCGAGATCAATGATGCTTCAGAGTCCGAGTCGATCAGAGCACGCACTTGCAGAAGACCGCCGTCGAATGACAGCAGTAGATAGCACGACCGACTTCTGCTGTGGCTCCAGCGGTACCTGCACCACCATTGAGGTGATGGCCGCTTCACCCACTTGTTGCTGGTATGAATCACTGTTTTCCACTGGTTTCTTTTTTCCATCTTCACTTTTCAGTTCACATAGCAGTGTGTGATGCCGCTGCTTACAGTTTTCATTCCGGCACACTGATTTAGAACTACAAAACTTCGCGGTGTGCGATGCCCTAAGACAATTAAAGCACAATCTCGCGTTCTTCACTAGTTCGCGCCTGCACTGAATGTTCATCTCTTTGAATTCACTGCACTGAAATAACGGATGCTCATTGGAGCATTTCGCGCACTTTTCTCCTACTGCAGCTGTGTGCAGCGACTGCATCCTCTTCTCACTTGCTAGTTTCTTCGACGGCTCCTTCTTGACTGCTTCCGTTGTTATCTTCTTCGTAAACGCTGTGCAAGTTTCCAGCGCATCGCATCGGTTGTCCAGGAACTAGATGAAATCGTCGAAGGAATAGTTGTTTTCTTCGATGATTTGCTGCGCCCACATTGATCGGCTTTGCTTATCCAGCTTTTCCAGTAGGAAGTAGATAAGCCACGGATCCCGTGTGCCATATTCCTCACCAAGCGCGTTCAATTGTCGCACCACCTCATCAGAAGTAGTGACGAGCTTGCGTAGGATTCCGGATGTGGCGGTGGACACCGCTGGCTGGTCCACGAACTCACGAATAAGAGTATATTTTTTCTTATCGTAGTGGTTCGTGAGCGCCTCCCACGCATCCTGGTGGTAGTTCGCATCGGAAATCGGGAACAAACTTACCAGCTGCTTCGCACTGCCGTCGAGGTAGGACACAAGATATTGCATCTTGATAGAATTATAGAGGTAACTCCATAGAGGTAACTCTAAGACCACTGGGTCCCGAAGAAAATCATTATTATTTTTGGCTCACTCAGTACCAGAACAACGGTCCCAAGCAGTCCCAAGCTATTTCACTCACCCCTGCATGTTCTGCATGAATCCACACACCCCTGATGCTATCTGTCAAGCTTTCATATCGAATCAAAACAAACATAGTGTAGTAATAGAATTTCAACTAGAATAGGGTACGTTAATCGTTTGCTTGGGACCAATAGGCTACTAAAGTGGTGAGCCAATTTAAAATCGTTAGTTTCGTATTGATTGTTGATAGAATCCTTCAGATCGTTCCGGTCGTGAATGGTCGATTTAAAAATGTCCTTGAATGACCTCCAGCTCTTCCGATCACCACTGAACATCGGCAGGTTGATCGATGGAAGCCGCACATTCAGAAAGGGTAAACGATTCGACACCACATCCCCCGCTGCTGGATCGAAGTTTGGTTAGTTGTTGTTCGCGGAGCTTGCCAGCACCCGCTGCCCTTCCAGCAAGGCGCGTTGAGTGATGAGTAGCATTTTCATCGCCTCTCGGAGGTCGCTGCCGACGATCGTTTTGCCACTGGATGTGGAACTTACATCATCCGGCTTGTTGTCCGCGTTGTATATCTCGAGGATGTCTTTCGCCTTGAAGTAGGCACCGTTAAATGGATCATTGAAGATGCTGAGGTTTTGACAGCACCGTACTGTGGCTACCACAGTATTTTACATTGGATCGTCCGTATACAGTAGCGCCAAATGCAAGCTGTGGTGGGTTCAAAACTCAGCCATCAAAAATGATCCATTCTTCACGAAAATTGTGCACCGAGGCAACTGTTTCCGGGTCGTCAAGGAGCTCCTCGATGCTTGTTTGTTTTCCAAAAATTTCCAGCAAGTTCCTTGAGCTGGTCGAGCCGTTCCGTTGCCTCGCTGTAGGAAGCCTTCCGCCCAGTGAGTTTCCCGGCTGCTGTCAGCTCCCCGACCAATTGCACCATTTGTGCGTTGCGAATTTTCACTAACTTTTCCATCGCGATTCACTATATCAGACGAAGAAGGACCAATGTTTGAACCTTGGACTGGACCGGCAAGAAACACAGGCAATTCGAATCAAAAGAAAACTTTAAAACGGACCGAAATACAAATTCGACTTCACTCAACTTTTAATGCGTCTTTTCTCTTCGGTGCTTTGTACAGTACTTCAAAATGATGACAACGATTATTTTGCTGAAAGATTTTGATAGAAGGAGGCGCGCAGTTTGACAGTTCCGCAAGGGGTTCGTCGATGCAGATGTGATCGACAGGGCTGGGCGGTATTTACACGGAAACATTTAATATCTCTAAAATAAAATGAAATCCATTTGAATTACTGTTATAGCGAAGACATCATATCAAGGATGTAATCTTTGCTATCAAATTCGTTCGAAGCAGTTACCTTTGAGCGGCAGATGGCGTGATTGTACCTGTCTCATAGCGTTCGTATGAGAAAATGAAAGAGTTGCCAGTCTTCTTGATTTGTTGTCTTCGGTTATAGTTAGTAAAAATGGAAGGTGTATAGAAACAAAATAATGCGACAAATTTTGAAGTAAGTGGATTGCTACTATTTTACAAAAAAAAAAATGCACGTTAAGTTCGAGATTTGCTCAATTTTATTTCCTATTGCAATCAATATCATTCGCTAATATCACATTGTTTATTAAGTTTCTCACACACAACCTTCGCCAAAAGTAGCCCCTTTCCACTTTTGAACCACTTCCTCGACATTATCGTCAGCCCTGAAAAGTGGCAAAAATTGATCCTTTTTGTACCTATACAAAGAACACTGCACTTCCCGGTTCCACCGCCACAGCAGCACGTGCCTTCCTTGCAGTCGTAGCTCGTCCACCGTGCTGGAGATATTCTTCACCACCGTCGAATCGATGTACTTGATCATTTCGCCATCGATCACCACCACGTTCGCTTCGTGATTGCCGGCCATGCTGAGGATCTTTTCCCGGAAGTACTCCGCCGATGAGAAGGCCAGATCGTTTGTCGGTCTCAGCACCAGTGCGTTCACGTGATTGATCTACAAGAAGAAGCTCGTATGAGTTACAGGTTTCGAATTCGTTCAACGTTTGCAGTATACCTTCATAACCCGATGTTCAATCCTCGGTCTGGATATCAGGTACAAAAGGAAGCACAGATTCACACAGATTCCGATGAGAATACCATACTCCAGTCCAATGAACAGGCAAGCTACCACCGTCACCAGAAACGGAACGATATCGATTCGCTTGATTCGCCACATTTCCGCAACGGCCCGGTACTCGATCATGAACACCATCGCAGCGATAATCACCGCTGCCAGTGTCGCTTTCGGTATGAAGTAGAAGTACTCCGTTAGCAGTCCCAATGCCGAGAGGACCAACAACCCCGTAAACACCCCACCGAACGGGGTCTTCACTCCAGAACTGCTGTTGATCGCGGTCCTCGCAAATGACGCCGTCGTCGGAATGGATGCAGTAAACGATCCGGCTACGTTGCACAACCCCAGGGCGATCATTTCCTGAGTAGCATCAACGGGATTACCTTTGGAGAAGGCCTTCCCAATTGAGACGACCTCCAGGATCGAAATCAGCGGAATGGTGATCACCGATGATCCGAGGATTCGAAGCATTCGAGGAAAGTCGTAGAATTCGTCTTTGAATGTGGTTGAGAATGGAGGTGGCTCGATTGGCGGGAACCCGGAAGCTACTTTTCCAGTTAACCGGAATGGGTACTGATCTTGACAGGCAAACGCGAACGCTAGGGTGCCTCCACTGATGACGATCAGGGCGTTTCGCAGGAGACATAGGTATTTTGTGGCAGTTCGCCACCGACCGGATCCTCGACCTTTGATGAGCTAGAATGTGACAAAGTTTTCAAAAATTCCACTGCGGAAAAAATATCTTACATCGAACTTACGGTCAGAAAAATCAAAATCGCCAACGACCCGAACCCCAGCATGGCGTCCCACAGCCGCGTCTGTCCAGCATTCTCGACAACATTCGTCCATGAGTCGAGGAACCCACTAGATCGCCCGGCACTGGAAATTCCCATCAGCGACTTCATCTGACTGCTCATGATGGTGAGCGCGGCCGCCGTAATGAACCCGGTGATGACTGGCATCGATATGAACTGAACTACGAATCCAAAGTTGAGCAATCCCAACAGCAGAGCAATACATCCGGACACAAATGAGGACAGCACTGCCCCGGCCGGTCCCAGCTCCAGTACAATGTGCTGAACCATCAGAGCCATGATGGCGGTTGGAGCGATCGTGATTTCCTTGACACTTCCGAAGAAGGCGTACACGAACGATCCCATAAAGTTCGAATACAGCCCATACTGGGGCTCCAGATTGGCTACTACAGCGTACGCAATGCTCTGCGGGATCGACGTTAGGCCGACCGTTATGCCGGCTATCGCATCCGAGGCGAACTTCCTGAGGTTGTACTGTGGACTCCACACGAGAAACGGGAAGCGTCGGAGGGCATTCTCGCGGGTCCAGATGCCTCGGAATTGGCGCTGCAGTAGCGGGCGAAGGTCCGGAAATTGTTCCCGGTAGTCGAGCTCGGAGTCTGCGAATGGAATGGAGGGAAAAGGTAGTTTGAGCGCATAGGTAACACGGTAACACCTCTATGGTAACACCACAAACCCCTAGTAGCACGCTTGTCACAAATCGTTTGTGGAAACTTCTATACAACCTATATCAGTCATAAACAAGTTGCTGCAACTTATCTTGACGGAAATGTGCTACTCGGGACGAAGTGACAGACGACTAACTGGCGATAAAATAAAATAAAATAATGTGGCGAGTAATGTGGTTCGCTGTAATATAATTTTCTTATAAGCTTGTGCTATCAGTCACCAGATGGGCTAGTATTTTTGTTTTAATTTGAACAAAGTTGATTTTGTGTGCAAAGATCTTTGACAGTATGTGCGAAGAATGTATAATTTTGTCATTTTTTTTATGCATTTCTGTTTTGAGTAGGGTGAAAGCATAGAGGTAACTCTAAAGGGGCAGCCACATTAGACCCGTTTGCGTTGCGTTGACGTAAATTTGACAATTAGACAATACATTTAGCTGTCACTTTGCCGCAACGCGTCCGATCCGGATCTAATGTGCGTGGACCTTAAGACTAGTAGGTCAACTTTTTGGCTCAGCTCTGGTATTATGTTCGGTCCCAAGCTAATCAATTCACCCCTCGAAACATAGGAAAATCCACTAACCCCTCATTTTATCTGTCAAACTTTCATAGCGAATCAAAACAAACATTGTGGTGTACTAGAATTTCAACTAGAATGGGGTACGTTAATCGTTTGCTTGGGACCAATAGGCTAGTCAAATAGTGAGCCAATATGAAATCGATAGTTTCATATTGATTGTTGGTGAAAGAGACAGAACCAAAACATTCTAGTACATTTAGTGAAAATGCTAGTACAATCCAGTAGTAGCTGTGGAGAACGATGATTACCCTCCGCTGATATTCACAATCACATCCGCTAGAGACACGAAAATCTGCATGATTTTGCGAAGTTTACCTCCATCATTTGACGGAATCGTGACCGCTTTGGACAATCAGGCTGGCGATGACATTTTGGTTGACATCGTCAAATCAAAGTTGATGGACGAATTCCATCGTCGCTTGGAACGCGAAAGTGCCGGCTCGAAAACGGAAAAAGCGATGCGTTCAGAGGAAAAATCGAAAGAAACCCGCGTGTGCCATTTTTGTAAGAAGCCGGGTCATTTGCGCCGTGAGTGCTGGAAGTATAAGCAACAATCAATACGAAACTAACGATTTTAAATTGGCTCACCACTTTAGTAGCCTATTGGTCCCAAGCAAACGATTAACGTACCCTATTCTAGTTGAAATTCTATTACTACACTATGTTTGTTTTGATTCGCTATGAAAGTTTGACAGATAACATCAGGGGTGTGTGGATTCATGCAGAACATGCAGGGGTGAGTGAAATAGCTTGGGACTGCTTGGGAGCGTTGTTCTGGTACTGAGTGAGCCAAAAATAATAATGATTTTCTTCGGGACCCAGTGGTCTTAGAGTTACCTCTATGGTATAAGTCTTCAGTAAAAGGGAGAAAACAGCTCTAGAAGAGAAAAAGAAAATCCGAAGGCGAAGGCAGTGCAAAGTGAGGGACGAAACGTGGCATTTTCCGATGGGGGCGAAATGAATTCGTGCGCGTGGATTGTGGACAGTGGAGCAAGTGCCCACATGACGAACAACCGTGACTTCTTTGACTCACTGAAAAGTTTTGCCGGTGGGTGGATAACACTCGCCGATGGGAAAAAGACAGAAATCCTCGGCGAGGGTAGTGGTGTGATTCGCGGAATGGACGATCGTGGTGAACCAGTCAGAATCGAAGTGAGTGATATGAAGTTTGTACCTGGTCTGGCGACCAATTTGATTTCGGTGGCCAAATTAGCCGAGAAGAAACTCGAAGTGAAGTTTGATAGTATCGGCTGCCGAATCATGGATGCAGGAGGAGCTGTCGTTGCGACTGGCTGTCGATATGGTGGCCTGTACTATCTGCGGACGATCGAGGAATCCCACAAAGCATCGACTGGTGAGCACAACGTAAACTGCCAGCATCAGTGGCACCGGCGGTTGGGCCACAGGGATTGGGCCGCCGCTGAACGAGTCGTTAAAGAGGGCCTTGCTACAGGCATTAAGGTAAGCGACTGTGGTTTACGTCTTGTGTGTGAGTGTTGCATGGAAGAAAAATCGGCCAGACTACCGTTTTCCCCTGTCACAGAGCGAAAGACAGATCGGGTCCTTGACATCGTCCATATGGACAACCACCAACCCCCTACAACCCCCAGCGGAAATCGCTATGTTATGCTGTTACGTTTTATTTGATGCAAGCTTTTTAAGCAGAATCAGAGTAGTTTCGCTTGATCGTGCACATTAAAATTATGCTTCATGGGCAAACGTCACCAGTCAAATTGACGGATATCGCCGCACGGGCGAATGGAATAATAGCAATTCCGACAACAACTCACGAACACAACTGCAGATGACGTCGCAACGAAGCCCGTCCCTCAAGCAGCAGCAAAGCAGCAGAAAGTGCAAAAGCGTGGTCTGATTCGGGCGGCCATCGCCGACGCGGTAGTGAAAATCACGAAAACTTTCGCGATTCGATCGCAATAGCTCCAAAAGCAACTGCGGCATTTCGAAGAGGCCATCGAGACAGTTTGTGGAGACTGTGAGCACCGAGTACGGCACGAAAAGTCATTTGCAGTCACTGCCCATATTTGCCGTCGTCGCGAGTGGATTCTTTTGACGGGTGCGCGCAGTATCAGCGACAGTCCATTGTCGGCAGGTTGAAGCGACGTTCGATTCCGACACGATTGCCTTGGGGAAGTAGGCAGCTGGTGGCAACAACATCGGTATCAACCAGAACCGCCGAGAAACGGTAAGTCGAGTACGTCGCCTCACGGAAAGATTACCGCTATTATCGTGAATTATATTCACAGACGAGCGCTCACGCTGTGACCTCGGACGCCATCTTGTACATCAGTCTGCGGGATTCATCGTGCACATCAGACACGTGAGGCAACTTGGGACACGTGAACCACTGCTGGATTCGGGACTCGATATTCACTGCGGCCACAAGTCGGACGGAGAAGAAAAGTCGTGATTCGATACTAAAAGCGGTAAGCCACTTCCATGTTCATGACTGTTATGGCATTGCTGACACGTTTTCCTTCCTCCAGCATCTGCTCCTACATACAATCGATCGAGTGGGCCACGGCGGGTGGATACGGCCAGCCTCGGAAGACAAAAGATAAAAGCCTTCAATGCGAAGTAAGTTGCCCACTGCGTACACTGCCGACAGATGGAGGCTAACGAGTTGTTGCCTCAGGGCTTTTTATTTTCCAGCTCGAATCGACGAAAGAATCAGCGACATAATAGTTTGACCAGCTCAGGGTACAGCGGCAACGCTGAGTGAACTCGGTCCGAAATTGAGTCGCCCCCTGGTCGGCGCTGCACCGTCAAAGGAACTCGGTTTGGACCGTACGTGCCGATACGTTGTCGTGCAAGGTGTGCGAACTGAAAGCGGACCTACATCGCCAGTAAGCGGGTGACGATCTGAACCCGATCGCTTTGAGGTGGACGCCAACCGTCATCAGGCCCTCGAAGCCGGTCGCGGTGGAGCATGCACGGTGTCTCCACGTCGGCACAGTCCGAAGATCGACGGTGATGAGCTGTGAACGAGAGGATGTGCGGATGTTCCGGTAGCAGTGAGTACACCAGTGAAGAGATGAAGCATTGAAGAAGAAGAAAAAAGAACTAGCTAGGCGATTCTGAAGAACAGGAGCTCAGGAGTTAGGTGTAACATGGGAGGGAAAAAAAGCTTGCACTATGTTATCGTATGTTTTGTTGTGGTAGTCATTCATGCTCTAGCCGGTACGACCAATGCTTTTGTCCCTGCAGAGGTCGTTTTGCAACAATGCCTCTCATCGATGACTATAGTCGCTTTACGGTAACTTATCTGCTGAAACAGAAATCGGAAGCGACGGAGCTGATAAAGGAGTACGTGCGATGGACGGAGACTCGGTTTGGAAGAAAGGTTCGCGTGATTCGCTCCGACGGGGGCGGTGAGTTAAACAACAACGAGTTGAAAGTTTTCTATCGTGCTGAAGGGATCAAACCGCAGCTCAAAGCGCCGTATTCACCCCAGCAGAACGGCGTGGCTGAACGAAAGAACCGTTCGATAACAGAGATGGCTACCTGTATGCCCATTGATGCTGGTATGGAAAAGCGATACTGGGGAGAGGCTGTACTCACTGCAACATACCTGCAGAACCGCTTACCATCAAGATCGCTCCAGCAAACTCCTTACGAGCACTGGTGGGGACGTAAACCGGATATGGCACATCTCCGGGTATATGGTGCAAAAGCTTACGTCCATATTCCACACCAGAAGCGCAGCAAGCTGGACAGCAAATCACGGACGAAGCTGTTTCTTCTGATGCAGATGATTTTGTAGACGCTGAGGATGAAGGACCATCACAGCAATAAGATACCCGCCACTCGCAGCGACAAACGCGTGGTGTGGCACCACGGCACTTGGAGGATTACGTGCTATAGACTATGCAGTAGGCGTCGCAGCGTGCACTATCCAGGAGCCGGTGGACTACCGCGAAGCATTGAAAGATGCTGAATGGCGAGCTGCGATGGGAGACGAACTTGATTCGCATCGTCGAAACCACACTTGGGAGCTTGTACCGTTACCGAAGGGAAAGAAGATAGTAGACTCAAAGTGGGTCTTTAAGCTGAAACGGAATGAAGAAGGCAAGGTCGTGAAGCACACGGCCAGGATTGTGGCTCAGGGGTATACTCGGGGCTATACGCAGAGGATCGGTGAACATTTAGAGGAGGTTTACGCACCCGTTACACGGCACGCGACGTTCCGAACGTTTTTGACTGTTGCGGCAAAACGTAATATGACAGTGAAACATTTGGACGTAAAGACCGCCTGCCTTTACGGAGTCCTAGAAAAGGAGGTTTTCATGCGTCAGCCTCCCGGATGCGAAGTGAAAAGTAAAGATAATCTAGTCTGCCGATTGCAGAAAAGCATTTATGGGCTGCGTCAATCGGCGCGCTGCTGGAATAAGCATCTGCACAATACGCTGTCGAAGCTTGGATTTAAGCAGTCCAATGCCGATCCGTGTCTGTACATGTAGATGATATGCTTGTTGCATCGACCGATGAGGAGGAGTTGCAGAAGGTGTTCCGGAGTCTTGGTGAAGAGTTCGAGTTGACCAGTTTGGGAGACGTCCGCCATTTTCTTGGCATGGAAGTACGTCGGGATGAAGAAGGCTACCAAATTCGTCTACAGAACTATATTGAAGAACTGCTAAAGATGCATGGAATGAGTGAAGCAAAACATGCCAAATCGCCGATGGACCCAGGATATCTAAGGAGTGAAGCTGACGGAAAACCATTAGAGGATGCTGCGCAGTATAGAAGTGTTGTGGGAAGCTTGCTGTATCTTTCTGTAGTTGCAAGACCAGATATAGCGAACAGTGCTGCCATTCTCGGGCGAAAATTTGCTGCTCCCACCGAGGTGGACTGGACAGCCGCCAAGCGTGTCCTGCGTTATCCACAGAAGACGAAGAGTTTCAGTCTACGCTTGGGTGGTGCTTTCGATGAGCCACTGATGGGCTATTCATACGCCGATTGGGCCGGTGATCATGAGAGCCGGAGATCAACATCTGGAATTGCGTTCATGTTCAGTGGAGCCACAATATCGTGGGCCAGCCGAGGACAGACAAGCGTTACATTGTCGTCCATGGAGGCCGAATACGTGGCACTCAGTGAGGCTTGCCAAGAGGCCATCTGGCTGCGGAAAATGCTTGCAGATTACGGAGGACAACCAGGGGTGCCTTGCTTTTGTTCGGACCGAGAGATCCAAACACATAGATACTAGGGAGAAGTTCGTCCAGGAACTATGTCAGAAGGGACAAGCTACGCTGGAATACTGTCCGACCGAGAAGATGACTGCAGATATTTTAACAAAGCCGTTGGGGCCAACAAAGCACGATCGCTTCTGTGGCCTACTTGGATTGGAGTAGCATCGAGTGATTGGATCGGGGGCTGCTCATCGAGGTGGAGAACGATGATTACCCTCCGCTGATATTCACAATCACATCCACGCATCCCCCCGAACGGAGCAGCATAAGTGGCAACACTGCCTACCAACGAATATTATTAGTTCATGGCTAATACTTGAGAAGAGCACAAGTGTAATTGTTTCTTTCATCTTGCTAAATTAAATCTATCGTGAACTTCGCGTGTTTATTATTTTCCACCAGTCTCATCCGAATTCCCATGCACTGCGTGTTACTCTGCTTTGGACTCCGCCATCAGTAGCATCCGGTGGAAACTAACGATTTTAAATTGGCTCACTGCTTGACTAGCCTATTGGTCCAAAGCAAATCGATTAACGTACCCCATTCTAGCAAAAAATCTAGTACTACACTGTGTTTGTTTTGATTCGATATGAAAGTTTGGCCGATAAAATGAGGGGTTCGTGGATTTTCCTAGAGTACCAGAGCTGAGCCAAAAAGTTTAGTTCGTTTCTTCGGGACCTTCTGGTCTTAGAGTTACCTCTATGCTAGTGCTGTTGCCATATGGTACACTGAAAAATTGCAATAGCAGGTTCGTCACCAAAGTTTTCGAGCCGCTCCTTCTGTCACTTCGTTTGTGGTGGAAAGCATAACCATCAGGCGTGAACCATTGAAAACATAGATAAAGCCTAAATTTATGCTTCCTTTGCATGAACTCAGTATGCGCATTCTGTCCCGCAGTGTTCCGAAAACAGGTTTTTGTTGGCCTTTTTAATTTTACCTGTTTAAACAAGAATTTTGCCATTTTCGTTCAGCATGTCAATTGTAATATCTCGCCAATAGGCTAATGCATAATTTAGAAGACATTGCACTTAAATTTCGATTCACTCATATCAATAGAAGTAAAGTTTCAAACTGAAATAACTTCGGAGTTTCTTATCTTATCGATTTGGTATGTTCAGGTATGTTTGGACTTCCCTGGGCATAGGGTATCATTGTGCTTGCCACACAATATACAAATCCATGCATTGGTATTGGCATCGAAAGCTCTCAATTAATAACTGTGGAAGTGTATTTAGAACACTAAGTTGAGAGAACGCAATAAGCTAATATGCGCTACGTAATAAGCTTGAAATGCGAATAATAATAATATTAGTAATGTTCAGATGAATTATTCAAAAACAATTTTTCAATTTCATAGGCATATTAAGAGATGAGGAGGGGCTAACTATACAAACGACCCCTCACCCATATAAATGGAGGTAAGGCTTCAAAATGCAATAACTTCGGTGTTTCTGATCTTGTCAAATTGGTATGTTCAGATGTATTCAAAAAACATGTGCTCCATTTAATTGGCGTAGTTAGATATGGGGGGGGGGGGCTTACTGTATGCTTTCCGGCCTTCACTTATAGCAATGAAAGTAAAGATAAAGACTAAAATAACTTCGGAGTTTCCCATCTCTCGAGTTGTTCGGATGGGTTATTCAAAAACATTAGCTTAAACTCATAAGAGCAGTTGTGAAGCGAGTACTACCATTCTCTTCCCTACTCTTTTGGTGCAATATACAAAGTCAGATATATTCACACAAATGTCATTGGATTGTAATGATTATATTTAATTTAAATATATTCTACGATATCTCAGGGTACTCTTTTCAATGCTGTTCTATCCCTTGAAGCAAATATTGCTGTTGAACTAGGTCTCAGGTGGATTTCATGATAAGTCAGAAATTAGCATCACCCCTCATTCAGCCAAATCGTTGACAACCATCAAGGAAGCAACTCGTTGTATCGCATTGAAATAATCTGTATCATTACTCCACTCGTTTGCCGGTTTTTGCATGAAGCCGGTCGAAATTTCGAAAAGGAATCAACACTGTTAGAAGTGACGTTTGGCTTGGGAGCCCAACTGAAACTTAGCCCACTTAAAGTTAGCCCAAAAAGCGAAATCCGACTGTACCTGTGTCTGAAACGAAACTGGTGAAGACAGTTTTCGTTTTCTCTTTGTTTTGGTTATTGACGTACGACTACTTCCAGAGTGATTTAAGATTTGGGCGTAATTGTGTTTGTAAACAAACAGGTCAATCGCTGATTTCTCGTGAATAAAAGCTCAATCTTATAAACAAACTATACCAAATGGTAGAGGAATCATACTTCTACTTCATAGTGTTATTAGTTTTCAAAATTGAGCTTTTATTCGCGAGAAATCGGCGATTGACGTGTTTGTTTACAAATACATTTACGCCCAAATCTCAAATCACTCCGGACTTCTGTGTTTTCTATATCCGGAGTGATTTGAGATTTGGGCGTAATTGCATTTGTAAACAAACACGTCAATCACCGATTTCTTGCGAATCTCGAAAAGTAATAACACTATGAGGTAGAGGAATGATTCCTCTATCGTTTGGTATAGTTTGTTTGTGAGATTGAGCTTTTATTCGAGAGAAATCAGTAATTTACGTGTTTGTTTACAAAAGCAATTACGCCCAAATCTCAAATCACTCCGGATATACGGGTAGCCCGAATGGCAGTTTAATATTTCAAATAAAAGCTTGGTATATAAATTTAAAATTTCCCAGCTGCTAATAATTCAAACAACATCTCCTCACTAACAAATAATGATCCGACAAGTGGATATTAAATATTTTCAGTACAACAATTTTCGTTTTAAAAATTGCATACAGTAAGCCCTTCCTCCTCCCCCACCACGCTGTTCAACAACGCTTATGAGATTGAGCAAATGTTTTTGAATAATTTATCCTGAACATACCAAATCGCGGATAAACTCCACGATAGTGGGCTTTCACCAATTATGAACAACTATTTGAGCAACTTGTTGTCTGAGAAATATATGAGCTTTTCTCATGGAAACTCGACAACTTCACGAATTAGTTACATGGGTCTCCCCCAGGGCTCAGGTTTAAACTCCCTTCTTTATAATTTTTACGTTAAAGACATTGATGGTTGTCTTGATGAAAATTGCTCGCTAAGGCAGCTTGCAGATGACGGGGTTGTGTCCGTTATAGGGCCAAGTGCACCGGACCTGCAAGGACCATTGCAAGATACCTTAGACAATTTGTCTACTTGGGCTATGAAGCTGGGTATCGAATTCTCTCCGGAGAAAACTGAGTTGGTTGTTTTTTCTAGGAAGCATCATCCTGCACAGTTACAGCTTCAACTAAAGGGTAGAACAATCACTCAAAGTATATCTTTCAAGTATTTAGGTGTCTGGTTCGATTCCAAATGCACATGGGGAAAACATATTGCGTATCTAAAACAAAAATGCCAACAAAGAATCAATTTTCTTCGTACAATTACCGGAACTTGGTGGGGAGCACACCCGGAAGATCTGATCAGGTTGTATCGAACAACCATCTTGTCGGTTCTAGAGTACGGTAGCTTCTGCTTTCAATCCGCGGCAAAAACACATATCTTGAAGTTGCAACGGGTTCAATACCGTTGCCTCCGAATTGCGCTTGGCTGTATGCACTCGACGCATACGATGAGCCTCGAAGTACTCGCGGGTGTTCTCCCACTGACAGATCGTTTCGCTGAGCTGTCTTTCCGGTTCCTCATCCGTTGTGAAGTATTGAATCCTTTGGTAATATAACACTTTGAGAAGCTGCTCGACCAAAATCCTCAAACAAGATTCATGAGTTTGTACTATGAGTACATGACGCTGGAGGTTGGTCCTTCTTCATTAATCTCCAATCGTGATTGCTTTCAAGCCTTCTATAGTTCCTCTGTAAATTTTGATCTGACCATGATGCAAGAAATCCATGGAATACCAGATCACCATCGGTCGATGGTTGTTCCCTCAATTTTTGCAATCAAGTACCACCATGTAAGTAACGATAAAAGATTTTTCACAGATGGGTCAACCATAAATGCTTCCACTGGATTTGGTGTATTTAATCAATTTCATAGCGCCTCCTATAAACTGCAGAAACCATGCTCCGTTTACGTTGCGGAACTCACAGCTATATTTTACGCAGTAGAGCGAATTGCCTCACTACCTTCTGACCATTATTTCATTTTTACGGATAGTCTTAGCTCATTGGAGGCTATTCGTTCAATGAGGCCGATGAAGCACTCCTCGTATTTCCTGCCTGAAATACGAACTAAACTGAGTGCTTACTATACTTACTGCTCCTATACTATCATTGGCTAAGGTGGGCGCTATGGAAGGCGATATTTTTGATCGACACATCGCCTTTGCGGTATTTTTTCAATTACCCGTCAGCACGTCCTCACCAACTGGCAACAAAAATGGAATGAGAGTGATCTGGGAAGATGGTTACATTCTATTCTCCCACAGGTGTCGAACAAACCATGGTTCAAAGGGTTGGACATGAGCCGCGACTTTATACGCGTTATATCAAGGCTTATGTCCAATCAATGCTCGTTAGACTCGCACTTCTATCGAATTGGGCTCTCAGGCAGCAATTTATGTGCGAGTGGCAGTGGTTATCACGATATCGAGCATGTTGTTTGGTCGTGTACCCTACACCGTGTTGCCAGATCTGATTTATCCACATCCCTCAGGGCCCGAGGAAAACAACCCGCGATACCCGTTAGAGATGTCTTGGCGAGCCGAGATCTCGACTATTTGAATTTAATTTATGTGTTTTTAAAACGGACAGATTTGAGGATTTAGAAGTTAGTGTCATCTTGTGTTCTCCCAAGTTGTTAGCTACCCATCGGTGTACCCCCATGTTTGTCTTTTTCATCAGAGTGTCGCCTAGTTCGAGATCAAGAGCACATTGCTCTCCAAACCTTGTGTTCACAATCCCTACCCTGCCATCCATTTGTTACAATTTGTTACCCCTAACCTCGAGATAGCCGCGAGTAAAGGGTGTCCACGATGAAATTGCCACACTATGAAATTGCTCTAACTTTTTAACCGTTGGGTAGAATTTAATGAAAATTTGGGTGGATTTAGTTCATAGTGCATTATTTACATCCTGCAAGTTTTAAAGTCCTGTGATCAAAACTCGCGGAAATGGAGTCGAAAGAACAGCTCGTGCGTGATAAAATCTTGCGCATTCATCACGAGAACAAGGATCTCTCGCATCGTTCCATCGCTAAAACGTTGGGAATCGCGAATTCCACGGTGTCGCGAGTGATTAAGCGGTTCGAGGAACGGTTGACCACCGATCGGAAGCCCAGAAGTGAAGGAAAAAGTATTCCGTACAACACCAAAAATCACAACCGCGTAGTTGGGGCCTTCAACCGAAATCCGAACGCCTCCGTTAGGGATGTGGCTAAGAAGCTGCACCTAAGCCGAAGTTTTGTCCAGAAGGCCAAAACTAAGGCTGGACTTCGAACGTTTAAGGTACAAAAGGCCCCTAATCGCGACAAGAAGCAGAACAAGTCCGCCAAAACCCGTGCCAGGAAGTTGTACCTCAACATGCTGACGAAAGTTGAATGCTGCATCATGGACGACGAAACATATGTGAAGGCCGACTTCAAACAGATCCCCGGCAACCTGTTTTTCACGGCCAAGGATAAGTTCAGCGTTCCGGAGCATGTCCGCACTCAGAAGATGTCCAAATTTGCGAAGAAATTCCTGGTTTGGCAAGCCATCTGCACGTGCGGGAAGCGGAGTGCACCTTTCGTGACCCAGGACACGATGAACGGACAGGTGTACATAAAAGAGTGCCTCCAGAAGCGGCTGCTTCCTCTTCTGAAGGCCCACAACGTCCCAACAATCTTCTGGCCGGATTTGGCCTCATGCCACTACTCCAAGGACGTGCTGAAGTGGTATGCGGACAATAAGGTCAATTTCGTGCCGAAAATGTTCAACCCTCCCAACACTCCGGAGCTCCGCCCCATCGAGAAGTACTGGGCGATTATGAAACAGCACCTTCTTAAACGACCTAAGGTAGTGAAGACAGTCGAGGAACTGAAGAAAGTATGGGTTTACATGCAAAAAACGGTTGATTCACAGGTTGTGCAGAATCTTATGGCCGGGGTTAAGGCCAAGGTGCGGGCATTTGCGTATGGACTGTAAATAAAATACGAGTAAAATGGTAAAATGAAGTTTAATAGTTATTTCTCAATCCCTGAAAATTTGATGGCAATCGGATGAAAACTCGAATTTTGCGAATCAATTTTGTGTGTGGCAATTTCATCGTGGACACCCTTTAATCGGCCCCCGCTTTACTAACGTTAGTTTTAAGTAATTTTGTTATCTAAACAATGAATATTGGCTCCGCAAAGCTACAGCAAATGAGCCTGGAAAAATAAACGAATTATTAAAAAAAAAAAATACCAAATCGGTAGATCTGAGCTGTGCAATTCCCTTCGGGTTCGAGGTAGACAACCTAATGTTCCAGTTCGGGATATTTTGGCTAGACGTGATCTGGAGTTTATGAAACTCATATATGTTTACTTTAAGAATACTAACCTTAGATTGTAAGTTTGATTAACCTTTGTTTAGTTTGTGTATTGTGCGTGTAGTTTTAATGTTTGTTTTCAAGATGAATAGATATAAGATCATGTTTTAGGATTAATTAAATATTTGTATAATAAATCATATTTCAAACCTCCTTCTCCCTTTCCCCATCCAAAAAAATGTAAATCTCCACTAACCTCGAGACGACCGCGAGTTCCTTTAACTCTAGATTTAAGACATTAATCATGTATAATGCAAATGATAACTCGGCTCTGTAAAGTTTATTCGATTGAGCCTGTACAAATAAATTAATATAAAAAAAATACCAAATCGATAAAATAAGAAACTCCGAAGTTATTTCAAACTGAAACTATTGATATAAGTGAGGAGACTGAGGTATATTATTAACCCCCCCCCCCCCCTCCAACTACACATATGAGATAGAGCAATTGTTTTTGAATAATTCATCTGAACATACCAAATCGGCAAGATAAGAAACTCCAAAAATATTTCAGTTTGGAATCTGACTTCCATTGGTACACTGGCAGTGTTGTCAGAAAAAAGTAGTTTTGGTGTTTAATTTAAACCATAAATATTTGAATAGCTATTACTTTTTTTTAGATACATTCTAGCACCGTACTTCCTTTGGAAAAATTGTTAGGCACTTCCTGGACTATATTTGTACATACTTAGTTGCACGGTTCATGCAAAATTGTGGTCTCTAGGGATAACAACGTAAAAAAGTTGGTTTTCCAATACTATTTTCCATACAAATTTCAAACGCAATGGGAAAGCCGAGTTACAACTAACCGTTCCCAAATTTTGTACAGGATGTTTGGGACTCCAATTGGAACCAAAAAAGGGTTGTTCTCGATTGGTGCGGTAAAGTTTGCGTTTTTCCATGTAACGATAACCCACTCTAATATACATCTTGATAATTAACAAAATCAGTCATTTTTCAGCCGTCCAACTGACTACATCACTACTGTCTAACATATCCCCAAACAATAATCAGTAAAACATGATAAACACGATGTAAAATGTTGAAAGCAAGGAATTCAACTGCTAAACATTTAATAAACTACCAACGACGGACTAATTGTCAGATGTATTAAAATTACAATAAATAAATGACTCCAAGCCCCTCTGATCGAAAGTTGATTTTCCAAGCGACATGTATACTAGACTGATGCAAAATTTGACTTTTTCGCTCCACAGTGCTTAAATGGTTTCAAATCGGGTCCTGATTAGCCTCCCAAAGTTACAACTCATTTGGTTAGAAACAGACTTCGCACAAGCCATTTTAAGTTTACATGTAAATTACCATGGGAAATCTCAACTTTTTGTTCATTGCCTTCTAGTCTTTTTCCATATTGAGCTGCGAAACAGTTCGATAGCCATTCTTATAGAAAATTTTCTCAGCTACAACTTTGCTCAAGATCGTTTCTATGTAAAACGAGACAGGAAAAAGTTATTAATTATTTAAGAGATTGAAAAACTTATGACATGATCAAGCAGCTGCTCTTTAGGCAACACTGTATATTGCAGTATGACATAGTAGCCATGATTTTTGTGTCCTATTCAACGCCCCAGAAACACCAATGTTGCCTGCTGAGCATGATCATAAGACATCAGCGCATTGAACCATTGATAACTTTCGATCC
Organism: Ochlerotatus camptorhynchus; assembly: GCF_037179485.1. Classification (NCBI taxonomy): domain Eukaryota; kingdom Metazoa; phylum Arthropoda; class Insecta; order Diptera; family Culicidae; genus Ochlerotatus; species Ochlerotatus camptorhynchus. Next base: position 473,580 of record NW_027040593.1, on the reverse strand, counting down.
TTGCATTTAATCAAAAAGTGGCCTTCAGCAAAGTTGTAGCTGGGAAAATTTCCTACAAGTAAAGTTGAAATCTTTTGAAGAAGACCGATATGGTGAATTATTAGATAGACATGAACAAAAATCTTGGTTTTACCATAGTAATTCCCATACAAACTTCAAATGGTTTGTGCCATCTCAGTTTCTCACCAAATGGGTTCAAATTTTGAGAGGTTAGTCAGGATCCGATTTGGAATCGTTTAAGTATTGTGGAGCGAAAATTTCAAATTTTGCATCACGCTAATGTATACCCTTTTTTGTAAGAAAGGTAAACATTTAAAAAATAATGAATAAATCTAGATAGAGCTGCAATTAGGGCGTAACAGCTTTTTCAAACAATGACTTCTCTCGATGATTTTTCGGAAGCCATGGCTCTCCTTGGCAAATCGACATCACCATCGAGCAGAGGAAGACTTCTCCTACCCGATGGATATGTTGATTTTTGTAGGCGTGCCTTGAATTCCGAGAAATCAACGAGAGAAGTTATTGTTTACAAAGGCTGTTACACCATAATTCCAGCTCTATCTAGAAATGTTTAGATGTGAAACGCCAGGCAAGCGGCTGATATTGAAAAAAAAACCCACGGTATGCACGTTGCTGCAGTGAGGGAAATTTCCGGTTGCGGTTTCATTCGAAACCATGATTCGGAGTTTAAACATTGAATATTTCCCACATGTGACGTTGCATTACCATCGCGTAGTAGGTGCCTATTATCTATTTTTTCTTTCTTTCGATGCAAATTTCTAAAACTGCAACCCCAACGCTTTTAATAGGAATTGGAAATGAGTTTTAAAAATAAACCATATTGCAATTATTATTTTTTCTTACAGCAGAGCAGGTACCTACCTTCTGGAATCTGATGACTTGGGTAGAGCTCTCGGTCGGTTATGATGACCTTCTTAGTCATGCTTAGCCAGCGATCTTCCGCGATTCGATTCAACTAGCGCCGACTCACTTTAATAACGCAAAAACTTGCGATTTGCATCGGATTCGGTCAGCACTAAAATGGCAAATGTCAATGTTTAAGGTATTTAATGTAGCAAAACAAAAACTACTGACCCACCGACGAGCGACAGCCAAGCCAAAGTGTCAATTGTGTCTACGGATGAAGAAAGCTTGAACCGAACTGCGCCGTCTCCACCAATCTCGGTCGGCACTAGCTACTATATAGTACATCTTCTTTGGGCTGTACTGCTGTACTCGGCTACCTGTTGCGTCACATCACATCGCATTTTGTGTGGCAGGAGCGGGAGAGGGTGAAGGTGGAATGCAAAACGTTCAACAATGATCAGCTGTCTGCTTATCTATTCCGGTACCCAACAATAGTGGACGACGCTGTCCGGTAGAGAGTTACTACACCCAAATCGAGTGGGGCCTGCAGCATGGCTTCTTACTGGTTTTGCCTTTGAATCTTACAAAACATTGACATATGATAACCAATCCTGATCAATGTGGGCGTCTATGTTGGAATACCTGTGTAAAGAAAAAGAAACGAATTAGTAATTTCCATTTAATTCCACTACCTTAATTGCTTATCCTTGATAGACACGGGTATTTTGTCTGCAATGTGCAGTAAGTCGACTATTAGTACAAGCCACTGAAGAAGTCTGCACATTGTAGACGAAAGGATAAGCTCATTCAACGCTCATTTTCTGCAGTAAGATACTTCACATCATAAGGCATCTTTTGAATGGACTTCCGATGAATTTTCTTTAGAAAAAAAAAACCCGTGCTTTGAATAGGGTCTCGATGGAGCTGAATCTGTTCTCCACCCTATCTATTATCATGGAATGTTTACAAGTTAGTGAAATAGAATTCTACGAAACCAGTTTGAGTTACCTCTATGGTAATATCCCGTTCACAATACAGCCTTTATTACGATATAGAGTATTATCGGTACAGTTGAAAACCGGAATAACCCACTAGCGACAATCGATTTTACTTTCGTTCTGTACGATATACATAGTGTCGGAAGTAGCGCATCGTTGTGAGAGTATAGCGCACTACTTGCAACACTATATATTTAATGTACAGAACGCGAGTAAAATCGATTGTCGCTAATTGGTTATTCCGGTTTTCAACTGTACCGATAATATATCTTAATAACAAACGTCGTACTTATTATTTCCAGTGAGAACTATAGATGTATAGATGCTGATATCAAGATTGTACTATGTCACGTAATATAGGTTTGAACGGGGTATAAATGACATTCAAGGTTCAAGGTATATTTGTTTACATTGTGAGAGATACACAGCTCCAGTGCGGGCGCGCGAATCATTGCATGATTGCTTTCAGTTAGTGTACTTAGTAGGCGACGCGTTCATCAGCATGCGATAATTATTATTATTTATCTATATTGGAGATGACAGCCGACAATCAGAAGCGATAGACTGCAGCGTTTTGAAGACATTTGATTTTCACTTTCAAATTTTGAGTAAAAATGTAAAACAATAAAATAGAACAATCCCCCTATCGGCGGCATTGTTCTTGCTCGTGTACAGTTTTAAGTTTTGATCATATTACCTCCGGAACCGGTTGTCCGATCGCAATAGTTTTACTCAGCCAACTTGGAGAATAACTACTAGACACTTGACCGTCCGGGTCTTGGGGATTGAACATTATTTCAAGAACAACATGTGAAAAGGGCATACAAGCTTTTTGTAAACAAACCTTCTTATGCCCTTTTCTCGCCACTCATATGACATCAACGCAAACCATTAACATTAGCGGGTAGGGGAAGCTTTCCCCTTTCCGATGATGTTGTTGGTTTGCGTGGGTGACCCTCGGTTGGCGAGTAAAGAGCATACAAAGGTTTGTTTACAAAAAGCTTGTATGCCTTTTTCACATGTGGCTCTTGATTTGTTCGGTTGTTATATTTCAAGAGCAAATTTTCATTATGTCGTAAGTAACATTCGCACCAATCCGAGAAAAATAAAGTTTTGTTTTGATGACCGAAAAGTTATTCCTATTTCCAAGTAAACACATATAATCTCATAGTGATAGCAATGTTTAACATATTTAGCAGGGTTTTAATCATACAAATGCAAATCGCTAGCTTTCATGCTAAAAATACTGGTTTTTGAGTCAATAGTTATTATACGTCGTTTGGTGGCCCCTATTGTTACTTAAGTCAAAGTGTATTTACCAGGATATTCGGGAGAATTATCAATTACGTCTCCTTACGTGCAGCCCATTCATCATTTTAGGACCACCGAAATCATCTTAGCAACAAACAGTTCGATTTATTCACTTTAATAATGAGAAAGCGAAACGACGAACGTACACTTTTCACGGGTTTCTCAGCACTGTTACTTAAGTCAAACGGCATCTTCATAGAAATTGGGTGACTTAAGTAACATCAAAATCTATTTTGATCGGAAGGTGATTACGTCAAAAAGCAATTTGACTGGTGAATAAATTTAAAAATGGGATTTGATCCTATATTCGGACAGTATATAAAGTAATAGCAGGAGAATCGATTGACACTGATAGCTTGACTTTGTTTACCTTTGTTACATTCGACGTAATGAAAATTTGCTCTTGATTTGTTGTCTTTCGGGTAGGTTAAGCTATATGGAAAAGGTGAAAGCAACCCAGCGATACCGGTTCATTCAAGATCCTACGGAGTTTGCTTATCTTAATGGGCTAATTTCATTTTGCTAGTCTAGTACAGTACTGTGTCGTGTTTCACACAGAACAATTTAAACCATAATTTGATTAATTGCTTGTTGAGCTATGGGAAGATGTATCTTTTATTGTTGGCGGGCTGCAATCAGTTATTTTCTGTGTGGGTCAGATGAGCATTCGACACAGTTGAAAAATTCATATGAATTCATACGATTTATGGCGCACGCATAGTTTACCGCGAGGATTTTGCACAACAAATGTTTGAATTCGATAATTTACTACTTTTACGGAAGCTAATTAACAAATTGGGTCATTATTTTATTCTGTTTAGCTTGTGAATCTTGATAACAATAATGAGCAGTTCTAGATAGAGCTGGAATTAGGGCGAAATTCTCTCGTTAATTTCTAGGAATTCAAGGCACAAACCAACATATCCATCGAGTAGGAGAAGGGGAGGAGTCTTCCTCTACTCGATGGTGATGTCGATTTGCCAGGGAGATCCATGGCTTCCGAGAAATCATCGAGAGAAGTCATTGTTTGCTAAAGCTGTTACGCCCTAATTCCAGCTCTCGAGTTGGTTAGGTTAGGTTATCTTTATTAGCGAGACTTTCAGCCAGAAGTATCTAGAGTTGTAAAAGCACTGCTATAGGAACATTACCGGTATTAAAACGTGCGACCGCAGATCAAACATTCCGGTTGTGTCAGTTACGACCACAGACAAACAGACGTAATTATTTCTCCACAATCGTCGAATACACACACGAGTACACACATTTAATGTCCAATTTAAATCATATTAGTTGCTCGAATCCACCACCACAGCGCTGGTATCGGATCACTTTGACGTTTCTATACATTCTATCGATCGTGCATGCAACATTGTTTGAGACTTGGCAACACAAACGAAGTGACAAACGACTAACTGGCGAAGAAATCAATTAGAATAATGTGGTTCGCTGTAATAGAATTTTAGTCCACCTTCTGCCCCTCCCCGCCAGGTTCGCTAGTATTTTTATTTTGAATTAATTCAAGTTGGTTTTGTGTGCAATGATCTGGCAACTCGCGTTCTCGCTCGCATTGACGGGATGATGTTTTCTCACTCATCGAAGGAAATTTTGATTAGAGTGAGAAAGAAGGAACAGTCAGCTCGGGAGCCGTGTGCGTTACTATAGGTGCGGCAGAAAGAATGTAGTCGATTCTTTCGATCTCACGGTGTTCTTACGCATGATCCAACGTTACGTCACACTATATTATGATAATGAAAATGAAAGAACTGACTTGTTTCCTTCTGCCTCACCAATCACATTGATCACAGCAATTGCGATTATCCGTGGTTCGTTTCGCTGTGCGCATGTTTTCTGCGTTCCTTCAGATGTCGTGCACCATTTTACCTTACAATGTTACATCCATTCATGTAATGTTGTTCGCGAGGGGCACGCAATAGCCTTTTTGACTGCGTTGGATTTAAAGTACAAGGTGTTCAACTATGTAATTAAGTAATTAAAAATGAAAATTAAGTATTTCATGTAATTAAATTTAATTTCGCGTAATCAAAGCAGTGCCAGTGTAATTACGGTAATTAAAACACGTACTTCAATTTGATTACGTAATTAATGTAATTAAAAATTAATTTTCTATAATTAATGTAATTAAAGTTACACAAATGTAATTAAAAACGTACCCAAATCCTTATTCTTGAACTATTTAAAAAAATTGAAGAAAACCCTTAACACATACTCGAATGAATCAATTTATTCAAAAACTCTTCTTACACCCTGAAATACGCATATTAATGTTTTACTAGACTAACATGACCAATTCTGCGAATACTTATACTAAATTTCTTGGAGAACCATGCTAGAGTTGGAAACTGAAATAATCCACTCGCGACAATCGATCCCACTTTCGTTTTGTACGTTCAACATAATGTCGTATCTAGTGCACTGTATTCGTTGAATAATGCGCTTTAATGCAGAACTAGAATAAAATCGATTGTCGCGAGTGGGTTATATCGGTTTACAATTCTAGCGACAATATACAGTGAAAAGGAAGTGATACTCATAATGAGGGCCGTGATTGCCATACAAATGAAATGGGAATCACTTAGTTGTGACGACAAGTCTTCAAATTTTACATTTCCTTAAATTCAAGCAATTCCTCGACCAAATTTCCTCCCGATCAAAAAATGTTCGAATTTTAAGCCATGCTCGCAGCACAGTTCGACAGATGATGATATTAGCTTGTGCCTGAATTAACAGATTCAATGGAAGATGTATTTGCATTTATTTGCATTAATTTTCTGCTGTTACGCGTGAATTCTTCGATTATTTCAATATTTCTTTCAAACTTAATATTATTATACTTATAATAAATAACAGATTTAAGGCAGAGTTCATTAACAAAAAAAAAATATAATCAGGTTTTGGTTGCAGACACTAAGATGATTCAAACCAATTGTGTGCTTTTATTTGTATTATCGCCATCATATGATCACATCCGTATTCAGAATTGACGCGATAGCACTTATGAAATTCGCCTCCCCATTGTTCGTCTTTCCATGGGTCAACTAAACAATACTATGGACAGAACTCCAAACCGATAGGAAACGCTGAGTCCCATGTACACAGGACATGAAATGATTGTTACCGATCAACTTGACACACTCAAGTTATCCGTACTGGGAAGACAATTGCATACTAGCTGCGATTATTTCCCGGAAGTAGGGCAGCGTGTGAATGTCCAAAGTATTCACCAGCTCCAGTGTCCGTTCAGCTATTACTCTTAGGGGGGGGGGGGGGAGGAGGGGTGTTTGACAATTATGCACGGACCATACAAATTTAAAAAAAAATTGTATGGATAATTGTCTACGCAGGGGGAGGGGGGACAATAATCCAAAAAAAAATGTCTACGTGGTTTATGAACATCCCCTTATCGGCCTAAAAAAAACTTCTGATCCTGCGAAATGGTCAGCGAAAGAACTACCGCCTTCTGCGCCTTTGTTACCGTTCCCTCTTGATCAGGCACCTGACGTCGGTAGCATTGGTGCTCAGCACGGAAAACAAGACCGACGGAAAACAAATCCAAGGAAAAAAAATATCAATAATAACGAGGGGTTCTGGTTCTTATTGAGAGTTGGATATTTACCCGGGGGGGTGGATGGGGGGGGGGGGTCGACAGTTAATGGGACTGTGGACTGTCTAAGACCATTATTAGCCGTGCAGAATCATGAAGTTTGATATGTCGCACGAAGGATTTTGGTTCTTGTCGATAATTTAAAATATACCCGGGAGCACCGGAACATGCCAGGGAGGGCCAATGGGATCGTGGGTCTCAAAAAGACCATTACTGGCCGAGTTCAGCAGAATCATAAAGTTTGATATGTCACATGACGTGTTTTGGTTCTTGTGGAGAATCGGTCACTTGCCCGGGGACACAGGTACATGCCCGAGAGTCTCATGTCGAGTCTCATTAAGGCCATTACCAGCCAAAGTTTGGAAAATCATGAATTTTGATATGTCACACGATGGGTTTTTGGTTCTTGTTGAGAATTGGCCACTTCTCCGGGGGCTCCGGAACATGTCTGGGAGGGCTAGTGTGACCATGAACTCTCAATAAGGCCATTACTGGCCAAAATTAGTAAAATCATAAAGTTTGATATGTCGCATGATGGGTTTTGGTTCTTGTTGAGAATTGGCCACTTCCCCGGGGTACCGGAACATTTCCGGGATGCCCAATGTGATTGTGAACCATCGGAATAGCTGCCACTGGTCCAATTACATCGTTTGAGAGAAAAAACATGATGTTCATCGTGTGTATACTTATTACAGAACAATAAAGCCGAATGCCGACCAAAAGTGACCCCAACGTGAACCGAAATAACTACGGAACCATGAATTGATCAAAATATTTACAGATGTATTCAGAAATTTCAATGGATTTCCGACAAAATGCAATTTGTTGTAATTAAAATATTGAGAAATTATGTTTTAAGAGCAAATCTATGCAAATTTAGACGTTAGGCACGCAAAGGTTAACATAATTTTCTATTGTAATTCTGCTTTCGTTCACATCCACCAAATTAAATTAGTTATTTCTTAGGTTGAACCAGTTAGCACAAACAAACATTCCTTTCATTGTCGCATTCTCCGGTGCTTTGGCAGGGGCGTGATCCAGGGTATAGGTTTTTGCCCTGCTAACACCTCGGGAGTATTGATATCCAACTACATTTCCAATCACCAACGTAGATTTCCTCGTAGGTTCCGGGAGATGTATGTTTATAGGGTCTATTCTGAAGTCATAACAGCGGTAGCGATACAATCTATCAGAGATGACATTATCCTACGTAGCAAAAGGGTCTGTGAAATTTTTGTTTCACGGGCCAATAACGAAAGGGTCTAACGGTACGCTGGGGGTAATTTAAGTACATTTCTCGCTGTACATGAATGGAGTTAATGTACTTAATTTATGCGACTTGTAATTAAAGCTGAAATTTGTACTTAAAAGTAATTAAATCAAAAAGTTTCCGACGCTCGTAATTAAAGAAATCAATCATGTAGTTAACTGTAATTATTGTACTTAAAAAAGGCTTGCGTAGGAGTTAAAGGTTATTTCGTGCCCCTCGGTTGTTCGCAAAATCGGTATATATCGCAAAGCGTAAAATTACACGGAATGCCCTACACACAGATTATTTTACAGGGGTCATTATTTTTAACTTGAATTGCTGTAAAAGTAAGTAAAAATTTAATTGACCTTAAGCTATAAGGAATCAAGGGCCCATGCATTAATTAAGTTACCCCCCCCCCCCACCTATCGTGACGCTTTTAATATACCTAATGAATTGCTTGTCACAAAATCTTAGACCCCAGCCCCCCCCCCCCCCCCCCTAGAGCGTGACATAATGTATGCACTAACCCCAATGAAATCGACAAATTTTATTTTCTATTATTAAATGAGATTAGCAGTGCCAGTGGTGATTGATTTTGTAAGCGTGATTGCCGCTTACCCCAAAAGGCCTGGGTTCAGTCCCATTACTGACTGGATTAGTGTGTATATGTTATGTGCAGCTTATCTGTTGTTCGAATTGGTTCGTTATTGTTGTATTGAAGTAATGAAATTGGGTTGTTAGCGGAATGCTTCAAATAAAACAGCAAAAAAGGTTATCTTCCATTTAATTCCACTTAATTAATTTTGGTATCCATGACAGATACGTATTTTGACTACAATGTGCAGTCACATCAGTGTCATTCCTACTAAAGAACTTATCAAAACCTAGCCCCTTAAATACTCATCCCCTAGGTAAAAATTGAAATTTTTCCTTATTAGAGATTTGTATTGATTTTCCTCCTTTAGTTTACTTTAATCTTTAGTTTTTTAGTTAGGTAGGTTCCGATTCTACACATTGTAGTTTTCTTTTTTATACCTATGATCTTGATATTTTTACACTTAGTACACTTCGAACTCCGAGTACATCATTGAAGTAGTCGGTTTGATGTCACTGTAGACTATAAAGTTGTCCGTCATTGTTGACTATAAAGTTGTATTTAACAATTAAATCCGCGATTAGACACTTGTCCCGCGATTAGACTTGTTGTTTTTAAGTTCCATGACGAAGGTTGATGTTTTTCAAGATCAAAGTCTGTTTAAAAAAGGTAATTGTTATAATCTGCAGAGAAATAAACAACAAAATTAAATTAATTGTTCAATAAGAAACCAAAAATGAGAACATTGCATAGGAAAAATGGCTTCAAAATTGACTTTGGAAAAATCTTTGGCTCTCTTGAAACGACACTCGTTTTCGTGCAGCACCATGCCGGACTCGGCGTTGTTTCGCACCTCATTGTTGCGATCCTGTACGCAAGACGATGGGCAACTACAACTCGACCCAGTTCGCAGTAAACACTTTCAGGCCACGGAAGCACTCCTATAGTACGCCAATCTCAAAGGTCCGTTGTTTTGTTTTTGTGTTTGGTTTTCTCCTGGTTATTAGAATAGTCAATAGTCAATGATTGGATAGGAGCCTAAGACTCGATAAAAACTTACGATTTTTTTAATGAAGTAAGGCTAAACGCGTCCAAAGTACACGGCAAATTTGACCGGAGGTAGGGCACTTCCAAATTTAGGCAGAATATCGAACCGACTCGATGATGGCCTCACTGACTCGCTTTACTCTTGCTCTTCGTCGACGTGTTCATCAAATTTGCAGACTACTTTACCGTTCAGGACATCAACGACACATCCAGATATGGCATCCTTCTGTCCTTCTGCATCCATAGTAGCAGCACCAACTGTATCTGTCCAGAGCCGACTTGACGACGGTTCGTTCCTCGTTCTTCCGGATAATATCGCTCTGCTTAGGAAGCAAAATCCGAAAAGTTTAAGTGACTTCCTCGACGTTTCCCAGCTCGTGACACGACGAACTGCTTCAAGACATCAATAGAAGCGGATTTCTTTGTTAGGGTAGTTGATAAGTTTGTAGATTTCTTCGAAGGCAGTTTGAGGCTGTTCCAGTATGTTGGGCAAATTCCATCAATGCCAAGATAGCTTCCTTCTTTTCGTCCATATAGGCGTTTTCCACTCGTTCAACACTGCCAGAACATCCTTGAACGTTGGTACGATTCCTTCCGTACTTTTAACGCTTTCCAGCTGATTCTCCGCAACTGATCAAAACAAAACAAACAAACGGATCAGAACGTCAACTTCAATTTTCGCCCGTTTCGCTTGATTTGGAAGGAGCAAAAGAGATAAGGAAAATGACTAGAAGAATACGTGAGTGATGAGATCACTTTAAATTTTCGTTAGAGAAAAAGAGATAACAGGCGTAATCCCCTACTTTAAGCTAGTACATGTGAGTAGATAGTGTTGCCGTGAGGTACACTCGAAAATTTCAAATGTAAGTGTGTCAAATCAAATTTCGAGCCGCTCCGTCTGTCACTTCGTTTGTGCTTGGCAAGCAAGCTTTTTGACACGAATAGCTCGATGTTTTGAAGGAAAACTTATTTGAAGAGTTACCGTCTGTTTGTCTGTGTTATGGCTGTGTTTTTTTGCATTCCTTCAATGCGCCTGGGTTCAATTCGGTACTCTCTTCGGTCCCAAGCTAATCGATGCACCCCTCGAAACACAGTAAAATCAACAATCAATACGAAACTAATGATTTTAAATTGGCTCACTACTTGACTACCCTATTGGTCCCAAGCAAACGATTAACATACCCAATTCTAGTCGAAATTCTAGTACTACACAATGTTTGTTTTAATTCGCTATGAAAGTTTGACAGATAAAATGAAGGGTTCGTGGATTTTCCTATATTTCGAGCGGTGCATCCATAAGCTTGGGAAAAAGTTGAGCACGTTTCTTCGGGACCTTCTGGTCTGAGTTACATACCTCTATGGTAAAATCTACGAACCCCTCATTTTATCTGTCAAACTTTCATAGCGAATCAAAACAAACATGGTGTAGTACTAGAATTTTGACTAGAATGGGGTACGTCGATCGATTTGCTTGGGACCAATAGGTATAGTCAAGTAGTGAGCCAATTAAAAATCGTTAGTTTCCACCGGTTGCTATTACCAAACCGTTGGTGGATGTTTGTCGACGATGTCTTCAGCGTAGTTAAACTGGAAATCCTTCCACAAATTTTAGATGATATTTACAGAATTCACAAGGTTAAAATTTACTCACGAGGTAGAAAAAGCCGTAAAACTCGCATTCCTTGATCTTCTTGACATCACTATTCCGTCACTACTTCTTGAATACAGAGTTTACAGGAACCAACAAGCACCAACAGACCACCGACGAAGTTATCCCCTATACTTCCAACCATTCGTTCCAGTCAAGTACTGCACCCTAGCCCACTACCGCACTTCCATCATCGAGGCCGTCGGCGTAGAGGTGGAAACATCGAACGGAAACGTCCGGTTCATCGCCGCCTACTGCCCCCGGTTAGCAATGGTACAGCACATCAGTTCAAGAACGACCTTGACATCATAACCCGCACCAATGCCCGCTTCGTAATCGGAGGGGACCTGAACGCCCGGCACGAGGCCTGGCGAAACTACCAGCAGAACCAGAACGGCCGCCTATTATTCGACCATTCCCAGCATGGTCTCTATTCCGTCTGGTTTCCGGACGAACCAACCTTCACATCATCGGCGGGCAACCCATCGACGCTGGACCTGTTCTTGGCAAACACTGGATTAGCCAAGCCGGTTGCCGTCAACGACCTGAGTTCGGACCACCAACCGGTGCTGACCGAGCTGGGCTGCAACGTGGCCCCTGCACCGTGCCTGCGGAAGGACTACCATCGGGTCAACTGGGTCCAGTTTCGGCGCGTGGTCGACCGCCACATCGACGACAACCCACCGCTCGACACAGTGGAGGACATCGACCGGGCCCTGGAGGGTCTCCATCAAGCCATATCCGTGGCTGACGAAGAGTGCGTTCGACGAGTTCCTGTGAGGGGTAAGTTTCAAGCAATTGATTCCCACACCAAACTCTTGATTCGGCTCAGAAATGTTCGTAGACGCCAGTTCCAGCGGACTGGGCATCTGCAGCGTAAATACGAAATGGTCGATCTGAATCGGCAGATCGCTTCCAGAATGGTCTCAATCCGGAACGAGAGTTTCGGGCGGCTCGTTCAGAACCTGGACGACCGTTCCAGACCATTCTGGAAGGTTGCCAAGGTGCTGAAGTCTCACCCCAAGCCCATTCCACCACTTAGAGTCAATGACGAACGAAGAGAAAGCCAATGCGATTGGGGAGCACATTGCCCAGTCGCATTTGCTTGGCTCCAAAATCCCAAGTCCACTCGAGAACCAGGTTGCGCAGTGCGTCCAGACGTTAGATGCCTCCCCTTGTGCCGTCCCTCCAGAAGAACGGATTACAGAGGAACAAATTTGCTCAGCGCTGAAACACAGTAAGAACATGAAGCCTCCCGGGTTTGACGGAATATTCAACCTAGAGTTGAAAAATCTCAGCGCGAGGGTGCACTCGCTGCTGGCTGCCATCCTCAACAGGTGCCTGGAGCTGCACTACTTTCCAAGCATCTGGAAGGTGGCAAAAATCATCCCGATCCGCAAACCTGGGAAAGACCCTTCACTACCGTCAAGCTACAGACCGATTAGCCTGCTCTCAGCGCTGAGCAAGCTGTTCGAAAAATTGATCCTCAGCCGACTAAACAAGTTTGTGGAGGAACATGACGTTCTTCTTCCGGAACAGTTCGGGTTCCGCAAGGGGCATTCCACCAATCATCAGCTAGTGCGGGTGATGAATAACATCCGAAGTAGCAAAGCTGTATCCATGTCCACAGCCATGGCCTTGTTAGACGTTGAAAAGGCGTTTGACAATGTTTGGCACGACGGACTTATATACAAGCTTTGTAACTCCAACTTTCCACCATACCTTGTGAAAATCACCCGTTACTACCTCCAGCAAAGGTCGTTCAGGGTGTCGTTGAATAGTTCCCTTTCGGGACAATTTCCGATCCCAGCAGGTGTTCCGCAAGGGAGTCTGCTGGGACCACTGCTTTACAGCATCTACACGTCGGACATCCCTCCTCTAGGAGACGGTTGCGTGTTCTTCCTGTTCGCAGATGACACCGCGATAGCCGTCAAGGGTAGGATGCCTCGTGAAATTACGAACAAGCTCCAACGATGCCTTGACACCTTTACTGATTATGCCACCACGCGGAAAATCAAAATCAACGCCTCGAAAACCCAAGCGATCATGTTCCTTCACAGACAATCGCCAAAACTTAAACCGTCTCCCTCCTGTACCGTAATAATGGATGGTACAAGGGTCGAGTGGTCCGCTGATGTTACTTATCTCGGGATGTTGTTCGATGAGAAGCTCCTGTTCCGCTCGCACATAGAGAAAACCCTAGTTAAGTGCTCCGCCTTGGTTAGGTGTTTGTATCCGCTCATTTGCCGCAGATCCCGCCTCTCAAGGCAAAACAAACTGGCTGTCTACAAATAGATCATAGCCCCCGCGATCTTCTGTGCCGCCCCGGTGTGGGAATCGTGCGCTCAGACCCACAGGAACAAAATCCAGGTTGCACAGAATAGAGTGTTGAGGATGATCCTAGATCGTCCATTCGACACAAGAATAGCAGACCTCCATCAAGAGGCAGAAATTCCCAAAGTAGATTCCAAATTTGAGGATATGACAACCAAATTTACCCAAAAATGCAATCTTTCTGAACATGCTTTAATAAGCAATTTGTACATAGCAGGTTAAGTGTATATAGTAGAGTAGGTTAGTTTTAAGCTGTAAATAGTAGTATTAAGTAGTTTCTCTTCAAATTCTAAAAACAAAACAAACCAATCCCACCAAGGTGGTCGACCGTGTACTAAGTCCAGGACTAATTCTGTAAATCAAATTTTGAATTTTGCCCATACCTAAAGATGAAGAAAGCAATTAAATCACTTAGACAAATGTATATGGTAATCATCCAAGTTGAACTGAAATAAAGATCATTTAAACTAAAATAAAAACTAAACTAACCATTCGTTCCAGCTAAAAATGGCCGCCTTCAATCACATGATTCATCGGATGCAGACTGTTGTTCCACTCTGCGAATCAGGAAAGGTTAAGAAATTGCAGTACATCTTCGAAACAGCGAGACTCAACGGATACAAGGAGACCACAATCCGGACAATCATCGATAAAAAGTTTAAATCATTGCTATGATCCACTAAAGACCCAGTTAATGTTTTAGGTAAAGCAGGGGTATTTAAAATAAGCTGTAATCATTGTCACAAGAGAACTTTGGCAACTTGATTTAAACAACATACATCGGAGGTCTGCTGTCAGTGGCTACGACAGTGATTTCGTCCAGCGCGTCGAACCTTCCACAAGAAGCATTCGTGACTTGCGAATTCCACCCGATGTTCTTGCTCTCCAGATCAACGAAACTCTTACCTTCCGGGAGCTTCAGTTTGCCCTCGGCAGCAGTAGTGGTAAATCCATAGAGGTAACTCTAAGACCAGCAGGTCCCGAAGAAACGTGCTCAACTTTTTGGCTCAGCTCTAGTACTATCTTCGGTCCCAAGCTAATCGATGCACCCCTCGAAACATAGGAAAATCGACGAGCCCCTCATTTTATCTGTCAAAATTTCATAGCGAATCAAAACAAACATAGTGTAGTACTGGAATTTATACTAGAATGGGATACGTTAATCGATTTGCTTGGGACCAATAGGCTAGTCAAGAAGTGAGCCAATTTAAAATCGTCAGGCGTTGGATTGCGAATACTATTATGGAAGCCTGGCCACAGGGATGGTTCCAGTCACGGACCCCTTTCCTGAAGAAGATCAAGGAAACCGTACGCCCCTGGCTGCACGAAACGAAAATAAATTATTTTATTTATGTGTTTCACTTATACATTTTTGCCAAAACATCAGTCTTATACATTCCATAAGACAAACCACATAGGTCCTATAAGAATGCATAAAAGGTATGTGTGACCGCTTATACATTTCATTTGACACATGATCTTCATTAACTGTTTACTAGTTGACTTATACATTTTATGAATAATCAGCAATAGAAATTTGCCAATAGGTATAAGGAGATTTCTATCCGTGTGGACAGCCAAAAGTACAAGGACCAGCGGATCATCTCAGGACTCCGGATCGGGCGAGAATTTCCTGTAATTTCGGTGGGACACCTTTCCGCAAGGTTTGTTCAATTTGCAGCCTCCCCGCCTCGGTGGAACACGCGCTGTGCGTCTGCTCGGAGTTCCAAAAGCTACGCGAACAACACGGGCTCCCGGAGAACGTCAGGAATCTGCTTGGTTACGACCCCTCGACGTTCAACGGATCAACAAACAACGGAATTCAACTTTACTCAACAGGGATCAAGGAAGCGGACACACATGGCTTTTCAGGTTACTACCTAGGACACATCAACCAGCAAGCAGCGGAGTACCTGCTCCTACAGGAAATTAGATGTAATGTCGGCCTAAATATCCCTAATATGGGCCCATACATAAATTCTATACTCGACTAAATTTTCAATAGCGACCAAAAATATCCATTAGTACCGTTCCAATGACGCGTTCATCTAGATAAAATCACAGAGAACAGACGTTGAGGCTCGAACAAAATTTCTCTAAAAACTAGTGTAAGGATTCCTACACACAAACAACAAAAATTGTATCAATAAAAATAATGCATTTTCATATTGAATGGTTGCCAAAATTCGTAGTATTAACCGAGGGGGACGACTCTATCTACGATGCAAAAAAGATTGTGTTGTGCTGCGCGCACGCTGAATAGATAGAAAGAAGTTGGATGACGATTCTGAAGATTTCCTGCAAAAAATTGATGAGCGATGCAAGTAGATGCGACAAATGAAAGAAGATTGTTCGAAGATTGATTCGCTAGTGTGAGATTTGTTCACCATCTAAACTTGATATTTAGATGTGTCTCCCCCCTCGGTATTAACTGCGAAAATATTCAAAATGAAAATTAAATTTTTTGTTTGAATGTGTTTTTTTCACTTTTGACTTGTAATTTTAAAAGTGCATTTTTTAAAAGGAAAGTTGTTCAACTGTCAATATACCTTTTCACATCGATTTGTTTACTAGCAGCACTGAAGTTTCAGTAGCCGTTTACTTCGCGCCAAAATGTATTGCGTTCATTTTTGCAGCAGCAGAACCGTCTCGGATATTGAGTGAGTAATTAATTTTAGAAATGTCGAAAACGCTTCTTCAACAGGTTCACATTTATTAAAAAATTACTTTTTTCACAGCCCCATTGATTCGTCTATGCTCCAGTCAATTTTTGAAACAGCCAGCACCAACATTGACATCGAGAACCTCATGTTTTGCTTCCGCCTACAGACATTTTATTTTATTCATCATCCTGCCTGGCCTCAAGAACGGATGGAGATCAGCCGAGAGTAGTGTGTATTCAACAAGCGATCGCGTTAGGTATTCTGTTGGGAAGTTTCAGAACATTAGCGCTTTCCCTGAACTCGTGCAAGAGTGAGTGAGGTTTTTTGTCTTGATTTGAGATGCTGAAAATTGATCTTGGTGTTTTTCGTTTTAGGCATGTCTTCATGGGTTTGTTCGCGTGTGGTCACTTTCTGCGCTAGTAACGTCGCTGATGGATAACGGAAGTAGAACCCAACGTAGGAGACTCTTATCAACCTATACTTATGCCGTGCTGGACATCGATGGAATCAAACTTCAACTGAAGAATCCCTGATCTCATCTTGGCTGGCGGGGCAGCTGTTCTGAGCTGAATGTGGTAACTATTTCCTGGAATCCGAACCTATTCGACTACACATACATCATTCATCAGCTGTGGCGTGGAGCCTACGTAAGACGCTTATACACGTGCCAGCACCGAACTGACATAATACATATATTTTTGTATTTGTAGATTTTTATTTATCAAATAAAGAAAATATTTGGATTTAATAATTATTAGAATTGAATACTAAAAATGATTTTATAATCTTCAAAATACTTAAATTTAAATTTAAAATGCTTTTATTGTAAATCAAAACAGTACATATTATTTCAAATTTACCACATTTTCATGTCAAAAATTTGTTTTGAATTGAAAAGAACCCACTTTTAATTTCAATATGCCGTGCTTTTCATTTGACAGTATTACAATTCATCTTAAAAGTTTTAGCTTTTAAAAGTAGTGAACGGAAAACTTTTAATTAGACAATTGGTTGACTTTAGTTTTGAAAGCTAACCGCTTTCTACCAAAAAGAACCAACGCAAACTTTTAATTTTACTAATGGCTTTTTTAATTTTATCAACGATTATTTTTTGTGTGTATTTGACTTGAGCGCCACTAACGGCGACTTTCCATCTTAAAAAACCTCTTTGACAACCTGATGGCGCTGGCGTTACACAATTTGCACTAGACACTAAGTGCTGGTAGCACCAAGTGGCAATTTTCAACAGCCAAATTGGTCGAAAGTGGAAAATTTATAGAGGAAATCAGAAAATGCTAGCGCCACGTAACGGCGATGTTCCTACTTATCTTTACACAAGTTTCTGACCGAAGTTGGACGTCTGTTCTCTGTGTTAGAAGCTAGGTAAACTTACAGGGCAAATGGCTAGAGTAAACTGAGCAACGCCAGCGCCATCAGGTTGTCAAAGAGGGTTTTTAAGTGGGGAAGTCACCGTTAGTGGCGCTTAAGTCGAATAGGAATCTTTACACTAGTTTTTAGAGAAATATTGTTCGAGCCTCAATGTTTGTTCTCTGTGCTGCTAAGTGAAAATTTACAATATATTCGGCAAGTTGCGATGGTTTTTTCAGTTGGTTCTATAGCTCGATATCGAGTTGTGGAGAGTTGACTGTATTTTCAATCCACATTGAAGGGCTCAGATTATATCTGCAATATTAGACAGAATATTTCTCTAGATGTTTTTTGACGTAGGACTACGTCTGTGATTTCAATATGGGGGTACACTTTGTGAAAACCGAAAATGGAACATGTGACAAATTTTGAAAGATTTTGAACGTTAATGACTCAACTGCCCCTTGGTCCAATTTCAATAATTTTATCACCAATCGATCAGAAATATGGCTACGCATCGATAAAAATGCTTCCGAATGTTTATTTTCAACAAGAAACTATTGAAAAACTCGTAAATGTCCAGCATTGTCCAAAAGCGTCGAATTAACTAACAAATCCCCCAATTACCTACATGCATATGCTGCTTCCCCAGCACAGTCGTCAGAGAGTAGTAAGTAGACGAAACAAGTTGAAGTGGCATTCGCCTCCGATCCTCGGGCGCGTGCGAATAGGGAGGATGGAATTGCGTAATATTTTGCACACTTATCGCCATATTCTTTTCAGGGCAATCATAGTCATACCACAAACGAAGTGACAGACGACTAACTGGCGAAGAAATCCATTTAATAAATGTGGTTCACTGTAATAGAATTTTCTTGGAAGCTTGTGCCATCATCCACCAGATGGGTTAGTTTTTTTGTTTTGATTTGAACAAAGTTGATTTTGTGTACAATGATTCTTTGACAGTGTGCAAAGAGTGCGTATCATTTTGTCATTTTTTTATGCATTTCGGTTTTGAGTAGAGTGAAAGAGATAGAACCAAAACATTCTAGTACATTTGGTGAAAATGCTAGTTCAATCCAGTAGTAGCAACAATCAATACGAAACTAACGATTTTAAATTGGCTCACCACTTTAGTATCCTATTGGTCCCAAGCAAACGATTAACGTACCCTATTCTAGTTGAAATTCTATTACTACACTATGTTTGTTTTGATTCGCTATGAAAGTTTGACAGATAACATCAGGGGTGTGTGGATTCATGCAGAACATGCAGGGGTGAATGAAATAGCTTGGGACTGCTTGGGACCGTTGTTCTGGTACTGAGTGAGCCAAAAATAATAATGATTTTCTTCGGGACCCAGTGGTCTTAGAGTTACCTCTATGGTAGTAGTGTTGCCATGTGGTTCAATCCAGTAGTAGTGGTGTTGCCATGTGGTACACTGAAAAATTGAAATAGCAGGTTAGTCACCAAAGTTTTCGAGCCGCTCCGTCTGTCACTTCGTTTGTGGTCATACTAAAGAGTATAAACAGAGAGAACCCCGCTAAAATTCCTATTCCTACACAAAACACAAGCTCCTGCTGCAGTTAACAACAATATTTATTATATCATAGACTACGTGGTACGTACATCATCATTGCGTAAAACCCCATTGGGGTGTCCCTTGTAGTTTTTGCTATGCACTTTTGTTCACATAAGCGCATAGTAATCTGCATCGGCATCCGAAAATTCCCTTATGCATTTGATCAGAGAAGCAGCTGTAGATTGATATTTGTACGCCCACTAAGTTTTGACTAGAAAAAAAAACAGTTTTCAGAGATTGAGTAAATCCACTTTTACCTAAATTGAGTCGACTGGATTCAATTTTGAGTTGGCGTGATCGACCGTGTAGATGCAGGTTTAATCAGCGTTAATTCGCCTAGTATCGGTACATCAACAAATTCGTACTGAAAAGCAGTATGCCTACGAATACTATCAAAATAAATTTACGAATGTCGTTTCACGGCGAATGAGAACGACTCAAATTTGAGTTTAGTTCAATCATAATCGCCAAAAGTGCAGGAACTCAGCGATGAGTAAAATTAGTCCCATGGTTTCTCGTGGAAAACCTAAAAAATCTGCCGGAAAATGAGGAAATTGACGAAAATTTTATTCAGTCTCGGAGTAGTACCAATAGACTGAGTGAATCCAATCTTTACTTTTCTCAAATTCGGGAATTTTTCCCTGGAAAATCCTGGAAAAACCTGGGAAAACATGAGGCATATTAACTCATCGCTGAGTTCCTGCACTTTTGGCGATTATGAGTGAACTAAACTCAAATTTGAGTTGCTCTCATTTGCCGTGTAAGGTTCTTTCCAACAGGCTTATTGGAGTTATGTCGTTTTCGTTTTTGCGGTGTAGCTACACCGGTGCTACACTGCCGTACACCGAAATATTTTAGGGTGTAGATATAGGATGCACCTTGTTGGGAATGTCAATTTCCTATCCCTTATACCACAAACCCCATCGGGCAACCCCTCGACAATGAGCTGTCATTAGACACCGGAAGTAAACAATAGTTTTTCTTTCTTGACCTGTACCTAGCAAAGAAAACACGTTTCATTAAAATCTTGTTCGTTTAATAAAATACGTTGTCCGTTTTCTCTTAATCCGATTCCGTTACCACTGCCCGAATTCCCAATAGGTTATGGGCCCAGTGGATTCTCGAGTGTCGGGATCGAAGTGTTTTTGAATCGTCGTGTCCGGTCAAGTAGAAATGGAGAGAGAAGGCGAAATCGCGCGTGTGCCGCAATTCGACGGAAGCAACTATCCCTCCTGGAAGTTCCGTATGCAGGTGGTGCTGGAGGAGCACGAGCTCGCCGAGTGCATACAGGCGGAACTGGAGGAAGTTGACGAATACGTCGTCAAGCAGGAGGACACGAATGCCGTGAAGGAGGTGAAGGAGAGAGCAGCGGAAAAACGACGGAAGAAGGACCGTCGCTGCAAGTCCCTCCTGATTTCGCGGATTCACGATAGCCAACTCGAGTACATTCAGGACAAGCCGACCCCGCGAGCGATTTGGCTGGCGCTGCAGCGGATTTTCGAGCGCAAAAGCATCGCGAGTCGCTTGCACCTGAAGAAGAAGTTGTTGTCGTTGCGACACGAAGGTGGTTCTCTTCAAGAACATTTTCTTGTGTTTGACCGTGTTGTACGTGACTACAAAGCAACGGGCGCCGTGCTGGAAGATATTGACATCGTTTGTCATTTGCTGCTGACGCTCGGGTCAGAGTACGCGACGGTAGTGACGGCACTGGAAACAATGCCAGAAGAAAATCTGTCCCTTGATTTTGTGCGGTGCCGATTACTGGACGAAGAAATCAAGCGGAAGAGTGCCAGTGTTGACATGTCGGTTCCCCGAAGTGACGATGCCGCTTTCGCCGGTTCAAGCACCGGAAAGCCTCGCGCAAAGCAACAACAACAAAAGAAGTGGAAGTGTTTCGGCTGCCACAAAGAAGGCCATAAAATTTCCGACTACCCTGAGAAGAAAAACACTGCGCATTACAGAAAGGGTGAAGATGGTGTGTGTTTCATGAGTGGATCGTCTGGATCTCCACCCACGCAGCAAGTCAGCTGGATCATCGATTCGGGATCGTCCGAACACTTGACAAACGACCGGAGTTTGTTCGAGAGTTTGTCCCCGATGGCAGAGCCGATGCAGATTGCTGTCGCGAAGGAGGGCGAGTGCATCACCGCGAAGCACAGCGGCGAGGTGAAACTGACATCCATCATCAACAGTAAGTCCATTCCAATTACCCTTAAGAACGTTTTGTACATACCGGAGGCAAGAGTTAATTTGCTCTCCGTGCGGAAGATGGAAACCGCAGGTTTCGCCGAGAAAGTGAGATTGCAAATAAGTCGTCGTATTTTTGCGGTCGGATTCCGAAACATCTCGAACTTTGGCACCGTCGGTACGGGCATCTGAGTGCGAAGAACTTATCAGTGCTTGCTCGTAACGATATGGTCGTCGGATTGGACTTTGGAACCGCGAAAAAGACTGACGTCGGAACCGTGTGTGAGTCGTGCATCGCCGGTAAGCAGACTCGAGAACCGTTCTCCGCGCGCGTGGGCAAACAGTCCAAAAGAGTTTTGGAACTGGTTCGGACGTCTGTGGCCCAGTGACGCCGGTGGGCATACACGGAGAGAAATATTTCGTCTCGTTCATAGACGACTGGAGCCGGTTCACTGTTGTGTTTTTGATACGTTCGAAGGACCAAGTCGCCGAAAAGTTCCGGGAATACGAGGCGATCGCGAGTGCTAAGTTTGGCAGGGGCATCTCTCGGTTCCGTTGCGATAACGGAGGGGAGTATAAGAGCCGCGCGTTCACTGATTTTTGTAAGGAGAAGGGAATTGTGATTGAGTGGACGGTACCCTACACGCCCGAACAGAACGGCACGAGTGAACGTATGAACAGAACGTTGGTCGAGAAAACGCGTTCGATGCTCGAGGACAGTGGTGTTGACAAAAGGCTGTGGGGTACGGCAATCCAAACCGCGGCGTTTCTGGCTAACCGTAGCCCTGCCAATGCTATTGACTCGAAAAAGACTCCGTTTGAGATTTGGAATGGGGAAAAGCCAAATGTGAAGAGACTTCGTGTGTTCGGTGCGGATGTGTACGTTCACATTCCGAAAGAGTTCCGGAAGAAACTCGACGCGAAATCGTGGCGCGGTACGTTCGTCGGGTATACTGCCAACGGTTACCGGATTTGGGATTCTGTGCGGAAGGAAATCGTTTCGGCTCGTGACGTGATATTCGTAGAAGAAAGAAATCATGGCGTTCAGCAAGTGAATGAAGATCCTGGAAGCGATCAGTTCGGGATTCTACCCGGGCAAACCGAAGATGCAGACGACGAAAGTGTACGAAGTGACCAGGAGGAAGATCCTGATTCCGAGGACGAGGACGATGCTAATTCCGAGGATGACGAAGAGGTATTCGGTAGCGCAGGCGAGGAGTCCGATCCGGAAGTCGAGCAGTCTGATCCGGAAGCTGTGAACGAAAATTTGGCCGATGAGGAGCGAAGACCGCGGAGGAAGCGACATGCTCCAGGGTGGCATGAAGACTACCAGTTCAACTACACTGGTTTCGCTTTGAATGCCGCCAGTTTCGTCGATAATCTACCTTGTTCGTTGGCTGAGATGAAGATGCGAGAAGATTGGCCGCAGTGGGAGCAAGCTGTTCGTGAAGAAATGAACTCCCTTATCAAGAATAACACCTGGACATTGATGAAGCTGCCGAAGGGGAGAAAGCCAATTTCCTGTAAGTGGGTGTTTAAGGTTAAGAGATCTGACAATGGTCAGCCGGACCGTTGTAAGGCTCGACTAGCAGCGCGTGGCTTTTCGCAAAGGCACTGATTCGACTATTCGGAGACGTATTCTCCGGTAGCCAAACTAGATACGATCCGAGCGTTTTTGGCGGTAGCGAACAAGGAGAGATGGCACGTCCACCAAATGGATGTGCGAACCGCGTTCTTAAACGGAAAGATCACCAAGGAAATCTATATGACCCCACCAGAGGGATACAAGCAGAGGGATGGCTTGGTATGTCGCCTCAACCGTGCCCTGTATGGGTTAAAGCAGTCATCGAGAGCTTGGAATCAGCGGTTCGATCGGTTCATGCAGGAGTTGGGATTCCGGAGGAGTGCTAACGATCCGTGCTTGTATGTGAAGGGAACAGGTAGTTCGATGATAGTTCTCATTCTGTACGTCGACGACATCCTTATCGCATCTCGGAGCCTGAAGCTAGTAGAGGAAGTGAAACGTCGTTTCGTCGACGAGTTCGAAATGTCGGATGTTGGCGCAGTGAAGAGTTTCCTCGGGATGAAGGTGGAGCGAGACGTCGAGAATCGGATCCTAAGAATCAGCCAGCGTGGGTTCCTGGAAAGTCTTCTTTGCCGGTTCAACATGCAGGATTGCAAGCCTATCTCGACACCGATGGAGTGTCGCCTTCGCCTGGAACGAGGAAAAGAAGCGGAACGGACGGACAAGCCCTACCACGAGTTGGTCGGATGCTTGATGTACGTGGCATTTACATCGCGACCCGATCTGTGCACGGCTGTCAACTACTTCAGCCAGTTCCAGAGTTGTCCAACCGAACAGTATTGGGTACACCTGAAGAGACTTTTGCGGTACATTCGTGGAACTCTTGATCTCGGACTGGTCTATAGAGGAGACGACGGCGCATCGATACTGGAAGCCTACGCAGACGTAGACTGGGCGAACGACGTGATGGACAGGAAGTCATTATCCGGGTATGTTTTCCGTATTCATGGCAGTACCGTTTGTTGGCTGACGCGGAAACAGTCGACGATCTCTCTGTCTTCTACCGAGGCGGAGTTAGTTTCCTTGACTACAGCGGTATGTCAGGGGACATGGCTGGTGCGGTTGCTGGAAGATCTGGGAATCAAGATGAGCGACCCCGTTACGTACTTTGAGGACAATCAATCGACGATCCGTGTTGCTGAGGATGAGCGTGGAGTGGGCCGATTGAAGCACGTTGACGTGAAGCACATGTTCGTCCGGAACGAGATCCACCAAGGGCGTATCATGCTGCAGTACGTGCCGACGACGGACCAGTTGGCGGATGTGATGACCAAGGGTCTGCCAGCTGGGATTTTCCAGAAACATCGAGCAAATCTAGGGTTGATGGGCTCTGTAAATTGAGCGGGGGTGTTGGGAATGTCAATTTCCTATCCCTTATACCACAAACCCCATCGGGCAACCCCTCGACAATGAGCTGTCATTAGACACCGGAAGTAAACAATAGTTTTTCTTTCTTGACCTGTACCTAGCAAAGGAAACACGTTTCATTAAAATCTTGTTCGTTTAATAAAATACGTTGTCCGTTTTCTCTTAATCCGATTCCGTTACCACTGCCCGAATTCCCAATACACCTTTGTTTACAAATAAATTAAAGAGCCTGAATTTATAGAGGCGACATCTTATCCATTTGACAGGTCTTCTGCTCGATTGGAATGACTTTTCCTATGATTTTAACAGACAATCGATTGTTTCAATTTTGACATTTCGTCTCTATATTAATTCAGGCTCTTTAAACTAAATTATATTGAGTTGTCAAAGACTCGCGCTTATTCCTGCTTACACTACACCAGTGCTACACGGCAAAAACGAAAACGACATTAGTGAAATCAGTGCCAACATTTCAAAGGGGCGTAATTGCTTTTGTAAACAATGACTTTAGCCGTCGATTTCTCGCATATAAAAGCTCATCCCTCCAAATTAACATTGCTAACAGGTGGAGGAAACATTCATCTACCTGTTTGTGTCCTTAATTTTCATGAGTGAGCTTTTATTTGCAAGAAATCGACGGCTAAAGCCATTGTTTACAAATGCAATTACGCCCCTTTGAAATGTTGGCACTGAAATGTGCAAACAGCTGTTGGCAGTGACGTAAATCCCACTGTTCGCAGTATGGAATGACGTCGTCACTTTCCTAATAAATTTGTTATGGTTATGTTGCTTAACGGCATGTTCTGGGTATCATCCAAACCATCTGTGGAAAAAATCTATCATTTGGGTTATCGTTCGTTAATGATATTTTTGTTAGGGTTGTGTGCTTAGCAATGTTGGCCCGGACCTTACATAAATTTCATTGCTGCTGAACGATATTCACCACCATTCGATTCAACGGCACATTTTCACCACGGCAGCACCAATACTCCGTCATAATATAACTAGTAGCCGCTCTGTGTGGAATGATAAACGTCAAAAGCAGCTGTCCACGCTTCGCTTGTTTTGTTTATAAACATTCCTTCCCGAGGTCATCGCGAGCTTATCGCGCGCTTTCCTCCTTTATCTAGGATTATCCTAGATTATCGCTATTAGTATTTTTTTTTTTAATTTATAGTGTTTTTTTTATACCAATGTAGAATTGAAGTTCAAACGAATTATAAGTTCAAACGTGTTCAAATGAAGACGTGATGTGCGCGTGTTGCAGCCGTCAAGTGAGATTATTTATCATGCCATCATCTGAATATGATGCTGTCTGGCGGAAAAAAAAACATAACGCCGAAGATGATTCCTCCGAACGGAATTGTACCGGAATAGTACGCGCTCATGGCAGAATAATTATCCAGTGTCTATTTTCGTAGGCGTCCCTGGTGACGGTCGTGACAATACGATGAGCAATTATAAGTTGGTACACAGTGCAATTAGATGTAAACACGGAATCCGACGGTCTTTTTTAGAGGCGGTAAAACAAGCAAAAATAAATCTTTTACTGCTTCGGTTATCTTCATCGTTGCCATTGAGATGAGAAAATGGAGGTTCATCACCATCCGTCAGCAGACGACGTGGACATAGTTACACCTAGTAGTGGAAGATAGTGGAAGATAGGGCAGTTAGCGCGAATTTCAACGATGCTTGAAAAGGGATACATTCCGCTGTCCACGGTTCGTTTGGAGCTGCTATGAATCGAGGTGGCACGAGGCAGTCGGTCGGTTGGCAGGTGGCGGTGAGGTATTAAGATAATAATTTCCGACAGCGTGAAGCAGCAATAGCGACGACTGATAAGCATAGGGCACGTTGGACGCCTGAAAGGAGCCTTTCGGGCAGAGTTTGAACTCAGTAAGTCGCTGATTAGAGCCCGAAAAAGATCCATCCCGGTCCCGGTTGCAGGTGTTGCTCGGAAAAAGCGATTGAGAATTCTGTACCAATTTTTTTTTGTCGACCCTAAGAAAAGTTTGTCAACTGATCGTCACGCATAAATACACAGATTACAGATTTTCTCGTTTCGGACAATCGAATAATCGCGAACAAATGGACAAGCGCAATGCGAAAGCTGGAACGATCTACCAGAACCTACCTCAACATGAGAATGGCGTTGCCCTGGCCGTTGCAGGTGAGTGTCGATCAATGGGTTTGTTTTCTATTTTTCTTAAGTCTACGAGTGGGTGTGACGCGATGAGAGCAACGAAAGTCTATGTATTACACTGATAATGCGAATTGGACGGATGAAACGATATCCAATGAAGTGTGGGCAGGTTTTGCAAGAATATACATAACATAAATGATGACCATTTTAAATTTCTATACAACGAGTTGAAGAAGGCTAAGCTACTGGCAAGGCCCGTTTTCTTTCACTGATAATAGACGTCGGTTATCTTTGGAGTATTTCATGGTTTCATGATGACAGGCAAATTAAAGGGCATTTTTTCGTGTAAAAGTAAAAACATATCGCTGAATGACGTTTATCGGATATTGATAAGTGAAATACTTTCGCTTTTTTGCAATTTTTCGCTTAAACATACCAATTTGGAACGCCTCAAAAGTTATAAACTTTCAAATGGATGCTTATTACAGGAATAGTGACAATATGCCATATCAAGCACAACATGTGAAAAGGGCATACAAGCTTTTTGTAAACAAACATTATTATGCCTTTTTCTCGCCACCCATATGACACCAACGCAAACCATCAACATCTCCGGATAGGGGAAGGTTTCCCCTTCCCGATGATGTTGTTAGTTTGCGTGGGCGACCCTCGGTTGGCAAGAAGAGGGCCTACAAAGGTTTGTTTACAAAAAGCTTGTATGCCCTTTTCACATGTGGCTCTTGAATATGAATAAAAAGAGTTTACTTTCCTTTCCGGTACCTATATTAGAGTAAAGTAAACTCTTTTATTTAATAATAATTCGTGTTGCATTCGCTTATTTTTCCTAGATGTCAAATAATTAGAAAAGAAACGCCTGATTCGGAACGAAATCGGAAAAGCACTGCAATGATAGGTGTTTGTAAATTAAACAAACAGTGTAATAAATTGCAATAATCTTGAAAACAAGGTTACTAGTTAATTTAAATCGCAAAAAAAAAAAATCGTCAACGTATGAAATGTACACACTAATCCAGCATTTAGTTGTTCGGTATTTTTTTGTACTGGGCTTACACGGTAAAACGAAAGATTTACTGAAAATTCAGTTTAAATCAGGCGAATAACCGACGTTCTGTAAAACACAAACTGAACTTCGGTATCGTTTGATGCAAAATACTGTACACAGAATATTTATTTACTGAGAAAGTCGTTAATTTCCAAATTTTCGTGATTTCACGAAAAGTCAGTAAAAATAATTACTGTGCACAAAGTAGTCTTTATTTTTTTACCGACTGGTCAGCAACATAGCCACCTTGTTTTACCGACCACGAATTGTAAAACTCTAACCTGTCAATTTTATTCCCGCCGCCATTTTAGCTCAGTAAAATCCGGGAGCAAGTGTTTAATCGCGCAGTTTTGTTAAAATTTGAATTATATCATGACGGAACTGAGTTGGTACCAACACTTATTATTTACTCTTTTTGCAGTTCCTTGGTCTCCAACAAATTTTGATCAACAAAATGGATGTTTGCATTGTTTGCTTTCACTGTCGACGGGCTATTCCGGGGTACGTCAAGGGATTAAGTCGTCATATTAATTGGCATATTACAAGCGGTGAATTGCACCAGGATTCATGCTTTGATTACTGCACATTCACTATTTTTAATATAACTGGGTAGCATGGTATAATAATGAACCAAATAACTGTCTTCTCAGTTAAATTGCAGCAAAATTAACATAAAGAAAATACTGGGTTTTCCAGTATACGCAACTCGAACCAATTACTGAATGAACAGTTATTTTTGACAGATTGACTTTACGGACAGTTCGGTAATGCAAATTATGTCTGTGATGATTACTGGGCGATCCGCAATTCAAAAACCCAGTAAAATTTTACTGACTCCAGTAATCTAAAGTTAGTGTGTAGATAGACTGAGTGACGTAGGTCAGTCTCATGATGTGCAAAGGAATCATGTTTCTTGGGAACTGGTCTGGCATCCATGCCTCTCACTAGAGATTTAAGAGATTTTTAGAGATATTGTGGTCTCACTGAAAATCGGTCAATACCGCCAATTTATCCCAGGAATGTAACTCTTCCTGTAAAAATTGGTGGTCCTAAGAAGAACCGATTGCTCGATCTAAATCAGAAGGCTCCAGCTCTTACCGTTGGAGTTGCTACTACTGCTAGTTGGTCAGGAGATCGGTCCACTACGTTGTACGATGCGAAAATGAGCTCGGATCGCCAGTCGGTCTCCTTCCACCCCATCGCTGGTCGTCAAGATGATCCACTCATCACGTCGTCCTCGGCACAAGCAGAGGGAAAATTCCACTTTTTACCGCTGACTTGCTGCTGGTAACACTCACCACGCCGTCCGAAGCGAAAATGAGTGGAGGCACGACAGCAGCGCTCTTTTATAACTTTTCAGCAAGTAGAACGATGTGCAACCAACAATCAATACAAAACTATCGATTTTAAATTCGTCTTGACACCAGTCCCGAAGTGACGTGAGTGAGTTTCTTCACACACATTTTGACAGTTCCTTATGGGGTTTTACCAACAATCAATACGAAACTAACGATTTTGGTCGATATTGGTTCCAAGCAAATCGATTAACGTACCCCATTCTAGTCGAAATTCTAGTACTACACAATGTTTGTTTTGATTTGCCATGAAAGTTTGACAGATAAAATGAGGAGTTCGTGGATTTTCCTATGTTTCGAGGGGTGAATCGATTAGCTTGGGACCGAAGATAGTACCAGAGCTGAGCCAAAAGTTGAGCTCGTTTCTTCGGGACCTTCTGGTCT
This sequence comes from Ochlerotatus camptorhynchus, assembly GCF_037179485.1. Classification (NCBI taxonomy): domain Eukaryota; kingdom Metazoa; phylum Arthropoda; class Insecta; order Diptera; family Culicidae; genus Ochlerotatus; species Ochlerotatus camptorhynchus. The sequence goes on along the minus strand of NW_027040593.1, from coordinate 444,208 downwards.
TAGAGTTACCTCTATGCTAGCATGTCCCGAAGAAAAGTGCTCAAGTTTTGGCCCAGCTCTGGTACTCTCTTTGGTCCCAAGCTAATCGATGCACCCCTCGAAACATAGGAAAATCCACGAACCCCTCATTTTATCTGTCAAACTTTCATGGCAAATCAAAACAAACATTGTGTAGTACTAGAATTTCGACTAGAACGGGGTACGTATCGTTTGCTTGGGACCAATAGGCTAGTCAAGTAGTGATCCAATTTAAAATCGTTTCGTATTGATTGTTGGTAATAGGGTTGGGCTTGCAGCAGGGTTCGTTTTGGTAAACGATAAGCTGAATAGATGTCCTAACAATCGTATAACGCGAAGGAGCTTGGGATTGAACCCATGGTCTTCTGCTCAGTAAGCAAAAACGTTTGCCACTAGGCAGACGAATTCCTTTTTAATCATCGAGTTACTGTTATTACCATGTAGTCATGTTAACAAATAAAATGATTGACGAATCTTGAATGTGGATGGGCTTGATGTTCTGCTCAGTTAGCAAAAACGGCTGCTCTAAGGCCACCGAGCCCGTCATATCACATTAAACCGTTACTCATTGTTATAACTATTCAAACCCGGCACCGACGACAACGAAAAGTTTTACAAAATACACGATAAACAAGCGATCTTACCATACATTTTTGATATAAAAGGACCTGGGATCGCGTTTTTCTGCTCAATGGGCAAGCCACTGCAACCGACGATCTTTCAATCCGAAAACTAAAAGCTATGAAAGAGTACTTAGGCCTTAATTAAGTTCCACTTTCACGCGACGTTCAATGTTTCGATTTGCTCTTTACGCATTGTTCAGGCAATCATAACAAGCTATGACCGACGTGACGATTGTTTGAGCCCTGGTTAAACAAGCTATTCAAATGAAATTACGTTCTCGAATTTCACTTGGCATGTAATGAGCAAAAAAAAATACGCGAATTCATATAGTTTCAGCGGTTGATGGTTAATTTTAAATATACTAACGGTACTGCCTACGACGGCGACTACGACAAGGACAACAGCGAATTTGTAACTTACCATTTGTCTAGGATATAACACCTTTGCCCAGCATCTCCACTTGAGTTTCATGTCTGCTATCTGTCACTATTTAATATCTAATAGACTTCTCTGACATATGTGAAATGCACAAGGTGCAGAATTTGGGGTAAATTATGAGTATTAGTGCAAGAATCTTTTGAATTCACCAAAGTAATTACCTTTTTTCCGTGTCGTGGACATTTACCACTGCGACCAGTGTTTTGATCTATTGTGGTGTATCCTCTTTTTACTATTTGCCGTGTGTTTTGATGATCAACCACTATGTAGAGTGATCTTCATCATTGATCATCGGCATTATCCTAATATGGAATTGCACTTCGAATGAAGTCTACAACTTTATTGGGTATACTGGTCCAAATTTCTTCAGGTACGGTGAGTCCTTTATCAAGAAATCTGCATCGTTTATTAAATAAAGCAGTGCAATCACACAATAAATGTTCAGAGCTTTCGCTCTCCAAATAACAAAAGCGACATCTATCGTCGCTAAGCTTTCCGATTTTTTTAAAATGATATTTACTAGGACAATGTCCTGTTATTAATCCAGTGTAGGTGCTTAAATCTTTTTTGGAAAGATTGAGTAACCTTTGCGTACTCAAAACGTTGGGCTTAATGAATTGTTTAGATTGCCGGGCTGTTGAGGTATTATTCCAATTGGATTGTACCTTGCTTTTTTCCCAGTTCTTTAATTCCATTTTCAGATTAGAAGGCGATAGACCAATAAATGGTTCGGGACCAATAAATTTCTGGGATGAGCCAAGCTTTGCTAATTGATCAGCTTTTTCATTTCCTTCAATGCCGCAATGACCAGGAACCCAATATAGATTTACCTTGTTACGACAGGACAATTTCTGAAGTTGATTATAGCATTCCCACACTAACTTTGAAGTGTAGATCATTGATTTAAGGGCATTCAATGCTGCTTGACTGTCCGAAAAAATGCATATGTTTGCATTCCTATAATTTCTGTTTTAAACATATTTCTACACATTCTAGAATCGCAAATATTTCTGCTTGGAATACTGTTGGCCATTTACCCATTGCTACAGAACAGTTAATTCCGGGACCTGTTATTCCTGCCCCTACCCTGTTATCCTGTTTTGAGCCATCCGTGTAGAATGTTATAGACCCAGGACGAATCAACGGCCCTCCAGTCTCCCAATCATTGCGTGTTGTATTAAACACATTAAATAGATGGTTGAATTCATGAGTTTTTACCATAAAATCTTCATTCTTTAAAATTAGTGGACTTAATTGAATCTCTTTCAAGATGCTCATATGATTTTTAAGATCTCCTTCAAAGAGCTCTTTTGTTCGTCTGAGTCTGAGAGCATTCTTCATTGCATCCAGTTGAATGAATTGATGTAAAGGAAGAAGATTAAGCAAAGCTTCTAAGGCTTTAGATGGAGTACTGCGCATTGCTCCAGTTATGGAGGTAGTGGCCAACCTCTGCAGTTTTTCAAGTCTTTGTTGAGTTGTTTTTTGCACTGTTTTTGGCCACCAAACTAGTGATGCATAAATTATTCTTGGTTTTACTATAGCCGAATAAATGTAACATTTTAGGTTTGAGTCCCCATTTCTTACCAAACGTCCTTTTACTAATCCAAAGAGCATTGGTTGTAATTACCTTTGTTGTAATACTTCCTGCATTGCCATGGTCATCTGGGAGGAGGTTCGTGTCTAGTGCTTTCCCCAGGAACCGTTTACGGCCTGCTACCGCCCGTCAATTCTTGGGCGTTTCCAGCGAGGCATCTTCAGCTTGCTCACAATCTCCGACACTGGCGAGAGGCCAGCAGACGAGCACTTTTTCAAGCCTTAAACATGCTGATTCACGGCAACGTAGGCCACCGAATTACCACCAAAACTCGGGGCGGACACATTATCAGCACTTTTCCCGGCTAATTTACCAACCGGACTGTGTTAAAACTCGCACACGGTGACAAGACTCTCGATAGAACCATATAGAACTGCACGATGAAAGTGTAACATCCGAACACGGTAAACCGGCCTCCCGGGAGGCAATGCAAATCACAGGCACACTTACACCACTGGTTACAAAAAAAAAACACCCGTGCAAAGAAACGGATCCAATAAACGTCACTCTCGCGAAAGCACACCCGTCGTCGTCGAACGGCAAAAAAGGAATCGGTGGGCAATTTTGTGATACAGAATTTCCACTGAAAATCAACCGGGAATGCACGAATTTCACCACACCCAACTGCGAAACACGTTCAGAAGCACTTTTGGTACACTTTCGATCGAAAACACTTAATTTTTTGCAAAAAAATAGTTGCGAGCGAACCAACATCATCATATGCTTCCAATCGTGAAACCTTTTCTGAAGCAATTTGCTTCCAAGTGGCCCCTCCTTGCTTCATTCGTATCCCTCGATGGATAATTTTCCAAAAAATGATACGGTATCTCTCCTTCAATGGAATTGTAGAAGCATTTTACCAAAACTAGACATATTCAAATTTTTACTGCATAACATACACTGTGACGAGGGGGACGACTCTATCTATACGATGCAAAAAAGATTGTGTTTTGCTGTGGCTAGCTGCGCGCACGCTGAGTAGATAGAAAGAAGATTGATGACGATTCTGAAGATTTCCTGCAAAAAGATGATGAGCGATGCAAGTAGATGCGACAAATGAAAGAAGATTTTTCGAAGATTGATTCGCTAATGTGAGATTTGTTAAGCATCTAAACTTGAGATTTAGATGTGTCGCCCACCTCGCACTGTGATGCGTTTGCTCTCTGCGAAACATGGCTCTCACCAGATGTTAACCTGTCTCTTCACGACTACAACATTATCCGTCTCGATCGTGCAGATTCGTACGGTGGGGTGCTCCTAGGGGTCAACAAACAACACTCATTCTACAGAATCGACCATCCTCCACTGTCAGGTATTGAAATTGTCGCATGTCAGGTGAATATTAGAGGTAAAACCTTCAGTATTGCCTCGTTATACATCCCTCCGAGAACGGCTGTTTCTCAGCGAGCGCTATCTAACATCTGCTCAGTTCTACCTGAGCCGCGGTTGATCTTAGGGGATTTTAATTCCCACGGTACAGGCTGGGGAGAGCTGTACGATGACAACCGCTCAACCATCATCTATGACCAATGCGACGATTTCAATATGACCATTCTAAACACCGGTGAAGTAACTCGAATAGCCAAACCTCCAGCAAGAGAGAGAAGACTAAACTTGTCACTCTGTTCGAACTCACTATCATTGGATTGCATGTGGGAGGTAATCCAAGACCCCTATGGTAGTGATCATTTGCCCATCAAAATTTCGATTTCCAACGGTTCATCTTACAGTATCCAATCAACATCGCGTACGATCTCACGAGAAACATCAATTGGGAAGAATACGCGAACGCGGTCCGTGACGGTTCAGAATCGGTCGACGTTCTCTCTCCGTTGGATGAGTACTCCTTCCTATCGCGGCTCATAGTGGATTGCGCGCTTCAAGCACAAACGAAGCCTGTTCCTGGCACTACCATTCGCAAGCGTCCTCCCACTGTGTGGTGGGACCAGGAATGCACCGACGTGAATAACGAGAAGTCTACCGAGTTTAAACAGTTTCGTAAATACGGTACCCGCGAATACTTTGAGCGGTATACGGAGCTAGAGGAAAAGTTTAAGAGCTTTGTCAGGGCCAAAAAACGCGGTTACTGGCGTCGGTTCGTCGAAGGGCTATCGTAGGAGACTTCCATGCAAACGCTCTGAAATGTCGGCAGGAGAATGCGTAACGAGGACAAGGAGTACTCTAACAAGTGGATTTTCGACTTCGCGCGTAAGGTTTGTCCCGATTCGGTTCCGGTTCGATGCAACACTCGCGATCCGCCGCTGGAAAACGATGACATGGACTCCCCGTTTTCGATGGTAGAATTCTCAATTGCTCTTCTTTCATGCAATAACTCGGCTCCGGGAATGCATCGAATCAAGTTCAACCTGCTCAAGAACCTCCCAGACGTCACAAAGAGGCGATTGTTGAACTTGTTCAATCGATTCCTTGAGCTCAACGTTGTTCCGGATGATTGGAGACAAGTGAGAGTTATCGCCATCCAGAAGCCCGGTAAACCCGCGCCGGATCGCGATGCTGTCGTGTATTCGGAAGCTGTTAGAAAAAAATGATTCTTCTTCGTCTGGACAAGTGGGTCGAGGCGAATGGCTTACTCTCAGATACGCAATTTGGATTCCGTAGGGGCAAAGGCACGAACGACTGCCTTGCGTTGCTTTCAAGTGAAATCCAATTAGCCTATGCTGAAAAACAGCAGATGGGTTCAGTTTTCTTGGACATTAAAGGGGCGATCGATCCTTTCGGACAAACTCCATGCGAGTGGGCTTTCTCCGATTATCAACAATTTCCTGTTTAATTTGTTGTCCGAGAAACGAATGAGCTTCTCTCATGGCAACTCGGAAATTGCATGAATCAACTACATCGGTCTTCCACAAGGCTCATGTTTAAGTCCCCTCCGGTACAACTTCTATGTCAAAGACATTGATGATTGTCTGGCCGAAAATTGCACGCTAAGGCAGCTTGCAGATGGCGGCGTGGTTTCCGTGGTTGGACCAACAGCACCGGACCTGCAAGGACCATTGCAAGATACCTTGGATAATTTGTCTACTTGGGCAATGAATCTGGGTATCGAATTCTCTCCGGAGAAAACAGAGATGGTTGTTTTTTCTAGGAAGCTTTATCCAGCACAGTTTCAGCTTCAACTTATGGGTAGAACAATCACTCACAGCATGTCGTTTAAGTATTTAGGTGTCAGGTTCGATTCCAAGTGCACTTGGGGAAAACACATAGCGTATCTGAGGCAGAGATGCCAACAGCGAATCAATTTCCTTCGTTCCATTACCGGCACTTCACGGGGAGCCCATCCGGAAGATCTGATAAGACTCTACAAGACCACCATTCTCTCGATTTTGGAGTACGGTAGCTTTTGCTTTCAATCGGCGGCGGGGACGCACATATTGAAGCTCCAAAGGATTCAATATCGTTGCATTCGAATCGCGCTAGGTTGTATGCAATGGACGCATACCATGAGTCTTGAAGTTCTTGCGGGCGTCCTCCCCTTAACAAATCGTTTTGCGGATTTATCGTTCCGGTTCCTCATCCACTGTGAAGTCATGAACCCGCTGGTGATCGAAAACTTTGAGAAGCTGCTAGAGCGGAATCCTCAAACACGATTCATGAGCTTGTTCTACGAGCACATGACTCTGGACATCGGCCCCTCCTAGTTCAACCCCAATCGCGCTGTCTCCTATAATTTCAGTTGTTCTTCCGTGAGATTCGATCTCACAATGAGGCAGGAGATTCAAGGAATTCCAGAGCCTCACCGTTCCCTGATTGTCCCAACTATTTTTGCGAACAAATACCGCCACGTCCCCGTATTCCACGATCTTCATAGCGCCTCATACAAGCTTCAAAAGCCGTGTTCGGTATACGTTGCTGAACTAGCAGCTATATCGTACACGTTAGAGCGTATTGCCTCACTTCCACCTGAACATTATTTCATTTTTACGGATAGCCTAAGCTCCCTGGAGGCTATGCGTTCAATGAGACCGATGAAGCAATAGGCGTATTTCCTCCAGGAAATACGATCGTCATTGAGTGCTTTATCAAACAGCTCGCATATCATCACCTTGGTATGGGTCCCTTCTCATTGCTCTATCCCGGGCAATGAGAAAGCGGACTCGCTGGCCAAGGTGGGCGCTATGGAAGGCGATATTTACGAGTGACAAATCGCCTACCACGAATTTTTCACAATTTCTCGTCAGCAAGTCCTCGCCAACTGGCAACAAAAGTGGAATGATGGTGATCTGGGAAGATTGCTACATTCTATTGTCCCACAGGTGTCGATCAAACCCTGGTTCAAAGGGTTGGATATGAGTCGTGATTTTATTCGTGTAATGTCCAGGCTCATGTCCAATCACTGTTCGTTAAACACTCACCTCTTCCGTATTACGCTTGCCGACAGCAACTTGTGTAACTGTGGAAACGGTTATCACGACATCGAGCATGTTGTTTGGTCCTGCTCCTTGTATCATGAGGCGAGATCCATTCTGTGTGATTCCCTTAGGGTCCGAGGAAAACAACCCTTTAAGCCAATTAGAGACGTCTTGGCTTGCCGTGATATCGACTTAATGAAGCTTATTTACGACTTTCTTAAAGCTGTTGATGTATGTGTTTAATGTTTTGTGTTTTAGTCATCCTTTACGTTTAAGTTTTAATTAGTTCAAAATGCTTTCCATTGTTTCCCTCCAAATGATCAATAAATGTAATCCCTAATCTCGAGTAAACCACGAGTAATTGGCCCCCGTTCTACTAACATTAGTTGTAAGAAAATGATATTCACACACAATTATGTAAAAAATATTAGGCTCCGCAAAGCTAACGCATTTGAGCCTTGACAAATAAATGGATTATAAAAAAAAAAAAACAACATCACCGCGTTAATAAACTGAAATTAAAATTATCACTCGCGATGCCACAAATTTCTGGTCCGAGAGAAAAATCAAACAATACAGATAGCGACAGATCTTCTGATGCTTGCAAACACGATGAATCGTGTTTTCTTTCTCCATTCTAAAACTTCCCGGAAAGCAAGAAACCACCAATCACACACTTATAACCGTCCGGGAGGCAGAGAGCCAGCGCTAATCCGGCAAATGCAGCCGAAAACTATGAACGCACGCACAAAACAGAGAGCAAACTTAAAACACAACCGTATCCAAAGGGGTTATAAACTGCACTCCTCTGTTCTCTCGATAGTCATAGCAAGCAAACACGTAATTTGTTGATTGCGACCAAACAGTTTGATCAATTTTCAATAGGTTACTAATGGTAAATTACTATTATCTTTACACCAAACAAATCTGCATCACATGGTGTGAAAAGAATTGAAATCCATTAATAAATGGTCAAGTTATAATCGTTTAAAACCTAACACTATTTCGTCACAAAATTTCTTGATTTCACAAAGACGTAGTCCTATGTCGAAAAATACAGGATCCAAAATGGCCGAAGTTCTGGAAAAATTTTAATGATTGCCCATTACACACAATTAACCACTTCATTCGAGTAGTTAAAATGACGTTTACTACCACTCGAACTTTGAAATAAAACATTATTTGAGATTTTTTCTTCTAGAATCTCGAGAAAAGTAGCCAACATTTGTGCGTTTCATAAAAAAATATAAATTAGTTGGTCCACTTTTGTGAAATCGCTGGTAGAAAGTCACGTCAAAACTGCTTGACAAAGTGGTCAATTATGCAATGTTTCATGTAAATCAGAGAAGGTCGACATAAGGTCCTGTTTGGTCTGGAACATGCATGACCATTTCAATTTGGGATTATAATCATTCGTATTTCAACTGAATCATCATCATCCTGTATTGGATAGCAACACCATATGATTTTAAGCAACCGTCATCTGGTTGCAGCTATCATTCGCAAAATCGATATGAATGGTCGGAGGATTCACACGAACACATTGATGTGGCGCAGTAGCGAATGTTTGCTCGGTTGACGAATTAGTCCTACAACAAGTCGAAGAATCAAGTTTACCATCGTTATTCGCAACCTACGACCCGTCCGGTAGCCAGCAGCTAAGCTCCGTTGAGCCCTCCCTTATTCAAGCGGTACACCGAACCGCTTGCAGATCCAACAGATCCATTTCTGTTGTTGGATTTCTTGAGCAAACAAACCTTGGCGACGGCGACTACACTGATATTGACCATGCCCTGAACTTAAGTCCTAAATCCCCACTTCAAGCCGGAGAACGGCGGATAGATGAATAGATGATTAGTTATCACATGGAAGCCTTGCTTCAAGATAATCATCGGTATATACTGAAACCATAGACAAACAGACGTAACCTTTTGAATAAATTTTTCTTGAAAACATTGTACCTACGAAATATGACCTCGCGGAAAACAAGCTTACTCGATAAGTCGCAAACAATATTGCATGCAAGGAAAACAGAACATGACGAATGAGAACGACCCAAATTTGAGTTTGGTTCACTCATAATCCCCAAAAGTGCAGGAACTTAGCGATGAGTAAATTTGTCTCATGGTTTCCTTTGGAAAACCTAAAAAATCTGCCGGAAAATGAGGAAATTGACGAAAATTTTATTCAGTCTCGGGAGTAGTACCAATAGACTGAGTGAATCCAATCTTTATTATCTCAAATTCGGGAATTTTTCCCTGGAAAATCCTGGAAAAACCTGGGAAAACATGAGACAAATTTCAAACATCGCTGAGTTCCTACACTTTTGGCGATTATGAGTGAACTAAACTCAAATTTGGGTCGTTCTCATTCGCCGTGAATATATAGAAACGTCAAAGTGATCCGATGTTAGCGCCGCGGTGAGTAGTTCGCGGCTATGATAATATTTAAATCAATCGGTAAATATGTGAACGCTGATCCAGAATGTCACTACCAACATCACACTGCCATTTGTAATTGTTGGTAAGTGTGATTACCTCTCGCCCCAAAAGGCCTGGGTTCAATCCCACTCGGCGTCGCCGGGATGTTCTGAGTTATGCCTCTGTGATCACGCCTTCTTTCGGAAGGGAAGCTAAGCCGTTGGTCCCCGGTTCATGAGTTGATGGGTCGATAGGTAGGGTCCAGGTGTGGGAGCTACCTCCCTGGCGTCGGGTAGCAATGATGCTCAGCAGGGAGAACATATCAAGGAAAAAAATTGCAATTGTTCACGCATCGAAGTTGGAATGTCGGCAGTAAAAAAATGCGTGGAAATCAAAGCACATCTCTTCGATTCTTTTTGCTCACCGTTCTTGCAACTGTTTTTAATTTTTAAAAGCGTGACGCCTAATCACGAAAGTGCTTTTACCATGAAACCACCAAAAATATGACTCATGAAAAAAGCCGGTAATTCCCTACTATATACACAGTGCTACCATTACATTTCTCGTTTGTTAGATTGTTAGGAACCCACACTTACAGTTGATTTCTAGATAGAGCTGGAATTAGGGCCTAACAGCTTTTGTAAACAATGACTTCTATGGATGATTTCTAGGTACTCAAGGCACGACCGCGCAGGCCAACATAGCCATCGGATAGGGGAAGTCTACCTGATGAGGATGTTGGTTTGCGTGGGCGAGCCTTGAATTTCTAGAAATCATCGATAGGAGTCATTGTTTACAAAAGCTGTTAGGCCCTAATTCCAGCTCTATCTAGATATATTTATACCATTTGCTTTGCGGGCAAGTGTTAACGGATTCCGCAAATCTTATAGGTGCATGATTATTCTGCGATAATGCGTTGCAATTATTTGAATGATCGAGCTAAAATCATACAGATTATCTCAATTTTCGTTGCGTAATCATTTGACGCAACTGCCCATACATTCACAACAAGTATTGAAAGTCGCTTTCATTTTTCAGTAGATTGCAGCAGGGGTGGAATTATTTTCGATTTATCAGCTAACCCACGTCAACAATTCAAACTTATCGGCTATGTCGAAGAGGACGCATCTCCGTCCAGCTCGCAACGTGCAAACAAAGAACCATAGATAACAATAAATCGTCTTGTCCACAACGATAAAATGACCATAGAATTTGTTGTTTCCACAATGGAATCTATGGTAAATGGGGAAATCTAAATTAGAATAAGGGGTTGTTATGTATTTTAACCTTTGAAAAAAACACTTGAGCCATTTACCATTAATTGTATTGTTTTTGTATTGTTGAAAAATCTAACTATATGGGACGTATTGTAGATCTATTGCAATAACAATATTCTAATTCGACTTGCATGATAAACGTACACTAAGATCGATTGTTGGCAATAGATTTTGGTTGTAATTGTCAGGGGACCCTATCCCTGTCAACCACACATAGATACACCATAGCTCAGATGATTTTGACATTTTTGGACAATCTGACAGTTTTGGGCATACTGACAGCGGCAAAACTGACGGAGGTACGACAGAACAAAACAGCCTACTCTTTCACACTTCGCATCGCACTGCTGAATGCTAGAAAGAGTAGTCCGTTGCAGTCATCCTCACGCACTACATTCATCACATTGATGTAAGCTCCGCCGAAATTCGTGATTGTTGCTCCCGTGGGGAAACTGCCACTAGAACTAGACAATTTTTTTTTCCGAATGACAGTGTGCATTCTTCCAACCTGTCGAAAGTCTGAATAATTGTCTCGCACATCAGCCGACTCCGATTGGCGTTGACGGCGACTCTGTAGCTCTTTACTCCTATGAGAAAATCCATAAGCAAACGTCAGACTGTGCGTGAAACATGGCGGACTTTGTACTATCCTTTCACTCCACCGAAAATTCCCATAAGAAACTATCTAAATTTGCTGGAAGAGCAAATTTTTCGACGGTGCCGTCAACGCCAATAAAAGCCTCCCGTAAATAGTAATCTCCAGTAAAGTGGCGACGTATCATCCATTTGACAGGTTGTCTGCGCGATTGGAATGATGTTTTCCAAAGACTTTGACAGATAATCGATTGTTTCAAGTTGGACGTGTCGTCTCATTCTTGGGTTCAGCTTCTTTAATTTCCATCAGAGGGTAATCGATCACTACGTAGATGATGGAAGCTTTTATTTCGAGTCTGGCAGCAGCCGGATGTTTATATTTTTCGATGAGTTGGATGGAATTTTCTGTGACGTCCATTTGTGAATCTGCAAGCAACGCGGACCGGTAAAAGTATGACGCGGTTGGTTCATCGATGATTGCAGCGTAGTTCCTAAGCCGTCGGTATACAATTCTCAATGTTCACCAGGTGATTTATGGCCGCTAAACTTAGAAGGATGCCATTGATTGGGTCTTCAACCTTATTTGTGATGATATCTGCTAAAGGTCTGTTTGTCGACTACTGCTTTATGAATTGTTTGATAAGCCTACCGAGATTCCATTTATAGTAGCTATAGTTGTAATTTTTATAACCGAACCATCCAGTTGGTAGATAACTGTTTATAGGCTGGTGTGATTTGAAACGACCGTAAAATTTCCGGTAGGGGTGGTAACAGTTTATGGTCGACCACAGGTGGAAAAGACACACAAAAGTGTAGATAATGGTTGAATATTTTTGAACGATAATGCCAACAGCTTGTTGGAGATAGCATATCTCACAGTAAGATTGATCTCATTGTAAGATCGATGACAAATTTATGACCAAGGAATTTTAAAGCAACGGAAAACACCACTCCTTTCTGTTTTGAGATTTAAGGCGACAATTTCAGATTTGATGCTTGAACTGGGTATTAACAATTGCAATTAGTATTCGTCTCAGGACCTAACGACTGCTGTCCTCGTTCGAATAAGGTTCAGCAGCGTGACTTCACCAAGGAACTCAGTGTTCATCGGGTGAACATTTGACAGTTCAATGGTACCGTTTACAAGCACTTAAAACACGTTAACACTTGTTGAAGTTAAAACGTAGAATGATTTTACATAACTTGATTATTTACTAGATAAACTTTTGAGACTTACATCTACTTACAATGAGTCTATAAATTATTTCTTGTTGCATACATATGCATTGTGGATAATCTATCTATACGCTGTTCTAGTCGATCGCGTATGCGCGTAGTATAGAGAGAAACATATTGTCAATGCCATTAAAATATGCGTCGCGCGATTATTGGCCGCTCCGTATGCTCCATAATTTGTGAGACGTAGAGGCAGTCTTAGCATAAGGTTGTTGGTCGGGGTTGAACATTCAGGTCAATTTGCCTCAGGATAGCCTCGCAATCTGTCCTTCCTTGCAGGATATCGGCCACGGTTAGGGCTCTGCTTGTTCTTTTCTAGTCCGCAGAAGTTGACAACGGCTTTCGTAACTGGGTAAGGCGATCTACGCAACGCAAAACGAAGAAAATGACGTTCAACAGATTCAATTATCTCTGCACCGTTGTTGTAGTTTGGGTTCCAAACCGCTGAACAATACTCAAGCGCCGATCGAACAAGCGAACAGTAGAGAGATTATAGACAGTAGATATCGGTGAAGTTTTTAACTATCCTAAAAACCCTTAAGTTCTTGACGCCTTATCGACAACATATGCAATGTGTTGCTTGAATGATAGCTGCGAATCCAAAACCACACCCAAGTCTTTCACCTGATTCACGCGTTCGATTGTCGAGCCAAGCAGACTATGCTAAATATTATCGCTTGTTTTTTTTTTGCGAGAACGTAATTCTTCAATACACGACGTGTAAAAATTTACATGATTGACAAATCGCAGATAATGATGACATTTTGATCTTTGAAAACAACGCGCATGAGAAAAAGAGACCTACTGCGTCAGGATCTGTCATGATAACCTGAGTTTTGTCGAAAAATCGTAAATATTTACGCTGTGTGCAGCGAAGAATAGCATTTGGCTGGGTTCACTACCATTCTGTTTAAACTGCACCAACTAGCGAATAGACGAGCACACGGATAGATTTGAGTTCACTCACTCGACAAAAAGTGACACAACAGCGGGGCTCTGTTTACTAAAAAATGAACACATGAATAATGTTCGCGTAACATTTGAAACGGGCCTATTTTGACTAGAATGGGGTTCATTAATCTATTTGCTTGGGACCAATAGGCTAGTCAAGTAGTGAGCCAATTTACAATCGTTAGTTTCGAATTGATTGTACCTAGAACAGCGAATAGATAGACTATCCACAATGCATATGTATGGAACAAGAAATAATTGATAGACTCATTATGATTGGTTGCAACAATATATTTGACTCCTGGAGCCCCTCCTAAGTTTAAGTAGATGTAAGTCTCAAAAGTTTATCTAGTAAATAATCAAGTTCTGTAAAATCATTCTAACAAAACTTGTTAAGCCCTTTTCGTGTGAACCGAAGTACGCTCACGCAAACTAACAACACTATCGGGTAGGGGAAATTTTCCCCTTTCCAATAGTGCTCTTGGTTTGCGTGGGCATACTTCGGTTCTCGTGACAAGGACCTAGCAAGTTGTTTACAAAAGTTGATAGGCCCTTTTCAAATGTTCAAATGTTACGCGAGCATTATTCATGTGTTCATTTTTAGTAAACAGGGTCCCGCTGTTGTGTCAATTTTTGTTCAGTAGATGAACAAAAGTTCACCCGTGCACTCGTCTATACATTCAGTTGACGTTGAAGAAAGTGGCAGTCAGTAATGCAGCGGATTCTTTGCAAGATTTTGAGGTCATTTGCATATCATAACCGAGGAGCTTCGATGACCAGATACACGTCCGTGAAGTACAGTAGAAAAATCAACGGTCCCAGGTGACTTCTGAAGGGTTCCCAGGTCGAAATCACGCACGAGTTTATCCTCAACAGAGACAATTAGAGGAGGGTGATGTGGAACTAGCTTAGTTAGTGCACAAGGAGCCGACGAAATTAATGGAGCCCTATCCTGAGTGCTCACGAAGCAGAGATCCAAAATACGATCATTTTCGTTAACTACATGGTTAATTTGAGAAAGCGTTGCTGCGCTATAGTTATCGAGAAGACTAATAGCATAGAGGTAACTCTAAGACTAGTAGGTCCCGAAGAAACGTGCTCAATTTTTTGGCTCAGCTCTGGTACTATCTTCGGTCCCATAGGAAACATAGGAAAATCCCAAGGGGTTAGTCACTCAGCACATTGTGCCTAAATTAGATTCGCCACAGCTTGGGCACATCCATCGGCACACCTTTGGCACAATGTTGTAAAAAAATGGGAGTACTGCTGAACAACTGTCATTGAAGTTGTACACAAAATTACGTGCTGTTTGACTGTATATTCAAGAACATCCTCTAATTGAATATACCAGAGGAGCTCAGACCAGCAGTTCTCTTATAGATCTAAATACGAAATGTAGGTTCTAAAATGGGCTCAAGAGAAAGAGGCAGTTAATCAGGCCCCATTAATACCCTTAATTCAAATAATGCTGCAACTCACACAAAACAAACTACAGAAGTCTATTCTTCATCCTCTATAGTGGGTCTCCAACAATGTTCCCCACCGGTACCAACTCTTTCCGGGCGCTGATAGACCGTTGCTTTTCACACCACGAAAGGCTAGGTTTCTGGTCTGCCTTCGAGGGCTGTATAAAACCCTGAAACACAGAACTTTTATTATCCTATGAACACAAAACACCAAACTTTCACACACCCGCCACTTCCCACGTCATCCTCAATCATAAGTCGGATTGCGATTTCAAACCAAAATATTCAAGGTGTCAGAAATACCGGGTTGCCTGGATGGGTATTTTACAAACAATCGCAGCTTGCTCTATGACCGGCACAATCGGCACACCTGCGGCACACTGACAAAAAAGATGATCCAAGATTGGTGTGCGGAGTGACCTACCCCTTGGAAAATCCACTAACCCCTCATTTTATCTGTCAAACTTTCAAAGCGAATCAAAACAAACATAGTGTAGTACTGGAATTTATACTAGAATGGGGTACGTTAATCGATTTGCTTGGGACCAATAGGCTAGTCAAGTAGTGAGCCAATTTAAAATCGTTAGTTTTGTATTGATTGTTGGTGACACTTTCGATAACTGTGAAAACTGACCGACAGTGAGTATTAGAGTGATGCAAAATTTAAAATTTTCGCTCCACAATACTTAAACGATTCCAAATCGGATCCTGACTAACCTCTCAAAATTTGAACCCATTTGGTGAGAAACTGAGATGGCACAAACCATTTGAAGTTTGTATGGGAATTACTATGGTAAAATCAAGATTTTTGTTCATGTCTATCTAATAATTCACCATATCGGTTTGCTTCAAAAACATTCAACTGTACTTGTAGGAAATTTTCCCAGCTACAACTTTGCTCAAGGCCACTTAAATGCAAGGATCGAAAGTTATCAATGGTTCAATGCACTGATGTCTTATGATCATGCTCAATCAACTGCTCAGCAGGCAACATTGGTGTTTCTGGGGCGTTGAATAGGACAAAAAAATCGTGGCTACTATGTTACACTGCAAAATACAGTGTTGCCTACAGAGCAGTTGCTTGATCATGTCATGAGTTTACCAATCTCTTAAATAATTAACTGTTAACTTACATTCTATATGTACAAAATATAGAAAATTATTTAAGGCCTTACCATTTTCTCAATTTGGTTGTCTTAGAGATCTTGAATTTTAAAAATGGTCCAAAACTCTAAAATGCATCCCTAAATCCCTAATTTGTCACGATCGAGACACATTCAAATTTTGTTTGGTAAGATCCTTCCACTGCATTATTTTATGATTCTTCAATATTGCACAAATATTTACACATTACACACAACTGCACATAGTAACTCGGAGCGTTTGGTACGGTATGTCCACGCATCCTTCAACCCCTGTAGATTCCAGAAATGTTCCCATTCATTTCCAAGAATCATCTTTGCGGCAAATACAACGCAGTAGGCCTGGCTGTATTGATGTTTATATCATATCTCATATATAAAAATAATCTTCCCTATTTTTAAATGGAGACGTATGTTTTTCAGCACAATTGTACTTTAGTCAACTTTGCTGAAGAATCATTTGTTCTACCTCTTAACGTTCTCATTTTAGAGCATTTTTTTTCCGAATTGAATTAGGGTGTATCTTAAAATTTAGTTTTTCAACACTATCTCTTTTAACTCAAATTTATTATGAAAGTCATCTATGAGAGAATTTTCAAGCTTCACGAGACACATGTTTAGTCGATGGTAAGTGTGATTACCTCTCACTCCGAAGGGCCTGGGTTCAATCCCAGTCGGTGCCGCCGGGATTTTCTGAGGCATAACACATCTGATCACGCAAGTTAAGCCGTTGGTCCCCGGTCCAATAGGCCTTTTTAATAGAAACTAAACGATCGTTTCAACCTCTGGTGGTGAATAGAAGAACGTCAAAAAGAGTGTTGTGAGCATAATTTTTTGCCTTGAGACATAGGAAGCGGAACACTTTTTTACTTTTCCTGATAAATTGATTCATCTGAGATGCTGCAAAACTTAATATACAGTTGAAAAATTTAATTCTGTAACGTTTGTGAAAAGATCCTGCTAGTAATCAGGAATATTTTTGTTGAGAAAAATGGAAAATTAGAAAAGTGCCTTAGTGGTTATGATCTTCCGGATTTCCTGTGTGTGAATAGTTAAGGTGCAAATCAGTTCAGATTTGTGGAAAATCGTACAATAAGACAATTACCGATGGAAATTGGCAAGATTTTGAATGAAAAAATGCTGTTATTTGCGTTGGGGAAAATACTTATTCTGATGTAAACAAACGGTTTGGTTGACGTTTCTTCTCGAACTCGCGTGGCGCACTCTACGTTGGTGGTGTTGAGATGGTATAAATCAGGCAAATTTCTTCTGTGTTATTTTTGACAGTGCATACGTTTGAGAGAGAGAGAAAGGTGAGCTTTCGCTCAAGAGCAGAGAGCTCGGTAGGATTTGAAGAGATATCAATCACTAGTTTAACAAGTTGCTTGGCAGTTAGGACGAAGAGAAGAAACATTGTAAAATCATTCTGTATTGGAAAAGCTGATTAATAAATATTGGTGAAAAGTATTGAATCTATTTTGTTCAATAGTGTGTATATCACTAGGTTGTGGTGTGTGTGCTCAGCGTGAGTTTTCACGAGAGTACTGTTCCCTCGCTTTCCTCGGTCGAGGATTCGGCATTGTGTTTGTAAGTTGTTTGAAGTCTGAGAGGAAATTCCTCAAGATTGTTCAATTCTCCATTTTGCTCATCTCAATAGGTGGTGCATTAAAAAGGCGTATTATGAGTCGATAGGTAGGGTCCAGGTGTGGGAGCTGGCTCCCTGGCTTCGGTAGCATTGGTACTCAGTACGGGAAACAAGATCGACGAATACAAAATTAAGGAAAAAATTGTCTGTATATCTTTTTATAAAGACGTTATATCCTATTAAATGTTTAAAATTGAACAAAGTCAGATTTATTTTATAGAAGTTAAAAACATAACATACGGATTAGTTCTAATTTTGGGCTTACTAAGCACAGCCCACACCTTTCTTTTTCGAACGGATTTAAACGCAAAATATAATGTTTCCACTATAGATGATTTCCAAATTTATTTGTCTTTCCATACGTACCATAAGATTCGATAAAGAGTCACAAATTGATGCGATATTGTTAAAAATCGAACACTGCTTCTTGCTCCAAACTCGGCCTACGGAATCTAATTTTGTCCTAACGCATTGAAACACTATTGGATTCACTTTGGATTACGGATGAAGATAAAATGGAATGGAAAAATCATTTCAGTCGGAACGCTTCTTTTGTTTTTGAGAAAAAGGGCGTCATACGGTCACACTTTGCAACTTTAAAATCTTTGTGTTTTAGCTTGTGAACTAAAGTATCATACCGAATAAATAATTGACCCATTAACGCCGAAACCATAGATATATATCAGGCGTAACATTTGATAACGACACAAAAACATTTGTAAACAAACTTTCTAAGGCATTTTACACGCTAAACAAAGTACACCCACGCAAACCAATACCACTTTCGGAAAGGTGAGAGTTGCCCCTATCCGATGGTGTTGTTGGTTTGCGTGAACGTACTTCGGTTCGCGTGTGAAGGGCCTTAAAAAGTTTGTTTACAAAAGCAGTTGTGCCGTTATCAAATGTTACGCCTGATATGATGTTGTCTGCTTGAAAGGCCCAAAATGGGCGATTAGACCAAAGTATAGTTCTCTACCCTATCTCTATTTTTTTATATTACAAGGTAAGACAAAAGTACCCAGTGACAAGTTCACTTTTACCTACTTTTGACTTGTTTGTCATCCTTTCTCCTTCTAATGTTTTCAAACATGGAGGAGCAAAACCACCCAACAGGGGTAGTAAAGTGTGCGGGAGTGGGAAACCCAACGTTGAGTATAATCATGTTTACCTACTTTTGGGTAGAAAGCGAGTGGAAAATTCCATACGAATTGCACACAAGTTAATGAAAGCTACTTTGACCCGCTTTACCTACTTTTGGCTTCCTGCACTATCAGTGATGGCATAATCATAAGCAAATTCATATTTTTCCGCTCTCATACGCTCTTGGAGCAACGATTTTACAAGCTACTTTCATATTGCAAGACTATTCACAACGTGTAAAGTTGAAGCTGAGAGTTGAATCACTACAAAAATGATTTCCTTGCACCTCGTTTTCTTAGCAAGAGAAAGTATAGCTTGCTATCTCTTTTTTCACCGATGGCAGACACGAAGCGACTGCTACCAGCCGTTCTGGAAGGTTCGGTTGCATTCGGATGTAAATCAATTATCATGAATCTCATTCTCACCACAGTTTGGTGAGATTTGCAGCTGAAGGGGGTTTAGTTAGCTTGATATTTCAAGCTGCGATATCACAGCTTGCAATATCTACCATAGTTGTTTGCAGGCATGGAAAATCATTTACATTCATTTGCTTCTAACTTTTGTCATCAACAGTATTCCGCAAAATGATGTATAGAGCTTTAGTAGGTTTTGTTATTAGCTGCAACTTTTGCCCATAACTCAAATCTTTATCTCTTATGCATCACGAATTAGAGCAGGCAGAACTTGTTATTGTTTTTCAGTGAATGTAAAATACATTCACTGAAAACAGTAGTGGATTCTGTTCACTCTGGTTCGTCAAGCATAAGAGATACGGATTTGAGTTGTTAACAAAAGTTTTAGCTAATAACAAAACCTATAAAAGCTTCATAAAATATTTTGCGGAATTCTGTTGAAAAAAAAGTTAGGGGCAAATGAATGCACGAAATGAATGCAAATGATTTTCCATGCCTGGTTGTTTGCTTCCCGAGCAAAGTAAAACATCAAAATTACAACAAATTGAAATCAAGTTTTGATATCAACATCAAACTGAAATCCTAATTTGATTTCAGTTTATGCAATTGACAAATTTTGTTTTCATTTTGCTGTACATTTGCTCTTCAAAAATATGTTGATGCGGGTTTGTTTTCATTGCCTTAGCATAACATCAAATTGAATACTTGTTTTGTTATCAACAGGAAAAATTGATATCAAATTGAGTTTTCAGTTTGCTCTCGCTGATAGCAGATATAGTTTTCAATGTTATGTCACAGGAAGATTTTTTTGCTCTCAATTTTGATATTTTAAGCGTTAAAACGACCAAAACGACAGCAACCTGAGTAATCATTATCAGCGAAATCACAACATCAAATTTAGATTTCAATTTGATCTCAGACTTTGCTCGGGATTGTTGATTTTTGTCTACGGAAATCAAGCGTAATCTTTGATTCTTTGGTGAGATTTGATCTATTGATATTTTTCCTACACTGTGCACTATAGTGCCGAGATGAGTGAAAAGTACTTACTTTTGGATACTTTCTTCTTACCGTGTACATAGAATCAATTCAAATTTGACTTTAATTTACTGATAAATTGCCGAGGGGGGCGACACATCGAAAAATCTCACACTAGCGAATCAATCTTCTAAAAATCTTCTTTCATTTCTCGCATCTACTTGCATCGCTCATCATCTTTTTGCAGGAAATCTCCAAAATCGTGATAAACCTTCTTTCTATCTACTCAGAGTACGCGCAGCTAGCCACAGCAAAACACAATATTTCCTGCATCGTAGATAGAGTCGTCCCCCTCGTAAATTGCAAACACTACAGGATCTCAGCGATGAGTAAATTTGCCTCATGTTTTTCCAGTTTTTTTTCAGGAAAAAATCCCGAATATGATTTTTAGTCTATTGGTACTACTCCTAAAATTTCCTTCAATTTTCTTCATTTTCTGGCAGATTTTTGAGGTTTTCCACAGGAAAATATGAGGTAAATTTATTCATTGTAGAATTCCTGCACTTTTTGCGATTATGAGTAAACTGAACTCATTGGCCTTCATAAGATATTTTTAAGTTGGACCAAAGATTCTAATATTGGAAAAGAGGGCATATTTTCATAAAAACTGCGTTTTCAAAGTTCTAAAAATTATCTCCAGACAACTTTGCTGAGAAATTTTAAACAATTTAAACAGAGCAAAAAACTATCTTTTATTTTTAGAGACCTCCTGAGTCAATTGGGTTCTTTAGGGGTGTTGAGGTTAATGCATATTCATAATCTGCATGTCAAATGGAACCGAAATCCAAAATTTCATCAATTTTGGAGTACTGGAACTATTTTAAATAAGTGTGATTAAATTAGAAAAAAATCACCATCTTAGCGCCCCAATTTATTAGTTTTGTGTCATAGGGGAAATGGATGTTAAGTCGGCCTAAATGCCCCTAATTTGGGGCCCATACATAAATTAAGCAATCGACTAAATTTTAAATAGCGACCAAAAATATCCATTGGTACCGTCCCAATGACGCGTTCATCTAGATAAAGTTGATAAATAGCAGATTTTTAACGATGGGCCCAATCTTAGATACATAGGCCAACATTAGAGCTATTTTCCCTACTTGATTTAAAAATCTAGATCGAAGTAAATAAGATCAATAATAATATCGCTGTGCTTAGAAAACGAAGCACTTTCAGATGGTGTATAGACCTTTTTGACGTTTAATCGTCTTTCTCTATCTAGCACACATGGATGAATGGACGGTTTGTTTTCCCACTAATCTGTTTCCCTCTTGCTCGCACTCGTTCCATTTAAATGGTGCAGTAGTGTGCGCCGATTAAACGTCAAAAAGCTCTATAGTATGAGCCATACAAAAAATGCGACATTGCTTACACCTTAGTTTTGGGTGGATTTTGAAATTGTTTTAAGTACTGTTTAATATGCGTGTATTCGTTAGAATCTCGACTGTCAAGTGTTGTAAACAAATCAGCGATTTTCGTTCAAAAATTTTACTAAAATGTACGCAAAATAAACTGTTACGAGTTTGCTTCTCGCCCAAAAGCCAATCCAGCATTTTACGAGCGCTTATGGCCGCCACAATCTGGCTGAGTTTTTGGTAGGGAACATATGATTTGACGGTTGGGTTGTGTCGTTTGACGTGTAAACGTTTAAATTTGATCGGTTGCACGTCAAACGACACAACCCAAACTTCAAATCTTATGTTCCCTACCAAAAACTCAGCCAGATTGTGGCGGCCATAAACGATCGTAAAATACTGGATAAAGAGATTACGAAGATCGTGGGATGCCACCGGGTCATTGTCATTGGCGTAGCTAGACAATTTATCTGGAGGGGGTCTAGATAATTCTGGATGGGGCCTGGCCCCCTGGCACCCCCATTAGCTACGCCAATGGTCATTGTTCATCGGATTAAACGTTCTCTTCTTGCTGGACCACATCCATGGAAGCCAGGAAGTGGACGTTCGCGATCGGCACGCACTCCAGCGGTCATCAGAGCGATCAAAAGGAAAATAACGATGAATCCAAGCAAATATTGCCAACACCTCGATGATACGGTTGGTCGAGGAGGTTCCTGAGGACATAACATTTAAGTTTACCACCAAGCATCCTGGTCTTCGGGGTAGTCGCGTCCAATGCACAGTGGTTCAAACCTACCGAAAACGTGCGTTTTTTATTTTGGATATGTAAACGTCATTTTGCAAGGGTAGTGTCTTGAGAGAAGTTGTTAGATACTTTGTAAGCTTTGTTTTGAAGTAAGTAAAATTAGGATCTATCCACCTAGAAGGGCAATAGAAAATTCAAATTTTGTAAACATGCTCAAAAGTGGTTGGCATCTTCAGCAAAGTTGTAGATAATGCAAATACTAGCAACTTTGCTGAAGATGTCATGGCAAATGTATTTCTAACATGTCAAGCGTAGAACCTATCAGAACCTAATGAAACCACTTGTATTTCGTAGTTCAAAGGCATACTTTTTGAATGAAGATGGGTTGGCTTGCCCGTATTTGCCCGTTCTCCAGATATTTTGCGTAGAAAATGACCTATTTTAGACATTAGGTTGTTATAATGAACCTATCAAAAGTTATTCAATATTTTAAGAATAACTTTTGATAGGTTCATTATAACAACCTAATGTCTTCTAGTAAAATACGTGTTTTGATGATATCTACAACTTTCTAGAACAAATTATACTGCTAAAATGTTGAACATTTTTTCTAACAAAAAATTATTTTTGAGGGAGTTTTCATAAAAACGTCACTTAACTCATCATACATTGAGTATACGATATTGACATCTTCAGCAAAGTTGCTAGTATTTGCATTATCTTCAACTTTGCTGAAGATGCCAACCACTTTTGAGCATGTTTACAAAATTTGAATTTTCTATTGCCCTTCTAGGTGGATAGATCCTAATTTTACTTACTTCAAAACAAAGCTTACAAAGTATCTAACAACTTCTCTCAACACACTACCCTTGCAAAATGACGTTTACATACCCAAAATAAAAAAAACGCACGTTTTCGGTAGGTTTGAACCACTGTGCAATGGTTTGAAAATGCCTCCGGTATTCATCTAAGAGTAAAAGTGAACATCGGCATTCTGAAGGACCATCTGATGCCATGGGTAAAGGCCAACTTAGGAAAAGACCAATTCGTCGTTTTCCAGCAGCATACATTTCATACATCTAAGAGGACCCCCCTATGATCAGGCTATGGTATGTGAAACCTCCCATCCCACTTAAGTTATCCATTCGCAAGGTATGGACCACGATTTCAGCGTCGTATATTACGACCCTGTGTTCCAGATTTCGACCCCACCTGGAGCAGGTGATTGAGAACCAGGGTGGACACATTGAATAAATGTATTCAAAACATGGGAAATCATTAATATTGGTTTCTATCAGCAGTTTTGCAGGAATCGAAAAAAATATCGCTTGTCGCATTTTTTATGGGTTATACTGTATAGTAATTGATATATTTATCAAAATTAAAGAACCCAATTGAGGAAAATTGCTCTAAATCAGACGTATTTCGCTGTGAGATCCTTATTCTCGAAACCACTTCGAAACTTTAAGTGCACAGATATCAGCTTCCTCGAAACGTACCACAGCATACATGAAGTAGCAATTTTAGGTGAAATGGGGCATTAATTTCCGAGATTTGTGTTATTGAAAATTCGAAGTGGAAGTGCAAGTATAGCCTACGTGGCGGCCATTTGTAGCCCTCATCCATCACGTCATCTTTCCTCTCTTGTAGTAAATTTTTAACACATTTCTTGTGAGGCAATTTTCTAACAGCTGCACCAACAATGTATATCAAACCATTGAGTTCCCTCATAGTGATTTCCAATGGTTTGGAAGTATCCAACGGTGGAAATTCCAATGAAGCAGTTAAGATGTTGTGTTGGTTTCTGTTCGAATTTCCAATCATAAAATCTCCCAAGTCCTTATTAGTGATAAGTGGTCGTGCGTCATCAGCTTCACATTTTTTACCATTAAATGCCTTAAGGTTAGCTTCAATCACCACATATTTGAAAGCTGTTCCAAATTGTAGGGAATCAGGGGCGTCATTGCTTCCACATCGTCGTCGAACTTCGGCAAACAAATTTTCCAGAAAATCTTGACACAGATGATTTGTGCACAAATGGTCAACGTTGTACTCATTTTGGAGAACTCGCCATAACTGTTTGAGAGCATTTATATTGCTGATAAAACCACGAATGATGACGTTGTGTTATGGTCAGATCTTTCGATTCGCTTGCTGCCTATTAAATTAAAAATATGGACGAGTTACTGAGTACTGAAATTATCACAGAGATTAAATGAAAAATACCTGCGAAAACTCCAAGCAGGACTTTTTCGTGTAGAACATTTTACTCAGTACCGTTTGAATCTCTTCCAAAAATTTCCAGTGACATGAATTTTGCTGTAACGCTGCTTTCAAAGGCTAAGGAAATAAATAGCATGAGTTTGATTTTAAAACTATTAGTTATTTCCGTTGGTTTACCTTCGCATAACAGATTCGCCTTTTGCTATTGAATTGATCAAAAAGCTTATCGTGCATTTCGATAAAAGAGGCCGTTTGCACTGCACGTTTTCCCCTGTTTCGACGTAGTATCTTATTCCAGATCCTACAGACTGGCTCAGTGTCCTTGTTGCTAATGATACGTTCATAGGTGAAAACGGAGGAACTCTCACGTGTTTCTCAGATAATTTTGGAACAAGTCGAGGATTTGATAGTGAATCAATGTTGTAGAGCTGTTCAATGTCGTCAAAACTGGCAACAAGCTGGTTAAATGCAGCGTTGTGCTTCTTCAACATGTTTCTTGCACTTTTCGTTAAATGGGGTGGATCCCACAGGATATACACAGGTTTCCCATCTACTAAGAAGTAAGGATTCTCAGTAGTGGCACCTGCTTTTTTTGCCATTTTGGCGTTCGTAGCATACTGATCCATTGTTAATATCAGTGGATTAAATCCCATAGTACATCGTGCTCTCTTGCCGTGCGGATCTATTTGCTTTTTGCTGAAGGAAGTGTTACTACTACCTAAAGCTACAACAAATTTAAACAGCACTTTTCAGTGCTCAACCTGTAAAAATTTTCTACCTTGTTCCAACTCTTATTCCTCTTCGATCCTTGTTTGGACCCTACCCGAGGTAATCCTTCTTGGATATCGATTTGGAAAATTCCTCTTCGATCCTTCAGATTCTTATAGTAATCTGCTTGGAAGTCGAATTGGATAAAAATTTACTGCCGCCATGGCGCCTAAACGCAAAAGAAAGGGGCAAACTATTGACGCCCCTTCTGATGAAATTAATTTGAGTAATCAATTTGATTTGCTCACGGATGATGAGAATGATCCATCATCCAAGAAAAATTCTAGTAAACTTTCCCGGCTTAATACCAAGAAGGAAAAGATTCCCCCTATTGTGATAACCACTACCGATTTCCATGCTCTTCGCATGGAACTTTTGAATTTCGTGAAAGTTAAGTTTTCACTACGAATTGGACGTCGGGGTGAATGCCGTGTATTGGCTGAAACCTTGGACGGATTTATATGTCTTCTCAAGTATCTTACTGAGAAGAAGCACAAATTTTTTACTTACGACACCAAAACTGAACGTGTGTTCAAGGTTGTCATGAAAGGACTGCCCAGTGGTGAATCCCTGGATCAGATCAAAGATGAACTGGCAAAATTACTTGGAGTTGTGCCACTCCAAGTAATCAAAATGAAAATGAAATCCCGTCCTGGCGATTCGCGCAACGGGATTTCTAATGATTTTTATTTAGTTCACTTCAAGTCTAGTGAACTAAACAACCTTAAGGCCTTAGAAAAAGCTAGCCTTATGCTCCATGTCCGAGTGAAGTGGGAACACTTCAGGAAGACTGGAGGAAATTTCCAAAACCTCACCCAGTGCCGTAAGTGCCAGGGATGGGGTCACGGAACTAAAAATTGCTACATGCCAGCTAAATGCATGAATTGTGGTGATTCCTCTCACGCAAAGGACGACTGTCCTGTGAAGGAAGATCCTAAGAAATTTAAATGTTCAAATTGTGGTGAAAACCACAAATCCAATTTTTGGGAATGTAAGACTCGCAAAGCGATCCTACAATCTCGTTCTAACCGTCAGGTAGGAAACGCTCCACGTTTCCGACCAGGTACAAATTCCTCTGCTGTTAACAACGGTCAGCGAGGAACAAATTCTACATTCGTACCCGTAGGTACAAATATCTCCCCTGCTTCAAATGTTTCATCTGTACCTACTCCCCTCGCTGCTAACAATGTTCAGCGAGTTAATGGAGCTACCTATGCTGCTATTGCAGCGGGTAGAAATCAAAATACTAACCAACGTTCTAATGGAAATTTTGACAATTTTGACTTAGGAAGCATTACTGCCCCCAAAATGGAATTTTTACAGAATTCATTAATTGACATGATTTCTGATATGCTTAAATCTAACTCCATGTTTGATGCTATTCAAACTGGAGTAAAATTTGCAAATAATATTGTCATGACTTTAAAATTCAGTAATGGATTTTAAAGCATTAAATATTGTAAATTGGAATGCTCGATCTCTTAAAGATAATGAAGACGAGCTATTTAACTTTTTAAGAGTTCATAACGTGCATATTGCCGTTATAACTGAAACGTTCCTTAAACCTGCCCATAAGGTTAAGAAGGACGCAAACTACTTGATTTATAGAAATGATCGTCTTGATGGACCCTGTGGTGGCGTTGCCATCATTATTCATAGACGAATCAAACATAAAATTCTTTCTTCATTTGAAACCAAAGTTTTTGAAACTTTGGGAGTTTCTGTTGAAACAAAATTTGGACAACTTACGTTTATAGCTGCCTATTTGCCATTCCAATGCGTAGGCCAGCAAAAGAATTTTCTCAAGGGTGACCTCCAGAAACTTACCCGTCATAGGTCTAAATTCTTCATTATTGGTGATTTTAATGCAAAACACCGCTCATGGAATAATGCTCAAAGCAATTCCAATGGTAATATTCTGTTTGATGATTGTTCTGCAGGTTATTACACTATTCAATATCCAAACAGCCCAACATGCTTTTCTTCTATAAGAAATCCCTCCACTATTGATTTGGTCTTAACTGATTCATGTCAACTTTGTAGCCAATTGGTTACCCATGCTGACTTCGGTTCTGATCACCTTCCAGTAACTTTTGAAATATCTCAAGAAATAATTTGTAATCCCAACAGCTCTACTTTCAATTACCATAGAGCTGATTGGGAGCAATATCGAACATTTATGGAATATAACTTCGATCCAAACATTCCTTTGCAAACCAAAGATGAAATTAATTATGCTCTTGAATTTCTGACTACTTCTATAGTTGAAGCAAGAGCTGCCTCAGTACCAAAATGCGAGGTTAAATTCGATTCAATTATAATAGACGATGATCTTCAGCTCTTGATCCGTCTTAAAAATGTCCGTAGGAGACAATATCAAAGAACACGCGATCCTGCCATGAAGGTTATCTGGCGGGATTTGCAAAAACAAATTAAAAAGCGATTCTCTGCCCTGAGGAACAAAACTTTTGAAAATAATATTTCTAAATTAGACCCGAGTTCCAAACCCTTTTGGAAACTCACAAAAATTTTGAAAAAACCTCAAAAGCCTATTCCAGCGCTTAAAGAAGGTGGTAAAATTTTGATCACAAATTTGGAAAAAGCTCAGAAACTTGCTAAGCAATTCGAGAGTTCCCATAATTTCAGTTTGGGTCTTACTAGTCCTATTGAGAATCAGGTTGCTCGGGATTTTCTGAATATTTTCTCTCGGGAAAATATTTTTGATGATTCCTGGGGGACTGATTTGGACGAAGTAAGGTCTATAACTAAAAATTTTCAAAATATGAAAGCTCCAGGTGATGATGGAATTTTCTATATCCTCATCAAAAAACTCCCAGAGAGTACCTTGTCTTTCTTGGTAAAATTATTTAACAGATGTTTCCATTTGGCATACTTTCCTGATAAATGGAAAAATGCAAAAGTTGTTCCAATTTTGAAGCCGGATAAAAATCCAGCTGAAGCTTCTAGCTACCGCCCAATAAGTTTGCTTTCTTCAATAAGTAAACTTCTTGAAAAAATAATTTTGAATAGAATGATGCTTCACATCAATACGAACTCAATTTTTGCAGATGAGCAGTTTGGATTTCGCCATGGGCATTCAACTACTCATCAACTCTTAAGAGTTAACAATTTAATTCGTTCAAACAAATCTGAAGGCCACTCAACTGGAGTTGCTCTTCTAGACATAGAAAAAGCATTCGACAGTGTTTGGCATGAAGGTTTGATTGCTAAATTGAAAAAGTTTAATTTTCCACTTTATATTATGAAATTAGTTCAAAATTATTTAACTGACAGAACTCTGCAGGTAAATTATCAAAATTCCAAATCTAATCGACTACCTGTTAGGGCAGGAGTTCCTCAGGGTAGCATTCTTGGGCCTATATTGTATAACATTTTCACTTCGGACCTCCCTGATTTGCCTCAGGGTTGCCACAAATCTTTGTTCGCTGATGACACAGGCATTTCCGCTAAAGGAAGAAGTCTTCGTGTTATTTGCAGCAGACTTCAGAAAAGTTTAGATATTTTCTCTTCTTATTTACAAAAATGGAAGATTTCTCCCAACGCTTCCAAAACTCAACTTATAATATTTCCACATAAGCCCAGAGCTTCCTTTTTGAAACCTAGTAGTAGTCACATAGTCACTATGAACGGAGTTCCAATTTCCTGGTCAAACCAAGTGAAATATCTTGGATTAGTTCTTGACCAAAAATTAACTTTTAAAGATCACATTGAGGGCATTCAAGCCAAATGTAACAAATATATAAAATGTTTGTATCCTCTTATAAACAGGAAATCCAAACTTTGCCTGACGAATAAACTTCTAATATTTAAACAAGTTTTTAGACCGGCCATGCTTTACGCTGTGCCAATATGGTCTAGTTGTTGCACTACCAGGAAAAAAGCACTTCAAAGGATTCAGAACAAAATTCTGAAAATGATTTTGAAGTTGCCTCCCTGGTACAGTACAACCGAAGTACATAGAATTTCGAATGTTGAGACTTTAGCACAAATGTCCAACAAAATAATTAATAATTTCAGGCAAAAATCGTTGCAATCCTCAATTGCAACGATTAATTCCCTTTATACTTAGATAAGATTTAGTTTTAGTATTTAGTTTTAAGATATCAATTGTTATACTGACATGCAGGTTAAAAAACCTGTTTAAAATACTGAATTGCCAAGACATGAACAATGTAAAAACACTTAGATATATATCATAACAATTAAGGCTGGTACGTTACTGCAGTAACTGGAGCACCTAGGTTAAAATGAAATGTAATTTATTTTGAATTTGGAACAAATAAAGAGTTAAAAAAAAAAAAAAAAAAAAAAAGTGGATTAAATCCAATATCTCTGATAGCACGAATGGTACTTTTCACCAGTTTCAATTGATCTTCGCTTCCGAGAGTATTGTGTGTTAGAAAGTAGCCCAATCCCTGAAAAATTGAGAATTTTTATCATGTATGTGCTAATGAATGAAATGCAAAACCAAAGGGTACATACCTGCTTAAAAGGTTTGTAAACGCCTCGCACCATTACTGCTACGGCTTCCGTTGCTAATATGAAACATTTATTTTTCTCGGTATCCTTTTTCGATCCGTCGTTCGGAAAACCGTGGAATACATCTGTTTTCGCTGAGTAAGTTAGATTGGATTTAATTTGCATGCCATCTATAGCCAGTACCACTATTCGTTCCAGGTCACTGAATTTCCGAGTTAATGTTTTAATCCTTTTGAGGATAGCGCTGTTCAAACCTGGTTCAAATCGGACGTCATTGGTCCACCGTTTAATGGTGCGTTTCGCCGGCAAACACAGAACATTTGACCTTTGCACCATCCGATACACACATGGGCCACAAAGGTAAAGTGATACGGAAAACTTCTTCGTTTCCTGGTTATATCGTCTTGCTATTGCTACTCTCGTGGAGTTTCGCAGGCTGTTATATAGCACTGGATTCTTGGCCAGATCATCAAGTAGTTTTTTATCTTTTGCATGTAATTTTCGGATTAGCTCAAGCAGATCGTTTTGATGCTTGAGTTTATAAGCATCCTGTTTCCTGGACCAAAATCTCCTTCTGCTCGTCCTTTCACTGTTCCTTAGTCTGTTTTTAAGTTTATTTACTGTACCTCGTAATATCGATTGTTTATTCAAACTAATCCGATGATGTGCGTCCAAAAGCTTCTTTGAGCTCTGATCGATTGGAAGGATCAATCCCGTGTCTGGGATTGTGTTGCAACCACTTCCTTCGGGTGATTTGAAACCTGTAACCATCGGTGCTTCAACATCCTTAGTAGTAGTGTTGTTATTTTGATCGTCGAAGACGTTATCATTGTTCTCAATAGTTTCTCCCTCATCTAGGTACTCAACATCATAAGAAACCAGATCTTCGAGAAAAATATCGTCTGTCTTGTTAAGGTCTTCATCGATTGTATTTACCCGGATAGATCATAACAAATCAAGTCCTCGATTGTGTTTACACAAGTTGTTATACTAGGTGATTTTGTTACTAATTGCTTAGTCTCATGCTCAACCCACACGAATTCAACGGATGGAACAGCTCCTATCCTGAGGCTGGAAAATCTTTTTTTTTCAAGATTTCACACTAAGGAATTAATCTATTGATAATTTACCCTTTATCACTCCTGTTTGAGTCTTTCAACGCTTCAAAAGTGAAATGATCCGAACATACTCTTTTCTTCCTTAGGGCTTGTGGTCCGCCAGAATAAAACTCGCCCTCTAGCTCCTCGGATTGGCAATATTCCATCCATTTTCGACAACTGAAAAGTTTACAAACAACAGTTAATTTCAATGATAACTTTTAGGACGACAATAAAACTACCTTCCGACGCTCTGGGGAAATCTATAAAACGATTTTCCGATGTTTTTCCCGTCATTATTATAACAAAAATTTGCCTCACATTTTCTTCCCATGTTTTGGTTTGGTTGTTGACGTTGTTGTTATATTTTTTTTTGAAGGCAAGCCAACATACGCAATAAACATTGCGGACATATTCGTCTTTGACAGATGTGGTCGCCTGATTTGAATGTGTCGTTAAAATAATTCGGGCAAAGCTGAAACACGGCTGGCATGTCGGTTCGTTGGTGGTGGAAGTGCAAGTATAGCCTACGTGACGGCCATTTGTTGAGTCTACAAGGAATCACCTTAACTGTAAGGAGCAACTGCGTAGAAAACACTTTTTTTTCCTAATGTTTCAAGTTCTGGCTCTAAATGCATCTTTCCTGCTTTCCATTTTGGACCACTGTGCATTATTTAAGCCTGTATAGAACTTCAAGATCTTAACTCCAAAATAGTTTGGAAAGCATTACATGATCTGTTGAGCTCCATGGACTCATAACCAGGGCGTCACAATATCAGCTTCAATCGACCAAATCGATGCGACGAAGAGACTGCTGGCTTTCTTTTTCTGTTAAAGTCGAACAGCTTCGCAACATTCTAGAACCTCAGTCGGCGTGCACAAACAAATGTTCAATCGCTTGTCTCTCTTTCTCCCGTCGCTCCATTGGTCTTCCTTTCAAGCTTCGTCGAAATGGATGAGCGAAAGAGCGCTCGACTTTGATAGTTTTCTCTTTCATGAAACACATCAACAGAGGTTTCATGACGTATATGACGGAAAATGAAATAACACATTTAAAGCATTTCTCACGTCAAAACACTTGAAGATTACACGTCATATTTCTAATTTATCTTCCATCCATATATTTATCTAAAAAAAATGATCGAAAACGGGACATAACGCATTTTAAACAAATTGAAAGAGCGGTGATAGAGTGTTCGTGAAAGGGGATTGAAAGCCATAATGAAGTTCGTTTAACTAGAAAATCGACGTTATTTACATTGAAAGCGATGAGCAAAGCAACGACGAGAAGTTCCACAGCCAGCCTTTCCTTCCAAGCGTCCTTCTTTTTTATTTTCGTTTCTTGCTGATAGTCTAGCTAGGCGTTATAGAAATGAAGCGTCGAACACGTATGTATGAGAGAAACAAAACACGAGTTCATTTTAGAGCTTCGAAATTGTAGAGCCCTGCTCATAACGATTTTCAGGACACTATTGAATACTTTATTGAGCTGATAGAACTTCAAAATCTTAAATCTAGAATAATTTGAAGAGCATTAAATATCTTATTGATACCATGAAGCACATGTTGCCAAGAGAATCTCACGGACGCCTAAAGATTTTCAGGACATTGTTCAGGACTTCATTGAGCCTGGTAATGATGGTGGTAATATAGTTTGCGAGAGCGAACGTCAAATTGACGTTTGAAGTCATTGCTTAGAGAAGCAATTACGTCTATTTAATAGTTTGTTCTTGGAATGATGGAAATGAAGTCTTAAAATAATTAAAATTTATACTTAGTTGTGTTCAAACTACCCTGTAGTGGCTACTGTGAAAATCCGCCGATATTAGTTATGGGCAAATCACCCACGGCGCAGTTAATTATTGTTCAACTTACCCGTGCAGCAGCTGAATCCAAAAATGACCTTTCACCAACTGACAGGAAATGCGTAAGAAAAGTCATGACCTACCTAGTTATTATCCATCTCATAGCTACCCTGTTTAATAAATCGATGCGAGCCTCCCTACAGTGAAAATGAGCCTGAATTGATTGAATCCACGATCTTCTACTCAGTATGCAAAAACCGGTCTTCACTAGGCCTCCGAGTGCCTCACATTACTAGAAACCTCTAAGACCGTTACCCTGAAAATCTGATGGAAAATTATCACAACCGGAGCTCGGGATTGTTCGATGGCCTTAACATCAATTAATACATCTGGAATGTTCTGGAAATTATGGCTCTTCTTTTGATTCCTTCAAGTAACTTGAATATAAAATTTAGCCTTGCGTTTTACATCACCGTCATATGAGGTGTTCTGCAGCACTTTTTGCATTTCACTAGGGTAAATGAACTAATGTTCTAAAAACTCTCAATGCAATACATGATCTGAAAGATTTCTTCGAGTGTGCTGCTAGTCATTCCATCGTAGCAAGTCACCACACCATCTTCCAAATTAACCTTAAAAAATCACATTCTTCCCCCTCTGCATATCACGTATCGGAATGTCTAATTTTAGAATCCGAATCCCACCGCAAATAAACAGGGAAGAATGGAGCACCCATTTTGGTAAATACAATCATCATCGATAATAGTGGTCAGCATCCATCCGATAATGAGCTTATCAAACAATTTTGATTTGTGGACGTCCCACACGCTGTCAATGTCACTTTTGCATTCATCACCTGAGAGCGCCTAGGTGAGAGCGAGGCGGAAATCGCCGGGTTCCTCCAGCACCGGGGGTAATCGGGCTATACATCTACATCTGTCGTCACATGGGTTCGCGAGCCGACTGCTGATCGATGTAGTTTAGTAGCTATACTTCCCATTGATTACGTGCTAATTTTCGCGCGGCTCGCTTCTTATCAAACATCAATAGCATCACAGCGGTGTACGATGGAAGCGCAAAGTCGTTCGCTACTCCGACGCCAGAATCCATTGTTCGCAGATGTTTCCAAAAGGGATTGAACCTGGGGCTGCGGGCAGCGGTTAGTTCCCATCATCGTTCCATCGCAGTATCAGCAGTGCGGCAGTTTACCGATATAGTGACAGGCAGCGGTGGGACCCAATTCAGTCTAGCTATAGATTGTT
Source organism: Ochlerotatus camptorhynchus (assembly GCF_037179485.1). NCBI lineage: Eukaryota > Metazoa > Arthropoda > Insecta > Diptera > Culicidae > Ochlerotatus > Ochlerotatus camptorhynchus. The sequence goes on along the minus strand of NW_027040593.1, from coordinate 410,084 downwards.
GAACCGAACGGAAGCGTTTGGAATTGTGGTGTTGTGGTGATTCGTACGTTTTAAAAAGACGCGCGAGTGCGATCGAACATTTGTAACGAAGTAATCCATGAGTTTAAGATAACTTTACTATTGATGAAAGGTGTTTCCCAAAGCTAGTGATAACGTCCGCAACCAGGCAGCGGTGATAGTGCGGTCGGAAAAAAAAAAATTACCGCAGCCTACTTGCTACGGAGAAGGATGTAAACGATCAAAGGCACATGATTTGGATCAATTTGTTGCCAACACAGTGTCCACTGGATTTGATTTGATTGCCGGATTGTTCGTTGAATTTTGGTAGTGCTGTTTGTTTACCCAGTCCCATTAGCGGGGCAGTCAGTGGAAGTTCCCCAAATAGCTCTCTGGATGATGTGATTCGTGTACAAAATTCATACAACCTTCAGCACCGGATGATGGAAATGTGCGGAAATTTATTCGAAATAATTTTGTATTGTTGCACTCTTTTATATGTCTGGAAGCACATATATGTACGTGTGGGGAGAACAATCGGCAAATTCACCGAGCTGGGGAATGTGGTTAATCTACGAATGGAAGTGATTGTTCGATCCAATCCATTAATGTAGTGCTATGTGTTATGTCTGCAGGTTCGTCACAGTCGTCTGCCTGCCAATATGTAGCATCGTTGGTTTCATTAACAATCATAGTTGGACATTCCGTGATTATGACAAGCAAAGTACAGGATTTCGATTTCAAATTGGTTGAAATAGGGCTTAGATATAATTCTGCCTCTATTTTTCGGTGGATTTTTTTTTTCACAAAATGAAATGTTTTCACTGCAGATGAATTCTAAATTTATTTACCTTTCCAGACGTACCGTAAGATTTGCTTCTTGACTCCAAACTCGGCCTACGGATTCTAAAATAGACTTAATGCATTGAAACGCCATTCAATTTAGTTCGGCCTATCGGATGAAGATACAAATTGAGTCGGTCGGAGCGCTTCTTATGTTTTTGAGAGAAATGGCTGTAAACATTCATATCATGCGTTCTCATTGACTTCGTTCGGTAGTTTTTGAACTAAAGTATCGTACCAAACGCATAATTGAATGGTTAACTCTGAAACAATGGATTTATTTGATGTTTTCTGCTCGATAGGCCAATTAGGCCGAAGTAGTGCTCTACCCTACCTATTACAATAAATGCATTCAAAATTTATTTTAAAATCTGGACGTTCATTGCAGCGTCGTACAGATTTAAACAAAATAATTTTAACCATGGTGTATCTCCCTCGTTGAATTTAAAACTATCCAGCTTTCCATGCTCGGTAATGGCGGCCTGTTTGTACGAATAAATGTATCCTTCACTGTGCTTTTTGACACTAATACCTTGTACAGACATACAAAGTTAACTGTTGTACTACCGTTGTACTGCTTTAAGCTAGTACCACAAATTGTACGTTTTGAGGTACTTGATTAAAGGAGTACAACGGTACTAATTTGTATGTCTGTCTGTGGTATAACTGGCGGGCGTATGTCAACACGCTTATTCTAGTCAACTCAAAATTGAGTCGAATGTACTCATCTCAGCGGCAAGTGTGGTTACTCAAAATTGAGTAGCCTTATGTTGACTCACTTTTAAGTAACCGACGTTCTCACGTAGACAGAGTCAAATCCACTCGGTGGTATTTTCAGTTGCGGGGAGGGTTTTTGTTTTAATTTTTATTCAAGGAAATGGAAATTGCCTGCTCCGAACTTATTCTATACCGGAGCAGAAAATTGTTCAACACCGTTTCCCTAAGCAATTAGTACTTACCTGAAGGCATTTCAGCCGGTTTTGAGTGAAATTTCCTATGAGGTTTCCTCCGAAATGACTGGCATTTTTTCCAAGTCCAGGATTTACTGACTGAGTGGCTTTGACTCAGTTTGACATTTCTCGTTTACTCAATTTTTGACAACTCGATACATCGGACGAAAGTGAGTACGATCGACTCATCTGGTGAGTTAGCAGAAGTTAGCGTGAAGAGAAGAGGTGACAATACGAAAATGAACCACTTTTTCTGTCAAACGTGAACCAGCTCCTGATTGGCCGATTTCATGCGCGTAAGATAGAGATAGAGATAGATAAAGATAGAGATAGAGATAGAAATAAAAGAGGAAGAATCCAATTGTCACCTCTTCCTCTTAGGGCGTATGTTGTTTCATTTTCTTCTGTTCCTGTGAGAGGGAAAGGGAGGGATAGCACAGATAGCACAGTGAAGGATACATTTATTCGCACACAGGCCGCCATTACCGAGCATGGAAAGCTGGATAGTCGTCATAATCTGAGTACTGCGAACTCACTCGTGTTAGTGAAAACCCAAGCAAAACACATAACAAATCGCTGTCGAACTCATTTTGACCGATCTAATTTCATACATTTTTTTTAGGTTAGCCAAAGGAAAATAGTAAACAACTTTACACGGCGATACACCCGCTAGTTTGCGTGCGTTAAACGTCACTAATCTCTATGGGCGTGTACTTGGGAGTTAGGGGGAGGGACAGTGAAAAAATTAGAGCTGAGAAACTTTCTTTCTCTCTGAGCGAATCTTTCTCTCATTGCTAGTGGATTTTTGCAAAAGGTCTTATTTATTTCTTGACAACAATTCGTGTTTAAAGTTCGTTTAAGGCTTTTTGAAAGTGATGAACAGCAGCAGAAGACTTATATTTTTTCACCATTGTTGATTTTAACTGTCTTGAATATTAAAATCCGAATCAAACATCGGGATACAGAATAATGTTTCCTCATCATCGGAGTGACACTCAGGCTGCAGCTCCAAGCAAGCCGGAAAGCGGGACAGTAAGTTTTTTATTATAAAACAAACCATAAAATGGTTTGTAAATAATCTCTGCCTTTTTCTCGGCCTTTTAAATCACTTTAATTCCTATCTCGCGTAACATTTTAAAAGGGCCTACAATTAAAATATCCAGCTTTCTATGCTCGATAATGGCGGCCTGTTTGTATGAATAAATGTATCCTTCACTGTGCTTTTTGACACCAACTGGAGGGCGCACAGGGCGCATGTTGTTCCATTTTATTCTGTTCCTGGGAGAGGGGAAAGGGAGGGATCAAAATCCGAACCTCCAGATAGTGTGAAAAAGCACAGTGAAGGATACATTTATTCATACAAACATGTCGGCATTACCGAGCATGAAAAGCTGGATAAACAAACTAGAAAATGGGCTGTAAACAATCTGCCTGCCTTCTTCTCTCCTATATATAAGAAAATCTAAGTTTCTTATGTTAGCATTTCTACAGTTCTGTACACAACACCCAAATAATACATGGTTGGCCATTTTAGCATGTGGGCCAATAAATGATTCGAACAATTTCTTTGATCGGCCGTTTTGAAAATGGAGTTATTTATAATGATTTTTACCGGTTATGCGGAACATTCCTACATGATTGGAAGCTATTAAGCGGTGCTTTAGAATGGTATCAAAAACCGATTTGTTTACATTTTAATTATAGGCCCTTTTCAAATGTTACCTTGTTCGATTTTTCCGAAGCAGATCAGAGCAAATCAGAGTTACCAACCGGTGGAGACTAACGATTTTAAATTAAATTAACACACCCCATTCTAGTCAAGGGGGGGAGGTGGCTGTCAAATACGAACAATCGTCGCTTACCTCGCATAACTGGTTACAAACGTAAACAAGCCATAAGAAAGCTACAGGGTTTGTTTACGTTTGGAACCAATTTTATACAAGAATGATCAGTAGGCTGATTTGACAGCACGTCCCACCCCAGTTGTTAAGCGGTTTGGAACCAAGGAGGGGAGGTAGCTGTCAAATACGAACAATCGTCGCCTACCTCGCATAACTGGTTCCAAACGTAAACAAGCCATAAAAAACCTACAGCGTTTGTTTACGTTTGGAACCAGTTTCATACAAGATGATCAGTAGGCTGATTTGACAGCACGTCCCCCCAGATTCTAGTCGAAATTCTAGTACTACACTATATTTGTTTTGATTCGCTATGAAAGTTTGACAGACAAAATGAGGGGCTCGTGGATTTTCCTATTTTTTGAGGGGTGCATCGATTAGCTTGGGACCGAAGAGAGTACCAGAACTGAGCCAAAAAGTTGAGCACGTTTCTTCGGGACCTTCTGGTCTTAGAGTTACCTCTATGGAGTTACTCTGAGTAACTCTCAGCTAAAAAGACACTCGCATTAAAGTCGTCCTCCCCCTTAATGTGAACACTCAAATGGGAATCACACATTCAGAATGTAGTTACTGGTCTTATCTATCGTCAAGTATTATAATCTCATGCAAATGATCCATACCGAGATCCATACGTACTTTTTCATAATTTTAACTAACTCAGCTGAGATATCAGCTGCAATAAAACGAAATTTTACAAACTATGTTTGTAAACAAGCTTTGTTAAAGTCATGGGGCTCGAGCATCACGACAAGAATCCATCCATTCTAATACTGATGCCACACTTCAGAAAAAGTGGCAAATACTGTCAAATACCCTTCAATATGGGTATTTTCGGAATCGGGGTGACGTCTAGAGACCGGAAATCGATGTTCGACACCATTTTGAAATGCAAGATGGCGGTTTCCGGTTTCAGAAAAAAGTGGGAAATACTGTCAAACATCCTTTAATATTGGGATTTTAGGAATTGGGGTGCCGTCTAGAGACCGAAAATTGATGTCTGACCCAGGTAACAATTTGTTGCTTAACAAGTGTTGTTCAATAGATTTTAATTCAGCCTTAGTTTGAATAATTGTTTTACATAGACCACGTTAACCTTTGTTCAGCTTTTGAACATCTAAATCCGGTGATTTTAATCAGCCAAAAGCTTAACAGTTATATAAATCATAAGCTTTTTAAGGCATTAAATAACAGTCTTCTCCAACCCGTGTTCAGCCTTCAAGTTTTATTATGAGAAAAAAATATGGAAGAACGCTTCATATCTAATATATTTTTATGGGACTACAAGGTGCTGACTAATTGTATTTACATATTTATATTGTTATTATAAGTCTATAAATTACATTCGCATATCGGGATTCGAAGCGGCAGTTGCTAATTCACAGGCATCAATCATACCTACTGGACCACTTAAGCATATGTGTGGCAAAAGGTATGATCATTAACATGAAACACGTCAAATTTATGTTGAATAACAGCAACCGGAAGAGTATTATACAGCAATGCAGAATTGTAAACAACTGCTGGTGATGGTAAACATTCCTCTCATTTTCAAGCGTAGTCAACACAATGTACCCAAGTAACAATTTTGGTTTTATGAAGGTTATGTAGACCATTATTTAGACTTGTGAAATTCTTTAAAACCTTGATAAAACTTGAAATGTTAGTTGGGTGGACACAAGTGTGCGATTTATTTCGATGGTCATTTGGAAGCTATTTAAGTGCCACAATTGAGTTATATTTTTCGAATTCTGAAAAATACAAATGTTAATACTTCCGATGTCGTCGCAGCCCACTTCTACCTGGAGCTAAATTCCTAAAAATTTCCTCTACCTTATCTCTACTGCTGCCGCTGCTTGGGATTAGAAAGGCAGGCAATTGTAGTGAATTTAGAGGAACTAAAATGCCGAAAATGCAACGAGTAACTCTAACTGCATTTAACAAATCGGGCTATCAAAATATTTGTAGTGCATTGCTGATTTGTGGATTTGTGTTAAGCTTATTTTAGCTTGTTCAATCTTTAGATCAGCTAATTTATTGAAGTTGAATTATGGGGATACAATTAGCTTCATGCACTACTAATCAACTATATATTCAGCCTGCTGTTAAACAGCTTTGTACACCTTACATCAACCAATAATCAGCTTCTGTTCTTACTGTTCAGCTTGAATTGTTACTTGGGGACGTCATTTTTAAATCCAAGATGGTTGCTTGTGGTGTCATAAAAAAGTAGGAAAAACTGTCAAATACCCATCAATATGGGTATTTTCGGAATCAGGACGTTGTCTAAAGACCAGAAATCGATGTCCGACGCTATTTTGTAATCCAAGATGTTGGCTTTCAGTTTCAGAAAAAAAGATGGAAATACAGTCAAATACCCTTCAATATGGATATTTTTGGATTCGAGGTGACGTCTAGAGACCGTAAGTCGATGTCCGACGCCATCTTGAAATCCTATATGGCAGCTTCCGGTTTCAGAAAAAGTGGGAAATACTGTCAAATACCCTTAAATATTGTGGTTTTCGAAATCGGGGCTACGTCTAGAGACCGAAAATCGATGTCCAACGTCATTTTGATATCCAAGATGGCGGCTTCTCGTTTCAGAAAGTGAGAAATACGGTCAAATGCCCTTCAATATTGGTGTTATCGTAATCGGGACTAAAATCTGGAAATCGATGTACGACGCTATTTTGAAATCCAAGATGGCGGCTTCCGGTTTCTGAAAAAGTGGGAAATACTGCTAAACATCCTTCAATATTGGGATTTTCGGAATCGGGGTGCCGCCTAGAGACCGAAAATTGATGTCCGACGCCATTTTTAATACCAGGATGGTGGCTTGTGGTTTCAGAAAAATAGGGGTATTTTCGGAATCAGGACGATGTCTAAAGACCGAAATTCGATGTACTACGCCATCTTGAAATCCAATATGGCGGTTTCCAGTTTCAGAAAAAGATGGAAATACAGTCAAATACCCTTCAATATGGATATTTTCGGATTCGGGGTAACGTCTAGAGACCAAAAATCGATGTCCGACGCCATCTTGAAATCCAATATGTTGAATTTCAGTTTATTGGTATTTTAGGAATTGGGGTGACGTCTGTTATGACCAAAAATCGATGTCCAACGACATTTTGAAATCCAAGATGGTGGCTTCTCGTTTCAGAAAGTGAGAAATACGGTCAAATGCCCTTCAATATTGGTATTTTTGGAATCGAGATGTCGTTTAAAACCGGAAATCGATGTCCAACGCTTGGCAAAGTTACTTAAAATTTACTCTGCTACAACAAGACAGTTTGTATTTAAACATCGGTTAATTTGATGACCACCCTAATATTGACCTAATAAGTACCAAAGAAGGGATTTATTAAGCACAAAATCTTCACCGAAGAGACCAAACGTCTTAATATTAAGACATAAGTATTATTACTTTTTTTTAAATATGGCTTTAGGGTGGTCCTCTGAAAACCATCTTTTGGGTGTAACTTTTTTAATTAAAACTTCTCATCTTTGAAAGACAATTTACACCCAGTTATATTTAAGAAAATGAACAAAGTTCAGTTGATTTTATGGAAGTAAAAATACTGACTTATCTCAAATGTATATTTGAATTTAATTGAATAATAAACGTCCATTCAAATGCCGCCAAAATACATGTTTTATATTTGCCCCAACCAAAGATATTAATACTTGAAAAGGAAGTATTTTCATGAGCATGAGCATGATTGACCGCCCGAGGATGCAATTCCGTTATTGCCAGATCAGCTGTAATAACACCGAGAACCAATAGACGTTGCTTGGGACTACTTAGCAATCATCCTCCACGTGTTAATACTGGTGTTCTAAAACTAGACAATACCAGCGCCGGCCACGTCCGAATGCTGGTCAAGAAAGCAATGGGTAGGAATATGCTGACGTAATACTCGCTTTAATGAAAACCCAGAACACCTCTGCACTTCCACGAGAAATCACTGGGATGTTGGATAAAAGGCTTGGGATTGCAGCAGAATTGGTAAATGATATGCTGAACTGTTGTCTACCAGATGCATTAGCGCGAAGGAGTTTGGGTTCTAACCCACGGTATTTTGCTCAGTAAGCAAAATCGGTCGCCACTTGGCCACCGAGCTCCTTGTGTCACAAAATTGTTGATTTGAAAAGGGCGTATTTTCATAATAAAAACGTCTTGATCAGCAAAATAAATCGACGAGTTCAGCGCGGCAAAATTTGTGTCTTCAAAAGTTCTAAAGATTATCTCCAGACAACTTTGCTAAGAAATTTGAAATAAAACAAATAGAGCAAAAAACTGTTTTTTTTTAGAGACACTCTAAGTCAATTAAAAAAAAGCTCCAAATCAGTCAATTCAAAAGATACCAACAAGTTTTCTTAAACAAGTTGCATGAAATTAGCTGAGCAACAGCTTTGCCGAATAATGTATTTCTGTAGAATCATATTTTTTTGATACCTATAATAATCGGTTCCTGGCCGAATTTCGTAACTTTTCTATACTATGCGTTAATGGAGATTATGTCTAAGGTCTCAAAATATCAGCAATGTCCCAGAATTTACAAAATTTGTTAAACTCAAGATCATGACAATGACAATTACCCAATACGATACCACTGATAATCCCAAACAATTTCTATGCCACAGACTAGAGATGGGCGATCCGCTCATCAGCTCACTGATATCACAAGTCTAAACCATTCAATCCGCCACTTATAGCGAATCTTTTCAAAAAAGGACTCATTACTCCACTTTCGCATTGAACAACCACCGCGAAAACCAAGCTGTGCGCGTAATACAAAATTGCCTACTGATCGATACCATCAACGGAAAAAGCAAACTGCCAAGCGAAAACGAATGGGAGAGAGAGAGACATGTTACACGATTTTAAGTTTCTACTGATATTTACTATCCAATCTATTGACGTACTCGGCTTTAATAGCTGATGTTATGCCTCCAGCATTGCTCCCTCTTCTCTCATCATTCTCTGGGGCAAATAACCGAAAAGCGAAATGCAGCTCTCCAGCTCATCAGCTCAGCTCCGGATTAGAACCGGAGCTGTTTAGGATGACAGCTCTCGGCTCCGTTCCAGCTCTTGGGATCTGAGCTGATGATCGGGTTAATTGCTTTTGCGTGGATCTTTTTATCCCTTTCCAGAGAATAGTGAGAGAAATTCTGCTGGAGAAATAACATCAGCAATCTGCATTGGATAGCATAGCATAAGAAAATGCAGGCAAAAAAGTGTGCTCATATACTGTTTACGACTGTGAAATAGTTCTAGCGACGTTTCATCACTACCACATTTTGGCCTGTGGATTTGAAGACATACTTCAAATCTCCTCGCACATCGTATGGGTAGGCAAAAAAGGGTGCGTTTGACATGTACTGTCGCATTAATGGCCCTTCGTTCATTTTAAACTTCTATTCAATTTTCATACTGCCGTATGAACGTACTAACGGAACTGTCTACCTACCCTCTTCTAAGACCATTCTCTAGCCATTCATGTTAGATAGCATTTCCAACCAATTCTGAAAATCGCAAACTTCGCGTCTGAAGTAACTTAAAAACACTTTGAATGTAACGGTGAGATGTTTGCGAAGTTTCTGGACTCGAATGAGGACGAGTTCGACGAATTAGTATTCGTCCAGTAGGTAATGTCCCATGGTCATGCAACGGTGACTGCAGAATCAGCAGTACAATTTGAAGGGTCTCGTACTGGAAAATTACCGAACGTGGGGATTGACAACACAAATCGACTGCAGCAATCCGATCATTGGTTTACGGATCTCCTTCAGGTGATAAGAGAGTCGACTGGACGAACGTGTCTTCGGAGATTCTGCCAGACAGCTGAGAGCATCTTTAGTGGGAAATATCTGCGCTTTCTAACCCATGAGGATCCTTAGAGACTGTTGTGAATCGGAGAAAAGCGGGGCTCTTTGCTGAAGGTATACAAACTTTGCAGATGTTTTCGAAACTGCGCTTACGTTTTTGGAGCTCCGCCGAAATTATTGAAACTTTTCTTATGTTTTCGGCTAACAACATTTACACTTCGATCAAGTTTTTGAAACCTTGTCCCAATTTATGGAACTTTGCTGAATTTCTTGAACCTTCGCTGGAGCTCTCGGAACTTGTCCCAAGCACTTGAACTTCTCAGAGTTTCTCCGAAAATCTTGGAATGTCTCCGAGGTTCATGGAGCTTCGCTGAAGTGTTTGGAGTGCCACTGCAATTTTTAAAACTTTACCCAAGAACCTGGAACTTTTTTGAAGTTTTAAAAACTTTGCTAAATTCATTGGAGCTTATCTCAAGAACTTGAACTGCTCTCTAGATTACTCCAAAGTTCTCGGAATTTCGCCGCAGTTATATTTTTTCCGAAGTTCTCGGAATTTCTCTGAAGTTTTCCGGGCTTATTTCAGGTCTCTCTTGGACCTACGCTAAATTTATTTGAGCTATGGCAAAACTATTTGAACCAGTGTTGGGAAATCTCACCAACGAACAAGATCACGCTTGATTTTCGAGGACAAAAACCAACAAGTAAACAACTGCGGTTGATATTGCAAGCTGTGATATCGCAGCTCGGAAAATCAAGCTAACAAAACTCACCAAACTGTGGTGAGATTGAGTTTCGTGATGTTTGCTTTACACCCGAACGCAATTGAAACTTCCATAACGGCTGGTAGCAGTCGCTTCGTGTCTGTCTTCAGTGAAAAGAAAAAAAGAGATAGCATTCTTATACCTTCTCTTTCTAAGAAAACGAGGTGCAACGGAATCATTTTTGGGTCGATTCAACTCTCAGCTTCGATTTTGCACGTTGTGAATAGTCTCGCGATATCAGAGGAGCTTGTAAAATCAATATCAAGCTTGATATTTTGCTCCAATTTCACGCGTGATATTGAGAGCGGGAAAATATCAATGTGCTAATGATTATGCCATCACTGATTTGAACTATACTGAAGATATGTGTATGAACTTTGCTGATGTTTTTGGAACTTCCCAGAAATTTTTGAATCTTCACCGAAGTTTTCGAAAATTCTCCAAAAATCTTGGAAAAGTTTTGAGAATTTTGGATAAGTTCACATTATAAGCTAGAAGCATGTACAAGAAATTCTGCAAAATGCCTTAATAGGGAAAATGGCTCTAATGTTGGCCTATGGATCTAAGATTGGGCTCATGGCTAAAATTCTGCTATTTATAAATTTTATGTAGATGAACGTGTCATCGTGTCGGGTACTAATGGATATTTTTGGTCACTATTGAAAATTTAGTCGATTGCTGAATTTATGTATGGGTCCAAATTAGGGGCATTTAGGCCGATATTACATCCTTTCCCCTACGTCAACAAAGTTCCAAATATTTCATAAAAGTTCCTTAAATTTCAGAAGTTACAAAAATTTTAGAGAAGTTAGCAAAAATTCAGCTAAGTTCGTACATCATTTCCAGAGTTCAAATATTTTAAGCAAACCTCCAAAAAAACTCAGTCCTGGTTCAAGAGCTTCAGCGAAATGTTAAGATAAGCTCCGAAAATCTCAGCAAAGTTCAAAGATATTCCAAACATTTCAGCAAAATTCAAGACACTTCAGCGAAGTTCTAAGAACTTGAGATAAGCTCTGAGAAGTTCGGAGATATTCCGAGAACTTTGGAAAAGTTCTGAGTGCTTTGAAGTTCTTCAAGCACTTGTGATTAGCTCCAAAAAGTTCTGCAAATCTTCAAGAACGTCAGTAACGTTCTAAAAAATTCAGTGAAGATTAAAAAAAATCCTGAAAAGTCCAAGAATTTCAGAAAAGCTTTAAAAAAATCAGTGAAGTTTCAAATATTTTATTTAAGTTCATACATGTTTACCAAAGTTCCTAAATCGTCACCAAAATTCAAATATCTTCAATAAAGATTCTAGAAATTTAGCAAAGCTTCAACGAAGTTTGAACAACTTTAGTTCCGAAAATTTCAAACAATTTCAACGAAGTTTCAAAAATTTCAGTGAAGTTTCAAACATTTCAACAAAATTCATTTGTTGATAAATGCCACCTGCCTTTTGTATACTACTTATAGCACCGACATACCGACATGCAACTTAAGCTCATCTTTTGTTCGAAAATCTATAACGACCAATTCAAATTGTACAGCGATCCAATCTGTCAAAACCATAGAATGTTTTATCTGAACACGAACCCACTCATACATTTTGCACGCGTTTTCGTGGCTTATGTCACTACGGAGATTTGAGTAGAAATATCATGGTAATTTCTATAGTCGTTCCCCAAGTAACAATTTTGGTTTTATAAGGGTTCTGGGGACCGTGATTTAGACTTGTAGCACAGACAAGCAGACGTAACTCTTTGAAAAAGTTTTTCTTGAAAACATAGTATCTCAAAACATAGGACCTCAGTAGCGACATCTTTCAGGCTTCTCGCGGAAAACAAGCTTACTCGCTAACTCGCAAACAATATTGCATAAAAGTTCTATAGAATGTATAGAAACGTCAAAGTGATCCGATGCCAGCGCTGCGGCGAGTAGTTCGCGGAACTGATAATATTCAAATCAACCGTTAAATGCGTGAACGAAGATACACAATCAAGAGTTACGTCTGTTTGTCTGTGCTTGTAGCATGCTTTAGAACCTCGATAAGACTTGCAATGTTACTTGGGTCATGTCGGTTTGTCGGTGCTAGTAGTTTCGGATTGGCTGAAATGCTGTTTTCAGTCAGTGCAATTTTTTTCAAGTTTTCTGCTGTCTGATTTGGCCCAAAAATCGAACCTTAAGACACATCAAGCCCCGGGACGGGACTTGACAATCAAGCTTCTCACTCTTCCTAATGTATTTGATAAATGTCCTTCAAAAATGAGTGCATAGTGTTAGACGGAGTTGATCACTGATGCCAGGATTGCAGAATGATTTTCATATTTTAATTTGGATTTGATTCGGAGCTTTTACCGCAGTTAAGCCACCGATGATAAACCGACATGAATGACCATAGCAAAAACAATAAAATTTCTAATCAAAGCACACTACTGACATCTGGCTCCGTGTTCGCCGGAAATATTTAGCTAATCCATAAACACGCATGCAAAAGTTATGAATTGGTTCGTGTCTGATCTATTCTGGACAAATTATTTTTTATCTAGATCAAAAACTCCTATGGTTTTGACAGTTCGGATCACTGCAAATTTAAATCGTGTCGGTTTGTCGGTGGTTAAGCACCTTGTACATCGTTTTTGCTTAACACAATAAAAACAACCATCATAAAACCTTAAGTCCCAGATTTATTCTAATTTTGCCAAAAATTACTCTAAAGTTTGATTTATTGATTTACAGTCGGAGAAATCCATTTTATCGGATTCATCCGATATAATCGTGCTTAAATCTCTAAAAACAGATAATATGGATTTTTATCGGTCACATCTCAAATATTGGGTCACATCTCTATAAGTATAATGACAGGTAACGATGACAGTCGTTTGTTTATAAGAAAGGAACGTCGTGAAATCTTAACCAACAATTCAAAACAGGCGGATCAGCTTTTGCAATCAAATCTTGTAATGCTCTTTTCTCGCAGATCGAAGCTCGTCTTGCCAAATCAACAACACCGTCGGCTAGGGAAAATTTTATCCTATCCGATGGTGGAATTGGTTTGCGTAGGTGTGCTTCAGTTTGCAAGATAAGGTCATTAGAAGTTTGCTGATCCACCCTTTAGTATTGTTGGCTGATAAATCTGTTCGAAAATCGTTTGTTCAAATTGCCTGATGATGGCTGAGATGCCCTATCACTTAAAGTGTTCTAGAGCACACACACAAATTTCGTACACAGTTGTGACATCGCTCATGAAATTGGAACATTACCTGTTTGCTCTTGAAATGTTAAGGTGATAGTATAGTATAGTCACGAATGGGAATTCTAGGATATCTCCAAGGTCATTACTGATTTCCATTACTACCTCAACAGACTTCACTAAATGTCAGGCATCCGGTGAAGATCAGCATCTATCGTTTGGTCTTGGGCTCGGTCTTGGGTTTGCAACAATCACAAAGCAGGTGCTCAAGAAAGTGACAGTTCACATCTCAAAATACACTAAAGAAAACATCACCATAATGCTCGATAATTCTACCACATCCAAGATTATCGATGATTAGTGTATGAAATCGGATAATATCGACAGGTGCTTGTTATTATTCATTACGACTCCAATGTATCTTAAAAAATCGAAATTTTGAAGCAAACTTATAGAAATCCGTTATATGAAATGTAAAGCGGATTACTTTCGTCCCCCTTGCCATAAACAAACAACAATATTCATCGCTTAAAACACGCCATGCACTCCATTTTTTAACTTTCCGTTACCAATTAACAACGCCATTGACGTTAACATTAATTCCGGCATATCTGTCAGCCAGATTGATGTTATACCTCTGTCCTTTTTATTTCACGATTGCTACTGTCAAATCGACCAATCAGCAACTGGCTCGGATTTGACTCACTCATTTTGCAGAAGAATTTTAGTTCTAGCCGAATTGCACACGGAACAATCGAAACCCAAAAATGACCGCGAGACGTTTCACTTTGTTTTTCACAAACGTTGGATCGGGTTGCCACATAAGCCACCCGCTTTCACCAAAAAGGTTTGTTCCCACTTCCCAACCTGTTTGGCAACTACCAGTGCGGTAAACCGGTGAACACCAAGGGGGGGAGGTGGCTGACAAATACGAACAATCGTCGCCTACCTCGCATGCCTCGCATAACTGGTTCCAAACGTAAATAAGCCATAAGAAACCTACAGCGAATGTTTACGTTTGGAGCCAGTTTCATACAAGAATGATCAGTAGGCTGATTTGACAGCACGTCCCCCCCCAGGTGAACACCATGGTTACCATGGAGACGTAAATTGTGATTAGCCCCGGTCCTTTTCAAATTGTATCATTATTTATGAACGGCCTTATATTTGAAATGACGTTTCACATTCATCTAGTGATGTCCGATTTCCATTTGAATAATTGTTTAATCGATTATCGAACCGAAAAGTAAACTATTTATAATCGGTTAGATCATGCCGATATAAGCATTAACATCTCCACAGGATCATCACCGATCGTTTCAAACATGTGCTGCACTCTCATTGGTGGAAAAATGGCAGCACAGCGAACAAAAAATAATCGATTAGTTGTTAATCGAGTAATTAAAAAATGGGACACCTCTGATTTTGGTGTGATTGTTTTGATAAAAATGAGCGCAAAATTTCATCTCTTCCAGCAAAACCACAAAATTACCTTGAATACGGGGGGTTCTCATTGGATGAAAGGGACCGTGAAAGAAGACACTAAAATAGAAAGTTTTTCTTCCGGCAGTTTCATCTTAGTATTCATCTTTGGTGCGGTGTCTTGTTATGATGGTTATTGCTAAATTGTG
This sequence comes from Ochlerotatus camptorhynchus, assembly GCF_037179485.1. Taxonomy (NCBI): domain Eukaryota; kingdom Metazoa; phylum Arthropoda; class Insecta; order Diptera; family Culicidae; genus Ochlerotatus; species Ochlerotatus camptorhynchus. The sequence continues at coordinate 395,006 of NW_027040593.1, read as the reverse complement.
TTGTAAAACTCGCCCATCGCGGGGGTCATTTTCGCCACCCCCTACCTCGCTACGTCTCTGGTCGGAAAGTAAACATTTCTCAAACCCCGAAAGTCCAAAGGACTCAAAACCGGACATTCCCAACCTTCGCCACTGGAATCTACGGGGGGGTAGTCCCATAAGTGGAGTTCCATCAATTGAAACTGGGATTAACGTTTAGCCTCATTAGAAATGCTACTTCAGAGTACCCATCAAACTCAAATCGTTTAATCCTTCTCGTACCTACTCAAGAATCTACACCACCGCTATGCCTTCTCCGACGGACGTTATCACTCACTGTCGTTGTAAAGCCATCAGGGGAATCTTCCATCAATATGCAATGAATTGCAGTTTCACTATCGGATAGTTCAAACGCTAATCCATATATAACGAAGCATTGAAACCGGCTTATCTGTCCGCATTGTAGGAAACAACAACACCGACTGGTGTGTTCTAGTTTTACGAACAACCCGGAGCAAATAAAAGGGCGACGCTTTTGCTAGCACGACAGCGCTACTGTAGTGGAAATTTAACGTCGCTTCGGTACCGGTTACTATCGTTCGATAAAACCATGACTCCGAACCTTCCGGACAGTGTGATTCCGGTTGTAAGCATCGCCCAGCCTGTCCCGGTGGCAGCGGCAAAACCAACCACCTCCAAGAAGAACGGTATGAATCGCGTGACATGTGCAGTTTAATGCGTATCGATCTACGTGATTTGAATTTGTTGACCCGACCTTCACGCGTCGTCCGCTAACGGATCGCGAACAAACATAACTGTTGACTAATTATGAATTCATTCTCTGCCCGTTTCAGATGCGGAAGAAGACTACTCCGAGGAACTACCGCAGCTGAGAGAGCTCGTGGCCAGTAAGTTCCGCAATGGATGTTGCAGCACAAAGTTGGTCAAGAAGCGGTTCCCGATCCTGTCGTGGTTGCCGAACTACAACCGGCAGTACTTTGTGGAAGACATCGTAGCGGGGCTGACCGTGGGCCTGACTGTCATTCCGCAGGGAATCGCCTACGCTGTGGTGGCCGGGCTGGAACCGCAGTACGGCCTGTACTCGGCTTTCATGGGATGCTTTGTGTACTTTATTTTCGGCAGCTGCAAGGACATTACGATCGGGCCAACCGCGATCATGTCGCTGATGGTGCAGATTCACGTGGCTAATTTGGGACCGGCATTTGCGGTACTGTCGGCGTTTTTGGCGGGTTGTATCATATTGGTACTGGGCTTACTGAATCTAGGTAAGCTTAACCGACTGAACACATTTTTCAGATTCTAATTTTCGTTCCAACCATTTCAGGTTTCCTGGTTCAGTTCATATCGATGCCGGTGACGGCCGGTTTCACCTCGGCTGCCGCCATCACCATCGCCAGCGGTCAGGTCAAGTCACTGCTGGGACTGCCGGGGAAATCCAACGAGTTCCTGGAATCGTGGGAAAACGTCATCCACAACATCCACCACACCCAGTTGTGGGATTCGGTTCTCGGAATCAGCACGATCGTGATCCTGTTGCTGATGATGCGGCTGAAAAATCTTGAAGGCCGACTGAAATCGGTCGGCAAGTATCTCTCGCTGTCGCGCAATGCCATCGTCGTGATCGGTGGCACCATACTGGCTTACTTACTCAGTACGGACGGAGAGGCCCCCTTCCAGTTGACTGGTAAGTTTGCACATATCCTCCCAGAGGAAGACCCCATTTACACATTCCGAACCATTTCAGGTAACGTCACGTCCGGCCTTCCCCCCGTGCAGCTCCCACCGTTCTCTACGGTAGTCAACGATCAAACCTACAGCTTCACGCAGATGATCTCCGAGCTGGGAACGTCCGTCATCGCGTTGCCCTTGATTGCCATCCTGGAAAGCATAGCCATCGGCAAGGCATTCTCCAAAGGCAAGTCCATCGATGCCACGCAGGAAATGATTGCCCTTGGGCTGTGCAACATAGCCGGATCGTTCTTCGCTTCGATGCCAGTAACCGGATCGTTTACCCGATCAGCGGTCAATAACAGTAGCGGCGTGCGGACACCAGCCGGTGGTGTAACCACCGGAATCGTGGTCCTACTAGCACTGGGTCTCCTGGGCGGCACTTTCTTCTACATTCCGAAAACCGTCCTGGCTGCGGTCATCATCGCCGCCATGTTCTTCATGGTGGAATTCCATGCGGCGGCGGAAATTTGGCGCACGAAGAAGATCGACATCATCCCCTTCTTCGTTACCCTGATCACCTGTCTCGTTCTTGGCCTAGAATACGGCATGGTCATCGGAATCGGCGTCAACATGTGCTTTGTCCTCTATCAGACCTCTCGCCCGACGATCACCCAGCGGGTGCAGAGAGTAGGCAGAATCGATATGCTGGTCGTCGCACCGGATCAAAGCCTAGTCTACTCCTCCGCTGAGTACCTGAAGGCACGCGTCGTCAAACTCTCCCAGCAGAACCTGGTCGAGGTAGTCATCATCGATGGTTCCGCCGTCAACTACATCGATTCAACGGTGGCCAAGATTCTTGCCAGCATCGTCGAGGACCTGAAAGTACAGGAGCGTCCGGTTGTGTTCTGGAACTGGCAGCGGCCGGTGCAGCATACGGCCTTCCGACTGGATGCGGAGTTGTTTGTGCCACTTTTCAAGACCGGTGACTCGCTGGAAGAGATTGCCAAGTGCTGGACGCTGGACAATCGATTCATCGCGGCTTAAGATTGATTTGCGAATGGTAAGCACCTAAGTACGTTGTGATAGAGAGCCCGGTATGGGTTCGTTAGTAAATTATTATCAGGATTTTTCTTAAGCCAACAGTTCTTAAGATAGGTTTTTAGGGTTGAATCGAAAGACAAAAACAAAAGGTATTATCAATAAACACTGACTTGTGTGTGCCTACATAGGTGATGATAGATAGTAAATGGTTTCATATGCTATGCAGAGCCGGTAGGAATAAAGTTGATTCGCAAGCGTGGCACAGCGGTGCGAATGCTAGTCAAACTTGTAACAGGTTGTCTATAGATGGTGGTCTTTTTTATGCCGAAATTATCATGGGAGGTAGATTTAGATGACACACTCAGGATGGGCGCAGCTGAAATGAGAATACGATCCCTTGGCCAAAACAGGACGTCAAGAACAGCAACATTTAGGTATGCCAGAAGGAGGAATTAAGATGCAGTGGAAATTCAATGCCCATCGACTGAACTAACGACTTATTAGGACGATCACGCAGAGGTTGGGATCACAGTAGGCATTGGTTGTCAGGATAAGTTCATTTGTTTACATTATGGCTTCACCGGAGCAAGCACGTCGCGATTCGATCCTGCACGCTCGATACAAAAACCCCGGTCTATTCGCTCCTGGCAGTTTTCGATCAAATTCCATAACAGTAATCTTATAACTCGGTTGACCGGCAGAGTGCCCTGGAAGAATGTAAAATCAAAAAGAAGTCGAAATTTACCCAATAAGTTCCTTGTTTGACAAGCAATCTGCAGTTGTGGGCTGAAAAGCGAAACTTTCGTTACTTCTATGAACATGAACCAGCAAATTTACCAGGAGTGCCTACGGAAGAGATTACTGCCTTTTCTGTAGCACAATGAGGGGGATTGCCTATTCTGGCCGGAGTTGGCAAGCTGCCACTACTCAAATTCCACCAAGCAGTGGTACAGCGAGAAAATGACGTCACAGTAGTTCCCAAGGAGATGAATCCGGCCAATAATCCGGAACTAAGTCCAATTGAGAAATACTGGTTAAAATTGTGAAGCACATACTGAAGAAAAAATGTGGAACTTCAAATGACCTGAAGAATTTCAAGCGGAAATGGAATTTGGCAGCCAAACAAGTGGATACAGGGCTCATGCAAAAGATGATGGGCCGTGTAGGAAGAAAAGTTCGAGCAGAGGTCTATGTTTTTTTTTAAATCTTTAGTATTGAGATGTTTAGCATCTTCTTCTTTGACTTTATTACGTCGCCACTGGGACTTTACACCGGTTCTCAACTTAGTGTCTTTTGAGCACTTCAACAGTTGTTAATTGAGAGCTTTCTAGGCCTGTACCATTTTTACATTAGTATGTATTGTGTGGCAAGTACAATCATATTCAACCCGAAAAATCCCTACTTAGGACCGGACGGAGAATCGTGGCCCTTTCTGAACTTTTTAGAGCAGTTCCATGAGAAAATACGAGGAGCAGCCCGGTAAAGCCCTCATGGAGCGAATAGTCTCGACAGAACTGACAATATGAAATAGTGATCGGGTGGAAGCGAGGCGATAGATTCTAGCGTATAATGTATATCAGCCAGCTCAGCTACATATACGGAACAGGGAGCTTGAAGCTTTCGAGAGCCGCTATGAACTTTCTTATAAACACCACAACCAGCGGATGCCTCTATTAGTGATCCATCTGTGAATCAACTTGGCCAAAATATATAAATCAAAATTAACTGAATTTCCGAATTCGGAGAAGCACACGCGATGTGGATTATGTTGTGAAGGGCTCACATCCTGTGTTATGCACACGTAGCACAACGTCATGAAACGAGTTGGAGGATTAAGCTCAAGAAGCTTTTCAAAAATCTCGATTACCAAGGACTTCATAACTTCACACCGGATGGGGTGAGGCTCAATTTCGAAAACCGATCCGTGAGTGGCAACATCTTATGAGTCAGTGCGAGTGCATGCATCCTGGCTTGGGTATTGCACGTTTGTCATTGACGCACGACAAGATACATTAAAACATGGTCAACATGGAAAGTTCTCGTCAAACAACAATTTCTTGTCGCACGACAAGATCATCACGACGAAATCAAGAACCCATCCAGTCACGGCTCTCTACTCTAGTCCTATGTCACTCATACTGTTCCCTGTGGTAAAGTATGACAGGTCACACTCTCGGTCCTGAGCTCAACACAACTTTATACCCCAAATCAAACCTATTCGTTCATGACCGAATGTATGGGTTCTGTTTCTTTTCTTTTGTCAACGAACCAAATTTAAAATATCATTTTTTAGTAAATAGGAGCATTACGAAAAGAATCCATCCATTCTAAATACGGACGCCGGAATAATCCACCAAATGGTTCAGAGCCTAAATACCCTACAGTATGGGTATTTTTGGAATCAGAGTGACGTCTAGAGACCGAATATCGTTGTTCGACGCCATTCTGAAATCCAAGATGGTGGTCACAAGTTTCAGAAAAAGTCGGAAAAACGATGAGTATTTTCGGAATCAGGATGACGTATACAAATCTAAAATGGATGTCTTGATATCCAAAACGGCAGCATCCAGTTACAGGAAAAGTTGGAAACACCACAGACAAACAGACGGAACTCTTTCTTCTCAATCAAATATACATTCTATCGAACTTGTATACAACATTGTTTAAGACTCGGCAAGTAAGCTTTTTTCCCCGAATAATTCCAGAAATGTTGTTAGTGAGTTCCGTAACGATGGTAACGATACATTTAAGGATTTTTTTTTATTTAGAGTGTACGTCTATCTTTCGGTGGAAATACTGTCAATTACCCCCTTAATATGGGCATTTTCGAAATGGGGACGATATTAGGAGGCCAAAACCGATGTCCAACGCAATTTTGAAATCTAAGATGGCAGCCAAATACCCTAAAATAGACGGAAAATCGATGTCTGACGCCATTTTTGGAATCCGGCATTTTGGCATTCCGATTTTCGGAATCTACTCTTCGTCCTCGTTTCGAAGATATCCATATTATTGGGTATTTGATGGCCGCCATCTTCGATTCAAAAATGGCATCAGGCATCGATTTTCGGGATGCACGCGTCGTACCTGTTCCGAAAATAACCATAATGTAGGGTATTTTATAGTTTTTTTTTCAGAATCTGAGAGCCGCCATCATGGATTACAAAATGATGTCAGACATCGTTTTCCCACATCTACAATGCCTATAATTGCATATCACAGACCCATGTGCATTTTCGTCTATTTTATGATAATAACGCTATCGATTGGCATCTACTTTAAATAATACTACGTGATAAAACCACCGACAAACGGACATGACCCTTAATTCTGACTTATGCCCGAAAATCGTAAACGGGCGAATTTAAATGTGCAGTGATCCGAACTGTCAAAACCTTAGAATTTATTGATCTAGATAAAATAATTTGTCCAGAATAGATCAGACATGAACCAGTTCATAACTTTTGCATGCGGGTTCATGGCTTAGCTAAATGATTTCTATATGGGGGTACACTTTGTGAAAACCAAAAAAGGAACATGTAACAAAATTATGAAAGATTTTGAACGTTAATAACTCAGCTGCCCCTGGACCAATTTCAATAATTTTCTAACCAATCGATCAGAAATATTTCTACGCATCTGTTAAAATTAAGACTTTATCACGTTTAAAAATGTCACGATTGAAAATTGCACTAATGTGCAACTGTTAATTAAAATTATTACCTATTGCCTGCGAAAAGTGATTTCCCTAACACAGATTTCAAAGTTGAAATCCATCCGGTCTCACCAAACGGTGGTTATTCAATCACCGCGTGGTGAGTGGTGATGTTCTCCAGTACACAACGAAAGGCTCCCCGCAAGCAGCTAGCTATCAAGGCTGCCCACAACCGCTGATCGGATTCAGTTTCAATCGCCCTGTGTGGTGGTATCCGGTCCTCGGCATCAGCAGCAGCAGCAGTGCTTTCGGCGCGTGGCACAGTAGCGGGCCTCCATACAAAGGTCGGACAAAAACTCATATGTTATCCGAAATGGCTAAAACTCACAGGTTAAGATGATTTTGGTATCCTGAATGTATTTTTGATATGAAACTTTTCATATATTTTGGTTTTATTATATTAGGGTGGTTCTAAATTATGAAAATCAGCTCATTTTGGGTTAAGTAAAAAGTAATCAATAATAAGCTATCACGATGTGTTAGTTGAATGGAGATTTTGATTAAAAGGGTTATTAGGGGGTTTTGAAATCATTATTGATATTGAAATTAACTTTACTTGTGTATTTTTTGCTCTTTGGACCACCCCAAAATCTATAAAATCATATAAATTATTAAAAAAGTTCGATTACCTACGTTTTTCATTCAATGGATCGATTCAGCTATACACACATGTTAGCTGACAAAACTGATTGGTATTCTTAGGGACCGTCCATAAACCACGTGACGTTTTTAAGGTGCGAACTCAGAGCTAAGTTAATGCTGAAGTTGATGTTACATAAGGATTCATTTCTTTTACGATTTACAATGGGATCAGATAGTCTCAAAATGTGAACTGTCCCTTACCAATCTCATTTCAACGCTTTCATACATGCTCCTCTGAGTGTGGGCTATAATATACATTGATCTTTTTTCTCACTTGTCGAAGAGATACCATACAGCGCGCTGCAGCGAACAAAAGAATGATGATACCTCATCTCATTTTACTTGTCGAAAGTGAAACAAATGTCAATACACATTCGCAATACCGAACGGAGTTGCTGATAAACAATCATCAGTGATCGGTGATCATATTGATAAAAAGTAGAGTTCCAGCAAATACTTTCAAATTGTTAATCACTCTTTGTGTGGTTTAGTGGAAATGTGCTCTAAGAAAAACGGTATAGATAACACACAATGAAATTTCTAGTTATATTAGGAGTAATATTTGTTTATATTTTATAGAAGTTTACTTAAAAAGAAAAGACGTATTGGAGGGTGCTCTGAACTGTACACACTTAAAAAAAAATCATGTAAATTTAGGTGCTCTGAGACTGACATATACGAGCGTCATTTTTGACATAAAATTGAGTCGTAATAGACGCAAAACTCAGCTCAATCAAACGAACTTTTCATCGAGTACCGAAGTTTTCAGTCTCGGAGCACTTAATTTTACATTACATGTTTGTTTACATCTCATCCTTTATGTCAAAGATGGATTCCGTCACGTGTAAAATTAGGTATTTCTAAGTGTGTAGCGATGTGCGTGTAGAGCAGAAACCCAAAGCTGTCGACCAATATGTGTCGCTATATGTTGGATGTGCGGTAGAAGCATAGAGGTAACTCTAAGACTAGAAGGTCCCGAAATAACGTGCTCAACTTTTTGGCTCAGCTCTGGTACTCTCTTCGGTCCCAAGCTAATCGATTCACCCCTCGAAACATAGGAAATTCCACTAACCCCTCATTTTATCTGTCAAACTTTCATAGCGAATCAAAACAAACATTCTGCAGTCCTAGAATATTGACTAGAATGGGGTACGTTAATCGTTTGCTTGGGACCAATAGGCTAGTCAAGTAGTGAGCCAATTTAAAATCGTTAGTTTCGTATTGATTGTTGGTAGAAGGTCGTGATGAGATCGTTTCCAAGCTTTTTAAGGAGTTTCAACGAAGATGGCAGAGTGCGAATCGAAAAAAGGATCAGTTTTTGAAGACCAATGAGCAATGGTTTGTAGTTATTGTTTCTTGTTTTTTACGGTTGATTATTTTTTGCTTTTATTTAATTTCTTAGGTTAGAAGAGTTCGTCGTTTTTGGTGAAGCAACATCATCTTCAACAATGCGGAATGTAGGTGGTCGTCCTTCAAAAGATTTTGAAGACGTTTGTGATCGAACCAAGCGGCGAAAAACAGAAGTGTTGCGTAAATCATTTACTCCGCAAGAACTGAAATTTGCTGCAGGAATGGCTTTGCAAGCAGAAGGAAATGCGGAATTGGCTTCGTTACTAAAGAAAGGCACCTGCACGACAAGCATTCCGATTGAGCATGCTTTGGCAATATATGTCGACGCAAAACTTTCGAAAAGAAGATACAATATCATTCGCGCACCCGTTAAAATTTTGTATCCATCTTATGAAAAAATATTTTCTTCGAAAAATGAGTGCTTTCCATCACTTGAGCACTTTGAAATTACGGAGACTGTATGTAACATTCAATTACAAGCATTGCTGAACCACACTTGCTCTCGGTTGATTGTACTTGTTAAAGCTAAATTTGAAAATCTAGTTCGTGAAGGTTTCAACGATTTCAGCCTTTTACTAAAATGGGGCTGTGATGGAAGTTCTGGTTTTAACGAATACAAGCAAAAATTTATGGATCCTAGCTGCTCCGACGCTCACATTTTTTTAACATCGGTGGTACCATTAAGAATAATTACCGACCGGAAAGTATTTTGGGATAACCCTCGATCGTCCTCTACGCGATACTGTCGCCCTGTTTCATTGAAATTTGCAAAAGAAACTGTCCAGTTAACAAAACAAGAATTTGAGCGCATGAATGACGAAATTTCTAATTTAGAACCATTCGAATTAGAAATTTCAGGCATCAAGATGTTAATCACATTTTATCTTATGTTAACTATGATTGATGGAAAGACTGTTAACGCCATCACCAATACAAAATCTTCTCAGAGATGCTACCTTTGCTATGCTACGAGTTTTAATTTTAACGACATTGAAGAAATGTTCAACAGAGCTATCATCTCGGATAATCTGGAGTAAGGTATGTGTAGCTTACATTGCTGGATCAGAACATTTGAGTGTCTGTTACATATAGCATACCGACTTAGCTTCCGAAAATGGATAAAAACTGCACATATGGAGGAGTACAACAATGCTAAAGCTCGAATTCAAAAAAGTTTCTTATAGCAACTTGGATTACACGTCGATAAGCCTCGTGCTAAATTTGGAAATAGCAACGATTTTTTTTAATTACTTTATTTGTACAGGCTCAATCGAATAAACTTTACAGAGCCGAGTTATCCTTTGCGTTACACATTATTACTGTTTTATATTTAAAGTTAAAGGAACTGGACCGAGTACTCGCGGTTATCTCGAAGTGAAATAGCAACGATGGTAAGATGGCATTTTATAAGACTGACTTTCTTTGATTTGCACGCTAGGATTCTTCAATATTAATACCTTTTACCTGTTAATATTCTAATCGTATCGTTCCTATTATCTACAGCTAACACCGCGAGACGTTTCTTCAAAAATGCTGAGATTTCATCTCAAATCACTGGAATTGATTTTGATCTTATCATTCGATTAAGAACGATTTTGCAAGCCGTTTCATCTGGAGAATCCGTTGACCCAGAAAAATTCCACCAATATGCAAAAGAGACAGCCAAACGCTATGCTTCTTTATATGGATGGAATAATATGCCTACAACGCTCCATAAGTTGCTTGTCCATGGGTATCAAATAATAAATAACGCATTGCTTCCCATTGGTCGTATTAGCTTGAGCTTGAGCTTGAGTTTGATTGACCGCCCACGGTTGCTACTCTGTTACTGCCAGATCAGCTGTAATTACACAGAGAACCAATAGACGATGCTTGGGACTAGCAATCATCCTCAATGTGTAAAAACTGGTGATCTTAAATTAGGCAATACCAGCGCCGGCCGCGCCCGAACACAGGTCAAGAAAGGAATGAGAAGGATTGTGTTGACATGACACTCGCTTTGATGGAAGCCGAGAACACCTCTACACTTCCACGAGGAATCACTGGGATGTTGGATAAGAGGGTTGGGTTTGCAGCAGGTTTCGTTTTGGTAAACGATAAGCTGAATTGATGTCCTAACGATCATATAACGCGAAGGAGCTTGGGACTAAACCCACGGTCTTCTGCTCAGTAAGCAAAAACGTTTGCCACTAGGCAGACGAGCACCTTTTTAATCACCGAGTTGCTGTTATTACCATGTAGTCATATTAACAAATAAAACGATTGACGAATCTTGAATGTGGATGGGCCTGAGATTAGACTCATGATGTTCTGCTCAGTAAGCAAAAACGGTTGCTCTAAGGCCACCGAGCCCCTCATATCACATAATACCGTTGCTCAAATTTGTGTATCCATTCAAACCCGGAACCAACGACAACAAAGAGTTTCGCAAAATACACGATACACAAGCAATTTTACCATAAATCCCTTTGATATGTAAGGACCTGGGACCGCGTTTTTCTGCTCAGTAAGCAGGCCACTGTAACCGACGATCTTTCAAATCCGAAAACTAAAAACTACGAAAAAGTACTTAGGCCTTCATTAAGTTCCACTTTCACGCGACGTTCAATGACAGGGTCCAGGATTACATCTGAAAAATCCAAATCTGGCCAACGCCCACCTAAACCTGTTCTAATCCACCTGAAATGACTAACGAATGAAAGACTTTGACTACCAAGCCATGCAATAGTCTCATTCCGTGCCTTATGGCAACTTGATGATTCTATTGCGCTCATCTTTTGGCACCACCCAGGGGAGACTTGGTCCTGTACCCAATGCTTAACTTATCTCCATTCCACTCAGCTACTCGCAATTTCTTGTGATATTATTATATGAGATAATTCAATGCAGACGTCTTTCCAAATTTGGCAGATCGACAGGTAATCGGTGAGTTACCACGATAGTTGCTATTCAACAACTCGACAACGTCCCATCGTCAACGTCTGCTATGAGAATTTCCCATTGCAGACGCCAAGGAAATGACGTCATCGAGCTATCGATCAACTACCCTGGTTATCGCCTGGTACCTTATAGCACGATGCTAGGAGGCGAACCGGAAGAATCGATGAGCTACCTCTCGCCCACATTGCTTCCCATTGGTCGTATGTCCGAAGAAGCCCAGGAAGCAATGAATAAAGAAATTAGGCAGCTAAGAGAGCATCACGCGTGGAAAGGTTCACGCAAGCAAACAATGAAAGATATATGTTGTGGATTGCTTGTTGCATCCGATCCCATTGTTTCAAGTTATCGCCATGGGCAAACGGTAGTGGCAGATGAATTGCCTAAAGAGGTGCAAGATTTGTTGATAGTTGAAGATTGCGATGAATAAATGTTTGTTTATAGAAATAAAAGTTAAATTTTAATATTTTTTTGGTGTCCCAAATTGATAACGTAATTGACTGTTTAAACGCTACTCAAACTGTTTATCAAAACTCTCAAATCACTTTTTTTCTGGAATGAAACCTCTCCAAAAATAAATGTCTTAACAAATAAAGGCTAAATCAACTTTAACTTTTGGGATTTCTGTTTCGCACAAATGTTCAGAAAAAGTCGCAGATAAGGTTCAAGGTCTTTCCTGAAGTTTGGAGAAGGTCAGGAATATTCTGAGATCTTGGTCAAATAGAGATAACTTGGTAAAAGTAATTATGGAACTTGGAAGAAGTTGATGAAGCTTTGTGGAATTTGAGAAAATTTTCAAGGATTAAATAAAACGGGCAATTCAAGGAACATTGGAGCAATTTTCCCGTTCCACTGAAATTGTTTAGTGGCAAATGCCACACGGCGAATGAGAACGACTCAAATTTCAGTTTAGCTAACTCATAAATCACATAAATTGCAGGAACTCAGCGATCAGTAAATTTGCCTCATGTTTTTCCAGGAAAAACTTTCCAAATATGAGACAAGTAAAGATGGGTTTCACTCAGTCTATTATTAGTACTACTCCTGGAATGAATAAAGTTTTCGTTAATTTTCCGGCAGATTTTTTAGGGTTTCCACAGGAAACCATGAGGCAAATTTACTCATCGCTGCGTACCTGCACTTTTGGCAATGATGAGTGAACTAAACTCTAATTTGGGTCGTTCTCATTCGCCGTCCACCTTCGCCATCTGCTGAGTACGGTGCTGGCAGTATCGAAATGTTTAGAAAAGTTAGATGCATATCGATGCACTTTGAATGCATTTAATAATTGGTATGACTTTTGATATGCGTTTCGGTTGTACGATATTTCACAGCAGCCCATTTCGAGGAAAAAAAATTGGCAGTATGTTAAAATCTGAATCAAACAATTTTAGGATAATTTTCCCTCTTTTGTACATGAGCGGTTCTTTCGAGGTTTTGGCTTAGATGTGGCTTAGGTTATTAACGTCTCTTTAAACTGTTCCCCTGGTAGAGGAGAATTTAGTTCATTCGAGACGGTATTCAAACAAGAGCTTTTTCATCATCGTCCTCTATTTGATCGCTTTCCCTCACACACCATTTCGAGGTTTTGGACCCAAACATCGTCAGTAGGATAAATTCATTCGTGATGCGGTTACTCGTTTGACGCCCGTTCAAGTCTCTCTTACGATGACGGAAGCGCAGCCCTAAACTGTTTCAATCACTGAAAGGAGAATTTCGGATTACAAAAACACTCGATGCCATACTTTTTATTAGGACATAACCATTAATTTATTCATCAATTGTCTTGAATCTCTCTTAACTGCACTAATCGGGACAGTTATTTACAAAATAGGACCACGAGAACAGAAAAAAAACATACGAAACGAAATTCTTTACAAAAAATAAGTCTACTTCGCTGTCTCTTTATATCGCTAATTTCTAAGACTCTCTTGCTCCTCAATCGTATTGGTCCATGCACGCTCATGTCATCCAGTTTGAATTGTTTTCAATAACGAAAATATTCACTTTTCTTCGCGTCACATTCCGCTCATCGTAATAATTCATCTATATAATTACAGTCACTTACCGTCGCTTAAGTAAATGACACACATGCCTAATGTCTAGCGAAAAATGTCGCTGCGTCACCCTCTAAAAAAAAATGCACATAAACACAAATTACAGGAAATCTATCGTCTTTTTCTCATCGTCTCGAAACAAACAAACAAAAAATCTTACATGGCTACAAAATGCGCTTCCTTATCACCTAGTAGGCCTATAGAAGAGATAATCGTCGAAAAATTTTCTACACACCGAATGAAATCTTCACGTCCGTTTCACACTACTTCTACATAAACTACGGCTTGCGATCACTGAGAAGAGTAAAAAAAAAATGAAAGCCTAACCTAACCTAATTCGAAAACAAAACTAGTAAGTCTCAATCAATGAGTTTGGAAGAACGAAACAAAATTTATCTAAAAAAAAAAAAGAAACGAGCATTCACTGTATCATCTGCAGGTAGCGATCCTCCTCGAAGTACGAGCTGAGGGAGGTGCTCATGTCGTTGATAACCAGATTCGAGGATGCAGCAGCAGCTGCGGCTGCTGCCGTTGGGGGAGGAGGTGGCGGCGCTGTCGTCGTTGCTGCTGTTGCCGTGGCACCGGTCGTTCCCGTAGGGTGGGTGCTGCTGCTGACCATGTCCGCCGCGGATTCCACCCAATTTTGGCAGTTTTGCACGTACTCCAGGGTGCGCTGGTAGGTGTCCGAACCCATGGTTCCGGGAGCCGCTGCCGCAGTAGCAGCTGCAGCTGCTGCAGGAGGAGAAGCTACCGTGGGGGTAGCGACGGTTGCGGTAGGAGCTGGAGGTTCACCGAAACCCGTGGGGGTCGACGGGAGGGGAGGAGTTTGCAGGCTGCTTTCCATGGGTTTCGGAGGGGCTTGGGATTGGGGTTGGCTAGGGGTGGAGGGTGATGGGTTGGCGGGATTGTTAACGGGAGGGGAAAGTTGGGATTGGCTGATGTCGCCGCACTGGATCTCCACGTCGACGGGATTGGGGGAGGTTTGCTGGGCGGGAGCTGGTTGCGTTTGTTGGCATGGGGCCGGGAAGGTGTTGGAGTTGAAGCTGAAGGGGTTTTTGTACTGTTGGGAGTTGGTGCTGGCTTGTGCGGTCGATGATCCGGACGGTTGGTTGATGTGCAGCGAGCCCTGCATCATCATCGCCAGGCAGCAGTGGTGTGCGCTCTGGTCCGTTCGGTGGAAGTAACCGATCAGGTTCGAGCAGGCGATTTGTCGGAGTTGCGGCGGTTGATTCAGAGGGAAGTTGCTGTTGTTGTTGTTGTTGTTGAAGTTTTGACCGTTGTTGTTGTTGTTGAAGTTCTGCATTTGGCACTGTACGGGAGGGGTGTTCGGTTGCTGCGGTTGCGGTTGAGGTCCGTAGTTGGATGGGGTCAGAGGACCTACGGCACTCTCGGCCGGCATCATCGGGGACATCATCTGGTGCTGCGGAGTCTGGGGAGACATCACGTTGCTCATCATGCTGCAGTCATCGTTGCTGTACTGGGACTGAGGACTCATCAGGACCTTGTTCAGTTTCGACTGCGGCTGGTTAAAACTGGCAGGTGGCTGCTGCTGGCGAGGTTGCATCCCGGAGTATCTCGGAGGGGAGTTTTCGGTTGGGTTCCACCCGGAACCTTCCGTTGGAGCAGTTGCCGAGTTCGGTGTGGACATTCCTTGTTGAACAGTGACCTTGCTTTCCTGGTCGGCAACCTGGTTCAAGTACTGCAACATCTCATCCGGAATGACCAGCTTGTTTTCGACCATTTCACCTTCTTCGACCTCATCCAGCACCACTTCCTGATTCGGGTGAAGCTTGTTGGTAGCTGGTGAGGGTATCTTGGCGGGAGCACCAGCGGTTGTCGCTGCTGCTCCGGACGTGATTGTACTGCTTTTCGGAACCGTGGAGCTTGGGCGTCCAACAAATCCTGGACCCGTGCCGTAGTGACCGGCGTGTTGGTTTCCGGTAACTGGCTCGGACATTCTCCTGTCCGTCTGGCCCAGCATCTGCTGCTGATGGTAGTAGCTTCCGCCGCTCATGTTGTTCGGAATCGAATGCCGTGAGCTTCCAGCCGCAGGATGATGGCTACCCATAGAGTTCTGGGTGGTGTTGAAGCGCTGCAGATGCGTTGAGATCAAATGCGAGGACGGAGGTGGTGGCAAACTTTGGCCACCATTTGTAGCGGTCGACATCGAACTGGACCTTCGCGAGCTGCCCGGTGAGATCGGATCGTAGAAGGACGAGTTGTAGTAACTGGTGGGGCGCATGGTCGAGATCGAGCTCTGCTGCGAGGCTTGACTGCTTCGCCGGCTAATGTCCGCCGATCGCATGCTGTAGTACGAACTGCTGGTTGTACTGTTGTTGCTGTCCCGTCGCAGTTGACCCGGATTGAGGTACGCGTTGGTCATCATCGTGTTGGTACAGACCGGGCCGGTCGGGGGCCGCAGGCTGCCCAGATCAGTCTGACAGTTCTTGGAGATCGGTGATGGTTGCGGAGGTGGAGTCGTTCCCGGTTCCATCTTGAGATCGGTGATCCGTCGGTTCAGTTCAATCAGACCAAAGTTCCGGTGGTTGTTGATCTCCGGGATGTTGGACAGTGGGTTGCTCATCAGAGATCCCTTGATGTTGATGCGGTTTTTGAAGCGATTCCTCGGGCCACTGCCGCGGGTTCCAGCCGTGGCAGTTGCCGCAGTGGGACCTCCCAGGTCAACCATTTCCCGCAGGACGTACGGCAAGTCGGCGACCTGTTGGGGGAAAGCAAACGGGTCAATAACGACGAGTTCAACACAATTTTCCGAAGCAAACTTACCTCAAGATCCTCATCGACGTAGGGCCACGCGGGATCGTCGATCGCTCCGAGACTTCCCAGCTGCATACTGCTCCCGTCGTAGTCATCGACCAACCCAGCGGTGAGGGCCGAAATCGACATCGGACTGTTGATCGGCGGTTGTCCCGGCGAGTGGGCGTCCGATTCCGACTTGATGCTCGGGCTGCTCATGCTCGTCGTCTTGCCGCTCTGCATGTCTTCGCTCCGGGGACTGCCGTCGAACATGTGATTGGATCCTTCGCCGTCGTCTCCGCCGTCCCCACCGCTGCCGTGGCCTCCGTGGCCGCTGCCTCCGCTGCCGCCGTGGTGATGGTGGTGATGATGCCCGTTGCCCTTGTGCTTCTTGTTGGCGTAGAACTCCGCCCCGTGAACCGTCTTGACGTGCTTCCGCAGCGAGCTGGGATCCGTGTAGCGCTTGGTGCAACCCGGGGCTTTGCAGACGTAGGGTTTCTGGAATGGGGTTTTTTTTTTTTTGGGTGGATGCTGTAGTGATTGTCTTCCTTGCTTGTCATCGGTCGTGTCGTGCTTGGTGTTCGGCAAATTGGTCCAAAGGGGATTATCTTGAAGCATGATTTGTGTGTAGCGTCTCGGGATTGTGGATGTGTTTTCAACATCCGGGGGATATTCTTTTGAAGGTGGGCGAGGTGATGACGGCGGGCATCGAGTGGAATTTCCAAGTGGGTTCTCCAAAATTCTATTTTACCTTTAAAATGGTACACATTTTCTTCAAAATGACGGAAGTTTTCAGTTTCCGGAGACTGTTTTTCGAGATAGTTTTAGAAACCAAAGTGATGGATATGTTTCATCATTGTTTTCATTTTGCAAGATGTTTTGTGGCGGGATTTTGACTGAAGTTTGACAAGTACAAGAATTATTATTTGTTAGCACTTCGAGATTGTTTTAAACCACAGGGCTTTAAAGCTCGTTCCATTTTGCCCTTGCCCCGGAGCTGTCAAATGATAGCTCAAACAGATAAGAAGAAGAAGATATTGGTTTAGAAACCAAAATGGTGGGTTCCTGCACATGGATCTAACCTCATTTCGTCTCTTTGCATTCGAAGTTTTCATTCACTCACCTCATTGCTGTGGGTCCGGTTCTGATGCTTGGCCCGGTCGGAAGCGTTGCTAAACGCCTTGCTGCAGCCCGGATACTCGCACGTGTACGGTTTCTCGCCCGTGTGCGACCTCAGATGCGTCTTCAGATTCTCCAGCCGGGAGTACGCCTTGCAGCAGCCTTCAAACTGTAAGTAGCCGAAGAAAAACCCTTCAATATCCCAGTTCCAACACCCGGACCAAGTAGATTGAAAACTTACCGTACACTTGTGGGGTTTTTCCCCCGTGTGCCTTCGCATGTGAACCACCAGCATGTACTGCGCCTTGAATGGTTTCTCGTCCCGGGAGCATTCCTCCCATCGGCACACGAACGATTTCTTATTCGCGTGGATGTGGTCGTTGTTGATGTGCTTCACCAGTTCGTCCTGGGTGTTGAACTCCAGCGAGCAGTCCCTCCAGTGGCAGTTGGTTTCAATGAAATCTCCCGGTTCATCCTTTGGATCGGTTGAGTCCACCTTGGAACCGCCCAGCCCGCAGCCACCGTCCATCATCGTGTGCATCGGACTCAGATTGAGTCCGGAGTGCGATCCTCCCGTCGTCCCGGTTCCCCCATTCATGTGGTGGTGATGATGATGGTGATGGTGGGTCGTCGAGGTCGCACCAGTTGAAATGCTGTTGGTACCGTTGGTCATGCCCTGCGTCGACGTCGGACTCAACTGATGGTTGGAGGTAATCATCGGGGAACCGTGCGGAGGACTCCCCTTGTGCATCGGAACGTTCTGGGACGGTTCCCGCTTGATGCGGGATTTCTTCTGCTGGGCATTAGTCGCACTGTCCGCCTCGACGCGGGCCACCTGATTCGTCGAGCTCGGCTGTTCCGGCTTCTTACTCGAGAGATCGGCGATTTGCTGCAATTCGGGGATTTCGTTAGAATAGTCCTATTTGGATTGGAATGTAGGGAGCTTACCTGCGGTTTACTGAGCGAATGTCCCGGATGCAGTGGGTGATGCGGTGGCAGCGAGAACATACTGGCCGTAGGAGGATGATGGCCGGGAAGCGTATGCAGGAACCCACTACTCCGAAGCAGATGCTGCAGATGCGGTGGCATTCCACCGTGGACGCCGAGTGCCGGTGCGAGGGCACTCGCCGACAGGTGACCGTACGATCCGCTGGCACTGCTGCTGCGCGAGGCATTCACCAGCGATGCCAGCGAATTGGGCGAATAGCGGATCATCGAGCTGATGTCGAACGAGTCCGAGTATGGCGACGTGGAGAGGGCACGCTTGCGGCTCACGCTGGCCCGTATGCTGCCCGGCCGGGGCGAGTTGAGCCGGTTGGCGGCATCGATGCTGAAGTGGAAGTCGGCACTGGCCAGCGAACTGGCCGGGTGCAGGTCGGCGATGGCGTTTCGTGCGTTGAAGTACTCCGAGGTGAGACCGAGGCCTGTGGGTGAAACAATAGGGTTCCTTTAATCGATGTGATTTTCATTATTGAATTGAAATAGGTTGCAATGGCGATTTGGGTGGGAGTTCCAATAACCAATGGCGGATGACGTTCGGCATGGTGAATTCATAATGGTAACATTTAACATTTTACATTTTAACACCGTTTGACATTTTCACTTAAATTCTTTAAAGATTATGTCCTACTTTCAACAGGTAGGTCACTCCGCACACCAATATTGGGTCAACATTTTTCTCAGTGTGCCGCTGGTGTGCCAATTGTGCCGGTCATAGAGCAAGCTGTGATTTTTTGTAAAATACGAATATAATGGTACATTTGGCAACGCGATATTTCTGACAGGTTGAATATTTTGGTTTTCAATCGCAATGTTGACATCGGTCTAGCAACAACTAAGGCGAGTTAGAGCGGTCTCAGTCGTCCAACAGGACACAACAAATAAAAAAAATCGAAGAGCAACCGGAAATGTCCCCGCATCGAAAACCGTTGGATGAGATGATTGAACGGCCCCGAAAATGTCGAATATCGTGCTCGATAAGGATTCTTTCTACCGACGAATAAAACGCCTCTACGCCAACTGGAAGGACCACTTCGCTGCAGACCCGGCTGCTGGGATACCAGCTAACCGATACGATTACGGTGCTGAGCAACAAGAAGAAGATCGATTTCTTGAGCAGATCGAGAAAGACGGTGAGGAGGGCACTCCGTGGGTGAAGCTGTTGGTTCGGGATAAGAACGACAAATACAAGGTCAATTTTGAAAAGCTTCTGGAGGCGATCAAGAGATCCAAGGATGGCAAACCGTTGAGCGTCTTCTCCAGGGACCACTTCCCGGGTGTATTCTGTGAATTGTGGCGAGCCTTCGTCAAGGGCAAGAGCTTCGATACGGTGGAAATCAGCGTCCCAATCGGGTACATCATGTGCTCCAAGGAGGACTCCGAGGTTATCTCCATCAATTAGGCTTGCATTCAGCGTTCAGTGCATTCAGCGATAAGAACCATCTGCACTTCGGATCGATCATCTGTGCTCTGGGTGCGCGTTACAAGCCTTACTGCTCCAATGTCGTCCGAACGTTGCTGGTCAATCCGACGGAAACGATTCAGAAGCACTACATCTTTCTGCTCAATCTGGAAGATGAACTGCTGAAGGTGATGATTCTGGGCAAGAAGCTCTCGGAGGTCACAGTTGCTGCCCTTCACCGCCATCAAAACACATTCATCGTTGCCCCAGTAGTTCGACTAAGAGTTCTTGATTAGCCAGTAATCTTCTCCTTTGAGTTTTCCGTATCAAACTGCCACCACTGCATGATCCAATCCATCAAAATTGTTCTTGCATTCCGGTTCGTAGTACACTCCATTTGCGTAGTAGATGAAAGACTTGTGACCGGCATCGATAGCAATCGACAGCCCTCGGAAACCTACATTTTGAATTAAAAAGTGAACCGAGAAGTGAATTGCTGGTAAGTTTCTATAATACACAGTCAAACAGGACGTAGTGTTGTGAACAACTTCAATGACAGCTGTCCAGCAGTGCTCCCATTTTATTTAATGAACAATCCAATACCTACGAGATTGTGCCGAAGGTGTGCCGAATCTACTTTCGGCACACTGTGCTGAGTGACTTACCCCTTGCCGACTTTACTAAATTTACTACTTAAATTTTGACAGTTTTGTGTGGTTTGTTTTGGCTCCCATTCGTTGTTCTCTCTTTTACTCAGAGAAAAAAAATGATTGGAACCAAAAAGTGAGGTTAAGTGCACTGATCTATAGTATACAGTTCAAAGCGAAGTAAAATTTGAAGCAAGTGAAAAATTTTGAAATTTCGCTAGCGAAATGGTTGTGAAAAAATGGTTGCTGTGGAGCTTTTTCCAATGTCCTCTTTTCGCAGTTCACAAGTTCACGTGAAACGAAATCGATCAGTTTACACCTTCGGTGAAGTGAAAATCTGACAGATGCGCTCTTTCTCGGAACGTCAACTTTTCGCTTAGAAGCTGTTCTTTTTGAAAAAGATGCGTTCCACAAAACTCGATTCCGCTGGATCGTATCGTGAACAGTTCTTCTAAGCGAATTGTGTTTTTCACGCAGGTGAAAAATGTAGTATTTTGTATGAGATTTTCATTTCGCTCATATCTCTATACAGGCCTTAAATGAGAAGTTTTCTGTGGATCAGCAGTGGAAAGACTAAACCACTCGTTCATGAAACATTAATCATCTAGGTACTAGTCAACAATAGTTAGAAATCAGTACCAAAGAGTGAATAATATCGACGACGACGCCGTCCTCTATCCGTCCCAATGCACTCGATCGCGTGATTTATAACGTCCCCCTACTAAACCTGTCAAAAAGGCCACAAGCTAAACAAACAAAAACCAGCGCTGAAAACAAAAGCAATTAAATCACCATGCATCCCGACACCTAATCAAGCACGAGTTTTGACAGTTTATATTCAATCCACAACCGCGGCCTTCCACCAACGAACCAACCATCATCGGCGATCGTTTGACATTTCCGACCCCTACCCAATGTTGCTCCTCGCAACCGCGTGTCACGCTCGTAAATAAACAATAAATTTGTTTGACTGCAGCAGTAGGAGGCAGTGTCTTACCCCTCTCTCTTTCTCTCTATTATAGATCACAGAGAACTCGCTGATGTCTTCTCTAAATGCGCGCACCCAACCCAGGAAGAGCTCGTAAAAGCGATTCCTTTTGCCTAACTGCCGCGACCGAGCCGAGAAGCGCTAAATATGTTATTCCATTAACCTGTGCACTACCCCTGCTCCTGCTCCTCCTAACCTCACTTTCCATCTTATTAATCCTAATACACACAATGTTTGGGGGGAACGACGACGACGACGACGACGACGACAACAACGATTATGCGTACCGCAAGCAAATGGGCCACATTAGTGCCCGCGCTCTCCGGACGGACTTTGGGAGAGGCGGTGGGGGAGAGTTATAAATAAGGCATGCTATGCGTTCTTCTTACAGAGACTTGAATGATGAAGACAACTTCCGTCGGACATAAAATCCAATGGGCGACCCCTCGGCGTTGAACAAATGGGAGCAAGCAGCGATTGCGCTCGGTTGAGTTGAGAAATTCAAATATTGTTTTGAGAAACTAATAAAACCCCGTTCCTCCAGCGACGGACGAGCGGAGGTGCAACAGCAACAAACAGTAACGGCGCGCGTATGACAAGAATCTAAAAACAATAACAAAACAAGCAGCCAGAATGGGAAAAATTAGTATAAAACGTAGTTGGCTTGCATGCTGACGACGACGGCGCTGCTGCTGGAACGCGCGTGACTATTTATAATTTGATCACGTCCGAAACGTTAGCTACCGGACTCGTGGGACTGCATGGACCGATGATGGTAGCTTTCCTATGATGCAGTGCGAAAAGTGGGGGCGACGACGACGGCGACGCTGAAGACACCGCTGGATGGTCACCAGAGACCAGGTGATGAGGAAGATCGAGAAATAGCTTCATTTTCACTTCAATTTGAGTGCAAATTTTCACGCGCCTGTCCGGCTCACTCACTCGCATGCTCGCAATCTCATCCAAGTTGGCCGCGCGTGTCATCGCGATTATTTATAGGCGACCAACGGCGTACAATCTGACAAGCGGAGTGGAAATGAAATATAGATGTCACCCGATTTGTTACAATCATGGGCGCGAGCGTGCGCTCGCGGAAGAGTCAGTTTTTATTGGCACTTTAAGTGCCCTCCCCCCAACTGCCAGCAACATGTGTCAAATGAATTCAATGCGTTCTCAGAGTAGTCAACAAGGTCCGAACTGCGACAAGGAGTGAGTCACGCTGCGGGTGGAGCACGCTCATCAGAGATTGACCAAATCGCATTATAAACGCACTCATAAACTCGTAAATTAAATTTATGTTTCGTACGGTCTCCCCGCTGCTGGATCTTTTTGCGAAAAGCACCCCGATGACGAACGGCCCCGGGTTGAAGTGAATTAATCAAGGTTTTACATGACTGCAATTTATACGTGACAGCTCGGTTGCTCGTCGTCCGACGGACGAGTATTTTTATTTCAATCCAACCAAGGATTCATCGCCTGAATATCTGCACCAACATTTGACAGCTGCACTTTCGTCACACAACGGCCATAAACAAAAGCGAAAACATTGATTATAATTGTTGTCACTTTTCAAACCCCCTTGCATTCTATCAGAACAATAAATAATGTTTTTGATCGACCCTGAACCAAGCACGATAATTCAAAATCCACGCCGAAAAAAAAAAATAACAGCAGCCATTAACACACACCTAATCCAGCTAATCAAACTCCACTTAATATGTGCGAGTTGTCGCGGTGATGTGTTTAACGATCAGCTCCTGTCCAAAGAAAAACAAAAAAGAACAGGTGCGTCGTCGTCGAATCGCATTGATTAGCATTTCCATTGAATGAATGGTTTTGGCAACTTTTATCAATTCCGAGTGTATAGGAGAGTAGGCGCAGCGCAGAGTACCGATTTGACATACCATCAGGCGTCAAGGTTATGTACGGGCGGACGGACGATGTGCGATGTTGCAATTTTGGCTAAATGTTCGCCGGGTTGTGATGTTATAAAATGGAAATGGAACGAACAGGTGGGTTATACAATGCGGACTATGTTTGAAGCCAAATTAAATTCGGTTGATTTTGGAAAGCAATATGATGGACTCCACCTGGTGCACCACGCCAGTGTGGAGTCATTTCAAGTGTAACTATTCAAATCGACGTATCTGATTTTGTAAGCAATCACTTCAAACTAACAACACCAGCTAGTAGGGGAAAGATTTCTCTATCTGATGATGGTGTTTGTTTGCGTAGGTGAGTTAGCAGTTAAGACAAATCGTCGATTAAAGTAATTGTTTACAAAAGCAGCTACGTCGATTTGAATAGTTACGCTTGATTTAGCGTTTTTGATGATCATCAAAAAGCGGGATTGCGATCGTGAGAATCACCGCCTGGATTAGAAAAAGCGTTGCTTCCGCTATTGACCACTTTGTCAAGCAGTTTTGGCGTGACTTTCTACCAGGGATTTCCCAAAACTGGACCAACTAATTTCTATTTTTTTATGAAACGCACAAATGTTGGCTACTTTTCTCGAGGTTCTAGAAGAAAAAATCTCAAAATAATGTTTTATTTAAAAGTTCGAGTGGTAGTAAACGTCATTTTAAGTGCTCGAATGAAGTGGTTAATTGGATAAACCGGCAACACGGCTAGCCAAAATGTCATATGATCAACTATATGATTATGATGATGTTTACAAGCAAACAACACATTGTAGCTGTGCGTGACTTTTATTTAGGGAAGATAACCTTCCGACAGTCGCGCCAAAAAAAGTTACACGGGCTGTCGCTTCATGTACTGAGTACACGGCGAATAATTCCAGTTATAGTTCTTGAACTCTACCAGATCGTCATCAGCTGGATAGTTTAAAGTTAATGCGCTAGGTGGCGCCAGAGTACAAATAAAGTTCTTCCATCGATAACTTAGAATCGAGATCAGATAGAAGTTTCCTGTATTGAGAAGAGTTGTTCAAATGGAAAAGACCCGTTCAGTAGTGCTTAGTTTAGTTGCGAATTGACTCACAAGGTGGTGCCAGAGTACAAATAAAGTTCTTCTAGTGATAACTCAGGATCGAGAACAGATAGAAGCTTCCTGTCTTCTGCAAAGTCGTTCAAATGCATGAGATCTGTTCAGTAGCGAACAGATTAATTGGGAACTGTCTCACAAGGTGGCGCCAGAGTACACATAAAGTTATTGCCTTGATAACTAAGGATCGAGACCAGATAGAACGTTCCTATGTTCTGCAAAGTTGTTCAAATGGACGAGACCCGTTTAAAAGTGAACATTTTAGATGAGAAATTAATCACAAGGCGGCACCAGAGTACAAATAAAGTTCTTGTAGTGTTAGAAGTTACAATGACATGTTTGCTCAAAGCAAACTCCTGATATCTGTCTTCATAGTGCGTGGAAAACGTTTTGCTAAGCCATGAACACGTGTGCAAATTTATGAGCTGATTCGAGTCTGATCGATTCTGGACAAATAATTTATGTCTAGATTAAAAAATCCTATGGTTTTGATTATCAGATCGCTGCACATTTGAATCGGCCGTTATAGATTTTCGAGCAGAAATTAAATTTAAGTTTCTTGTCGGTATGTCGGTTAGCTCAGCTATGGCAGATTATGCACGAGTACGAATTTCCGGATAAACTTACGCGATTGGTAAAGACGACGATCGATTGAATTGTGTGCGTTGTTTGAGTATCGGGGACACTCTCGCACGGATACGAATTTTGTTCATTTAAAACAAAAATATAAATGTTTATACTCTAAACATATGAATTATTCAAGTGAATTGAAAGCATGTTTAAAACTAAAATATTTATGTTTGAATTAAATTCAAAAGCATGTTTATTTCAACAATTTAGGATTTGGGTAAAAGGTTTTAGCGTGTCAGGCATTTTTATTTCCTTCTTGTTACATTCGGAAAAAGTTGCTCCAGCGTTGCTCAACCTCAACAGAAAACGGTCATCCATTCCGAATCCATTACGGATCCTCCTCCGATATCGAACACGGAAAGAAACCGGTATGAGGACAAGTGGCAGAAACCGAGGCAGAAACGGCAAAACGACGCTAATAACACAAATTTGCACCGGTTCCACTGAACTGGAACCCCCGGACACCCACCCCGACGGGTCCTCGCATCCCGGATCAGGACCCCAATACCCACAGGTCACCCAGTCGCACTCGAAAAGAGCAGGAATTAAGATGATTTTTTTCATTTATTTCCGTTTTATTTAGCTTTACCCTGCACTCAACTACTCAAATAATTCCAAAATATTTATGTTTATTTTAAACATGAGAAGCATGTTTAAAATAAACATATTTATTATTGTTCGCATAGCTGTCAAACCAAACAAAAATAAATACGTTTATTTTCAACGTGAATATTTTTGAAATAAACGTAACATTATTTTTATTTTAAACATTGATTTCACATGACTTCAAACATGGAATACGTTTGAAATCAACCTAATTTATGTTTGTGGCCAGCACAAACTGAGTTTACGTTTAAATTTACCTCAAATATTTTTGTTACGACGATAGTTTTTTCTGCGTGCGTGTCTTCCCTTTTGAATCTCGAAGGGGGTTACGGCAAGGTGATGGACTTTCGTGTCTGCTATTCAACATCGCGTTAGAAGGTGTGATCAGAAGAGCTGGGATAGACACGAGTGGCACGATCTTCAGGAAGTCCATTCAGCTTCTTGGCTTCGCCGATGACATCGACATCATGGCAAGGAACTTTGAGACGATGGCGCAAACGTACATCAGAATGAAGATTAGACCGGTGGTCCTCTACGGCCACGAGACCTGGACTGTGCTCGTGGAGGACCAACGGGCCCTTGGTGTTTTCGAGCGAAAGATGTTGCGTACCATCTACGGTGGAGTGCAGATGGATGACGGAACGTGGAGGAGGCGAATGAACCACGAATTGCACCAGCTGCTGGGAGAACCATCCATCGTCCACATTGCAAAAATTGGGCGACTATGGTGGGCTGGGCACGTCGTAAGAATGCCGCACGACGGACACAGTGAAAATGGTTCTCGAAAGCGACCCAACAGGAACAAGAAGAAGAGGCGCGCAGGTGGATCGACCAAGTAGAAGGCGACCTGCGGACCCTTCGCAGACTACGAGGCTGGCGAAGTGTGACCATTAGAGTGATGCAAAATTTGAAATTTTCGCTCCACAATACTTAAACGATTCCAAATCGGATCCTGACTAACCTCTCAAAATTTTAATCCATTTGGTGAGAAACTGAGATGGCACAAACCATTTAAAGTTTGTATGGGAATTACTATGGTAAAACCAAGATATTTGTTCATGTCTATCTAATAATTCACCATATCGATCTGCTTCAAAAACTTTCATTTGTACTTGTAGGAAATTTTCCCAGCTACAACTTTTCTCAAGACCACTTTTTGATTAAATGCAAGGATCGAAAGTTATCAATGGTTCAATGCGCTGATGTCTTATGATCATGCTCAATCAACTGCTCAGCAGGCAACATTGGTGTTTCTGGGGCGTTGAATAGGACACAAAAATCATGGCTACTATGTCACACTGCAA
This sequence comes from Ochlerotatus camptorhynchus, assembly GCF_037179485.1. Classification (NCBI taxonomy): domain Eukaryota; kingdom Metazoa; phylum Arthropoda; class Insecta; order Diptera; family Culicidae; genus Ochlerotatus; species Ochlerotatus camptorhynchus. The sequence goes on along the minus strand of NW_027040593.1, from coordinate 368,141 downwards.
AATACAGTGTTGCCTACAGAGCAGCTTCTTGATCTTGTCATAGGTTTACCAATCTATTAAATAATTAATAACTTTTTCCTGTCTCGTTTTACATAGAAACGATTTTCAGCAAAGTTGTAGCTATTTTCTATAAGAATGGCTATCGAACTGTTTCGCAGCTCAATATGGAAAAAGACTAGAAGGCAATGAACAAAAAGTTGATATTTCCCATAGTAATTTACATGCTAACTTCAAATGGCTTGTGCGAAGTCTGTTTCTAACCAAATGAGTTGTAACTTTAGGAGGCTAATCAGGACCCGATTTTAAACCATTTAAGCACTGTGGAGTGAAAAAGTCAAAATTTGCACCATGTATCGAGTAGAGTGGAGAAGACTTCTTCGAACAGCAGAGGACAACAAGGCTATAGCCTGATTGGTGAGTGTGAGTGTGTGTCGGTTTGTAGGTGGGTTCCTGTCTTCAAAAAAGATGTTAAAATGGACGAACCCCATTCAGCAGTGAACAGTTTAGTTGGAAATTGACTCACTAGGTGCGCCAGGGTACAAATAAAGCTCGACTAGTGATAACTTAGGATCAAGACCAGATAGAAGTTTCCTGTCACCAGTAAAGTTGTTCAAATGGATGAGAACCGTTTAGTTGGCAATTGTCTCACTAAGTGACGCCAGCTATCGTGAGATGCGATTGGGATTTATAAATAGATAGAAGACTGTTGAAAATTTTGTTGCAATTTCATGCAACAAAAACTTTGATGCGATGATTTGATGATTAGATGCGTACAATGCAGACAGATCGGGTTGCGTGAGATTTTCGAACATCTTTTTTCTTCTTGATGTCAATTAACTAAATAAGCTCAAATTTACGTCATTTTTAGTCAAACAATAATTCTTTTAAACTACTCAATATTTATTAAAATCCGCTCGCCACGATCAAAGCTACAACGGCTTGACTTGTTTTTCGCCGTATATGAAAAGTGGCTAATTATCAAATTTAGCGGCTTTAATTTTACATTTTGTAACCAATAGTTTCAACATGGTCCTCAAAGAATAACCACATTGTTGAATATTTTACGCCCATTTTAAAATCAGAAGTCATAGAATACAGAACAACTTAATTTTATTACCATATAAGGCTTGTACTCGAAAAAGTTTTATCCGTGTGTAACTTTTTTATCCGTGGGTAAAAATTGATGAAAATCTGGGTATAATTAGTTTGGAGTGAATTGTTTGCATGTGCAAATTTTCATAACAATCGGTTGAGTGGTTATTGAGATGTCATCGAAACAAGAAGAAAATCGCCGGTGAATTTGCGCGCCGTCATGGCTTGGCATGGCATGGCCCGACTGCGACCATGAGATGGATCGGAAGACAACTGGGAATCACCCATAGAACACCCATACTCGGGTGGTAAAATCGTTTAAGGAGTCCCAGACGACCGAGCGGCGGGTTGGAAGTGGAAGAAAATCGAACGCAGCTGACCCTGTGAAGGCCCGGAAGGTGTTGGATTATTTCAAGCGTAATCCGAACCTTTCGATTCGCGACGCGGCTCTGAAGGCAAAGTGTTCCGCCTGGTTCGTTCAGCAAACCATGAAACGAGCTGGGCTTCGTGTATTCAAGGTCCGGAAGGCACCGAACCGGCGTCCAAATCCCGCGCAAGGAAGCTGTATCGAGGGTGGTTAACGAAACCGATGTGTGTGGTTATGGATGACGAAACCTACATCAAGGCATCGAGTACAGGCCTAATTGGGTTACCGTGTAAGCACGAAGTGACGATGCTTTTTTTACAATAATTTCAATTATTGAACAAGAATACAGATGGCGGTATTGAAATTTTTCGTAAAGTAATTTCTGACAAACTGTCGTTTCTAGCTATCTTATTCAATGGGACACCATTTTTTTAGATTCATTCATTGAATATGCCATATGTATACTTAAATCCATATTAGAAGATACCATTCACGCTATTTCAAAACTACCCAAATTTGGGTAGAATCCACCCAGATCGATCAAAATAGAACCTACACTGATAAATTGAACTTCCTATTTTGCTTGAAATTTAATCAATTTGACATTAAACTCAGTTTAATCATATCAAATGATTAAAAATTAATGCTCTCTTTCTAAAAAATAAGCATCTGATATTAATCCCAGTTTAAAATGGTTGATTAGGTTATAGATTATCTTTTTTTGAATACATTTTAATAATTTTTGATTCTATTTTAATAATGTTTGATTGAATTATAACCTTTTTTGATTATATATCAGTATTGAAAAATAATAAAATTTAATACTGGAAAGATTATTTCGATTTTAATCATGCATGACTACTGCCTAAGTAATCATGGCTCGGACTCAATAAGGTGAAGCGGGGATCTGCATACTTTTTAAGCTATTTTGATTTAATTTATCTTTGAGTGTACCCAAAAATGGGTAAACTGTGTTGAGAGTGACAAGTTGACAAATGAAAAACATTGACATGAATCCGATCGACGTTGTTCATTTGTTTAACTAGTCACTCCCAACACAGTTTACCCATCTTTGGGTAGGTTCAATTTTGACCAATCTGGGTGAATTCTACCCAAATTTGGGTAGTTTGGAAATAGCGTGTTAACCAAGGTTTTTGTCAAAATCAGGGTGTCCATTCAAATCCAATTTTTCTATTCCCGGTTTTCCCGGTTAATTAAAAAAACCTCTGCCTTATACAAAAAAAACGTTCAAAATTAACCTTTTATAGATAATTATATATTTTTGTCACCAGAATTGCTCTACAATACGTCTATTTTGTAGAAAAAAATATGAGATGAGATTTGCATTAATATGTTTATGATCTAGACTCAAAAATTGCATGGAATCATGAATTCGTATAAAATCAAAGATTTTCGCAAAAATGAGCCTAAAAGTTGTTTTGTTAAGTCGGAAAAATCATGTATTAAAGGTACCTGAACAGGAGAAACGCAGTATTATTTTCTTTTAATCTTCCTGGAGTTTAGATCTTAAAGATCTATAAGTCAAACAACATTTTGTGGGATACAAAGATGTGTTACCAAAATGTTTATCATTCTCATTTTCATTATTGTCTTGGAGATATTTTACAGGTTAGTCGAAATCTTGTCCGATTTTCACTTTTGATCATTTTGAGTCTCCGTTCATAACATAATTTAAAATTAACAATTGTGTTTAAAAATAACATTGTTCGATTATCAAAATCATCCTGGATATCTGTTCTTGAAGTTCTGCAGACTCAACAAGGCATACGATGATTCGACTTAATTCTTAATTTACCATTCTATGGTAAACCATCGGGAAGCCCCATAATATCATTGATTTGGATTATTTGCTTTTCTAAAATGCCTGAAGTTCAGATCGTTATTCTTTTTTAATATAGTCACTTTAACACTCTTGGATCGTTTGTGACTTAAATTTGAACTCATGATAATGATTATTACCCCTAGAAAGGTTTGAGCTGGATGAATTATCTCTAAGATAATTAAGTACTTTGTCTTTGGCGTGAGAGGTATGGAGTCAGATCTTTATGTTTTACAGACTAACCGAGGTATTCTACGATGTCCTAAATAATCTGGTGTAGCTGGTTAGCACAAAGTGTAGAAATTATTTTTAATTTATCTCTGGATCAATCATCTTAGTTCGTTGATTGTGTCCGGTGTTAAACATTTGCATGCCAAGCATGATGGAGCATGTGAGCAGTTTAAGATCGGACATTTATTTATTGGCATGAATCTACTTCTTATACTCAAGTAGCTTCGTAACAAGATATATCTTCCTCAGGCTTTATACTAGAACTTGTTCACTCGGAAAATTGCAGCAAAAGAATTCAAACATTTTTCTTCAAATGACACCAACAGAAATTCTAAAAAAATACTCTGTAAGCTATGGTAGTAGGAACAACGGCAAAATCACCGTTTGCCCCGTGCGCGAACAGATTGCGAATGAAAGAAAAGAATAGAGTTTTTGTAATTTTGGGGATTTTTGATACTTTAACATATTGTATTTATATGATATAAAATTGATTGATTTCAAGTGACATTGTAAGTTTTATAAAGCTTTAAATGATTCTTCAAGACCAAATTATGGCCTACAAGACTATGATAAAACCAAAATTGTTACTTATATGATCTTTCCCGGTGCGATTTGGATGTTCCGGATTTTTCCCGGCAACTCAAAATTCCCGGTTTTTTCCCGGATTTCCCGGTTGGATGGACACCCTGTTAAAATCAAAGGACATTTTATCACTGTACACTGTACTGGACAACGTCAAACAAGCACTACACACTCAAAGTAAAACAGACAATATTGCTACGCCTATTTTGATTTTATTTCAATTGGCGTTGACGGCGACTCAGTAGCACAGACTGTGCGTGAAACATGGCGGACTTCGTACTATCCTTTCACTCCATCGAAAATTCCCATAAGAAACTGTCAATCTTTGCTAGAAGAGACGATTTTTCGACGGTGGTGTCATCGCGAATAGCTCAAATTTTCATGACATATAGAAAAGCTATAAAATGAATGCCGTGTGGGCTATATGTGTCTCCCTCCCAGGTAGAAGCCTTTAGCATAAAAAAAACCCCTCTTCTAACGACCCACGGTTACTAAGTTACTCAATTGTTTACTCCATAGAGCAATCCTTGCACGAAAACCAAAACAACTCTCCATTCACGAAATGAGAGCTAACCTCAAATTACTGCCGCGCCGCCAACCGACACAACAACAGTAGCTTCAATTTCGCTGATTCGGTCAGAAGCATTGGCGGCGTCGCCGAGCCCAATGTCCCCCACCGTAGTCAAAACAAAGTGTCGCATTCCGCTTTACAGGCGGCGCACGGAGTCCCAAATCGCCAAAACAAAGAATTATTCAACGTTCAAATAAATACTGAAAGCAGAGCGCACTACTTACCATGCAGCGACGCCGACGCGTGCTGTAGCGAGTAGAGATGTTCCATGTAGCCGGGTATCCTGTAGGCCGGGTGGAAGTCTCCTGGATGGTGCACCGGCACCGAGGGAAGCGTCGTCTGTCCAGCAGACTGACCGCCACTGGGTGGACTGCTGCCACCACCATTGGCAGTGGGCAGTCCCGGGCTGGCTCCTCCTGCCGTCGTCGTTCCGCCACAGCCGCCGCTGCTGCTACTCCGTTCCTCTGCCGTCGTTGAAGCACCGGACGTGGCCGGGGGTGACACCGTGATCGGGGCCGGTGGTGGATGTGGAGGTAATACTGTACTACCGGCGGCGGCGGCGGCTGCCTCCGCGTTGGCCACTGCTGCAGCGACGGCCGCTCGGCGGGCGCTTAAAAATTGCAACTCGGCGAAATTTGCATTGTTGGCCAGTCTAGCGGGGAGGGGGAGAAGGGTGGAGAAAGAAATCAAATTAAAATATTATGTTACACACATACGATCTTTGCGCTCGATATGGTTCGCTTTTTGTTTTCGCTTGATCAAGCTCCAATGTATTTTTTTTTTCGCCATTAGAAGCTAGGGTTTACAAAACCGATCAAACACTCTTAATTTAAACTAGACAAATATCTCTCTTTATAACATCCTATACAGTGATGCCACAATTTTCGTCTGTATTGTAAGCTCCACCAATATTTTTCGATTTTCAGCTTCTGTAGATTTTCTCCCAAAATCTGTAATACGGATTTCTGTATCGTAAGATAGTCTAAAAATCTGTTACAGTTCCAGATAAATCTGTATATGTGGCATCATTGATCCTAACCTCAAACCAAATTTCTCGCGTCACTTTTCAATAGATCCTATCTACATTGACCAATTCTCTTCATCGACTTTCTGTTTGGATCGCCACGGTCGTTTTAAGATATTTCCGGATATTTTTGACACACAGTTCGATGGAAGAAGCAGCAATCCAGCGTCAAATACGACAGGAAACGTTATTTACGAGTTATTTACGAAAGAGAGAGTCGATGAAAAGAATCGATTTGAAAAGTGACGCGAGATTTCTCGGTACCAGGAACCCTGACGCAGTGGCCATGAGTGGCCACCGATATATGCTAATCAGGGAGCTTCTTGTTGTTCGCCACCAGCTAGCTAACCGGTAGAAACAAGAGAAGCGGTCCGCATTTCGGCAGAACCGTCGTGTTAAAAGAGTGTTTTAGAAGGAGCCCGTAACCCGATACCCAAACCAATAAATAATCCTTTGATGGCTTTTTTCGTCTCTCTCTTTCGAATATGGGACCTCTCAGTTTCTTCGTAGTCTTCCCCACCGGGGGATCGAGTTTTAGTCGGTTGGTAGTCAATGATCGTTTGCGAAATTAGTTTGAGCGCATGGCGAAACTCGCGTATAACAACATTGTGGTGCTGCCTGCTCTTGATGTGGCAAAAAAAGAGCAGGCAAAGCCAACTGCGCCGCAATTTTTCCAGTACAAAAGGAGCAACTGAAACTGAAAACGCTAAAATGGCGTGGATCAAAGGAAACCTTGTCCCGGCGGGCGAGAGGTAGTGAAAGATCAAATATTTACACGGTATTTTAAACTTCATATGGAACCCGCGGCTTCCCCAGGTGCGGGTCCGGTGAGATTAAAGCTAGCCGCCGACTTGCGGACTGACTGCCGGGGTGAGCCGGAAGTGGCCGCCGAATCGATATTTCAATCAGAGCGGGCGTTGTTCGCGTGGTTCGGTGGACCCGGGCGGGAGGAGAGCTCGGAATCGGGAGGCAAGACAGATTACAGATTATCCGCGTAGATCAAAGCGGAGGGAAATTAATTAACAATTGGCTTTCGTGCGTGGCTTATAATACAGTTTGGAACGGGATTGTGTAAATACGAGCGGTCCGTCGCCCACGCGGTTTGGGGCATTGTGCGCGAATTCTGCATCATTGTTTACGAAGAAAATTTTGAAATTTTTGGACACAGAAAATGACCAGCTGTCATTTGTTTCTACGGATTTTTGTAAACAAATCATTTTCATCTGTCAGATTCCATTGCGGGAAAAGTAAGGTTAGAGCTGGGTACTAAGGACTGTTTGGAGCGCCACGGTTGTTTTAAGATATTTCCGGTAAAGTACTAAGGCTGTGTTCCATTTGGTGAATTTTTACTTAAATTTGACAGATGGAAAATTTTCAAATAAACCTGCTATTCCAGCAGACTTATTTCTGACAGACAAGGAATAAATTTTGACAGACGCTTTCTCGAAAATCGGCCGATCAACAACAGAGGGATTTTCGAACATCTTAATTTATTTTCGAAGTGTCAAATCTAAGTGAAAATTTTCCAAATGGAACACAGCCTAAGGACTCACTCAATTTGCTTGTCAACTGCTGAGAAAAGACAGCACTGAGGCAAATCAAGCTGAACACTGCATTAGGTCCTAAGTAACATTGACAGATTCTCTTCGTCGACTTTCTCTTTGTATCCCCACGGCCGTGTAAATACATTCCCAGGAATTTTCAGCACACAGAACGATGAATGATTCATTTATCTAGCATCTAATACGACAAACACAACAAGAAACGATGTTGTGCTCAAGTTATTAACAAAAGAGAAAGTCGACGAAGATAATCGATTAATGTTACTTAGGACCTAATGCAATGTTCAGCTTGAAATAGACTTAAGAATTTCATAAGGCTCGACTTATGAACGACACATATGAATTTCATGAGCGTGACTTATGAAAAAATTTCGTCTAACATAAGATAGCTCTTATACGCCGTTAGCCGTCTCATACAGCTTGTCATAAAACAAGATAGCGTTTGCATCATGTAGAAGAAGCTGCCAGTTGATCGACGAAAACGCGGCATTAAGTGAATCAAAGTTGCATTGCCTGAAATCTGAGTCAATTGCATCCGAATCCGCGTCGATTTGGTGGTTTATGATGACGCTGTGCACATCCACTAGTAAAATAAACGATGGGTGATGGGCGTCGGTGGATAAGAGTGGAAGTGGTGGCCGCAGTTCTTCAATGACATCTGGAGAATTCGTGAATGCTAGATCTAGTAGTCTACCGTTCGGGTTCGTATAAGAATTCACTTGAATCAGCCCGCACGCAGAGATGGATTCGGTGAGATTGAGTTCTTGTTCACTGGAAGCGTTCGAAGGTATAAACCCATTAACGTCCTCATCGAAGCACCATTGCAGATGAGGAAGATTGTAGTCCCCGAAGAGTAGAATAATGTCATTGTCTGACGAACGATCCGATAAGTTCTGGACAGCCGTAGCGTGAGCCGAATATAAACTTGCGTCGGAATTCGGGGGAAGATAGATGCCAATGATCAACAGCGAATGGTGAGGAAGTGTTACTCGTACAACAATTTGTTCAAGCTGTCTACAATCGTCCAAAGAAACCGCAGTACAGTGCAAATTATTTTTAACAGCTACGAAAACTCCACGACCCCTCGAAGAATTACTAGTAGTTTCACTTCGATCACACCGAAATATTGAGTAGTCGGAAGTGAGTTCCGTATCGCTTATATCAGACCGGAGCCATGTTTCGGTAAAAACAATTATATCGTAGTCGCAGCTCTATAGCCTTAACTTCAATTCTGTCGTTTTAGTGCGCAGACCTCTGACGTTCTGGTAGTAGACGGATAGAAAGTTGTGTCCTGAATGAGCTGCATCATTATTGCTGCTGGTTACTACCGTGCTGTTTGGATAGTTAAACTCGCTGACGTTTGAAGAGGGACAGTTGATTGCAACGCTAGAACCAGTAGATTGATCAGAAGTTGAACTGCTTAAAACAGAAACGTACTTGCCAAATATAGCGGGTTGGAAGACCCCTTCTCTGACCCCACACACAGGGCCAGGACAACTGTTGGCCGATGACGGGAAAAGCTCGACTGTGGTAGGGGGATTAGGGGCTTCCATGTAGCCAGTATCGTTGCGTCCCAGAGTTGAAACATGCTGAGTTGAAGGTCTTGGTCCAAGGTAGCTGTTGAGGTAACCGTGGTTCCAGTTCCAGGTGCGGTGATTGATGCGACAGTTGTGCAGTTCTTGGCAGCGGTGTTCATGGTTATTGTAGAGGCGACGGTGCATGTAGCAGTAGAGCTGTTAGTGGTAGCAACGGAAGTGGCATTCTCATTCGATCTAGTGACAGTTGTGGCAAGGATAGCAGTTGGAATGGCGGTCGTGGTGGTGGTGAGAGCAGCAGTCCGCCTTACAACAGAAGCAGCGGTGGTTTCTGAAGTTATGGGTTCGTCATGTTCAACGAAAATATTCCCTAGGCTAGAATGCAACGAACTATTCAGATTTAACCGATCTATGCTGTGGTGAAAATCAGTGGGAGCACCAGCTGGATGGTGATGGAATCTCAAATCGACATTCGATTCCCTTCTGAGGTGTGGAAATGATAACAAGTTGTTCATGGTCTTCAAATTTTCAGCATACTGTCCAATCCGAAGGTCAATAGAGTCTACTCGTATTGAGAGATCATGCAGTGCTCTGAGTATGTGCGATTCACGATCAACGATTGTTGGGTTAAAGTTAACTCTGCAAGCATCGCAAAACCACAGTAGACCGACATTGGATGACCATGCCTTGAGCGTTGAGCCCAGCACAATTGAAGTGGAACAGTCTGTTGCAGACTCCACTGCAGAGAACGTATTTGTCATTGCCGTCAATAGGCTCCGAACAAGTACTACAAGCGCTCATGACGATGAGAAATCTCTTCCCGTTGTTTAATGCAGCGCAATATTACGGTGATCCAAGTAAGAATGAAAGCGCCTAGATGTATGCAACGTTCAGGTTACTGAGATGTGCTAGCTTCCAAAGTTTACTGGTAGCTGGCGCTTCGGAAGAGAGACAGCGAGTAAGTAGGTATGAGCGATTACGATGATACAACGCGTATTTCATAAAAACACAATTGCATAAAACACTGTGGCACAACTAGGTAAACAACACTAGATTCCGATATGCTTTGACCAAATATTGCACTAACGAGCGCGTCCGATAATAAACAGTGCGAAAAAACAACGAAAAACAAACAAAGAGTGATGTTGCACAGTGAGTTGGTCGTTTTTTCTAGGAAGCATAGCCCAGCACAACCGAAGCTCGAAGTGCTGGCGGGCATGTTGCCACTATCCGTCCGTTTTTCAGAGTTATCTCTGAGGCTCCTCACCCGTTGCGAAGTAATGAACCCACTGGTGATCGAAAACTTTGTGAAGCTTCTGGAGCTAAATCCCTAAACCTATATTTAACACAGGATGTCAGCCCTTCAAGAAATTTACCAATCGTGTAGTCTTCTCCGATTTCGGCAATTCAGTGAATTTTGATTTATCTATGACGCAGGAAATCCGCGGAATTCCAGAGCATCATCGTCCTATGATTGCTCCGTCATTATACGCTGCAAAGTTTGGCCATGTTGATTTTGCAAGAACGTTTTTCACAGATGGATCTCTAATAGAGGAGTCCGCTGGTTTTGGTGTATTTAATGAATTTCATAGCGCCTCTCGAAAACTTGAAGCTCCTTGTTCTGTGTATGTGGCTGAACTGGCAGCAATTCACTACACTTTGGAAACTATTGCTTCACTTCTTCCCCACCACTACTTTATTTTTACGGATAGTCTCAGTTCTGTCGAGGCTATCCGTTCCATTAGGCCGGTAAAGCACTTCTCGTATTTTCTCTTGAAAATACGAGAACTGCTTAGTGCTTTATCCGTGCGCTCTTTCATCATCACCTTCGCGTGGGTCCCTTCGCATTGCTCAATTTTGGGCAATGAGAAGGCGGATTCACTTGCGAAGGTGGGCGCTATGGAAGGCGACATTTATGATCGACAGATCGCCTATAGTGAATTTTTCTCTATTTATCGTCAGCAGTCGCTCGTTAGATGGCAACATCAATGGAGTGAAGGGAGCTTGGGACGATGGCTACATTCAATTATCCCTAAGGTGTCGAAGTTTGCATGGTTCAAAGGGTTGGACTTGAGTCGAGACTTCATACGCGTGATGTCTCGTCTCATGTCCAATCACTATTGTCTAAACGCTCACTTGTTCCGTGTGGGGTTGGGAGACAGCAATCTCTGTGAATGTGGACAAGGTTACCAGGACGCTGATCACATCCTTTGGTCTTGTGCGGAGTATCGTGGAGTCAGATCACATTTTTATGACTCCCTTCGGGCTCGAGGTAGACAACCTAATGTTCCAGTTCGGGATATTTTGGCTAGACGCGATCTGGAGTTTATGAAACTCATATATGTTTACTTTAAGGATATTAACCTTAGATTGTAAGTTTGATTAACCGTGTGTTTAGTTTGTATTTTGTACGTGTGGTGTTTTTTTTTCAATGTTTGTTTTCAAGATGAATATAAATAATTTCATGCTTTAGGATTAAGTAAATAGTTGTATCGTAAACCACATTTCAAACCTCCTTCTTCCCTTTTCCCATCAAAAAAATTGTAAATCTCCACTAACCTCGAGACAACCGCGAGTACTCGGTCCAGTTCCTTTAACTTTAAATATAAGACAGTAATAATGTATAACGCAAAGAATAACTCGGCTCTGTAAAGTTTATTCGATTGAGCCTGTACAAATAAAGTAATTATAAAAAAAAATAAAAGCGGTTCGGTTAGCTTCCTTGCACTGCAGGCACTTTCAAGAAGTTCATAGCATTTCAGAGAACTTCAGTGGAATAAAAAGAACTTCAGAAATATAGAGATTTTAAGGAAAAGCGAAAAGCCGTCCTTTGGAGCAGTTTAAAGGTCTATAAGCGGGAGTTTAGAAAAAAATCAGTGTAGTGCTGAAAAAAAATCGAGAACCCTTAAGATGTTCCGAGAATTTCAGGGAAGTAAAAAGACCTACAGAGAATGTATGAAAACTTCAGGAATATTTCAGAAGCTTCAAAGTAGTCCAAAGAATTTCAGACAAGTTTAAAGGTGTTTACGAGAATTCCATTTATTTCAGAGCAGAACTGAGACCTTCACTAGAATTGAGAGCTTCAGGGAAGCTCCGAGAACATCAAAACAGGTCAGATAATCAAAGGGCAGTTCAAATAATTTCAAGGAAATTGTAGAAATTTTAAAGAAGTTACGAAAAACTCAGCGAATTTCCGGAAACTGCAACAAAGTTCCGAGAAAATTTATGAAACGCAAAATAAATCATATGAACTTCCGGAAAATGTGAGAGTATTTAAAGAATGTTATATCATGGAAATAGCAAGAATTTAACAAAATTGCGAAAATTTAGCTTAGTTGATTAGATAATAACAACAAAGATCCTCTAATTAACAGAAAAATGCGAGTACTTTTAGCAAGCACCGGTTTGTTAAAGAACTTCCAGAGAACTACTAAGAAATGTTATATATTTTTAGATAGTTTCATGATATTCCGTGAAGCTCAGAGTACTTCGAGCACGATCAGATATCCCATCAGATCCATGGAATTATCGGAAATTTTTAGAACTCTATGAATGACCTGAAAACCTCAGAAGCATTCAATAAATTTAGAGAGCTTCAGGCATGTCCAAATAAGTTCAGGGAAAATTAGTCATCTATGTTTTAGTTGTAAAACTTATGGAAAATTGAAGAAACTTCAAGGCAACTCATTTAAATTCAGTCAAATTGCGGGTTTTTATAAAAATACTGATAAATTCAGGGCATTCTACGAAACATATAGAAAATTCAGAAATAGTTTGTGCAGTTTTAGTAACATCAGGAGTATTAAAGAAGTTATGAATAAGTGTCGATAGTTAAAGGGCAGTTCCATGAACTTCAGAATATTTTTGAGAACTTCAGTGGAAATCATAGAACTATATTACTTATTTCGTTTTGATTCCAAGAAAATTCCAGAAAAACTTCGAAAACTTCACAAAAGTACAGAGATCTTCAGAAACACTTCGAGAACTTCCAAGAACGGAAGATCCGAGATCTTCAGGGAGTTTAATGAACATTAGCAAAGTGCAGGAGCATTTCAAAGAACTTTAGCAAGCTCCAAAAAAAAGGAGGAATTTCGGGAGGAGCTCAGTTCTATTAGTTTCATAATATTAGCGGGAATTTTTAAGAAGTCCCTAAATTTTCAGAGAATTTCAGAGATGTAAAGAACATCATTGAGGTTCTCACATATTCTTTTTCTTCTGGTCGGGACAGTAATTTGATCTACTGTAGTATATCCCGTCTCCTATTGAGAAATGATGAAGTATTCGATTTTTTACAGTTGTGATTCTTGCATTTATCTCAAGGATCCTACTCTAATTGAAAGGTCCCGCTATTTATACCCTTCGGAACGATGGAACAACGAATATTTAGAAGATTAGGAATCACACAGATGAAGACTAACGCTTTTTTTTTTTAATTTCAAGATCATCCTCGGTGGACAAAGTGCCGAGTATTTTCACTATCAACAAGGCATAACAAGTAACAAGGACTAAGATGTGATCCTTTGATTACTGAATTTTTTTTCTATCTAGTTTGAAGCAGTCAGGACCAGGCATGGAAAATCAATATGTGCGCGAGTATTGATGGTCCTAACTTGAAAGTGGGATTACGCAAGTGTGCGTGTTATGAACGTCAGAAAGCTCAATATACACACCGCGTACACCAGTGTGCATGTCAAGGCCCAGCTCAGCAGGGAGTTTCTCCCGAGCGACACGCTTAACTTTTCCGTATTTCCCCAACTCCAACGCTGGGATTACCGTCCCGGTGACAAATCGTACACTCACTCGTATTGAATGTTGTCTTCCATTCGCATAATGGAAAATTAATTCAACACTGTTGTGTTACTTAGTGCATAAAGCGACTTCGACTTAAACTTGATGTATAGGGCTTTCTCCTCCGATATGCGATAACTTACTTCCATTTCAGCAGCATTTGTGTCCAGTGTCTTTACGAAATTGACAATCTCGCACTGCCATTTTCGAAGTCGAAACATAACGGTATTCTTGACCTCAATTCCAGGCATCAACAAATTTAATTTGCCTCACCGAGCGACTGATTTGCTGATAAGGGACAAAGCCCTCGGGATAAAAGCCACTACCGGCTATAAGAACACGTGATCCACACCGAGAGAGAGAGCTAGATAGATACCGTATGTGTGATAATGTTTGCACCATCGTACAAATAAGGTTCCCGTTTCACCTGTGCATACAATGCCTTGGGTTGGAGGCGAACCAGCCTCAGACTGAAAGCCTCCTTAATAAAGATAAATAAATCAATCAACAATGCCTTGGTATTCTTTGCATGCACGTAACCTATAGCCCATACCGTAGTAGGCTGTGTATAAAAGAAAACGATTTACAGTCAGGAATCCTTATTGCCGGATTCCTTATTGCCGGAATCCTTATTGCCAGATCCTTATTGCCGGATTCCTTATTGCCGGGCTATCCGCGAATAAGGATACCCACAGCTTATGGGATTTTCACTAATAGGGGCTGTGGTGGATTACCTCATTTGTTTCAATATATAGAGCTATACTGTCTTGGACAAAGTTGTTGTACTGGGATAGACCAACAAGCCTGTGTCATTGGATTCAGGTTTAATTGGGAACTACGCCGCTAGAGGCGCTTCTCTTTTATGTTTCTTATGTATTACGGGTGCTATAATATATGGATCATAGGTTCAATATAGAATATTTCGTGATCCTGGCCATATAGAAAGTTACTGTCTCAAGCAAAGTTGTTTAAGTGACCAAGTCCTTTCGGATGGTGGTCATATTAGTTCAGAACTTTCTCCCTTCGCAGCGCTAGTGTGCATATTAGTTTGCTATAAAAGCTGTATCTCAAAATCCTGGCCATATAGAAGACTACTGTCTTCAGCAAAGTTGTTCAGGTGATCATGTCCTTTTGTATGGTGTTCATATTAGTTCAGAACTCTCTCACTACGAAGCACTAGTGTGCATATGAATTTCCTATATGAACTGTATCTCGATAACCTGGCCATATAGAACGTTGCTGTCTTCAGCAAAGTTGGTCAGGTGACCAAGTCTTTTCGGATAGTTGTCATATTATTTAAGAACTCTCTCACTACGCGGCGCTAGTGTGCACATGAACTTCCTTAATATGTTATGTCTGGAAGATGTAGCTGTGCAATGTGAGGACACGAAACGTAATAGGGATGACGTGTAGAGAGGCTGTAAATCGATTTCGGACGCCATTTTAAAATCCAAGATGGCGGTCATCGATTCAAGAAAAACTGTTAAATACTCTACAATTTGGATATTTTCGGAAAGGGTATGACGTGTAGAGGCTGGAAATGGATGTCAGACGCAATTTTGGAATCCAAGGTGGCGGCCATCGGTTCAAGAAAAACTGTCAAATACCCTACAATATGAGTATTTCCGGAAAGGGGATGACGTGTAGAGGCCGGAAAAGGATACAAGATGCCATTTTGAAATCCAAGATGGCGGCCATCGGTTAAAAAAAACTGTCAAATACCCTACAATACGGATATTTCCGGAACGGGGACGACGTGTAGAGGCCGGAAATTGATTCCAGGCTACATTTTAGAATCCAAGATGGCAGCCATCGGTTAAAAAAAACTGACAAATACCCTACAATATGGGTTTTGACGTAGGACTACGTCTTTGATTTCTATATGGGGGTACACTTTGTGAAAACCGAAAATGGAACATGTAACAAATTAAGAAAGATTTTGAATGTTAATAACTCAGCTGCCCCTGGTCCGATTTCAATAATGTTATCACCAATCGATCAGTAATATGGCTACGCATCGATAACTTCCGAATGTTGATTTTCAACAAGAAACTATTTAAAAACCGGTAAATGTCCAGCATTGTCCAAAAACATTGAATTAACTAACAAATCCACCAATTACCTACATGCATATGCTGCTTCCCCAGCACAGTCGTCAGAGAGTAGTAAGTAGTCGAAACAAGTCGAAGTGGCATTCGCCTCCGATCCTCGGGCGCGTGCGAATAGGGAGGATGGAATTGCGTAATATTTTGCACACTCATCGCCATACTCAAAACCACACGCTCCCAACGACCACACCACTGTGTGGTGGTGTTCGGTCGTCGAAATTAGTAGCAGCAGTAGCAGCAGTAGCAGTGCTTTCGGCGTGTGGCGTTGAAAATTGTTCTCCAGTAACAACGAAAGGCTGCCTGCAAGCAGCTGCAGAGCCCACATAAGCAACCATCAAAGGAGGAAGAAGCTGCACCGCTATGCTATGGATCGGAATCAGTAGCTCTTCGTGAGTCGCTGCGGGTCGGTCATCTATGCCAAGCGTGTCACTCTCGCTCCAAACGACATACAGCTCGACAGCCTCATCCGTGTTGAACACCCAGCTCAAAATTAGTCAACCATCACTACAAAACGGTCCTTTTCAGGGCCACAAAAAATTTGTTAAGGAGTATTATTTGGACATTGGTCAAGGTCATCAGTTCCCGCAAGCAGCTAGCTATCAAGGCTCAACCTGGTCTCTATATAAGGTGTGGAATTGTAAGCCCGAATGTATTGGTGAGATTAATCATCGTCCGACCATTTTCCAGAACACGCTGGTAGGAAGTGTTAAAAATCCATATATAATTTGAAAGAAGTGGGAATAATTCGCTTTGGGTGTACATATATTCAGTCCCCAGAAAGCCAATAAAATCAAATTTGTGAGAAAATTAGCTCTCACAAGTTCAATCTCTCGAAGTCCCTCCTTTTTTACATATTCTGTACAAACGATACTTTGCGCCCCGCCCCATTCATATAATTCGGAAGGAAATTCTGTGAGATGTGAATTGAATACACTTTAATACCACAATGCACAAAACTTAAAAATTCATAAATAACAACAAAAATTTAAATACACCTTTTAAAGTCGGGTAGATGAATCGAAAATACTCAAGTTGACAGTCCCTTGGATTCTCTTCATCAACTTTCTCTTTGAAATAAATACTACAAATTTGATACGCTTACAAATAAAACACGGAAAGTTAAGTTAAGATAATTGATGATTGATCAATTAAAAGAACTAAATGTTCACATTTGTTCCGTCCACTAGCTGTCCTACGTCAAACTTCCGTTCGTGCCCATAGGCATAGACCCTTCTACTTTTTCCGAAAAGGGGATGACGTGTAGAGGCCGGAACAGGATGCCAAATGCCATTTTGAAATCCAAGATGGAGGCCATCGGTTCAAGAAAAACTGTCAAATACCCGGGATACCCGGAGAGGGGATATCGATTAAAGTCGCCATTTTGGAATCAATGCTGGCGGGCATCAGTTCAATAAAAACTGTCAAATTCCAAAATGTGGGTGTTGATTTTGGATAGGAAACGACGAGTAGAGATCAGATATCGATGCAAGATGCCATTTTGAAATTGAAGATGGCGGCCTTTGCTTTAGCGTAAACTTTTAATGGAGACGACGTGTATAGGCCCAAAATCGATGTCTGCCACCATTTTGGTTTCCAAAATGGTGGCAATTGGCTTTCGAAGGGACATTTAGTGGCTATGGACTGCCTCGCACACAGTCCGTTCTGGGCGAAGGATATGTGGCCGCCATCCAGCCCCGATCTTAATCCGCTGGATTACTCAATATGACGCGTCAAGAAGACCAAGGCCTGTTCTAAACGCCACCCGAGTACATTGACCCGTACCTGGAGATAAATGGATCCAGACTACATTATTAGAACCTGCCGTGCATTCCAAAAGCGTGTGGATGCCGTAATTGCAACAGGTGGAAACTCGATCGATGATTAGCATAGTATAAGACTCTGAGAAACATCCCCCCTTAGAATAAATAAAAAAAAAAAAACTCAAAAAAGAAATTTTTGAGATTTTTTTTAAATTTTGACATTGCTCAATGGTGCAAACATTATCACGCATACAGTAGTTTTCTACAACTTTGTCTCAGTCGTCATTTCAATTAAATGAGCCGTTTTCGTGCTATGATTTATTGAAAAATATCCAATAAGCCATTTTGAAAAATTAGGCGAGAGTCAAAAAAGCTGAATTCTAGCACAAACTTGCTTCATTGCCCCTAGTGAACAATTATGCGAAATTTCATGGAATTCCGAGAGGTAAAATCTAAAATCTTGTTTATATTTTCTTCAAGTGAATTGCCCATTTCAGCAATGTACGTGGCCATTACTGTAACTAAAATCCGCGATCGTGTGTATAACAACGATGATCGACGATCTCATCCTCTGGAGCTGCTGTCCGGCGTTGTACAAGCCCCCGTCGGGAATAGATATACTTCGAAGCACCAGAAGTGGAAATATTTACTTTTAATCCAATTTGTTGATACAACGACTCAAGTCTGCCTCTGTTTTTCGGTGCCTCCCTGCTCCCCTAATCGGCTGGCGGCAGATTGCGGTCAAATATTTATCCGTTCAATTACCGCAGCGAGCAAAGTGCTGACCATTTTCCGTTTAGATGGCAATCCAGACGTCACTGTCAATATTTGCTCAGAATTTGGGCAACTGACATTTTTCTCTATCTACCCTCGGAATAGGCGACCTTTCACTTAGCTAAGAGATCGAACAACAGCAACGACGACAGCAAATTCCAAGAGTTCATTTGCTCAATTGATGACTCCATATAATATACGTCAGTCTCTATCTCGGTGGTTGTATATTGAAATAACAACGGTGCAGGCTTTCGCTTCAAAGTTGTTCGAAGTTGTTTGATCTCTATCATTTCAATTGAAAGCCAGGCCGCGTCCCCACGATTCCTGAGAATTGTCTGAGCAGCCTGCTCGGCTTGATTTGAATATGCGTTGCGTTCCCATTTGGTTCGTTGGTTGGTTGGTTGCTTGGTACCTACACTCACTCCGCGCTCAACCGACGACTCAACTGGGCTGCAACAACAGCAGAAAACAATATGTTATTATCTGATCGCCGGGGATGAAATATTAAAATGTCGAAAATTGCTCGCTTTCAGAGAGTTGGTCGTTCTCCTCCTCCCCCCTAACCGCCCCCCCGCGAATAGTGGATGATCACAATCGTTTAACATTCTTGTTATGCCACAAATAAACACGTTGCACGTCGCGATCTCTGTGATTCCACCACCATCGCAGTCCACCTTCCAGGACCGCCGCTGCCGCCGTAGATCCAAACGATACATAATTCCGTAGATGATTTATGCGTTTTGTTCTTAAAAAAGCAATTGCCATCGGTTCACTTCACAGAAAGAGAGAGTGTAGGAGGAGATGCCGCCACCATCGAAGGAAGGATCGACGACCGGTCACACGTTGATTCGCGATTTGTGCGAAATGTGGAGCACGTTGCGATTCGTGTAATGGACCCGCACGGATTCTTACCGACTCACACGACGCCGGGTAAATTGGAGGCAATTGAATGAACTGCTCCGCGCGGAAGACTGAGACTGAATGGTTTTCCTATATGGGAAATTTTCTGGAAGATTTTCCCCATCTGGGAGCCCCCGGGAACGTGTCAGGATCACATTCTTTAGGTCCTTCCTGCTTGTGAACTTGTGAAACGAAAATCCTCGTCGGAAATAATGGATCGTTAACTTGATCCGATGGTAATCTGTATTTGCTGCGAGGTGGTTCTTCGGACAAAATGTTTAGCCCAGCCCAGGAAGTTCATTGAACTGGTCCTGGAAGTTCTTCGAACTTTAGCGGGTGGACCTTTGAACAAACCCTAGCAGTATTTTGACTGACTCTGAAATAACAAAGAACGGTAGAAACCTGTCCTAGAAGCCTAAAGCATTGTGGCCTTGATTTGAAACGCTTCCTAATTTGTTTGGCAGCCCTCAGAACGTGTTGGAGTGGCACCGAGCCAACGGAGTTAATTATGTGCCAAAAGATATGAACCCATCGGAACATCGCCCAATTGGAAAATTCTGGGCAATTATGAAGACGGAACTTTGCAAACATCCCAAAACTAATTAAACCAGAGCTGGGAACACTGGGAAAATCGGTTGTACAAAATTCGATGGGTGGAGTGAAAAGGAAGGTGCGGGCATTCGGGATGGGAGACGAAATTGAATAAAACAAATTTTGTAAATCATAACTCATTAGTAGTTTTTCATTCCCAGAAAATTTCAAGAAATCCGAAAATTTTGGAGAGTAAATATGTGTGTGCCATTTTTATCGAATACACCCTTTAGCATGTCTTCTGAACAAAATAGCTGTTTCTTGATAAATTGAACATTGCTTTCGGAAATCAAGCGTGATTTTTTTTTATTATTTCCCGGGTAGGACAGTAAATCAAGCTTGTACTACTTTTCCGATCACCACTGTACAGATCTCAGAGACAGCGATGGTGGGCGCTTCACTCCACTCGAGTCTATATGCATATGTCTTCATCCATTTGGGGTTAGGGCGCCAGTGGCGGCGGCGGAAAGAAGCTCGCAATCCTCGGCATTTGGCAGCAGTTGCTTCCACATGTTTACTTTCGCAGCGGCGGGGAGGAAAACTATAATACTGTATAAATATATGCTATCATAACATCGATATTAGCAAAACAAACAGATTGTAAACCTACTGCAGCAGATCGCGAGCCGGGAGCCGGCAGCGCAAGTTGATGATGATGACCGAGTCGCGATGATAGATTCACGAACTCCACTCCATGTGTGTGTGTGAATGCTAAGTTTCTGTTTACATTGTAGCGTTGATGCTTACTGGGTAAATTTCATGCTCTGTCGATTCGAAACTGGTTCACGGAACTAATGTTTCACAATACAATTAACTAGGAATATTCCACTGCCCGGAAACCACCATCCCGGAATGCGTTTCCAGATGGAGACGACACTTTAGTTAGCATTCCGGTGTCAATTGATTTTATTCCGACGTTGTTTGGTGTGGACGGACTGAGGTGTTAATCACAATTTACGAAATGTGTTAATTAATTGCAGGAAAATGGATGCTGCCCACCACGTCTAGACTGTTTCACTTTTGTCCGGGGGGGTTCAATCGGTGCCTGGGAGTAGTAGTTTTGGAATCTTCGAAAATAGCCACGTAAACCGGGTGGGAATCTTTGTTTCGGAACAAACCGGCGGAATGTCATGGAATGGTCATATAGCATTCTTCGTGGTTGAGTTCAGTGAAAAAAAATGGAACTTGGGATAAGTTCTGGACAGTTAAAAAAAGTTTAGCTAATTGTCTAGAACTTGAGGGAATGTTGCATAAGCTATAGGATATTCTCACTAGATGGCAGGTTGATCAGGAAGTATTCAAAAGATCTTCAAATATACGCAGATGTCAGTTAATTATTCTGAATTATTTTTTCAAGGCATCAGGTTGATCAAGTTTTATTCTGAAGATCCCCTATTGTTCAAATATAATAATGACGTTTCTCAGATATTCTTCCAATACGGCATTTGAAGCCAAAAGCTTCTTCTCTGGAGCATAAATCTTCACTTGTCTGCTTGTCGTTAGATAACAACCTTCTTTATCAAACAATGCGCGAAATCTATTTGCATAGCAGTGGTTATCAAACGAGAAAACCGATAAACCTAAGGACCTTTAGAAACTTTCATCGAAAGATGTCTTCAAATCTGGCATCACTGTTTCTGAATGATTGACTTTCATTTGACATTTGACAGTTCACATTGGCTCACAGTTGACCTCTAGTTGCTATATTCATAGTCTGGCGGATAGAATCTCGGGAACCAATTGAGCTGTCAAATAGCGGAAATCAATCGATCAAATCACGACCAACAACTGAAAAGAGCACATCAGCTAATGTGAACAAAACTTTGGAAACCTCTTTCTCGTGGCTCAAGGCTCGCCTACGCCTCGCCTAACAGCATTTTTGGATTGAGGAAAGTTTCCCCTATCCGATGATGCCGGTAATTTGCGTTCGATTGGCGAGAAAATAATAATCAACGTTTTGTTTATAAAAGTTTATAGTACCTTTTCAATTGTTGGTCTAAAATATATTGAATTGATTCCGCTTTTTGATAGATCGAAATTCTATCCGCCTACAGGAGATAAGTCACTCTGCCACATTGTGTCTGTGCCGAGGGGGACGAAAGTAATCCATTCTACATTTCATTTAACAGATTTAACTAAAATTTTCTGGATAAACTTGATTCATACGCGCCTGCCGATATCATCCGATTTCATGCACTATTCTTCGATAATCTTGGATGAGTTAGAATTATCTATCTGTTTACTCTAATATGTGTTGGTGTGTTTATGTTTACTGTCACTTTCATGATCGCGCGGTTTTCGCATTCGGTCGAAAAAATCGCAAATCAAGCTGCAAATTCTTCTAGGCCACACCACCCTTACCTGCCAATCTTCCGTTCAGCAAAACAGTTCCGTTTAGTTGATGCAGTCTTCGACCCCAAGCAGTGGCAAAAGATCGGATACTGGAAACATGACCGGAAAAGGATCCAGCAGATGCGCTTCTCAGTTCTCTAAATTGAATTCCAACGTCTGAAAGAACTAATCGAGGACAGGACTAGCATTCACCCCCGGGGTCAAGTTAGCCAATCTGCACTTTAAAGGGTATCCGGCTTAAATACTCATCCCCTCCGTCCTCTGTCTCTGGTCCATGACCGCCGTCCCATTCTCTGACCCATAGATTCCGATCCGCGCCAATCTATCTAAATATCAACGACAACGCGTCGCAAATCCCCCAAACACTCCCCGGTTCGCAACCCATCAGCAGCAGAAGAAGAAGCTTAACGCCGGCACTCCGCCTGTACCGCTCCCAACCAACAACCTCTCTCGCAAGATCGAGCCGAGTACTCCCGAAATCCAGCCGTCAACCACAACTCGTTTGGTCTTACCAAACGTCAAATATTTCATGATTTTCAGCCATGCAAGTATCCAAGCAAACCTGGTGCTGCTCGGTCAGACGTCGGTTACACCTATTTGGACAGAACCCGTTATCCAGGTTGCGATTCGTGAACTCGAAGCACCCACATTCCTCATCGAACTCTGACGAAATCCACCTCAACATCTCGACACTGAGCGTTCATAAGGGCCAATGTTGTAAACGTAAGCAATGGCTTCTTTCTTAAATTTCCCTAATTCAAAGTCTATCCATGCAATCCCACTAATTCTGTCGGATAGGGGGGCTTTCCCTCTACACAACCATTGTGATATTTTACTTGAGCGAGTTTTCATCTTTGAGAAATTCGCGGAAGAAGTCATTGTTTACGTTTGCGACATTGGCTTTTATGAAAAAGCAGCAGAGAGTTGTAAGTTGTAATCTAAGAGGAAGAGGAGACAACTGGCTTCAGGCTCTTTTATCTCTATCTCTATGGTACGCACTACAAATCAGTCAATCACGAGCTGGTTCGCGTTTGACAGAAAAGTGTTTCGTTTTCACCCCCGTATTGTCTCCTCTTCTCTTAGGTTGTATTGATAAATAATCTGTCATGTGATAGATAGAGATGTGACCCGATATATTAGAGATGTGATCGATAAAAAGCCGATATTATTCATTTTAAAGATTTGAATGAATTCATCGGAGCACTCTGACAGATCTAGATCGACTTTTCTTCTTTTTGATTCGTAATCCTGGTTCACATTTTCACTACAGACAAGCAACAGACAGAAAACGGTCACTCAATCCCAAGGATCATCCATCCATTCCTCCTCCACTGTTGAGATTGATTACATTGCGCAAAAGAAAAGAACTCGCATTCACACGCATGAAAGTGCCCAGGCCCATCGGATTTCAACGAATCCCGAAACGCTGCATTGCGAACTGCCTACATACCAGTACCTAGCTATCGTTTTCAACCTTAATCCTCGTCATCATCAATGCGCTCTCGTAGGCCCGATCGAATCCAGTCATGAATATTTCAGGTCGGTATTACATAGTTATACATTTTTCCGACAATCATTAACAGGCTAGATGAGCTAGTCGGGTGAGGTTATGTTTGATAGAGCTGCTGCAGCGATCATATCAACAAATTTCTATTGAATGGGTAAAGTTTACCCAGTTATCAAATGTCAACATCTTAGTAACCGTTACCCAGTTTCTGTCGCAAGTACCTTTACCCAGATTTGGGTAAATGCATGTTTACCCATTTTTGGGTAGGTTCAGTTTTGACTGAACTGGGGAGACCCTACCCATTTTTGGGTAGTTTTCAAGTAAGAAAAATCTGCAGAATTGATGATGGCTGAAGTTGTTTTGATTCGCTATGAAAGTTTGACAGATAAAATGAGGGGTTCGTGGAGTTTTCAATGTTTCGAGGGGTCCATCAATTAGCTTGGATCGAAGATAATACTAGAGCTGAGCCAAAAAGTTGAGCACGTTTCTTCGGGACCTTCTGGTCTTAGAGTTACCTCTATGGTTTTACCTAGTCTGCTTACTCTGTTTATAACAACAAGCATGAAGAATAAATTACCTGAAATTGAAAAGAAAAATAAACGCTGTTAGATATTTTGCTTATATCGATTGTTCTATTAATTACTTATTAAATATAAATCATACGGCACACTAAAGAATAAAGAAGTTTAGCAGCTCAAGTCTGAAGAGTTTACAAAAGTCTACTAATAGAAATTTCCTGGGACGGGACACGACAATCGGGTAGCGATTTCGAGCCAATTTGATGTCAAATCCGAGCCAGTTGCTGATTGGTCGATTTGACAGTAGCAATCGTGGAATAAAAAGGATAGAGGGATCACATCAATCTGACTGGCAGTGATGCCGGAATCAATGTTGACGTCAATGGCGTTGTTAACGTTGTTAATTGTTTATATTTGCGAAAGTTAGAAAATAGGGTTTTTATTGTGTTAAGCAAAAATGATGTACAAGGTGCTACACCGCGGTAGAAACTCCGAATCAAATTAAAATTAAAATAGAAAAATCATACTGCAATCCTGGCATCATTGGTCAACTCCGTCAAACACCATTCACTAATTTTCGACGGGCATTTATAATAAACATTAACAAGAGTGAGAAGCTGGATTATCAAGTCCCGTCCCGAGAAATTTCAAGTAAGAATTGTGATGTCAATCTATCCAGCAGGCCACTTTTCACAGAAATTGATAAAATTATGTTTTTCGTAGTGTACCAACAGCGTACCATAGCGTACCTTCAAGGATTTTGAACGTACCTCGCAAATTCCTTGTTTTAGAGTGTCCTGCTTAATAGACGGGTGATTTTTCGAAAATCTTCATTAATCCTTTCCAAAACCTTCACCAATGTAGTGTACCAATAGCGTACCTTCCGAATCTGAATCATTTTTAACGTGCCTCAAAATTTACTATACTTACTTATATAAAACTCTTTAAAATACATTGTATGTAAAATCTGACTTCCGATTCGGATTTCTCGGGAAATTTTAGCCTGATTTGACCCAAAAAACTGGGATGGATTATTTTCTAAGAAAAATTGAATTTTTATGATTATCCATCCCATCCATATTAACATGAATTCAACCTGTACCCATGCACATTGTTTCTAGAACTTGTGAGAGTATTTTGAGAAGATTTAATTCTCAGCATTCCCCGAAATATCCACAAAACTACGAACTTTCTAAAATAATCTTAAAAATTCAATTTTAATCGATTAAAAACAAGAATTGTCTTGAGGTACGTTCAACCTGTACCCATACAGATTGATAATGTTTGTTTAAAGATACTTAAAAATGCCTTCTCCCATGTTTGTTGGTTATCTACTGTCAGGGGTAAACAGAATGTTTAGCTGGATGTAGGTATTCAAGGGTATTTCGATATACTTGTTTTAAAATCACGTTTTTGGTCATCAAGTAGCGTATAATACACTTAAGTAATATGTTTTTTGGGTCAAATCGGGCTAAAATTTCCCGAGGAATCCAAATCCGAAGTCAGATTTTACATATAATGTATTTTAAAGAGTTTTATATAAGTATGTATAGTAAATTTTGAGGTACGTTAAAAATGAACCTCAGATTCGGAAGGTACGCTATGGGTACACTACATTGGTGAAGGTTTTGGAAGGATTAATGAAGATTTTCGAAAAATCACCCGTCTATTCAGCAGGACACTCTAAAACAAGGAATTGCGAGGTACGTTCAAAATCCTTGAAGGTACGCTATGGTCAGCTGTTGGTACACTACGAAAAACATAATTTTATCAACTTTTGTGAAAAGTGGCCTGTTGGATAGATTGACATAGAATTGTGGCTTCATAATTTATGCTACTTTTTAGGCTGCGCTCCAGTTCTCGCGTAATTTTTCTATAGGTTCTATCTCTTCATCGAGTTTCTCTTTGGATCACCACGGCCGTTTTGAGATATTGCGACAATGAGCATGCATAAGGGCCAAACTGCGATCATCGAGTTTCTCTTTAAACTGCTACAGCTAAGGGAAGCAGTTTTCTGAAATTTGTCCAATACGGACGGATATTTTCGAAACACAGTTTGATGGAAGAAGCAACGATAAAGACAGCAGGAAACGTTTGTGTAGCCGAGTTATTTATAAAAGAGAGAGTCGATGTAGAGAATCGATCAATGTAGATCAATGAAACATTTCAAAATGTCCTATCTGCATTCATCGATTCTCTTAATCGGCTTTATCTTTCGTTAATAGATCAGCTGCATAACCTTTCACTGTTGTATTTGAAGATTTTGACGCTGGATAAGAACCGCCTTTATCAAACTTAGTGGTAAAAATAGAGGTGGTTATCAAAAAAAAAATCGTTGAAGAGAATCGATCAAAGCAGCAAATGTTCATCGAGATTTGGGGAATTTTCAATAAAATTTGACACTTCGAAAATAAACTACAATTTCAAAAATCCCTCTGTAGTTGATCGTCGGATTTTCGAGAAGGTGTTAGTCAAACTTGATTTAGAAATAAGTTTGGTACAATAGCAGGTTTATTTGAAAATTTACCATCCGTCAAAATTTCTAAATCCAAATGACTGCGTTTCATTTGGTAAATTTTCACTTAAATTTGACACTCGAAAATAAATTATAATGTACGAAAATCCCTCTGTTGTTGATCATTCGATTTTCGAGAAGGTGTTATTCAAATTTGATTCCTGGTCTGTCAGAAATAAGTCTGGTATAATCCAGCTTTCCATGCTCGCAGAGGCGTCGCGTCCACATGTGCAACCTGTGCACGACACAGATGTAAATAATTTAAAAAAATGCGTTCAGATTTTTATAGATTTGATGGTCACATTATAGCTGTATGTACTTCTTTACTCCAGACCACAGGTGACCATGAACCAACTATTTCATAGAGGGGTTCAATTAAATTTTCGACCATGGATTGCTTCAAAAATGATTAAATTCAGTTCGTATGGTCTACCTAATCCCTAATGCATTGATTTCTAAGCATGTCGATATTACTACCATGACAAAACTCGTCAAATAGTGCACCTAAATGCGATCTTTTTTGGGTGGCGGGTGGCAAGTTTGTGAATGGTCAATTGCCTGATGTAAGCCAAGCAGACCTTCCATCTCCTCTTGAAACGTACCACAAATTTTCCACGATACATGGCGGTTTGCACCACTAGTTGTAATTGAAATTTTCAGCAGTCACGCGGCATACGGGAGCAACACGGAAACAGTAGTCCGGTACGCTTTGGATGTGTATCATACTTGCAGACCGGTTTGAATGTGTGAGTTTAAATTAGCAGAACATTTGTGATGTATGGGTGCCTAAAGTGTGCATTTCTCGTTGTGCACTTGGATATTTGATTGCAGGCAAAGAGAGTAATGGAGAAAGAGAGCGCAAAAGCTCGCTTTCACTCTCTTTACAGTTGTAAATCTCTCAATTACCGATGGTTGCGCCGGTGCGCCTGTCAAAACTAATGAGTTGATTAATTCAAGTTTGCTACCCAGGGGACTACATCAATTTTCTCTAGATTTTGACACTGTTTTGTATCAATCAATGTTTTCGAAAGTGTTTGACGGATATTCTTCATTACACTTCAGTCGAAAGAGTTAGCCTTGTAAACGAGAATTAGTTAGGTTTTGCAATTCCTCCTGCTTCGGTTAGCGCGAAAAGGGCCATACAAGTTTTGTTTACACAAGATGATAGGCCCTTCAAATGTTACGTTAGGTAGTGATTAATACAAGACCAACAATTGAAATGGCCTTAACTCCATTTTGTAAACAAACCTTGTAAGGCCATTTTCTCGCGAACCGAAACCTTCATTCGCAAACCTAAACCACAATCGGGTAAAGAAGAGTTTCCCCTACCTGTTCATTATGTTGGTTTGCCTTTGCGGACTTCGGTTCGAGAGAAAATGGCCTTACAAGGTTTGTTTACAAAATGGAGTTAAGGCCATTTCAATTGTTGGTCTTGAATATATTAATTGAGAATATGTCCCTCGAATTCATGGTGGTGGTAAACTATAGCGAACAAAGTTAGGTGCACAGGTAAACAAATGAGGTACGCGACGCCTCTGCATGCTCGGTAATGGCGGCCTGTTTGTATGAATAGATGTATCCTTCACTGTGCTTTTGACACTAACTGGAGGGCGTATGTTGTTCCATTTTCTTCTGTTCCTGGGAGAGGGAAAGGGAGGGGTCAAAATCCGAACCTCCAGATAGTGTCAAAAAGTACAGTGAAGGATACATTTATTCATACAAACAGGCAACCGAGCGTGGAAAGCTGGATAGCAGGTTTAATTAAAAATTGTCTGTCTGTCAAATTTAAGTGAAAATTCACGAAATGAACACAGCCTTAATGAACTGGATTGGAAATTCAACGTCAAATTGTTCAGTTACTGCATTGCAAAAACCTGCGAACATAACCTTAATGTTCAATCATAATTAACTAAACAATAAAATGACAGTGAC
The DNA here is from genome assembly GCF_037179485.1 of Ochlerotatus camptorhynchus. NCBI lineage: Eukaryota > Metazoa > Arthropoda > Insecta > Diptera > Culicidae > Ochlerotatus > Ochlerotatus camptorhynchus. The sequence goes on along the minus strand of NW_027040593.1, from coordinate 339,592 downwards.
CGTTCATAAGGGCCCATGCATTAATTATGTCACGCTAAATCGAGCAAAAAATTACCCCCCCCCCTATCGTGACGTTTTTCCTATACCTAATGCATTGCTTGTCACAAAATCTTAGATCCCCCCACCCCTCCCCCCTTAGAGCGTGACATAATATATGCATCAACCCTAAGGGCCAATTGCAATGATCGATTCTCTTCGTGGATTTTCTCTTTTCTAGATAGAACTGGAATTAGGGCGTAACAGCTTTTATAAACAATGACTGCTATCGTCGATTTCTAGGAACTCAAGGCTCGCCCACACAAACCTACATAACCGTCGGGTAGGGGAAGTCTTCCCCTACCCGATGGTGTTGTTGATTTGTGTTGGAGAGCCTTAACTTTCTAAACATCATCGAAAAAAGTCATTGTTGGCATGAGTTGTTACGCCCTAATTCCAGCTCTATCTAGTTTTGTTAATAACTCGCTTGGAATAACATTTCTTTTGATAGTCAATACAACCTGTTACATCACTGTATTGGACAAATTAAAAAAAAATTCCTTCCTTTAGCTGTAGCAATTTAAAGAGCAAATCGTTGAAGAGAATCGATCATCGCAGTTATGATTCTAAACGCTAGAACTGCTAATTTGTACAGCAAACGACTCAAACTGGACCAACCCTTCCAGTCCCGTCCCCACCGATTCAGACATCAACCGCAATCCTCCGTAAAGTACCGAGAATGTTGGCACATTGTAGTTAGTTTTGCATTTGTTTGCCCAAAGGAAATCCATCCCGTTCCGTTCGCCAGCCCAAACAATTTCGCACAGCTGTCAAAAATCGTGAGTACACTTCCATTGTAATATTTATGCATAACCCCTAGTCGACACAGTGGTCGATTTGGCCACGGAAAAGCGTGCAGCAGGTATTTCCTTTCACTCGGGCCGAGTTCAGCGAAAACAAAAAAAAAAAAAAAATGGATGACGACGACGGACGGGGTGGTCCAATTCAATCCGATCCTTCTTGGAGTGGTGGAAATTTCGCGTGAACTCAAATCCAGTATTGTACGGTAAGTGGTGGATGAAGAGCATCTTATCCGGCCGGCCGGCCGTCCGGGGGGTTAGGAGGTATTATATTGTTTGGGTTTGGACGGAAGATCTCCTTTGTTTGCACACGCCATGATGATCATATTGCAGCCAAGCAACGACCGAGCGAGGATTACTGCGATGATGATGATGATGATGGGCATATGCTGGTCCATTCATTCGCCGCCCGTGCGATGCGTGGGGACCTGGCTATCCCAATCCGAGCAGGCTCTCTGATTCGATGCTGGTAGACAACAGACAGCCAACTGCGCCGAGGAGGGATGATTGCTTTATTTGATAAGCAAATTATCTATTATGAAGGGATTGTTTTCCTCGCTCCGCTTCTTTTTCGCTCGTTTTGTTCCCGAAAGAGTGCCCCGCTTCCTGCTCGTCGCTGTGTACAAGCATGAAAAGCGATCGCGAATAATTGAGAAATAACATTTCATAAATAGAAAGAAGCGAAATAATATACTCCATCATCATCCCCGCATCGCATCGTATCTCGGGTATCTCGAGGAACAGCAACAACGGGTAGGCTGCTTACATCAATCGGGTAGAAAGCCCCCGAAGGGTTCTGCACGGGATGGGCCGATGGACGCGGTTCACTTGGAAAGTCGAGAAATTCACAGAAGTTCGTCAATATTTTCGGGAAGTCAACTAATAGCGAATTCGTTTATTATTCAGTTCCAACCTGGATCGGGTATCAAGATTGGGTCTGCTCGTTTTCTGACAAACGTCAGTTTGATCGTTTGTTTTTAAAACCCAGCTCAGGTTGAGGTTCGCACTGACTGAAAAAAAGTTCGCTTTCGCATAGACTTCTCTGCCACCGTTAGTATTAGTGAGCAGTTTCACTAATACATGCGTTCTACTGGTTGAAAATAAAAAAAAAAAACAAACCACTGTCAGGTCCAACACTGACAGTTGATTTCGTGGTTGAAAATAATAAACAAATCGTTTTTACACTGTTAGACCAGCACGGTTGGTTTAGTGAGAACTTGCGGCAAGAAGTCTATTGTTGTATCCGATGGAATATTCCGAGTCAAATCACAACCACCTTGACAAAAGATGCCGGGCAACAGCTGTAGTCAAACAGAAGGGGAAATGTTGAAACACGAAATTAAACTTTTTTGATTTTGAACCGTTCCAGACAAAATAACCAAAAAATTAAGTTTTGAATCGTTCATCTCCGATTTGTATGAAACTTCACGTAATTGACCACTCAAGCAGTTTTGGCGAGACTTTCTACCAGCGATTCCACAAAACTGAACCAACTAATTTCTATTTTTCTGTGAAACGCACAAATTTAATGATAGCTACTTTTCTCGTGGTTCTAGAAGAAAAAAAAACTCAAAATAATGTTTTATTTCAAAGTTCGAGTGGTAGCAAACGTCATTTTAACTGCTCGAATGAAGTGGTTAATTGTTTGTTATGGGCATGAATGACTTTTTTTGCTAAAATTTTGATCTTGATTTTTTTTTCAAAATGGCGTCTTTGAGATTTGTCAAAAAATTGGCGTTGACGGCACCGTTGAAAAATCGTCTATTCTAGCGAAAAAATACAGTATCTTACGGGAATTTTCGGTGGAGTAAAGAGATAGTACAAAAGCCGCCATGTTTCACGCACAGTCTGACGTTTGTTTACGCGATTTCCCATAGGAGTAAAGAGCTACAGAGTCACCGTCAACGCCAATTGTAGCACGGACGCGGCACTTCTGATCGAAATCACGTTTGAGCTGAAGACCGCCCAATTTTTAGAAAGTTTGTAACATTCTGGAAATTTTCGGAATAATCCATAAATCCCCGGAAAATTTTGAAAGTTACCGAAAATAATCAATGGAACTGCTCTGAATTCCCTGAACATCGCTGAAAAAAAGTTAAAATGCTTGAAAATCTTTAAACTGCTGAGATCTGAGTTTCTTGATTCCTGCAATTTTCGATGTTCGAAGCAACCCTTAGGTGGTTATAATCATCTTGATGTACTGCCCTGAAATCAATGAAACGGTTCTAAAAATATTTAAACTTTCATGAAAATCTTTGGACTTCTGTGATGTACACATTAATTCGTAGTTTTCTAAAATTTTCAGGAGTTCTCTCAACTTCTAAAAATTTCTCGAAATTCAAGTTTTTCAAACGTTCATGATGCTGTCCTGAATTTATCCAAACTAACCTTCGCAGATCTTTAAAATTGGCGTTCTTAAAGCTTTTCTGAAGATCTCATGGCTTAGCTTGCCTGCAGTACTACGAATTTCTATTAATGTTTAACAATTTACATCAATGTCGTCCCGGCCCTGAGCTTGGATGTGGATCGGGGGTCTTCCAACTTGCTGTCAGGCAAGTACAAATATTATTCTGAACATTCGCTGCCTAATGCCGAGTTGAATTTCAGCACTCTGGATGACACCGATCGAGGATATGCTTATACTCCTGTTAATTGGAACCTGGGACGCGCTGTAGAAAGCATTGTGGAAGCCCCCAAATCCTCTGACCAAGTCCTGCCATCTGCCGCCTCCGATCTTCATAGTCGTTCCGGGCCTGTGGTTGGATGTCGAGAGGGGGTCTTCCAACCTACTCACTACGGCGAGTATCCACTTGAGATTGTTCATGTCCATTCGCCACCTGATGTTTCCATGACTTCCAGGGAAAACGCCTTACCTCGTGCGACCACCGACCGTAGTAAACACGACGTCATTTTCTACTACCAAAACGTAGGCGGAATGAATTCTGATGTTCTTGACTACCAGCTAGCTGTATCGGACCGGTGCTACGATGTCATAATTTTTGTCGAGACTTGGCTCGATTCTCGAACGCTTTCCATCCAGGTGTTCGGATCCGAATACGAGGTTTTCCGCTGTGACAGAAATCCGAAAAACACTCGGAAATCTACTGGAGGTGGTGTTCTCGTGGCAGTTCGTTCCGGGTTAAAGGCGAGAGCTATTGAAAACGTCTTGTGGAACTGTGTGGAACCAGTTCGGGTGGCCGTAGAACTGAGCGATCGCACACTGTACCTATGTGCGGTGTATATTGCACCTGACCGGGTTCGTGACAACGAACTTATTGATACCCATTGCCGGTCCGTTTTCACCATAATGGAGAGTGCGACACCAACTGATGAGATAATCGTTCTGGGTGACTTCAATCTACCCGGCGTTTCCTGGAAACCATCTCACAGTGGCTTTCTCTACCCAGACCCTGTACACTCTGTATTTCATACAGGATCAGTTAGCCTTCTCGACTGCTATAGTACAGCAACACTATCTCAAATAAACCACGTAGTCAACAAAAACAACCGTAGCCTGGACCTCTGCTTCGTTAGCGTTCAGGACACCGCTCCTTTCTTCTCCGATCACCGTAGTATCGTCAACGTGCTATCTAGTATAGATTGGGAGAGCATCCTCGATCCTGATAATGTTGAAACAGCTGCGCAAACATTTTCACATGTCTTGGCTTATGTCATTGACAGGCACGTTCCGAAAAGAGTTCACCGTAAAATTTCTCATCCTTCCTGACAGACGAGTGAACTGCGTAGGTTGAAACGTCACTACGTTAGGCTCAATTATGAGTTCAAGCGAGTTAGCCGTCGATGCTATTCGCGATATCAACGAGGCATTCAGAGGAAACTCAAGTCGCACCCGAAGTCATTCTGGAATTACGTAAATGAGCAGCGCAAGGAATCCGGCCTACCTTCTTCAATGGTGTTGAATGGAGCAGTTGCTTCCACTCTTCAGCAGATCTGTCGCTTGTTTTCTGAGAAGTTCGCCAGTGTTTTCACGAATGAGAGATTAACTGACGAACACGTTACCCTAGCAGCTAGTAATGTTCCACTGTACGGTCAAACACTGGGTGCGATGGATGTCAACGTTGAGATGATTTCCACTGCCGCATCACAACTCAAGTCGTCCTTCAATCCAGGACCCGATGGCGTTCCATCCGTATTCCTGAAAAAGCATATCGCCAGCTTGCTGATGCCCATGCTTCATCTATTTCGATTGTCCATCTCGAGTGGTACATTTCCATCTTGTTGGAAATTCGCACATATGTTTCCTATCCACAAAAAGGGCAGCAAACGGGATGTGGACAATTATCGTGGAATTACGTCGTTGAGTGCAGTTTCGAAGTTATTCGAGTTAGTCATCATGAAGCCTCCACTCTTTCATTGTAAGCAGTATCTAAGTGGTGATCAACACGGCTTCACTTCCGGTCGTTCTACTTCCACAAATCTGCTGTGTTTGACATCGTATCTTACGGAAAGCATGGCAGAGAGGACTCAAACATACGTCATATACACCGACTTGTCAGCTGCCTTCGATAAGCTAAACCATGCCATCGCGATTGCCAATTTGCATAGACTTGGGGTCAGCGGCAATCTCTTGCGATGGTTTCGTTCATATCTCACTGATCGGCAACTGATGGTTGCCATTGGTGACAACCGGTCCAATATCTATCTAGCTACGTCAGGAATACCTCAAGGAAGTCACCTGGGACCTTTGATTTTCTTACTCTACTTCAATGACGTGAACTTGGTCATCGAAGGCCCACCACTATCGTATGCAGACGATCTTAAAATCTACCTACGAATCCGCTCGATTGATGACTGTCACTTCCTTCAACGTCAGTTCGAAGCCTTTGCCAGCTGGTGTAATTTGAACCGAATGGTGGTTAACCCCACTAAGTGTTCAGTGATCACTTTTACTCGGAAGAAAGAACCAATCACATTTGAATACAAACTTATCGGCACTGTTATCGACCGTGTGATTCTCAACTTACGTACAAGCAGCACATCTCGTACGTTGTTGACAAGGCGTCTAGGACACTGGGATTTATCTTCAGGATAGCAAAGAATTTCTCCTATATCTACTGTTTGAAGTCACTGTACTGTTCCTTGGTGCGATCCATTCTGGAATATTGTTCTGTGGTCTGGAGTCCAAACTACAACAATGGTGCTGATAGAGTTGAGTCCGTTCAACGCCGTTTTCTTCGATTCGCTCTGCGGAAGCTGCCTTGGAGAGACCCATTTCATCTGCCCAGCTATGAAAGTCGTTGCCAGCTGATTGATCTGGAGCCTCTCCGAACTAGAAGAGACACCTCTAGGGCCCTGTTCATTGCGGACACTTTACAAGGTAGAATTGATTGCAGTGTAATCTTGGGGCAAGTCAACATTAACGTCCAACCCCGTGCGCTACGTAACAACGTTATGCTGAGATTGCCACTTCAGCGCACAAACTATGGCATGAACGGTGCAATAGGTGGGCTGCAACGAGTGTTCAATCGAGTCTCGGGCATCTTCGATTTCCATCTGCCTCGACAGCTGCTACGAAGATACTTCTCATCGTTCTTTTCTGGCACAGTTAACCGTGAATGATTGTGTGTTTTATTTATGTATTTTATTCTTAGTTTTTATTTTTTGATTTACCTAAATAAGTTACTTAAATCATCATTGGGGCTATACACAGCCTGTTGATGCAGTCAAATAAGTAAATAAATACCCACTAGCTCTCCGGACTTCTCTGGAGTTTTCTTGACTTTCATGTCGTTCTCTGCCCTAATAAAAAATAGCCATAAAAGAGAGCTTAACGACGTGTTCAGGGTATCATCCAAACCATTCGTGGGATAGTTTACCCATCCGGGATACAGTTCGTTTATGGTATTTGTTTATTCGTGTGGATATCTCTGATGCTGATGGATCCTCCTTAAAGTTCTCAAGCATCCCTGAATTGCCCGACAGAAGTTCTTTTTTTTTCAGTCTATTCATGAAAATTCTTTGAAATCCTCGACATTTCCTTTTATTCCTTGGAACTTCTTTTAAGCCTATGAGCATTACATTGTTATGGACAAAGATCAAGAGGTTTGTCACTCAGCACAATGTGCCGAAAATAGATTCGGAACGGTTAGGGCACATTTATCGGCGCATTACCGGCACATTTTCGAATGTATTACAATTAAAATAAACTGGAAGCACTGCCTGGATTACCATTGACAACGGTTATTGAAGTTGCGTGTACGTAAACAAACGAGGATCGAATTCTTTTCGTTAGAAATTAATTAATTAAAATGGATAATTCCAACAAAGATGTGGTAAGCAACTGACTAAACAAAGTTTCCTTCAAATAATATCACATGTTTCTGTGTCTCCATCGGTTTAAGATTTTTTTCTGGAGTAAGCTGTAGGAAGAGTACGGTGCGATAAAATTCCACCTTCAAATCTGTGCAGTCAGTCTCTTGGGAGGCTGACAAGCGACAATGTTAAAATCATGGAAGAGGACATGCGCGGTATGGCTGATTGCCGGAGAGAAGAAGCAGCTAGCTTTTGCTGTCGGATGATACATTGTCGTATCTACGCACATATGATTAGATATAAAATACAATAAGCCATCGCAATAAGGGAAGTTTTCTTTGTCTACTATTATGCATGCTTCTTCAATCTCCGCCAGAAAAAAATTCCATTACCGATTGGCTCGGAAGCACTTCCCTAATAAAAATTGTATGGTTAATTTGCTTAACGACGTGTTCTGGGTATCATCTAAACCATTTGTGGAATAGTTCAATGATTTGGGTTATCGTTCGTTTATGGTTATTTTTTATTAGGGTTCCCAAATTCCGTCACATAAACTCAAACTCCTCGCTAGCCACTCGTTCTTCCACACTCGGATATGATCAGAATGCCCTCGATAGGGCCAAATATCCATTCGCTCTAGGGGCTGTCCAAATTCCACGTGGACAAGTATTGAGAGGTTTAAGACACTGACGGCTGTCAATGTGGTAGCCCCTATTAAATTTAACGTTACCCTCTCCAACTCACTGATATTTCTCGGATTGTGATCAAGCTTCCCGTCCATAGACGTGATCGCCCGCGAATCCCTAGCATTCCCACAATACAACTTATCGTTCATTACCATAACGGAAACCACCGTCGATCCGGCTATCCGATCATTCAGCTTAGCCTCGTCAATGTCCAAAAAGCCACGTTGCAGAACCATCTTCACAGCGTCCTCGTACTCCGACCGTTTCTTCACACCAGGCTTGCCAGCTTGCCAGGCATACTGGACACCACCGTGGCCATCCTACACGACGAAAAAGCCGTGCCCAGCATCCTGTAGCGAGAAATCCGGTAGTGCGTGTGTGAGTTCTCCATGCAGATGTGCCAACCTTGCTGATGGGTCGGATCGAAGCCCGATTGCTTTTGTTGACTTCGCCGTTTCTTTACAGAGGCTTTGTTTTGTATCTGTGTATCAGAGCCAATAATAAGAATGAACAAACCCGGTACGATTATAGAAAAAAAAAAATATCGTTTCACTTCCTTGACGAGATTCAAGGCCGAAGCGAATTTGTACTTGGTCAATGAACAGCTGTCAGAATCATCCTTACAAAAGCACTATTGCCAGATATACCAGATCAATTTGTACTTGACCACTCATACACTTAGAATACATAAAGGCTTGTGCGAGGGCACAAATATACTCGTTCGGCACAGTACCGGCACAATGCGGCACACTGTAAACAGCGTTAATGTTGAAGTAGAAACAACAACGACATTGAAGCAAGCCATGCTATTATTAATTTGTATTCTCGCAGAAAATAAAAGTTAGTTACTGTTAGACCACCAACCAAGCAGGTTGTACTTCTCTTTAACCTCCAAGAGGTTATGGACCCAGCGCTTGGGTTGCCAAGAAACGGATCAACAACGGAAGAAAATTTTCATTGAAGTCAGGTAAAATGGAGAAAATTCAAGTCCCGAAGTTGAAGGGAACAATTTACAGCAGCTGGAAGTTCAGCACCAAACTGCTGCTGATTCGTGAAGATCTATGGAAATACGTCACCGGGGCAAGACCAGAAGCACGAGCTGCGACGGAACGCGACCCGGGAAATGCGGCCGCTATCGAAGCCTGGAACTCTGGGGACCAGCGTGCACGAGCGACAATCGGTCTTTTGATGGAGACAAACCAGCATGGTCTCATCAAGCAAACGAAAACGGCTCGTGAAGCGTGGGACAAGCTGAAGGACCATTTCGAGAAGCCGACGTTGACATCGAAGGTATCGTATCTGCGGAACTTGATTTCCAAACGGTACTGTGAAGGCGAGGAGATGGAGAAGCACGTGAACGAAATGGGGGAAGTTTTCGAACGTCTTTCCGTGTCAGGATTGAAGCTGGACGAAAAGCTGCAGGTTGCGTTGATGCTCAGTAGTCTACCAAAATCGTTCAACACGCTGACGACCGCGTTGGAGAGTCGGGTGGACGATGAATTGACGCTGGGCGGAGGCTATGAACACATCGAACTATCTTCAAAATCGACTTCCGACCAGGTCATTGAAGACCACACCTTACGAAGCATGGTGGGGAGAAAAACCGGACCTGGGTCACCTCCTAGTTTTTGGTGCAGACGCTTATGTGTGGATCCCGAAGCAAAACCGGACGAACTTGGATGCAGCAGCGCAGAAGATGACTTTCGTTGGTTATTCGGTGCAACAAAAAGCGTACCGATTCCTGGACAGAAGCACTGGACACATTATCAATAGCAGAGATGCTCGATTTTTACCGACATGCAGCTTCCAGGACGAAGAAGATGACAATGGAAGTAACATTGACTTCTCGTTGACCGACAATTCAATTGGAACGAGCAAAACCGTCACCGATTCCGATGGACATCGGGTTCATCACCATAGAGCAAAAGGAGGAGGAAATGTTGACCATCGACAAATACCAGAGCCTTGTGGGAGCTTTGCTCTACGTTGCTGTTTGCACACGACCTGATTTAGCGATCACGGCGTTCATCCTTGGGCGCAAAGTCAGCAAACCAACGGAACGTGACTGAACGGAAGCGAAACGAGTCCTGCGGTATTTGAAGGGTACTGCTGGACTAAAGCTGCGACTGGGAGGAAGAGGCAATCTTGAAGGATGCGCTGACAAAACCACTAGGCCGAATTAAGCTGCAGAAGATACGGGAGGAGATTGGCTTGCAGAACATCGTCCTTGAGAAGGAGTGTTGAAGTAGAAACAACTGCGACAACTGGCGAGGCATCATGTTACTGTGTATTGTTCTCAAAGTTCTGTGTAAAGTTATCCTCAATCGGATACAGGAGAAGATCGACGCGACTCTCCAACGACAGCAGGCAGGATTCCGTGCTGGAAGATCCTGTGTGGACCTTATTGTCACGCTTCGGATTATCTTGGAGCAGGTCAATGAGTTCCAAGAGTCCCTCCCTTGTACTGTACTGTATTCATTGACTACGAAAAAGCTTTCGACCGACTAAACCACGAATACTTGTGAAGCACTCTGAGACGATAAGATAAGATCGTCAACCTCATCGAAGCGCAGTACGAGGCTTTCTCATGCAGAGTGTTGCACAACGGAGCTTTGTCTGACCCAATTCGGGTAATCGCGGGTGTGAGGCAAGGGTGTATATTATCACCGCTACTGTTCCTCATCGTAATCGACGAGATCATGGTTGAAGCCGTTGACCGTGTACCGAACCGTGGGTTGCTGTGGCAGCCTATTACTATGGATCATCACAACGGCTTCGATTTGGCTAATGATGTTGCGTTATTAGCACAACGGCGCTCTGACATGCAGAGTAAGCTCGACGACCTTCTGGAACGCTCCTCTGAAGCAGGTCTAACCATCAACGTCAACACGACCAAATCGTTGGATGTCAACACGGAAAACCGTTCCAATTTCACGGTAGCTGGGCAGGCAGTGGAGAAAGTCGAAAGCTTCCAATATCTTGGCAGCCAGATAGCGTCGGACGGCGGCACCAAAAGCGACATAGGTGCACGGATTAAGAAGGCGAGTATGTAGAGCGAATCAGATCATTTTTAACTCGAACGTGAAGTCTGTGCTGTTATACGCCAGTGAAACATGGTGTGTATCAGCGGAGAACACTCTGAAGCTGCAGGTGTTTATCAACCGATGCCTGCGGTACATAATTCATGCCTGGTGGCCCCAAAATTGGATCTCAAATTCCGAGCTTCATCGTTTGTGCCATCAGAAGCCGATAGAGACAGAAATTCGTGAACGGAAGTGGAGGTGGATCGGCCACACACTACGACGGAGTGGAAACGATATCTGCAAGCAAGCACTGGACTGGAATCTAACAGGACATCGCAGCAGAGGACCGTGGCGGCGGAGCCTAAACAGTGAAATTAAGAACGTTGACCGAAATTTGACTTGGGCACAGGTCAAGGCCAAAGCTAGTAATCGCCCAGGATGGAAATCTTTCACAAAGGCCCTTTGCACCCCTAGAGGTGCGCAGGATCGTTCAGTAAGTAAGCAAATGACGGCTTCGGCAATACCTTAACCTCCCAAGCAGCACACTTCGATCGAAATAAGCTGCTGCAACTTGATTGTGACTGGAATAAGTGGCACACAAGTAACCACAATTGTTCAGTGACATGTGTGCTGCTAGGGCTATTATCTTGAGGGGTGGGAACAACGTCCTTGAGAGCTCAATTTTGGCATGTGGATACATTGTGTTTCAGAGCATCTATAAGTTTTTTTTTGTAAATTAAAACTTCGGACAAAACACTTAGAAATGTTTAGGTTTTTCATTTATTTTTGCTTGAAATTACTCAAAAAATTTTGCTATATGCTTTTCCCAAAAACATATAATTTTTCTCTGCAACTTTGTCTCAGATGTCACTTCGATCAGAAGTGCCGTTTTCGTGCTACATTTGTTTTTAATTGAAAGGGTTAGAAGGAAAGGGGAATAAGTGACTTTGATCGATTCTCTTAATCGGCTTTCTCTTCTGATAGCCACAGCTTTATAAACAGATTTTGCGCTATTTCTGACACATAGTTTGATAAAAGAGGTTCTCATTTAGCATCCAAAATGGCACACGAATCAAGGAATGTGTTTGCAGCTTATTAACGAAAGAGAAAGTCGATGAAGAGAATCGATCAAAGTCACTTACACCCCTTTCCTGCTAACCCCCTCAATTACAAGATCAAAAAATCAAAGTTTCATGCAAATCGAAGAAGGTCGAGTTTTTTTCGATTCGTCATTTGGCGTGGAACTGCTCTCATACAGTTTTCGTGGACCACTATAAAGTGATATAATCATTCCTGAAGTTCTGTCTGCACTTCTGTTGATTTTCCTGGAATTGCACTAAAATTAACTAAACTGGCGAAAAGATCTCAAATCTTTCTGATGTTTTTTGCAGGTCCATGAATTTCTCGAAACTTCTGTGAAGTTTCCTGTAATTGATTTATATGTTCTCTAAACTTCCTTAATATTCTCTCACTATTTTTCTGAATTTAATGGAACTTCCCGAGCTTCTCGACATTTACTTGAAGTACCTGAAGTTCCCGCAGTTTTCCAGATAATCATGAAACTGCCCAGGGTTCTCAAAACTGGCAACTTCAATAAAGTACCAGCAATTGTTCTGTAGTTAATGGAACTGCCTTGGAGGTTTTTGATCTTCACTGTAGTTCTCCAAACTTTCCTGAAACGTTTGCAATTGCCCTGAAGCGGTGGAAACCTACCCTGAAAGATCTTAAAACCTCCACGTTGTTATGAACTTCCTCTGATCTCGTTGTTATGATGTTGTTATTCTCTGACGTTTATGAAACATGCTGTATTTCTGCACCCAGTTTAGTTTTGATTTAAAAAAATTTCATAATTGATGCACCCTTTTTACTTATTGATTTCATGTGTCCCCGGAACATGTTCGGATGTGTCTACTGTGTTCTGGACACTTGATATAAACACCATTGCACTTGTTTTTGGATTCTCGTGTGATTTGAGGTGTCACATGATGGGTTTTGGTCCACTTCAGGAACTGGCCACTTCCCGTGGGGTACCGGAACATTTCCGGATTTGTCCAATTCGGCCCTAGACACTAAATGTGACCAACATTATTTTTTTCAAGTGAACCTCAATCAGGTTCAAGTGATTTGAGGGTTTAACACGATTCAGGCCGATTATAGACACCGAGGGAGGACCGATTCCAAAAATATTCAATAGTGTTCTATGGAACCATGGTACCTTTCATTTGGCGATTGTTGCGTCCAATTTGGTTCAGTGACTGTCGAGAAACACGCCTCTCAAATGTTGTAACACACGCACAGACATACAGACATTTTCCGATCTTGTCCAGCTGAGTGGAATAGTTCTAGCGACGTTTTTGTCCGCCATCTTGGATTTCAAAATGGCGATGCACATCGAATCTCAGTTTCTATTTGTAGAGTTTACTCTGGAAATATCCATATTACATAGATTCAAAATCCATATAACATGGATTCAAATGCGTATACGAACGTCAGAAGCCTCCATTTTGAATTTGCATTCGCCATTGTAGAATTCTCATAAGGAATCATTCATTTAAAAAAAAATACGATTTTTGAATTCCTCTTCCGTTCCTATCCGTATACATACCATGCACTCCAGAACCAGGCCACCTCATACGTTACGCAATAAATCAATGAACCCTAAAGCTGGGTTTAGACAGGGCAAGTCAATTGATCAAGTCAGTTGCATTCAACTGACTTGATCAGCTCACTTGATTTGAAAAAAAGTTGAACCAGGCTCAACTTTTCAAGCCAATTGAATTCAACTGAGTTGATCAATTGACTTGCCCTGTCAAAACCCAGCTTAAGGATCCAAAGTATAGCCGTTATACAAACGTGACCCACCCATGAACTCATAACCTATTTTATGCGAGGGGGCGACTCTATCTACGATTAAGGAAAAATTGTTTTTTGCTGTGGTTAGTTACGCGCACGCTGAGTAGATAGTAAGAAGATTTATGGCGATTCTGAAGATTTCTTGCAAAAAGATGATGCACGATGCAAGTAGACGCGAAAAATTAAAGAAGATTTTTCGAAGATTGATTAGCTAGTGTGAGATTTGTTGAGCAGCTAGAATTGAGATTTAGATGTGTCGTTCCCCTCGATTTTATGTTTCATTTTCTTTATACATCTCAAAACGAAGATTTCCGGTTTTTAGAAATTTTTTAAAATTAAAATTTTAATTTTAATTTTTAATTCAATTCTAAATCTAAAAAATATACGTTTGATACGCGCATTTATTACAATCAGGATTGAGACTATCTCAGAACCCAAACTTCCCATTGGAGCGATAAACATTTTATGAACAGAAGGCATGCTCGTCTCCCCAGTAATTGGAACGTATGGAACTCCAGTTCTAGTATTTGGAGTCTTTTTTTCGTTTTCAGGATCATTTCCACTGCAGATGCTACTGGATTATTTATTTAGGTTATACTTCATCTGACTAGGTGTCTTAATGAAGATTGATGGGGGAAACCCCATATTACTGCAACGAGCTGAACCCAATATGAGGTTCCTAAATGTAGTCAAGCGTCTTGTGAGCGACGATTTTAAGCTTGACCATCCACATTTTAAACTAGAGATTCTTTAGACCAATCTGGGGAAAAAGTGTTCAAAGTTGTGCTATATTACATACCGAAGCTACCATGGAACTTAAATTCCATAGAAAAGGCCACCCAGCTCCAGTAGCAGACAAAACACGGTCGTATATGAACGGTCCGCTATCTTATCCATCTTCGTTCTACTCGATGACAATCTGAGGAGGTAAACCTAGCACTTTCGATGGAGCCTCCCCAGACAAACCAAAGCTCGGAAAAACTTAAAAAGTATCCGATCAGCGGCCATCTTGTGGCAACCATTTAAAATTTACTGTCAAAAGTCAATCCACTAGAGTTTCGGAAACTCAACTTAAATGCACTGTAAACAAACAAAAACATCGTTATCAACGCACCATTTAACCTTCCTCCCTGTCAGGAACACGACGAGAGGAGGCTCAGGATTGAGTTGCTCCGTGTGCGCTGCGCCAGCAGCAGCAGCAGCAGCATCATCATCATCATAACCTGGCCCCCATCAGCAAGATTAAATAAGAGGAAGAAAATAACAAAAGCCGGAGAAAAGTAAACAATTTGCTTCGAGGCATAAAAACGAGAAAATTATGATCAGCCACGGCGGCCACAGAAGGATTCTTGGCAGGTGAGGCAAGATCGCTTGTTCGTTGGGACCTCTTCTTCGCGGGGCGTGTGTGTGTGTGTGTAGATAATCGCACATGACTTCTTCCCGAGAGGAGGCTCGCTCGCTGGAATATCGACGCGAGAGGCGTTCGATTGAGCGTGATAAAAATCACTGCTTGGGTTTCCCTCCTCGCATTCGGACGGACGGACGTGCGGACATGATGGTTTTAATTGAAGCCCCCCACCGTGGGGAGATTGGCTCGCGGACCACGCCCACCAATTCAGACCCCCGCAATAACAACAACAACAACAACAAACCGGGGCGATCACGCCTCCGCGAACGATCATGAACCGATCCGATCATCATCATCGTTGGTCGTTCCCAAACAGAGTGGGTCTTAATTTAATTCCAAGCGCTTTGTTTCTCTCCATCGTGCGCTCGGAGCTTTCGGTGGAAGATATTTATCAGCGAACCGTTCCGAGAGGAAAAATCCACAATTCGTTGCACGGCGGTGTGCTGGGGTCATAAAACGATCGAACTAAATGAAGAAATTTTCGCTGACCTTTCGCCGAAACCGCCCCGCAGCGGGATATCGATGATCGTCGTCTCCGTCGTGACGTAGGCACTGGCTAGAATTCTCACGAGAACTTTTTTTTTGTTTGTTTTATTCTTCTTCCCTCGTAACAACCACACAACAACAAAGCGAACGCGAAAACCGGACGAAAATCACGACGAACGAGACTCACTGGCTCTCTGCTACTGCGATCGAAACGACGGAAACGACACGACCGAAAACACGATCCGAACCAAACTGTCGAGCGGTCGCACTGGATGGAGTTGTTTTGGCGATCGCAGTGTGTGCGAGGTGGTGGTGTGGTGAGAGCGATGAGAGTATGCTGTGAAGAGCGCGCGCTCTCACCCTATCTCTCTCGCTCTCTCGGGAGCAATTGCGCTCATTGTGGTCGTCGATCGCGATCGCTTCTCTGCCACTTATCAGTGCTCGGTCGGACTGTTTGTGTTTGCTGGTGATCTCTGCTTTTCCTTTTGGACTTGATTGGAAGGATCGGAGGAAACTGCAGCATGCACACTGCACCATTGCAGTGAAGCGGTGCAGAGTGTAGCTCAGCTCAGTGCAGATAAGGATGACTCTCAAGTGGAAATCATTGATTTATTACGGTCGTCGGAGTGTAGTAGCCGACGACGGGTCGACGCTGAGTAGAGCGCTTTTCCGTTGTTGGTTGATCGTGACAGAAGCAATCTAACATTTTGAATCAAGGTTAATTAGGTTGTTGATCGATCGCCGCTGCACCACAGATTTTTTTTCAAACGTTCGGAAATTGGCCGCTTCCGGGGAGACGTTCCACAGTGGTTCAGCTCCGTGCAAAAGTTGACCAAAACTTCAAAAGGCAATGCAAATGTTCGAAACAAATGAATTTTGAATGGACCAGTTTTTTATAATCTCACACATTCAAACACTTCTGCTGTTTATCAAAACTATTTCGTTCAACAGTGTTAACTGAATAAAACTAAATGTTGGATTCCACCAAATATATTATATTGACAATATGATTCACTCTTTCGCTTAGCTGGCGAACCGAATTTTTAGCGATGAAAGCACCTCTGTGGCCAAAAAGACTACCAATGTATTTGTTTACGTTCACGAGGGGTAAACCAAATGAAAATTTGTATAATATTTTAAATTTGTGCACGCAGAGAAATGATTTTTAAATTCAAATGGATATACTTCTGACTCAGGGCCTAATATGCTTTTGGTATTGATTCAAATACATTATTCGATTAATTCAGTGAAAAATATGTTTGAATCAACAAACTGGTTGTAGAGAAGATAATCCGTTTGTTTATTCTAAAAACCATTTTGTTGATTCAAAAATATGTTTTGTTGGAATAGTGATACAATATTTTTAAATCAATATAAAATATATTAGGGTTTGAAACTAAAATCCGTTTTTCTGCGAGTGTATTTCAGCATATTTTTGATTTTATGACAACATTGCCACGTCATAAACAATTTCAAATATTATGCTAAATGTAATTAATTAAATAAATTTGAATATTATTTTTTGGTAATAAATGCTATGTTCGCACCCCTCGATTGTAAAAGGATGGTTCTTCTTGACCTTTTTCAACGATAGATGGTATGTGAAGCAATATTTTTCGCCATTGCAATGTATGGAAAAGGCAAGAATGGATCATATTGTTAATATGATATATTTGATTCCACTGTAGCCTTAATTTGTTTCTTATAGTGCACCCCACACGAGAGAAATTTCGTCAGTATTTCCATCAATATTTTCATGTCAATATTTTTAACAATATTTTCCTGGAGTCTTCAATACAGGGTCGCTCCTCACTTACATTGTTGTATCCGATGAAATATTCTGTGTCAAATAACAGCCTCCTTGACAAAAGTTTCCGATGAACAGGCCTTATATGCTGCTGTAGTCAAACATAAGGGAAAAATTAAGGGGAAATATTGAATCATGATATCGAACTTTTTTGATTTTGCGTCAATATGATCGTCAATATTTTCGTCTTCAATATTTGCATCAAAATGATTGTCAATACTTTTGAGTACTGATAATATTTTTGCCTGTGTATAAGTCACCGAACTTGACCCTCTCGGATTTAGTAAAAAATTGACTCATGTATTTGGTATGCATTGTGTATTTTACACAGGTCAAGAGACCATTTCGACTCAAAACAATTATTTCACATATAAGTTTTTCAAAAAATATTAACTCGAATACCGTTGATTGCATCGCAATGGATCACATCATTCGAGCAGTTTAAAATGACGTTTCCTACCACTCGAACTTTAACGTGAAACAATATTTTAATATTTTTTCTTCTACAACCTCGAGAAAATAGGGTCTTATTTGTAAAATGCTTGAAAAATTTGGAATTGATTGTTTCATTTCCGTAAAATCGCTGGTAGAAGGTCGTCCCAAAACTGCTAGACAATATGATTAATTGATTCTTAGAATAAGTTCTAAAGAATAAATTGGTATTTGTAGGAAAGTATTCCGATCAAAAAATAAATCTCTAGATTCAAATTTTGTTTTTTTTTTTAATTTACCGAAAGTCTATTTAATAAAGTTGCCCTAATAAACAATTACCATAAATGAACGTTAACCCAAATGATTGAACTATTCGACAAATGGTTTGGATGATACCCCGAAAACGTCGTTTAGCAAATTAACCATAAAATTTTTATAAGGGTGTTAATCTAATCTTTAAAAATTTGCACATCCATATAAAAATAATAAACCAAATCAAACTTGGTTTTTCATTCAATAAAATTCCAAACTAAGTTTTTGATTTAAACAAAAAAAAAAAATACAAAACATGTTTCTTGTTTATTTTTTCTACTCTGCAACTTATCCCTGAATACAATATCAATACAATCAACGGTTTAAAAGTTATGAATCGAATTAAAAAATTCATATGTGAAAACGGGACTGTCTCATTTCCCCGACGGTCATTTCACTGAAAGCCGTTTCACCGAAGGTCACTTCGCAGAAGTGGTCAATACACCGAATGTAACATTTCGGGCAAATTTAAATATTGATCTCTTTAATGAACGAAAAATATTTAAAAACAAGTTAACCAAACTTACGCGAATTTTAAGATCTTAGAAACAGTCAAGCGAAGAAGGGATACTAGCAACCGGTGGAAACTGACGATTTTAAATTGGCTCACTACTTGACTAGCCTATTGGTCCCAAGTACATATATAAGCGTACCCCATTCTAGTCGAAATTATAGTACTACACTATGTTTGTTTTGATTCGCTATGTAAGTTTGACGGATAAAATGAGGGGTTCATGGATTTTCCAATGTTTCGAGGGGTGCATCGATTAGCTTGGGACCGAAGAGAGTACCAGAGCTGAGCAAAAAAGTTGAGCACGTTTCTTCGGAACCTTCTGGTCTTAGAGTTACCTCTATGATACTAGGGTGGGAAATGGCATTTTTCAATTGAAGTCGGACTATTTGTTTCATTCACAAGATCAAAAGTAACGAGAACTATTGAATTCTATCAATTTTGGTGCACTGGAACTATTTTAAATAAGTGCGATCACATTAGCAAAAATCGCCATTATAGCGCGCCTCGGTGGTACTTTGTATGGGTGCGAGCTGTCAATTTGTTAATTTGGTGTCAAAAAGCGAAGTTGTTGTTTTGCTTTAAATCTAGATTTAAAAATAGAGATGGAAGTCTATGGAATCGAACAAACTTACGCTGTGCTAAAAAAAACGATATATTTTTCAAAACTAAAGAACCCAATTATTATTTTTCCATGTAATCTTTAAAAAGATTGCAAGAGAGAATGAGTATTTGAGTTTGGAAATGGCCTTAAGCTGGGTTTAGACAGGGCAAGTCAATTGATCGAGTCAGTTACATTCAACTGACTTGATCAACTTACTTGAATTGAAAAAAGTTGAACCAGGCACAACTTTTCGAGCCAATTAAATTCAACTGAGTTGATCATTTGACTTGCCTAGTCTAAACCCAGCTTTACTCTTCGCATTGATGCGTTCGGGTTTTCTATTAAGCTGGGTTTAGACAGGACAAGTCAATTGATGAACTCAGTTGAATTCAATTGGCTTGAAAAGTTGAGCCTGATTAAACTTTTTTCAATTCAAGTGAGTTGAATGGCATGGTTTACACATTCAATTCGCGTTCAAGTCAGTTGAATTCAATTGACTTGATCTATTGATTTTCCCTGTCTAAACCCAGCTTTACGCGCATCGTAAAGCTGGGTTTAGATAGGGCAAGTCAAATGATCAACTCAGTTGAATTCAATTGGCTTGCAAAGTTGAGCCTGGTTCAACTTTTTTCAATTCAAGTGAGTTGATCAAGTCAGTTGAATGGCATGGTTTACACGTTCAATTCGCGTTCAAGTCAGTTGAATTCAACTGACTTGATCAATTGACTTGCCCTGTTTAAACCCAGCTTAAAGTGCGATTTTTTTAAATAAGAGAGAAAGAAATGCACGACAAACGGTCATGCTGTTCGGGTTTTCAATTGAGTGAACTGTGCTACTTACTAGAGCAAGTAGAAAGAAAAGCACGAAGAATGGTCGTTGCTGTTCGGGTTTTCTATTAAGCGCATAGGGTGTCTTGCGAATTTGCGAGAATGGCAAGAATAGATAAAAAGAAAGCACAACAAACGGTCGGTGCGCGGTCGCCAAACATATCGGAATCACGTAGAATGCCCGTTAAGCTGGGTTTAGACTAGGCAAGTCAACTGATCAACTCAGTTGAATTCAATTGGCTTGAAAAGTTGAGCCTGGTTCAACTTTTTTTTCAATTCAAGTGAGTAACTCAGTGAGTAGTTGATCAAGTCAGTTGAACGGCATGGTTTACACATTCAATTCGTCTTCAAGTCAGTTGAATTCAACTGACTTGATCAATTTACTTGCCCTGTCTAAACCTAACTTTAGGTAGGAAGAAAAGAAAAGCACGGATGAGCACTGATGAGGGGAGAAAGCTCGCGCAACACGAGAAAAGGGCCAATCATTGTTGATCGATTCTCTTCATCGATTTTCTCTTTCGCGAATAACCCGACTGCCGACTTTCGAACTGTTCTGCGAGTTTAGCGGGAAATTCGATTATGTTGCCGTGGTAAACCAAAGAGGAAATCGATGAAGAGAATCGATCAACGAGGATAGGCCCTTTTCAAATGTTGCGAGCGTTAGTTTTTAAGGTGGATTCCGTCCTGAAGGCCCACCCACATTATAGATACTATAGACTCCATAGATAAGCGAAGACAAAGTAGAATGTAGCCAAACGAACTGTCAGTTAGTGTAGCCAAACGAGCATGACGTCATCATGGTGTTTTTTTGCGGGAGAAGTATTGTAATATTATGAGCACAAAACGCATTCCACACTCCACATTCCGATTCATTTCGCGTAAAACGGAAGAAGGGAATAAAACGCAAACCCCTCCTCGAATCATTGTTGCAAAGGTTTGCTTTACACTTAATTTTGAACTTTTGCGCACGAAACAAAACAAAACAAAACTGCACAACGAAGAGCTCTATGATGGCATGAATATTTTTCACGGATGCTAGTAAGATCATTTATTTTTCATGGTTGCCAAAACAACTTTTTGTGCCTCCGCTTATCTATGGAATCTATAGTATCTATAACCCACATTAGATCCGGTTGCGTTGCGTTGACGTAAATTCGAGACAATAGCATTTAGCTGTCACTTTGCCGCAACGCGTCAGATCCGGATCTAATGTACGTGGGCCTTGAGTGGTAGTTCACGCGCGGGGCGAGATTTTGCGAAGGTACGAGAGGGATAAAAGTACTAGTTCTATGCAGAGCCTAGGAAAAAGGGCCTATCTGCTTTGATCGATTCTCTTCATCGACTTTCTCTTTTGATAACCACGACAGTTTTCGTGCTATTTTTGCCACATAGCATGATACAGGAGGCTTTTATCTAGAGAGGGTAAGGAGCGGATTCAAAACAAACTGCCTTGGTAACCTATGCCTAGGTGATTTCTAGCAACACTGGCAATGCAATCAAGATAGGCACTGCTCGATTGGCTCTGGCTTTGACAGTTCGTTTGACTCAAAACCAGCCAGTCCGCTTCTCTCTACTTTTATCTATCGTCCAAATCGTCAAATAAGTCAAGGAATGTTGTTGCAGCTGACTTATTAACGAAAGAGAAAGTCGATGAAGAGAATCGATCAAATGGCCCTTTTTCCAGCTCTGTATAAAGTTGTCTCTCCATGTCAACGCCATTTTAGATTTTACTCTGTTCCGCTAATGCACGCTCATATCTGATGAATACTGATGTTGAAGAGTGCAGTTCTCGCGTAACATTTGAAAAGGGCCTATCCTCGTTGATCGATTCTCTTAATCGACTTTCTTTTTAGTTTACCACGGCAACATAAACGAATTCGACAGTGAGCATGCATAAGGGCGAATACGCGATGATCGATTCTCTTCATCGATTTTCTCTTTGCATTGCTACAGCTAAGCGAAACAATTTTCTAAAATTAGTTCAATACAGAGTAGTAACAGGTTGTATTGGCTATAAAAAGCAACAGCAAACGCACCGAGAAACGTTAAATCTAGCGAGTTATTAACAAAAGAGAAAATCGACGAAGAGAATCGATCATCGCTTTTACGGCCTTATGCATGCTCACTGTCGAATTATTCGCTAATCTCTCAGCACAGTTCGACCGAAGATGATGTTAGTTTGCGCCTGAAACAACACACTGAATGGGAAATAGTTCGCGAATTGAAGCGGGATTACGAAGGAAATCCTACACCTCCGACAATTCCAGCAGTATCTGACGGTGTTTCCAGTCGATTTCCGATGATTCCAGTTCCAAATGGATATTCCAAACGCTTCCGGAATATGAGATCCCAGCAATTGGCGAAATTAATCCGGACAGGTGCTGACGAGGCCACCTGCTTTCCGCAGTTTCACGATGTTCCGGGCAGTTACCTATAGCGATACCAGATGGTCACGAAGCGATTCCAAACGCTTCCGAGAAGGATCCAAGCAGCTCCCAATGGATATTACAGACGTTCTTCTGACAGGGATTCTAGAAGTTTTCGACGAAGATTTCAGATGGTCGCAACGAGGGTTCCAATCACTCCCACGGTGATTCTAATTCTTGGCGGGATTGCAGACTTTTCCGACGGCGGTTATTCCTGGGGGATGTGAAACATCTAAATCTCAATCCTATCTGCGAAAAACTTACTTTCATTTTTCGCATCTCATCGTTTCATCTTATGGCAGGAAATCTTCATTAATCTGCTTTCTATCTACTCAGCGTGCGCGCGGCTCAGCACAGCAAAATTAAATCGAAAATAGATTCGTCCCCCTCGGGTAATCCCCTCGGGTAAGACTTTCCATAAGTTTTCGACAAAGATTCCAGATGATCCAGAAGGGGATTCCAGACCTTCCTGACAGCGATTCCAAAAGCTTCCAACGAAAATTCCGGATGTTCGCCATGGCGATTTCAAATGTTCCTGACAGGGATTTCAGAAGTTTCCGATGAGGACTCCAGATGTTTCCGATGAAGGATCAGGACGTACCGAACGGCGATTTTAATGCTTTTGACGGGAATTCCTGAAGTTTCCAACGAGCATTTCAAATCATTCCGACGATGATTTCAAACGTTCTTCCGATAGGGGCTCCAGAAGTTTCCAGCGAGTTTTCCAGACTTTCCTGATGACGACTCAAGACGTTCCCGAAAACGCTTCCAGACGTCTCTCGAAGGTGATACTAAATCTTCTTGGCTGGGACTCCGGATGTTTCCGATAGCGATTCCAGAACATTCCAACGAAGTTACCAGACGCTCCCGATGGTGATTCCACATGTTTCTGACGGGAATTCCCACAAGGATTCCGAACGTTTTTACCGAGGTTTCCAATGTTCTCGATTTTTACGTTTTCAACGAGTATTCCAGACGTGTTCGACGAGAGTTTCAGACGATTCCGACGGTGATTCCAAATCTTCTTGAATATTTTTTTTTTCCACATTCACAGCTAAATTTAATCGGATGTTAAAGCCAAATCTTAACCGACTGCTGTTCAACTGAGTCGCTTTCCGGGTTGCTGCTTTCCACAGTCAGTTGGTGCAGTGTGAGAACTCATGAATGCCATATCGTTGAATTGTTTGTCAGGACTTGTCTTGAGCTTTACATCTGGAGTTTCTTAACTGGGACATTCCGAGAAACGATTGCCAGACAATTTAATTGGAATAATGTTTCACGATTGGAACAAAATTTTGGATTTTTTAGTTTTGGCCTAAAATAAGTAGACCCACCAATTTTGGTTCCAACCGGAGATGGAATGACCCGTATATGTTCGGATAAGAGAGTTGATTGCACGGAAATGGCTTCGGGGGTTCTGCCAGACAGATAATACCATCTTTAGTGAGAAACATGTACGCTTTCCGACCCATCAGGAACTTTCGAAAATGTTGTGAATTGGAGAAAAAAATTGACTTTTTGCTGAAGAAAAACTGCGCTTACAGGAGCTTCACTCAAATTATTGAAACTTTTCTGAAATTTTTGGAACTTCACTAAATGTTTTTCGAAGTTTCGATCGAACTTTGTTCGAATTTTTGGAGCTGAAGTTTTTGTAACTTCATCAAATTTTTGAACGTTCGCTGAAGCTCTCGGAGCTTGTCTCAAGTGCTCGAAATTCTCTGAATTTCTCCGATGATTTCGGGGTGTGTCCGAGTTTCTTGGAACTTCGCTGAAGTGTTTCTAACCTTGCTGAAGTGATTGGAATATGATCAGAGATTTTATTTTATTTTTAAACTCCTCCAAAAGTCTGATCTTTCCTGCAGTTCCTTACGATCTCTGCAATTTGCCAAACATCTCATAGCTCTAGCTTTTCTGAGGTACTTGGAACTCTTCTCTTCACATTTCTGAATTTCTTTTGACTTACGTTAAGTTCTCTTAATATATTCCTGAAATTTCAAGAACTTCTTAAAAAACTCCTGTTGCTTTTTTGAAGCTAATGGAACCGCTTTGAAGTTCGTAAGGCTTCCATGAAGTTCCCCATATTTTGAAGATGCTTGTTGTGCAGCTTGTTTATTAAGATTCACTGAAATTCTTAGCAGTTCCTTCATTCCTTAGATTCTTCATATAATTGATGTAAAGCTAGTGGGACTCTAAAACTCTCTCAATATTCATCTCGTAAAAAACGGAACATTGCTAGACAAACTGAACTGATCTAGAAAAAAAAACGAACTATATCCCAGCGAAGCAGCTGGCGAGTCAGGTCAAAGTCAAATAGTGCGGCGACCCTATTGAAGAGTCTCTGTAAACCACCGATTGCACTGAACATGCTATAATAAGTTCGCTGTATGGGCAGGTGCAGCATTGAATTATTCCGTAGGGCTCTGGGTTGAACATTGATGTCAATTTGCTCAAGGAGAATAGGGCAATCGGTGCGTCATTGTAAAATATCTGCAATTAGCAATGCCCTTGCTGTATCTCTTCGGACCGACAGGCGCTCTATATGGATCAGTTGCAAACGACTTTCGTAGCTAGGCAATCGAAAGGGATCCGTCCACGGCAGTTTACGTAGCGCATATCTCTGGAACCGTCGCTGAACAGACTCAACTCTTTCGACACCGTTGTTGTAGTCCAGACAACCGAGCAGTATTCTAATATGGAGCGAGACAAGGAGCAGTGAAGTCTTTGGCAATCCTGAAGATAAACCCTAGAATTCTGGAAGCTTTGTCGAGGGCATACGAGATGTGCTGCTTGAAAGAGAGTTGTGTATCCAGAATCACTCCTAGGTCCTTAATTTGGCTGACGCGCTCAATTTCAGTGCATAACAAAACACACTTGAATATAATAGTCTCTTTCTTGCGCGAAAAAAAGTTAACCGAGCATTCGGACGGGTTAACCTCCGTATGATTCAGAATACACCAATCACCAAAAGCATCCAACTGATGTTGAAGGAAGCAACAGTCTTCAATTGAGTGAATTCGAAGGAAGAGTTTAAGGTCATATGCGTAAGTTAATCGTGGTCGCTCAATTGCTAGATTCACGTCGTTGAAGTAAATCAGGAAAATCAGTCAGCGGTCCCAGGTGACTACCCTGGGGTATGCCGGACGTGGCAGCGAACATACGGGACTGGTGATCACCAATGACAACAGTAAGATAGCGACCGGTGAGGTACGACTGAAACCATAGCAAAAGGCAGCCGTGGATACCAAGCCTGTCCAGTTTCCAGATAGGTATGCGGTGATTCAATTTATCGAAGGCTGCAGATAAGCCAGTATGAACGACATCCGTCTGAGCACGATACGACAGGAAACCATGCTGGTCGATACTAATATACGGCTTACATGGCATGGTAGTTGCCAACGTCCTGTTTGTTGCCTTTCTTGTGTTCTGGAAACATGTGCGCTAGCTTCCAACAGGATGGGAAAACGCCGACGTCCACGGACCGTTGAAAAACGTGCAGCAGTGGAGACAACAAACTGTCCAAGTGCGTTTTGAGGAACGCCGATGGAATTCCGTCAGGACCTGGATTGTACGACGACTTGAGTTTCGAGGAAGCCCTGGAAAACATCTCGCGATTGATATCAATTCTGCTCATGGTTTGGCCTGAGAGTGGTACGTAACTGGCAGCCAGTCGAGCATGGTCATGGATTTCTTGCGTAGATGAGGCCTCATTATCATTATGTATCATAGACGACGGCAGACCAGCTTCATGACGTTGTTCGTTGACAAACTTCCAAAACTGCTTCACGCCGATACTGAAGAAAGCACCGTTTCGCAACTCGTTTGTATTCGTGATTGATCCTGACATAGTGACGTTGAAGGGTTAGTGTGCGGTGCTTGATGAATTTCCTAGAGCTGGGTTTAGACTAGGCAAGTCAAATGACCAACTCAGTTGAATTCAATTGGCTTGAAAATTTGAGCCTGGTTCAACTTTTTTCAATTCAAGTGAGTTGATCAAGTCACTTGAATGGCATGGTTTACACGTTCAATTCGCGTTCAAGTCAGTTGAATTCAACTGACTTGATCAATTGACTTGCCCTGTCTAAACCCAGCTTAAGAGCGGCTCTCTTTCTGGATTTCAGTCGACGAAAATCGCTCGTATGCCATGATGGATGCCGCCCGGTAATGATGATGAATCTTTTTCGGAACGTGTCTGTCAATGTCATATGCCAAGACATTGGAAATAGTTTGAGCGGCGGACTCAATGTCAACGGCGTCCAATAAGTCGTCCAAATCTAAACTGCAGAGTAACTCGGCGATACTACCATGGTCAGCGTTGCGAAAATCGTAGGAAAAGGTGGCAGGTGAAATATTAAAATCATGCATCATCTATCTAACTATATGAGATATTGACATGTGAAGACTGCATGCTGTTTGTGTTAAAATTACCCATAACTTTTTAATTTTAAATTATGCCCAAAACATAGATCAGTAAACAAAGTGTGTTATAAAATTCCCTACAACTCTGCTGAAGATCACTTATTCGTAAGATTTGAAAATAAAAAAATAAAAAAGTGATTTTTCGAGGTGCACCCTAATTTAAAACAAAAAATAGCTCTAGTTTGGTCAGATGAAGCGCTAGAAAAATTGTTTCTTCTCCAAAGTTGTTTGAAATATAACTACAAACAAAAACGTTAGATTTCTGATTTAGGTTGAAATGAGGACGACCCTAATCATCGTTTTTACAAAAATAAGGCCTACTTCAATTTAAACAAGATGCTAAAATAACTAATGTTTTCGCTATTTGGCCTGGAACTTCTAGGTTAGCTAAAGAGACCTTTTGAGTCAACTCTGGTTATCTTAGGGCCCTCCAAATAGTACTCGAACCAGGCAAAACTTGAACATTCTAAAATGTTTCAGACATCATTTTTGAATCGCTTTTAAGACTCTTAATTCACCCAATCGCCCTTAGCTGCAACGGCAGCGGGCCTCCAAAACGAAAGGCAAACAGCAGGTCAAATGGATATGGGTTTTCTCTTCCCCGCACAGCGGCCTGATTAAATTGGAAATTATACATTTCTTGGTTGGTCCTCCCCTTTTCCCTCTTGCTGGCATTCCCCACCGTTTCGATCTGCATTGTGCGTTGTGTGCAGAAACGAGTTCTTCCTCCGCTGCTGCAGAACCCAGAAGAATAAATATCTAAATTAAGCCATTATCTCAAATGTTCCCTGGGCTGCCAATGCCGCTGCAGCCGCCGCCGGGGAGCTGGGAAGAATCGCAAAATGTGGCACTGGTGCAAACAAACCCGCAACCCGGGCATGCGATGCCTGTTCCCAATCAAGAGAAGGTGGTCCAGAGCAGAGGTGCCAGAACTGTTTTTCGAATATTGGAATCAGCGTTTCTAGAAATCGGTGTTTCATGTACTTAAAATTTACGTGCGTTGATTAGGGCGTTGTGTATAAATGCATTGAAGAACAGGGTGGTCGTGATTCATCACACGTAGAGTACAATCAAATATGATCGCTAGGGTGGGTTATCTTTACAAAACCCTGTTCCCCACATCTCTTTCAATGCGTATTAAGGTCCCTCTAACTGCATAATTTGAGTAAATTTGGTTATAATCTCGATCCACGGGAGAATGTTTTAAATTTTGTATGAGAAACAGAACGATCTTATTCATTTGTTTACGAAAAATCCAAATATTGGACTTAGATTGAGAATACTATTCAAAACAACTTTAACTAAAGGGTGATACGGTCAAAATTTGGTCAATATCAACTTGTCGTATTTCTTTCAATTTTGCATTTAAAAAACCTGAACACCCCTCATTTTGAAGGTGTGTGTGTGTAGAATGTTGCTCCTATTTTGATTTTGGAATTCACTCTTCAGTTGTCAAAATGCCGTCCAAGCAAGAAGAGCAGCGTATCAAAATTTTGCTCGCGCATCGCGAAAATCCGAGCTACTCGCACGCAAAGTTGGCAAAATCGCTAAAAGTTGCCAAATCAACCGTTACAAATGTAATTAAAGTGTTTGGGGAACGTTTGTCGACAGCCAGGAAGTCTGGATCAGGGGGAAATCGAAAACCGGAAGCCGCTGAGACGACAAAGAGAGTTGCCGGTAGTTTCAAGCGAAACCCTAAGCTCTCTCTCCGAGATGCCGCAAATAAGCTGGGTGTATCGTCTACAACCGTGCATCGAGCCAAAAAACGAGCCGGACTATCGACTTACAAGAAGGTAGTGACTCCAAATCGCGATGATAAACAAAATACGACGGCCAAAGCGCGATCCCGGAGGCTGTACACGACGATGCTGACGAAGTTTGACTGCGTGGTAATGGACGACGAAACCTACGTCAAAGCCGACTACAAGCAGCTTCCGGGACAGGAGTTTTATACGGCAAAAGGAAGGGGAAAGGTAGCAGATGTTTTCAAGCACATGAAACTGTCAAAGTTCGCAAAGAAATATCTGGTTTGGCAAGCCATCTGTACCTGTGGCTTGAAAAGCAGCATTTTCATAGCTTCCGGGACTGTCAACCAAGAAATTTACGTGAAAGAGTGTTTGAATAAACGTCTGCTGCCTTTCCTGAAGAAACACGGTTGTTCCGTACTGTTTTGGCCGGATTTGGCATCTTGCCATTACGGTAAAAAGGCCATGGAGTGGTACGCCGCCAACAACGTGCAGGTGGTTCCCAAGGACAAGAACCCTCCCAACACGCCAGAGCTCCGCCCAATTGAGAAATACTGGGCTATTGTCAAGCGGAACCTAAAGAAGACCAAAAAAACTGCTAAGGGCGAGCAGCAGTTCAAGGCAAACTGGCTTTCTGCGGCGAAGAAGGTGGACAAGGTGGCTGTACAAAATCTGATGGCAGGGGTCAAGCGTAAGGGCCGGCAATTCGGATTTGGAAAAGCGGAAGCCTAACTGAATATTTTTCCTGAATTTTATACTAATTGAACTTGAAAAAGAAATTTAATTTGATTTTTTAAATAAACGATTTCACCGATTTACACGCGTTTTCCCTTGACCAAATTTTGACCGTATCACCCTTTATTTTGTTTGTATTACTTCTGGGTGAAGTTAACGCGTCAAATAACAGGCTTAAAGTGGTCACACTGGACTACTCTCTATATACAATTTGCACACTTTCATCTCCTCATCTATCGTATAAAATGACCACTTTAAGTCTGTTATATGACGCTTAGCATCTTCAACTATTCAACGCAAGTTTGTTGAAGACTGCAAATCGATTTGATCTTAGTAAAAAAATATACTAATCTCTCACTTTAGACCAAGTATTCCACATCTACTTGAACCACCCTAATGATCGCATATAGGTATTTATCTGTATGAGAAACAGAAAATCGCTAGTATTTCACCCCCAAACAGCTACCGGTATAGAGCATACAAATCGGTAGAAATACCGATTTACCGATAGGTCTGGCAACGCTGCTCCGGAGCCACCGCAGTACTGAGAACTGCGCGAAACAAAAAAATAAACTCCAATGCGTGACGTTTATCAGTGCACAGAGTCTGAGGCTTGTTTATTTTGCCACAATGGACCCCGTTCCTCCTTCCCCTCATGGAATATGAAAGATATTATGACGAGCATGCGAACAACAACTTACCTTGGCGTGGTCTCTTCGTCCTACTTACAATTGGGAAGAGAAAATCTTCGCGTCTTCGTCGTAACAAAAGGAGTTTCGAAAAAGTGAAAAAGTGGTGGAGCGGGGCCGGGGGGGGGGGGGTGAGTACTGTGCGTGTGCAATGCACTGCACTGAACGGAAACTGACAGTTGGAGCTCACGTTTGCTCTTTTGCCGCCCGGTAATCATCTTTATACCAGGGCAAGTGCAATTCGTGGATCGTGAGCGTTTCCTCCGAATCCGTAAAGGTAAAAGACGATTTTGTACAAACATGAACGCAATACAATTCAATACAACTCAGTGACTGAGTTGAATTTTGCTGAGTCGCAGTTCAAAAGGAAACTTACTCAGTGACTGAGTAAACTCCCTTTTGAACTGCAACTGAGTGAAATTTCCGTGGGAGGAAAATAGAGCACAATACTATTCTACTCAGTCACTGAGTAGTCTTGCAGATGGTATCGGTAGAGTCTTCGAGTCCGAGTTTTCGACGTCGACCGTCCCGGTGGCTCAAGATCTGTCGGAGTATCGTATTTGGTCTTTTGGAGTTCGGTGACCGACCTCACCAATGCGGAGGAGTTGGTTCCTACCCGGAAGCTGTTCTTGATAGCCAAGTCGATGAGAAATCGGGAAGGTTCCAACCCCTGGTTACCGGTGGAAGCTCATGGTCGACCAAGTTCTTCAGGAGCCTGTTCGTCTCCACGACGAGAGACACTCCTGGTCCCGTCGTCTTCTCCGCGAAACTGATATAGTATCCCCCCACTCATCCGACATTCGCTAATCCAATGACTAGATAATCCGAACCCCGTTAATCCTGAAAATGTCGGATTAAAAAGTATAAACACGCGTTTGACTCCATTGTGCTGTCAATTGTCAGATTTGTGCTGTAAGTATGGTGTCTGTTTGTTTTGATTTTTTAGGATGGATTAGCGAGTCAAACCGCGATAGTCCGGCGATGATTTTGTTGGATGAGCGGGGGATACCGTAGCTCTCCTACACACCGTAGCTGCAATGTCTCTCGGCATTCAACCAAATCCTCAATAGTAAAAAAACGATTTCAACTCCTCATGGTTCGAAATCTGGCTACGCCTTTGCTATCACTACAACCCTGACTGTAATTTTTCAGAAAAATGAAAATGAAATTTTGTATCAGGAACAAAATCAATGGGTTGCTCATCTTAGAGGACGATTCCGGATGAACCACATCAAATATTCCATACTGGACCACGAATCGTTAGAAAAATTGCTAAGTAGACTCTAAAATGTTGTAATGGCCTTAACCTGAGGGGTAAGACAGTGTAATATATAGATCTAACAGTTTAGCTAGACATTTTCCAATACTATCCAATATTCTTTAATCCTGTGGGATTAAACTGATTAGTGGGAAAACAAACCGTCCATTCATTCATGTGTGCTAGATAGAGAAAGACGATTAAACGTCAAAAAGGTCTATACTGATTCGGTTTTAGGGTCACTTTTTTGTTCAGTGTTCTATTCTGCCAAACTCAAAGCACGCGCGCGAAATGCAAGTCTCGCGTCGCTTTTCAAATAGACCAATTTACATTGATCAATTCGACAGTGAGCATGCATAAGGGCCTATACGCGATGATCGATTCTCTTCGTCGATTTTCTCTTTTGTTAATAACTCGCTAGATTTAACGTTTCTCGATGCGTTTGCTGTTGCTTTTGATAGCCAATACAACCTGTTACTACTCTGCATTGAACAAATTCTAGAAAATTGTTTCGCCTAGCTGTAGCAATGCAAAGAGAAAATCGATTAAGAGAATCGATCATCGCGTATTCGCCCTTATGAATGCTCACTGTCGAATTCTCTTCATCGACTCTCTCATTCGCTAATAACTCGGCTTCAAAAACATGTTCAACTGTTGTTATCGTCCAATGCTCTTAATAATACTTTCTAGAAATACTTAGAGGGAGAGATAGGCGGAGAAAACAAAATACAATTCGGCAGCAGGGATTTGTTCCTAAATTATCTTGCAACCCTTGCTAGAAGCTAGTATTTCAAATGACTTTTATTTTTGATTCGATTTACGTGCAAAATAATAATTGATTTCATCGAAATACTTTGCACATCTTTTGTTGCCATTCATTAACCAACGAAGATCAATTAATCAATAGAGTTAGAATATTGTTTTTGGTTCCAAAAACTAGTTGAATCTGAGAAGCACACAAAACATAAAGGTGATTGAATTTCTGTTCGATTGCAATACTCTAAAATTTATTCTAGTAAGAATAAGAAAATTCTAATGGGAATGTTCGATTGGCTCAGATTTTGACAGTTCATTTGGCTCAAAACATTATCTCCGCTCATCTCTCCTTCTACTATTTCTAATACATACTTTCTTTCAACAGACTATGTAGAAAAATTAGCCCGAAATTTGAATGCATCCAAGTTATTTACGAAAGAGTGAGTCGATGAAGAGAATCGATCAATGTAGATTGGTCTATTTGGAAATTGACGCGAGAAGTCACGAATTTTTGATTGCAAACGTTCTTACGGAAGAAGATTCGAGTATAGTCGCTGTATTCATAGTCTGGCGGAGAGAATTTCGATCTATCGAAAAGCTGAACCTATTCAATATATTGTATACCGACAATTGAAAAGGCACTATCATTTTTTTTTCAAACAAAACGTTGATTATTCTTTTCTCGCCAATCGAATGCAAATTACCGGCATCATCGGACAGGGAAAACTTTCCTCAACCCAAATTTGGTGTTAGTTTGCGTTGGCGAGCCTTGAGTCACCAGAAAAGGGCTTCCGAAGTTGTGTTCGCAATAGCTGATATACTCTTTTCTGTTGTTGGTCATGATTTGCTCGATTGGTTCCGCTATTTGGCAGCTCAATTGGTTCCCGAGATTCTATCCGCCAGACTATGAATATAGCGACTATAGATTCGAGCGGCTTTCGATGCTGCCAAATGTTCCGGTGGATTTCTCTGAATTCCGGTCGATACCGGTAGAGATTTCGTATGATGCCAAAGATCCGATGGATTTCAGAGGAGTTTTCTGACATCGAAGAAGGAGTTTCCTTGCCATTTCGGTGGAGATTTTCGATGCCGCCAACGAAAGTTTCAGTGGATTTTTCCTACGTTATCGGTTCTCAACGCAGGAGCTTCCAGTCAACTTCGGATGCTGCTGACGAAAGATCCGGTTGACGTTGTCGACGGAGTAAGTGACGGTGAAGAAAGATCTCGGATGTTGTTGATGAAAGATCCAGTAGATTCCGGCGTGATTTTCAGACGTTGTCGACGCTTCAAGTTCCAATCGATTTTCGGTGGAAATTTACAATGCTGCCAACAAAATACCCGGTAGATTTTTCTGAATTTTCGAAGGAACAGGATCCAGTCGATTTCGGCGGATAATTCAGGTTGATCAGGTACTATTCTGATGAAGATCTCAAACTATTCAAAAATTCAAATCAAATCTTACAGACTCAGAAAATATTCCAAAGGCCTCCAGGTGATCAGAGATCTCCAAAAACTTCTTAGAATGTCTCATGTCTTCAGATTGAGCTCTCGCGTAACATTTGAAAAGGGCCTATCCTCGTTGATCGATTCTCTTTATCGATTTTCTCTTTAGTTTACCACGGCAACATAAACGAATTTCTCGCTAAGCTCGCAGCACAGTTCGAGATGATGTTAGCTTGCGCCTGAAACAACATACTGAATGAGAAAATCATTTACAGTCGGGTTATTCACGAAAGAGAAAATCGATGAAGAGAATCGATCAACAATGATAGGCCCTTTCCTCGTATTGCGCGAGAGTTAGTATAATTCTGAAGATCTTCAACTGCCCAATATTCTGAAATGAACAACAATCTTCTGAGATGATCTACAATCTTCTGACACGATCATTAAACTGTCAGATTCAATTGTCAATCTTCTGATTTAATCAACAATTTTCTCAATTGATCATCATTCTTCTGATTTGATCAAGATTTATCTGACTTGAACAACAACATTCAGATATGATAAACAAATTTACTTGATCAACAATCTTCTAACTTGATCATCAATCTTCTGATTTTAACATCAACCTTTTGAATCGATCATCAATCTTCTGACTTGAATCAAGAATCTTTTAACTTGATCCAAATTGATTATCAATCTTCTGACTTGATCAACAATCATTTGATTTGATCAACTATCTTCTGCATTCATCAACTTTCTGATTTGTTCAACAAGCTGGATTGATCAAGAATCTTCTAACTTGATCAACCATTTTCATATTTGATAAATTATTATCAGACTTGATCAACAATCTTCTGACTTGATTGATAATTTCCAGATGTTATAAACAATCTTCAGGATTAATCATCAATCTTCTGAGTTGATCATCTGACTTAATCAACAATATTCTGCTATGATCAAAAATGTTCCGACTAGTATAAGAATTTTCTACTAGTAAAAGAATTCTTCTGACTAGTATAAGAATTTTCTACCTTGACCAACAATCTTCTGATTTGATCATTAATTTACTGACTTGATATTCATCTGACTGAATCAACACTTTGATGTGATCAAAAATATTGTTACTTGATCAGAACTCTTTTGACTTGATCAACAACCTTCTGACTTGATCATCGATCTTTTGAATTGATCATCAATTTTCTGAATTGATCATCAATCTTCTGACTTGATCAAGAATCTGTTGACTTGATCAAACATATTATGATTATTGATCATCAGTCTTCTGATTTCATCATCAACCTTTTGAATCGATCATCAATCTTCTAACTTGATCAAGAATCTTTTAACTTGATCCAAATTGATCATCAATATTCTGACTTGATCAACAATCTTCTGACTTGATCAACAATCTTCTGCATTCATCAATTTTCTGATTTGTTCAACAATCTAGATTGATCAAGAATCTTCTAACTTGATCAACCATTTTCATATTTGATAAATTATTATCAGACTCAATCAACAATCGTCTGACTTGATTGATAATCTCCAGACTTGATATACAATCTTCAGTATAAGTCATCAACCTTCTGAGTTGATCAACTCTCTTCTGTGCTGGTCATCAATCTTCAGAATTGATAAATATTCATCTGACTTAATCAACAATATTCTACTATGATCAAAAATCTTCCGACATGATCAGAATTTTTCTAACTTCACCAAAAACCATCTGATCTGATCCATAATATTCTGACTTGATCAACAAGCTTCAGACTAAAGCTTGTTATCTACGACTTGGTCATCATTTTTCTGGCTTTACCTGCATTATTCTGGTTTGATCAAGAATCTTCTGACTTAATCAAAAATCCTCTGATGTCATAATAAATCTTACGATTCGATCAAGAATTAACTGACTTCATCCCCAATTTTATGAATTGATCATCAATTTTCAATTATCATCAACATTCTGATATGATAAAAATCTTCTAACTTGATCAGAGCTCTTCGGACTTTATCAACACTCTGCTGATGTGATCTGCTATCTTCTGACCTACTCAACAATCTTCTGACTAGTATAAGAATCTTTTACCTTGACCAACAATCTTCTGATTTGCTCATCAATCTTCTGACTTGATATTCATATGACAGAATCAACACTTTGATGTGATCAAAAATCTTCTTGCTTGATCAGAACTCTTTTGACTTGATCAACAACCTTCTGACTTGATCATCGATCTTCTGAATTCATCATCAATTTTCTGAATTGATCATCAATCTTCTGACTTGATCAAGAACCTTTCAACTTGATCCAAAATATTATGATTATTGATCATCAGTCTTCTGATTTCATCATCAACCTATTGAATCGATCATCAATCTTCTAACTTGATCAAGAATCTTTTAACTTGATCAAAATTGATCATCAATATTCTGACTTGATCAACAATCTTCTGACTTGATCAACAATCTTCTGCATTCATCAATTTTCTGATTAGTTCAATAATCTGGATTGATCAAGAATCTTTTAACTTGATCAACCGTTTTCATATTTGATAAATTATTATCAGACTCAATCAACAACCTCCTGACTTGATTGATAACCTCCAGACTTGATAAACAATCTTAAGAATTCATTTTCAACCTTCTGAGCTGATCAACGCTCTTCTGTTTTGATCATCAATCTCAATCAACAATACTCTACTATGATCAAAAATCTTCCGACTTGATCAGAACTTTTCTAACCTCACCAAAAACCATCTGATCTGATCAATAATCTTCTGACTTGATCAACAAGCCTTAGACTTAAGCTTGTTATCGATGACTTGATCACAATTTTTCTGGCTTTACCTGCATTATTCTGAATGGATCAAAAATCTGCTGACTTCATCAACAATCTTCTGATGTAATAATAAATCTTATGATTCAATCAAGAATTAACTGACTTCATCCACAATTTTATGAATTTATTATCAATTTTCAATAACCAAAAACCTTTTGAAATGATAAAAATCTTCTAACTTGATCAGAGCTCTTCGGACTTGATCAACACTTTGCTGACGTGATCTGCTGTCTTCTGATTTGCTCAACTATCTTCTGGCTAGTATAAGAATCTTCTACCTTGACCCACAATCTTCTGATTTGATCATCAATATTCTGACTTGATAAACATCTGACTGAATCAACACTTTGATGTGATCAAAAAGATTCTTACTTGATCAGAACTCTTTTTACTTGATCAACAACCTTCTGACTTGATCATCGATCTTTTAAATTGTTCATCAATTTTCTGAATTGATCACCAATCTTCTGACTTGATCAAGAATCTTTTAACTTGATCCAAATATTATGATTATTGATCATCAGTCTTCTGATTTCATCATCAACCTATTGAATCGATCATCAATCTTCTGACTTGATCAAGAATCTTTTAACTTGATCCAAATTGATCATCAATATTCTGACTTGATCAATAATCCTCTGACTTGATCAACAATCTTCTGCATTCATCAATTTTCTGATTTGTTCAACAATCTGGATTGATCAAGAATCTTCTAACTTGATCAACCGTTTTCATTTTTGATAAATTATTATCAGACTCGATCAACAACCTCCTGACTTGATTGATAATCTCCAGACTTGATAAACAATCTTAAGAATTAATCTTCAACCTTCTGTGCTGATTAACGCTCTTCTGTTTTGATCATCAATCTTCTGAGTTGATAAATATGCATTTAACATGATCAAAAATATTCTGATATGATAAAAAATATTCCGAAATTCAGAATTTTTTCACATAACCTAAAACTTTCTGATATGATCAATTATTTTCTGACCTGATCAACAAGCTTCAAACTAAAGCTTGTTATCTTCGAACTGATCGATATTTTTGTGGCTTTATCTGCATTATTCCAATTTGATCAAACATTTTCTGATTTGATCAAGAATCTTCTGACTTCATCAACTATTTTCTGAAATGATCATCAGTATTCTGACTTAAGCAACAACACTCTTCTGATGTGATCTGCTCTCTTCTGAATTGCTTAACAATCTTCTGACTAGTACAAAAATCTTCTACCTAGACTACTAAAATATTCTGATTTTATCATCAATCTTCTGCCTTGATATTCATCTGGCTGAATCAACACTTTGATGTGATCAACAATCATCGGATATGATGAACTATCTTCTGACTTGATCAACCATTTGAACTTCAGACTGGATCATAAATCTTCAGACATGATCAACAATCTAACTTGATAAAAAATGTTCTGGCATGATCCAAAATCTTCCACGTTCAGTAAATAACGTAGATCAAAACATATGTACCAACGATTCTTCATGATAGAGCGCTATCGAATTTGCTTCGAAAGAATGTTTTTATAATTAAAAAAAAAAGCTTTTCGGCTCTGTACAACTGTTTAGACAGTTGAGCCTTACCAAATAATCTAATTGGAAAAAAGCAAGGGGCAAGAAAATTTAGATATAGTTGAAAATATCATCAAATATTTCGAAACATCAGCGACAATATTTGAGTATTTTCAAAAACTTATACATGTACAAGATATAACTTTTTGTGCTGAACAATGTTTGTTTTTAAATGTTAGTCAAAAAAATGAAAATATCTAAAAATATTAAAAATATCAGCCAAGGTGTCCCGCCCCCTGGAAAAAAGTTATGTGCCTTGATCAATTGACCACTTTGTCAAGCAGTTTTGGCGTGACTTTCTACCAGCGATTTCACAAAACTGGACCAACTAATTTCTATTTTTTATGAAACGCACAAATGTTGACTACTTTTCTCGAGGTTCTAGAAGAAAAAATCTTAAAATAATGTTTTATTTCAATGTTCGAGTGGTAGTAAACGTCATTTCAAGTGCTCGAATGAAGTGGTTAATTATCAATTATTAATTTGGGAGGGGGGAATCTTTAGATGTTGTTACCGGCCATGTATTAAGTATAGCGAAATACGCAACGTAAGGGGGGGGGGGGGTCGGAGCGGGAGTTTGAAATTGGTCAAAAATATGCTACGTCATTTATGTATGGTCCCTTACTAGATCAACAGTTTGCCTTGATCAAAAATTCCTACGGATTTATGTTCTGAAATACTTGAAAACAAAACAATCGACCACTTTGTCAAGCAGTTTTGGCGTGACTTTCTACCAGCGATTCCACAAAACTGAACCAACTAATTTTTTATTATGAAACGCACAAATGATGGCTACTTTTCTTGTGGTTCTAGAAGAAACAATCTCAAAATAATGTTTTATTTGAAAGCTCAAGTGGTAGTAAACGTCATTTTAACTGCTCGAATGAAGTGGTTAATTAATCATATGGTCGAACAGTTTTGGAACGCCCTCTAATGATGCAATAAATTCCAGATTTTTCGAGCTGATCATAATAAGACCCCATTTTATCGAGGTTCTAGAAAAAAACCCATATCAAAATATTGTTCGACCGGTAGGAAACGTCATTGTAAACTGCTCGAATGATGTGATCCATTGAAAATCAGATTACGCCACTCTGATTTCTTGTTTTGATTTTGACCGTCGCCATAATGAAAAATCTGCTCGAATTTGCTTTCGACACACTTTGTCGAACCCCCCTGTTTGCTGGTGTTCACACTGCTTGCACATGTCGAAAGAACTGTCAATTTAGATTTCAAAACAAAAATGTACCAGGAATCAAAAGTAAATACTTCCATCATGAATTAACCACTCCATTCGAGCAGTTAAAATTACTTTTACTTCCACTCGAACTTTGAAATTAAACTTTATTTCGAGATTTGTTCTTCTAGAACCTCGAAAAAAGTTTCATTAAAAACTAGAAATCAGTTGGTCCAGTTTTGTGAAATCGCCGGTAGAAAGTCACGCCAAAACTGCTTGACAAAGTGGTCAACTACCGGAAAATTGCTCTAGCTTCGGCAGGCGTATTTGCTTTTATTATTTTAAATACAATGAGAAGGAGAAGGTGAACTTTGTGCAGTAGGAAATGGTTGCTTAGGAGGAACACCGGCAGGGATCTGGCTCATCTTGTCCTTCAAGAGCTGCGATATGAAGGGAAGCCAGGATGTCGATACCAACTTTCGACAAGCTAGTGGGAAAAGTTCTCTATAGATCTACATGATTCCTTGGGTTCTGAAAATTTCTGTTAAGAACTCAATTCGGCATATTTCTTTGAAGACCTTCGGACGTCCCTGAAGTTTTGTTTCTGTTCTCTGGTAAAATATCTTTAAAGATCAACAAACTTTCCTGAAGATCTGCAAATTTCTCGGTAGTTCTACAGATTTCTTTGAAGTTCTATGTGTTCTACAAAAGTTCTGCAAATTTTCCTAAAAATCTGCAAAGTTCCCGAATCCCTGCAGATTTAAGATCCTTATCTCTGATGTTCACAAAATTTCTAATAATCTACGAACTTCTCGAAAGTTCTGTAATTTTCTCTGTAGATTTTCATGATTCAATGAATATCTGCAAATATCTCTGAATAGATTCACAATTTCCTAAAGAGTTTAAATATTATCTAGAAATTTTTGAGGTTTCCGGAAGTTATAGGAAGTTTTCTAAAGTTTTAATATTTTTCTGAAGTTGTGCAAATATCTCAAAAGATCAGCGAGCGTACATGAACTTCTGTAAATTTCTCTTAAAATCCAAGAACCACAATAAAATTCTGAACATTTATTTAAACATCTGCAGATTTTTCAGTTGATTTACGATCTACCCTCTGAATTTTTCTGAAGTTCCTAAAATTTCTAACAAATTCTGCAAAGTTTTCTGAAGTACTGTATTTCTGCTCTAAAGATCTACGAAGTTCCCTTAAGTTCAATAAATTTCTCAGTAGATTTCCGAACTTCTCTAAAGTTCTGTAAATTTCTTTGTGGATTCTTGGATTTCCATAAAGTTCTGCAGATTTATCAAAGATTCTTTGAAATTCCTCCAAGCTCTACAAATTATCTGAAAATATTTGAACTCCGCTGAAGTTTTAAAAAATTATCTGAAGATTTACGAATTTCTCTGAAGTTGTGTAAATACTTCTAAAGATCGGTGAACTTTACCGAAGTTCTGTGAGTTTTGCTGAAGTTTTGTAAATTTTTCTAAAAACGTACGAACTTTCTGACGTTCTACAGACTTCTCTTAAGATCTGCGAACTTGTCTGAAGTTCTTCAGATCTATCTATTCCCAACTTCCATGGAGTTCGGCGAAATCTTGTACTTTTGTACTTCGCTGCAATTTTTTTTGGAATTGAGGTACTTTTCTGACATTTAACGAATTTTTCTGAAGATCTCACATTTTTTTCTGAAATTGTGAAACTTTCTGAAAAATTCCTGCAAATATCTTTAAAGGTCTGTAAAGTTGTCTGAAGCTCCGTAGTTCTATTCTCAAGATATACGAAAAAAAAAAAACCTCGAGGCTCAATAAATTTCTCAGTAGATCTGCAAACTTCTCTGAAGTTTTGTAAACTCCTCTGTATGCTCTCGGGCTACCCTGAAGTTTTCAAAATTTACCTGAAAATATTTGAGCTTCCTTGAAGTTTTAAATGTCTCACGCAAGATCTACAAATTTCACTGAAATCGTTTGAATATTTTTTTTTAAATTGCCGAACTCCCCTGAAGTTCTGCAAATTTTACTGAAGATCCATTAAAATTTCTGAGATTCTAAAAATGTAGCAGAAAATCTGCACACTTTCTTGAAGGTCTTCAAATTTATCTGAGGATCTATGACCATTCTTGTGATTTTTTTCAGAAATCCTGTATTTTTTTCCAAAGTTCTGTAGCTTTGTTCTGAAGGTCTACGAACTTTTCTAATGTTAAATAATTTTTCAGTAGATCTCCAAAGTTCTGTGAAATACTTTATATTTCACTGTAGTTTCTTGGACTTGCCTGAAATTATGCGAATTTCCCTGAAGATTTGCAAAATTTCGCTTATAGTTTTACAAATTGATTTGAAAATATCTTTGTTGCTTGAAGTTTTGAAAATTTCTTTGAACATTTATCTGAAGATCTACCATAGAGGTAGCTCTAAGACTAGTAGGTCCCGAAGAAACGAGCTCAACTTTTTGGCTCAGCTCTGGTACTATCTTCGGTCCCATGCTAATCGATGTACCCCTCGAAACACAGGAAAATCCACGAACCCCTCATTTGATCTGTCAAACTTTCATAGCGAATCAAAAGAAACATTGTGTAGTACTAGAATGGGGTATTTTAATCGATTTGCTTGGGACCAATAGGCTAGTCCAGTAGTGAGCCAATTTAAAATCGTTAGTTTTTACCGGTTGGATCTACGATCTCTCTTACGATTTTTTTTTAATGTTTGCAAGTTTCTTTTAATTTGCTTGTAGTTCTGTTCTAAAGATCTACGTACTAACAAGCGGTGGAAACTAACGATTTTAATGGCTCACTACTTGACTAGCCTATTGGTCCCAAGCAAACGATTAACGTACCCCGTTCTAGTCGAAATTATAGTACTACACAATGTTTGTTTTGATTCGCTATGAAAGTTTGACAGATAAAATGAGGGGTTCATGGATTTTCCTATTTTTAGAGGGGTGCATCGATTAGCTTGGGACCGAAGATAGTACCAGAGCTGAGCCAAAAAGTTGAGCACGTTTCTTCGTTACCTACTAGTCTTAGAGTTACCTCTATGGTACTACCTACCTTGAGCCACAACAAATTTCTCAGTAGATCTACGAACCTCTCTGAAGCTCCAAACAATTCTTAGTAGGCTCTCAGACCTGCTGTCTGGCATGCTTATTCTTATACAATACGTGCTTCGTATTATATAAACTCTATTTTGTTGACCATGCCATGATCAAAGTCATTACGGCATCTTTCTGCCAATCACACTGGAAAATAAAAATCAGTCAAACCATACACAGGACATTATTGAATAGTGAAATCGGTTTACCTTCTCTAATAAAAAAATACCATACCCGAAAGATAACCCAAATGGTTTGAATGATACCCTGATCACGTCCGTGAAATTTTAGAAAAAGAAAATCAATATTTTCACCTAACTTGCGGCTATTTTGATGGATTTGAAGTCGAATGAAAATTAAACGCAAACCTATTTCGTTCGACAAATCAAACGTCAAATCTAATCATCCTGTTGAAAAAGTGTGAAAGCATCCGACAAAATTATCGAGCAGTTTGCTCGAATCAGACCAACAAATCACGTACCTTTACTCCGCGATTATTTGTTTGTAAACAAACTGACGCAATAGCAGCCTACTGTGTGCTAGTGATTCTCACCCGTAAGCATAATTACTAGACACACTCCATAAAGTAATAAAATTGCACTTGTAGCACTGCGAGCAGCTCAGCGCGAAGGGCGCAAGACGACCATAAAAATCACCCTGGGCAGGGTCGCAAACGATCAAT
This sequence comes from Ochlerotatus camptorhynchus, assembly GCF_037179485.1. NCBI lineage: Eukaryota > Metazoa > Arthropoda > Insecta > Diptera > Culicidae > Ochlerotatus > Ochlerotatus camptorhynchus. The sequence continues at coordinate 296,700 of NW_027040593.1, read as the reverse complement.
TTAGCATAATTACCTGTCACCGTTCCGTCCGTCCGTTCATGTCTCCATGTTGATCGCCTTGGCTGCGCGTCTCGCACTGCTATGATGACGGCTGCACGATGACAGCACCCAAGTGACCCTCCGGAGCATGGATTAACCTTCACGTTGTTGTTGTTGTTACTTTTGTTTCAGTTTCAATTTCTGTTCCTCGGGGGAAAGGTCCCGGTAGTGACAAATTTTCCGCCTACTTGGATCGGTCGCACATTCTCTCAAAATTATAAACAGCACTCTGGTGCTAAATAGCTCATTTACGCGGGTCGACACTCCCGTCATCGTCTCCGTCGCCGTATTCGTCGGTGCGGAAGGTTGCACACGATTTAATTGAAACCGCAGACATTGTTACAATGTTGACAAACAACAACAACAACAACTACAACTAAATTGCCTCGCCCGTAACCGACGAAGGCAGTTCGCAAATAAAATGGTAATAATAACAATGATGGCGGGTAGCAACACAATAATGGTCGATTAACTCCTTCTCTTTCCGATAGGGTCGAACGACTCGGCTAGCTGCTCGGAGAGCGGTAATTGGGTGTGCGGCGGTGTAATTATCGACAATTTCCGAGTTGACCGGATCATTTAGAGCAATAAACGAGAAAGGTGTCAAAATGGGCAGCCAAGCAAAATGGCGCTCTTCCGGGTTGTTGATTTATGGCTCTTGTGGTGGCTTGCTGCGCGATTAGACGATTGTTTTGCTTTGTTCGGGTCGCGTGCGATAACCTCGTTATCAGTGCTGCCCCTGTCAGACTGCTTCGCATTTAATGGATTTAATGGCTTCGGTAACGAGTTGCGGTGAATGAATGGAGTGAGCTTATTCATTAACTTCACGTGGTGTCAAGAATTGAAGACACCAGCAAACGGAAGCCAAGTGTCCAATTGATGCGATTTTCGTCCGAAACGAAATCAAAACAATTACGCTTCGAATTACAAAACATTTGTTATGCGTCACGTTCGTTCTGTTTCCTTCCCCTGCCTGCTTGCTCCTTCGAACCGCTGCTGCTTTGGTGAATGGTGGACCTGTCGTGCAAATTATGCTTGCAAAAATTTATGTTTTCATTACTCACTGCGCTGCGCTGTTCCGCCGTCATCCGGGGGCCTCCACGAAGTCAACTCATTTCTCGGGAATGTGCCTCAATTTTTCGTCGTCTCCGTTGCCGTCGGTTTCTTATTACCCTTCACAGTCCGTAATTAGAAGCCTCGTCGTCGTGGTCGTTTTTACAACAGCCACGAACCGCGCGTTCCGTGGAAGCGAACGAAAATGAAGCTTGGTCCCTCGCCGCCGTCGTTTGCATTCGCAAAAATTTACGCTCAAATAAATGATCACCGCTGGAGGCAACCATTCGCGAACTTGTTCCATCGACTGCTGCCACCACAAATCAGCCATATAAATCAGAAAAGTAGGCTTAATAAACCGATGGCTACTGCCTGCCAAACGACGACGACGACGCAACGCAAAGCAGCCATCCGTCAAACGAGCACTCGCGCTATCTGTCAAACGGATCTAGTACTACTGCGTGCGCTCAAAATGGTGGCAGCTGTCAAACGGTAATAAACATCTTCATAAATGCGAGGATGCGAAGGTGCGCATAAATTATGTGCGTGTGTGTACTACGGCAGCAGAAGTTAATGACGATTGACCAGCTGCCGATGCAATAGAGTCATTTCCTCTTCCCTGGAGAAGTCGAATCCGCCGTGACGGATCGACAATGTTGCGAAAGTCGGAATCGCTCCCGGGAAAGCAATGTTTGTTTGGATCGGGGACCAACCGAACCCATCTCGCAGTCCGGTGCGTGTTTCGCCGGTTTTCGCCAAACCAACCAAACACAAAAAGAACACGACGGCGGAGGGCTAAATTTATAATAAACAACAAAACGATTCCACGATAATATCATGTATTATATTTCTCCTGAGCTGGGCCTTTTCAATGATGAGTCGGAGGATCGTGAGGAGTCGGACTTCCTAAGGAGGCCATGATGCGTTCCGGGTAACCAGGCGACGGACGCTCCAAATCCTTCCTGGCCTGCTCCGCGGTCGGCGCGAATCCCTCGAGGCGAATTCATTTCGCACACAAAGCGCTAACCTTGCATCGGCTGCATGCTGCAGTTGCATGTTTTGCGTTTCTCCCTTGCCTGGCACACGGATCATTTTTTTTAATGTTTTGTTTTCGAGAGTGCACACACGAATTTTGCACAAGAAATATTACCTTCAAGTTGAATGGATGAAAAATAATAAAGTAATTACATATTTACTTGCCTGGCTCGGCTGCCCGACGTGGATGTTGGTCGGAGGGCTTCGTTACTTCGAGTTCAGGCCCGCGTGCGTGTCCCGCTCTTTTGTCCGTACGGTCAGAAACTTGATCCTGTAGAGGGGCCCTTTGTGCAATGTTTGCGGAAAATCGATGGTTTGTAATCAAAATGATTACTCAGCAGATTTTGGACAAAGCAATCGGGAAGATCTCCTTAAATCAAGACATTTTCCTTGCCTCGATGGGGATTACCGGTCGTCCCGATCCAATGGCTTGCTATGCGATCATTCCGAATTGCCAACTGCATCGGTCTCGTCCCCCGATCATTATTCATAGAATCTGGTGATAACCGCTCCGATTTTACTGCTTTTGCGAGCGGACGTCCCAATCCACCTTCAAGAAACGCCGTCGCAGCGGTCGTTCCGAGCACTTTTCATTGCTAGCGTTTGATACCTACCAAACTTAGACTCACATTTTATGTAACATTGAAGAATCAAAGTGACGATTGACTCTTAGATTGCGAGCGGGTGAAAATGGTAATGACGTTTTGATATCTGTCAAATTGTATGACATTTTTTTTTTAGTACATCATCATTTTTGTAATTGTGGATCTGAAAAGTAGGTGTCGCATGACCCGTTTTGGCTTTGCTTTGATTCGCCAATAACATCATCAAATATTGACCGATTTTACTGCGGCCAAAAGTAGTCAACTGGCTGATGCCGCGCCGATGCCTTGAATTCATTGGATTCAGGGGTGACGGGAAGTGTCGAATGGTAGGGCAATTACGGCACTGGCTGAGTCCGTGTATATGGCGATGGATTTCTAAGGTCGAGTTTTAGCAGCGATGCAGGCATAACCCACCTCCACGGAGAATACTGAGCAGGGATTTGGTAGGCGGAAGAAAGAACTTAGATGCTGGACCTATTTTTATCATTTGGAACCATTCGAGAAACGGATGGGGAGCAGTTGTCCCATGGCCGAATATTGTTTATTTTTGGTTAAGTCGATGGCAAGCCAAGGAGGAGTCCCGACGTTTTCCTTTCTTAAGCCTGGTACGCAGCTGAAAAGTAATGTCGTTTTTACGTGCTACGGGCACAGAGAACAGACGTTGAGGCACGAACAAAATTTCTCTAAGAGCTAGTGTAAAGATTCCTATTCGACTTAGGCGCCACTAACGGCGACATCCTCACTTTAAAACCCTTTTTGACAACCTGATGGCCCTGGCGTTGCACAACTTACACTCACTAAGTGTTGGTCGCGCCAAGTGGCAATTTTCAACAGAAAATTTATCGATAGTAGTGCCAAATTGGTCGAAAGTGGAAAATTTATAGAGGAAATCAGGAGATGCTAGCGCCACGTAACGGCAACGTTCCCACTTATCTTTACACAAGTTTCTGACCGAAGTTGGACGTCTGTTCTCTGTGCTACGGGATAGGACACGATATGAATTACTATCGTGAACGACATGAAGGTGGCGCATTCCGAATGAAATTTCACTTTCCTTGCAGAATAATGATCCGATCAATTCCGGAGTGATTTGAGATTTGGGCGTAATTTCTTTTGTAAACAAACACGTCAATTACTGATTTCTCTTGAATAAAAGCTCAATCTCACTAACAAACTATACCAAAAGATAGAGGAATCATTCCTCTACCTCATAGTGTTATTACTTTTCGAGATTGAGCTTTTATTTGCGAGAAGTCGGTGATTGACGTGTTTGTTTACAAATGCAATTACGCCCAAATCTCAAATCACTCCGGAATTGAAGAATCAAAGTGACGATTGACTCACAGATGGCGAGTGGGTGAAAATGGTAATGACGTGTTGATATCGGTCAAATCTCATGACCTTTTTTTTAGTACATCATCATTTTTGTAATTGCGCATCTTCAAACTAGGTGTCGCATGACCAGTTTTGGCTTTGCTGTGATTCGCCATTTATTCTGTTAGGTAATTTTAACGTTTGATGCAAAACTGATGTTTTGGATGCATTTTAACAACATAAAAAGCTAACTATCGTTGATTTGAAATTTTGACGACACCTCGCTATGATCTCAAAATTTAGCAAAAGACACCTCCCTATAGTTGTCAAATTTTATTTTTAGAAATAATCCTTAAAAAATATTTTTCCGTTTTCTTTTCAGCTGCGTACCAGGCTTTCTACGAATTTCCTAGTAGTATTAAAATTTGAGTTCTACCAGTTTCGCAGAAGTTATACGAATTTCTCAGATGCTCTATGATTTTTCCAGAAGCTCTACGAAATTCCAAGATTTTTACAAACTTCCCAGCAAGTTCTTAAATGTTCTCAAAAGTTGTACGAATTTCGAAGTTTTACAAATTTTCCAGAAGTTCTTAAAACTTCCCCGAAAGTTCTACGAACTATTCGAAAAATCTACAAACTTCTTAATAAGTTATACGATTTTCTCAGAAGCTCTACGAGCATTCGTGAATTTCTACGAATTTCCTAGAAGTACTAAAATTTATGTTCTACGGATATCTCAGAAGTTCTACGATTTTACCAGAAGTTCTTAAAATTTCTCAGAAGTTCTCCGATTTTTCAAGAAACTGTACGAACTTTCAAAATGTCTACAAAATTCTTTGTAGTTCAAAAAAAAATTCCATCAGTTCCACGAATTTCCCAGAAGTTCTACGAACTTCCGAGAATGTTTACGAACTTCCCAGCAGTTCTTAAATTTTCTCAGCTGTTCTACGAATTTCTCGGAAGCTTTACAAAATTTACCAGAAGTTCTACGAACTTTTCGAAAAATCTATCAACTCTTCAGTTGTACGATTTTTTCCTGAAACTCTACGAATTTCCTAGCAGTATTAAAATTTAAATTCTATGAATTTTGCAGAAGATCTACTAATTTCTCAAAAGTTCTATGATTTTCCCAGAAGTTCTACGAAATTCTATGAATTTCTACAAACTTCCCAGCAGTTCTTAAATGTTCTCAGAAGTTCTACGAATTTCTCATAAGTTTAACAAATTTTCCAGAAGTTCTAAGAACTTCGCTGAAAGTTCTACGAACTGTTCCAAAGATCTACCAACTTCTTCATAAGCTGTACGATTTTCTAAGAAGCTCTACGAGCATTCTTGATTTTCTACGAATTTCCTAGAAGTACTAAAATTTATGTTCTACGAATATCTCAGAAGTTCCACGATGTTTCAAGAAACTGTACGAACTTCCAAAAATTTCTACAAATTTCTTAGTAGTTCTAAAAAAATTTCATCAATTCCACGAATTTCCCAGAAGTTCTACGAACTTCCTAGTAGCTCTACTTGTTTTGCAGAAGTACTAATATTCGTTTAATTTCCCAAATGTTCTGTGATTTTACCAGAAGCTCTGCGAATTTCCCAAGAGTTCAACGAGTTTCACAAAAGTTGTACGAATTTTCCAGGAGTTCTCCGAATTTCACAGAAGTTATACCAATGTTGCAGAAGTTCAACAAATTTTGCAGAGGGGCTACGAATTTCTCAGAAGTTTCACGATTTTCCCAGAAGCTCTACGAACTTCCAAGAATTTCTACAAACTTCCCAGTAGGTCTAAAATTTTCTCAGCTGTTCTACGAATTTCTCAGAAGCTTTACAAATTTTCCTGAAGTTCTACGAACTTCTCTGAAAGTTCTACGAACTTTTCGAAAAATCTACCAACTTCTTCATAAGTTGTACCATTTTCCCAGAAACTCTACGAATTTCCTAGCAGTATTAATTTTGCAGAAGATCTACGAATTTATCAGATACGTTGTTCCAGAAGCTCTACGAAATTCCAAAAATTTCTACAAACTTCCCAGCAGTTCTAAAATGTTCTCAGAAGCTCTACGAATTTCTCATAAGTTTTACAAATTTTCCAGAAGTTCTAAGAACTTCCCCGAAAGTTCTACGAACTATACTAAAGATCTACCAACTTCTTCATAAGTTGTACGATTTTCTCAGAAGCTCTACGAGCATTCGTGAATTTCTACGAATATCCTAGAAGTACTAAAATTTATGTTCTACGAATATCTCAGAAGTTCCTCGATTTTACAAGAAGTTCTTCAAATTTCTCAGAAGTTCTCCGATTTTTCAAGAAACTGTACGAACTTTCAAAATTTCTACAAATTTCTTTGTAGTTCTAAAAAATTTCCATCAGTTCCACAAATTTCCCAGAAGTTCTACGAACTTCCCAGTAGATCTACCAGTTTCGTAGAAGTCCTATGAATTTCCCAGAAGTTATAAGATTTTCCCAAAAGCCCCCCGAACTTCCCAGCACTTAAAAAAAAATCCAACAAGTTTGAAGAACTTCCCAAATATTCGTTTAATGTCCCAAATGTTTTATGAATTTACCAGAAGGCTTACGAATTTCCTAGTAGTTCTACGAGTTTCACAGAAGTTGTACGAATTTTCCAGGAGTTCTACGAATTTCACAGAATTTATACCAATGTAGCAGAAGTTCAACAAATTTTGCAGAGGTTCTACGAATTTCTCAGAAGTTTCACGACTTTCCCAGAAGCTCTACGAACGTCCAAGAATTTCTACAAACTTCCCAGTAGTTCTAAAATTTTAGCAGTATTAAAATTTAAGTTCTACGAATTTCTCAGATGCTCTATGATTTTTTCAGAAGCTTCACGAAATTCTTAGCATTTCTATAAATTTCCCAGCAGTTCTTAAATGTTCTCAGAAATTCTACGATTTAACCAGAAGTTCTTCAAATTTCTCAGAAGTACACCGATTTTTCAAGAAAATGAACGAACTTCCAAAAATTTCTTCAAACTTCCCAGTAGTTCTAAAAAATTTCCCATCAGTTCTACGATCTTCCCAGAAGTTCTACGAACTTCCCAGTAGATCTACCAGTTTCGCAGAAGTTTTATGAATTTACCAGAAGTTCTAAGAATTTCCCACAGGCCCCACGAACTTCCCAGCAGTTAAAGAAAATCCCAGAACTTTGACGAAAAAATTCTAAAATTTTCTCAGCTGTTCTACGAATTTCGAATTTTCCAGAAGTTCTACGAACTTCTCTGAAAGTTCTACAAACTTTTCGAAAAATCTACCAACTTCTTCATAAGTTGTACGATTTTCTCAGAAGCTGTACGAGCATTCTTGAATTTCTACGAATTTCCTAGAAGTACTAAAATGTACGTTCTACGAATATCTCAGAAGTTATACGATGTTCCCAGAAGTTCTTCACATTTCTCAGAAGTTCTCCGATTTTCCAAGAAACTGTACGAACTTCCAAAAATTCCTACAAATTTCTTAGTAGTTCTAAAAAATTTCCATCAGTTCCACAAAATTCCCAGAAGTTCTACGAACTTCCCAGATCTACCAGTTTTGTAAAAGTTCTATGAATTTACCAGAAGTTCTAAGATTTTTTTCAGAAGTCCCACGAACTTCCCAGCAGTTAAAAAAAAATCCCAGAAGATTTTCCACGAATATCTCAGAAGTTCCATGATTTTACCAGAAGTTCTTCAAATTTCTCAGAAGTTCTCCGATTTTTCAAGAAACTGTACGAACTTCCAAAAATTTCAACAAAATTCGTGGAAGTTCTAAAAAATTCCATCAGTTCCACAAAATTCCCAGAAGCTCTACGAACTACCAGTTTCGCAGAAGTTCTTTGAATTTACCAGAAGTTCTAAGAATTTCCCAGAGGCCCCACGAAATTTCCAGCAGTTAAAAAAATCCCAGAAGTTTGACGAACTTCCCAAATATTCGTTTTATTTCCCAAATGTTGTATGAATTTACCAAAAGTTCTGCGAATTTCCCAACAGTTCTACGAATTTCACAGAAGTTGTACGAATTTTCCAGGAGTTCTACGAATTTCGCAGAAGTTATACGAATGTTGCAGAAGTTCAACTGATTTTGCAGAGGTTCTACGTATTTATCAGAAGTTTTACGATTTTCCCAGAAACTCTACAAACTTCCAAGAATTAGTACAAACTTCCCAGCGGTTCTAAAATTTGCTCAGCCGTTCTACGAATTTCTCAAAAGCTTTACAAATTTTCCAGAAGTTCTAAGAACTTCTCTGAAAGTTCTACGAACTTTTCGAAAAATCTACCAACTTTTTCATAAGTTGTACGATTTTCCCAGAAGCTCTACGAACTTCCAAGAATATCTACGAATTTCCTAGAAGCAGAGTAAGTGAACCAGTTTTTGGCCCAAAAGGTTCCCTAATTGGCCCTATCTTAATTTTCCTTTTTAATAATTTTTCAAGAAAAATTTATATCCATGCAGGGGTAGAATATAAATTATGCCATATATCAACGCGAATAAAGACTGTACTCGAAAAAAGTGAGACACAGTGATTAGTTTGTAATGTTTTAGCGTGTGGGTAACAATCAGGCTTGCTGAAACTCCTCAAACTCACTGGAGGTTTTAAAACACTCTTGTTCTGCGAGTTTAGCCAGTCCTCACCTCGAGTGAGTGGCGGCAGGAATATGGAAGAAGTAAACAAAAACTCCTCGAGAGAGAGAGAGGGAGAGTGAACTTCAGCGAGAGGATGATTTGACGTGAGGTGCACTTTTCGAGACTCCGGATGACTTTTTTGTTCGACGCAAGAAGGTCGGAGTTCACCCAGAGTGAGAGTAAAGCTGGGTTTAGAGACTAGGCAAGTCAATTGATCAACGCAGTTGAATTCAATTGGCTTGAAAAGTTGAGCCTGGTTCAAGTCAGTTGAATTCAACTGATTTGATCAATTGACTTGCCCTGTCTAAACCCAGCTTAAGAGCGTGTGATAGAAAACATGAACATGAAAGGCAGCAAACCTCACTCTCATTTTTCCCCCTTCGCTCACAAGCTCTGAAGCTCAGTGGAATGATTTGGCAGTTAGGCATTCGACTGCTCAGAAAAAGGCTACGCTCGACTTATTTCTAACTCACGAGTGAGGCTTCATCAAGCCTGGTAAAAATTGAAGAAATTTTGACTGAAACTAGCTAAGCGTGTATTGTTAACGCTGGCAGAATTTCATCACAATCTGTCAAGTGGTTATCGAGATGGCATCGGAACAAGAGCGGATCCGCCGAAAAGTCTTGTGCGCCGTCGTGGAAAATCCGACTGCGTCCCACAGATGGATCGGGAAACATCTGGAAGTCCATCATTTGACGATTTCCCGGGTGGTGAAGTCATTTAAGGAGACCCAGACGACCCAGCGGCGGGCAGAAAACCGGAGACCAGGAAGCTGTTGAGCCTGTTCAAGCGTCAAGCAAGTTGTTCCAAAAAACGATAAAACGTGCCGACATCGGCATCCACGTCTACAAGGTCCGGAAGGCACCGAACCGGAACGACAAACAAAACACGGTGGCCAAAACGCGCACCAGGAAGCTGTACCGGGAGTGGCTGAAGAAACCGAGGTGCGTCGTGATGGACGACGAGACTTACATCAAGGCGGGCACAAAGCAGTTGCCGGGGCAGGAATTGCCGCATCACGATTGGCCATTCCTGAGGAGGTAAGGAAGAAGAAGCTGAACAAATTGACCAAAAAATTCTTGGTTTGGGCATCTGAGGGTACCGTCAACGAGAAAATCTACCGGGATGACTGCTTCCAGAAGTGGCTCCCAAGTAACAATTTTGGTTTTATAAGGGTTCTGTAGACCATGATTTAGACTTTTAGAATGCTATAAAACCTCGATAAAACCTGCAATGTTACTTGGGCTCCTACCCTTCCTGCAGTCTCACGGAGGCGAGACGCTGTTTTGACCGAATTTGGACTGGTACAGAGACAACAATGTTGTTTTTGTACCAACAGACATTTAACCCACGGAACTCCCCGGAACTTCACCCGATTGAGACGTTTTGGGCCATCATCAAGGTCAAACCTCGTTAAAGGATCATGATCGGATTTACCGGGAAATACCGATTGGAGCTTATGGCCATTAAGGACAGGTAAGTAGTTGGTCCATCAAGGTAAGATAAATTAATAAACATATAAAGTATCCGTTCGATTTTGGCAACACGTTCTCAGTATATTTAAACTGCTTGAGCTCTGCAGTTATATTATTAAATTCTATTTAATAATTTTCTTAGATTTTCAGTAAAATTGTGGAGCTTTAAACGTCACCTGCAGGCCTGTTCTGCGAGTAGTATGGCTCTCTGTCGCTAGTAGGTGACTCTTCATTTGATTGCACGGAGAGTCACCCCACTAGTGCGTGACTTTTGTTGACTCATTGGTGGTGGAGATTCGCACGACTCGCGAAATAGGTCAGATGCTAAGATTTGCATTTATTAAAGATTTTGAAAAGCTAAGAAGGCAAAATTGTGTTGACAAAATCTAACGGGTAGTGCCGATATAAATATATATATATACACACATTAAATGCAAAGGGGAGGGATGGGACCACCAGGGCACCGGATTGAAGCGATTTGGATGGGGAGAGTGGAATTGCCAACTCCCTGTCATTAACATTTCGTGAATTGACGGCGGGCTCTTCTCCCCACTCATTGGGACGTTCCCTCGTATGATGGCTTGTTCTACATCGGGTTGTAGGATTTTATCATTGGAAGGCGATTCTCCTGATCCCGCGGATTGCGCGTAAGTGTATCTGCTTACGGGTCCGCCCCTCCGTTTTTGGCCCTTCTTACAATGGTAAATTGAATACAACCAGGTATCGTACTTGATCAAGTCATACTTGGAGGATGATCCACTGTCTAATGGCTGTGCCTTGCAACAATGAGTGGTATCCTTTACATACATACATTACATACATACATCATCAAGGTCAAACCTCGTAAAACATTTAAGGTGTTGGAGAACGAGCTGGGTTTGAAGAAACAGAGGGTAAAAGTATCAAAAGAAGTCGGCTCCACCATTGCCCAAAGCCTTATGAGTGGTGTCAAGGACAAAGTGTGAGCATTCGCTTTTGGAGTGGAAATCCAATGAAGCAATGAAGTAGAAACCCTACCATAATGTGTTTATTCCCTCGAAGTTTGAACAAAATCCGACTTGAAATGAATTTTTGGCGATCATTTTTGAGTGTCTCACTTTTTTCGAGTACAGTCTTTAAAGCCATGAAAATTCATTTAAAATTTGAGTTAGACCCTAGGACCAAAAACTAGAGTGCCAATGCCATAACTGCCTCATTTATCCTACTAAAATTTAAGTTCTACGAATTTCTCAGAAGTTCTATGATTTTCTCAGAAGTTCTACGAATTTTGAAGTAGTAACTCGAATTTCTCAGAAGTTCTCCGATTTTTCAAGAAGCTCTACGAACTTCTAAAAATTAGAGTGCCAATACCATCACTGGCTCACTTACCCTACTAAAATTTAAGTTCTACGAATTTCTCACAAGTTCTACGAATTTTGCAGAATTAATTCAAGTTCTCCGATTTTTCAAGTAGCTACTACGAACTACCAAAAATTTAAACAAACTTCCCGGTAGTTCTAACAATTTTCCATAAATTCCACGAATTTCTCAGAAGATCTACAAACTTCACAGAGGGTCTACCAAGTTCCTAGAAGCTCAATGAATGTATCAGAAATGTTTTATTTATTTACCAGAAGTTTTACGAACTTCCCAGCTGTTCTAAGACTGTGTTCCATTTGGTGAATTCTCACTTAAATTTGACAGATGGATTTTTTTTTAATAAACCTGCTATCCCAGCAGACTTATTACTGACAGACAAGGAATTAACTTTGACAAACGCTTTCTCGAAAATCGACCGATCAACAAATAATGGATTTTCGAACATCTTAATTTATTTTCGAAGTGTCAAATTTAAGTGAAAAAATTCCAAATGGAACACAGCCTAAGAATTTCCCAGGAGTTCTACGAATTTCCCAGGAGTTTTAAGAATTTCCCAGAAGTGCTACAAATTTTCCAGATTTTCCACAAACTCAAACCGATCTTCACAATCGATCAAACCGATTTTAGCAACTTTATGGCAGTTGATCTAGCAAATTTAACTCCTTAAACATCAGGGAAATTTTCGCGAGACAAGTTCATTTTTTGGAATTAATTTATTTGTACAGGCTCAATCGAATAAACTTTACAGAGCCAAGTTATCATTTGCGTTATACTTAATAGATGTCTTAAAGCTAGAGTTAAAGGAATTGAACCGATTACTCGCGGTCGTCTCGAGGTTAGTAGAGATACACAGTTTTATGGATGGGGAGAGGGAGAAGGAGGTTTGAGGCGAGACAAGTTCTGTAATGCACTTCGGAAAGGTTAGTAACTTCAGGATAATTTCGCGAATTTCAACGTTTTTCCTAGAATCTTTTGGCTTACTTTGTGACGTCTCTTTCAATGTCATCCGATTCACGAATTAGTGAAGGACTTCAGTTCTAAATTGATTCCTTCCGGAATTTAGTACAGGGGGTCCATTATCTCTCCAGATCTTGCACTAAATCCCTCTGAGGAATTTTGAAATTCTCAAGAGAATCATCCGGGACACATGTTGTGATCTTGAGCTACTTCTGTCACAAAAACAAAAACGAGGGCATTTTACCTATCTCTTCTGAACTCCACAAACTGCTGCAGTTACTTTTTCCCGATAGCAACTCCAGCAGCTCATAGGATGTCGTATACCTTGACTAGCGCTACAAATTGCACAAATTGTTGCCCCATGCTCATCAGCTGCTGCTGGCCGGGGATTGCCTTTCGCTTAACGAAAAAAGGACGGCAAGATTCTCCAGCCCTCCATTCCATTTCAGCGGCTTTGTGCCGTGTAGCCTTGGTCACTTGGTTAGTTGGTTGGTGATGATTTATAAAGACGATTTGTTTGTTTACACCGAAAACAATTACCTCGGCCCGACCGGAGCAAGTCATGATGCACACTGTGTGGTGTGTGTAGAGAGTGCTAGGTTTTGCACGGTTTCTCTCTTTCTCCCATCTCCAGTCACCGAGTGCTCATCAGGAATGCATTCTTCTCTTTATTAATTTATTGCTCGCTGCGGCTGCGAAGCAGCATAGGCAAAGTAGGCTTTGCTTGATGCTGCTGCTGCTGTCGTCTGATGTGACATTGGAGACCCCTCGGCGTGCGAAAAGTGCACATATTTTATCGTTCAACATGTGCAGCGTGACCGGCGGGGGCAGGGAATCGCATAAATTTCAGCACTAGTCAGCAAAGTTGTACCGGCGTGCATTCCGATTTCCGACGCGCCGACGAAGAGACGATAAATCGTTTGACTGGACCCAAGTGCGTTTCCATGTTCTCCGGTTGTGGCGACGACGACTATTGTCTCTATGAACTATCTTCTGCGTGCATCGTCGTTCGTCGCCATTGTTTACGATGGCTTCGTCTTCATTGCCGGTGAAAGTGGAGGACCCCTCGTTGCGGCTAAACGGGCGAGCACGTGCTTCCAACGACCCACGAAGACAATGACGATAAGTAAAATGTAGTAACAAGTAAATTAAACACATTAACTAATAATATCGCATAGAGCGAAGAGCGTACGGTGCAGAAAAGGCACCCGGAGGAGAACCGTCGATGCGTCTTCTTTCGCTACTATGCTCACCTCTGATGATGGGGATCGCTCGTCCAACGGCGGAGGCCAGGTAGGAAGCAATTTGTAAAACATACATACTAGGCGAAATCTCCTCACCTCTTGCGTCGCGCTCTTCACTTTTCTGCTTCGTCTCATTCGGTTTTGCACCTTTTTTTTTTTTGCTCGTACGAAAAGCCTAGCGCTAGCGCTACCGACAAACCGCCCGGCAACGAGGGGTATAATGAAACATGAATATATTTGTAATGTTTTACACACGATCGTCTCGTTTTCCGCGCAGGTTATTAATTATTTATAAAGTTTCCTTTTTCATATAACCCGTGAACGCGCGAACGAAGCGGTCTGGAAGCGTTTGATATTTACACCTTACCTGGACAACACCAACAATATACAATCAAGCGACGACGCACATGCAAGAGGTGACGGAGGTGAAAAAGTTTGACAGTTACACTGGCTGCGCTGCCGCTGGACAACTCACCACTCAATCCCGCCCACTCACGTCATCCGATTTCAGATTCAGCTCTGATTTAAGAGGGTATCACGAGACTGATCCCTCGCCTTTTCTTCAACTTGGCTGAAGAAAAAAAAATCCTATCCAAACGCCTCCAGCTCTCCACTCCCTGGCACCGAAACCAAGGGTAAAAAATAACACTTTTATGACATCTTTATCAGCTTGTTTTCGGTAGGATTTTTTTTTTGCCCGCACGATCACCACCACAAATCCGATCGCGCCGCACAATCGCAAGTCATAAAAACACCCGCCCCCGCCCGCCAATGCGCCCTCGCCCACGAAACCAGCTTTAATTATACAGTCACTCACAAACACACGCAGCAGGCTTGGAAAAGAAGACATTATTTCACCGCATCGGATCTGTTGGCCGAACCCGCCGCCGACTTCGCTCCTCCGTTCGGTCCGAGTCAATCATCTTCCGGACTGCTGCGATCGAACGCCCGCCCGCCTGCTGATACCGATGGATGGATGGATGGATGGATGGATGGATGGATGGATGGGAGGACTCGCTCATTATTTACATTCTCATCAATCCACTTATCTTCATCTCGCTCTCTGGCTCTGTGCTTCTTGGGTCCTTCGATCGATTCCAATCCCCCTGCTGCACGGATGGGGCCTGTCTTTCAACAAAACTGATGATGATCGCGCGCCCGTGTTGGATCCATGTGATCCAATTATTTCCACCCTGCTGCTGCAGGTCGCTTGGTGGGAAACTTGTTCGGGGATTTTGATTCGAATCTCCCCCGTTCAGTAGGTAGGGTAGGCACATTTGCCTGACCTGCCGTTCGCCCTGTCGCGATCTTCCAGAACAGGTTTTTCGGCTTTCCGTTTCGCGCATCGGAAATCATGTCGCGATTGCTAATGGATCGATCGATCGATCGATCGATCGACCGACCAGGTCGATGTGATTGTTTTCTCGCGTGAGTGAGGTTAATTAGGTAGTTCTATATGCGGATGGCGACGACGACCAGGTAGGGTAGGGTAGGTGTTCGGTTATTCCTAGCAGTACTCTTCTTCTTTCCTTTATTTAACGTCGGTCTCTGTTCCGCAATCTAGTGTCAATCACTGACGGACATCGATTGCAATCCATTGCTGGCAATCGAATGTGCAGGAAGGCAGATTCCACACCTGCGTAGGATATCGCACCCAACACACATGGGCTGGGACCAACGGCTTTACATCCCTTCCGAAGGAAGACGTGACCAGAGATTTTTATGCCTCAGATTGCAGAGTGCTGGGATTGAACCCAGACCCATTGGGGTGAGAAAGCAGTCACGCTTACCACTACACCACCGGCGCCGACTAGCAATGCAGGAACGCCCTTAATTATGTTATAGGAATTCAATTATATCTGGATGTACACACAATTTACCTCCCTCAAACCGAAACTGAGAAATGAGTAAATCTTGTCTGCATTCAGCTCGCCATAAGTCTATCTAAGACAAAGTTCTCGAAACTGTGCAGAAGTTCACTTAACTGCCCTAAACATTTGTAAACATTTGTGAAATTCTCTAGACTTCCTCGAAGTGCTAAGGATTCCCTTACATTCTCTGGATTTCCTTATAGGTTACTGGAAGTCCTTAGAACTTATTTAAAGCTACACAATTTTTCTGAAGTTAATGGAACTGCCTAGAAGTTCTTCCGAAGTTTTCGAAAAACAAAACTCTGATGCTCATGAGCCGATCCCTTGAAATCTTTAAATTTCCCTGAACTTCTCTGGACTTTCTAAAAGTTCCATCAATTTTTAGAAATTCTAGGAACGTCCTGAAGTTTTAACAAGTTCCCTGAAGATTTTTTGTATTTTCCCTGAAGTTAATGGAACTGTCCTAAGGTTTTCTGATCTTTCCTGAAGTTCTCGGAACTTCTCCATACCGTTAAGAACGGTTCTGAGTTTGGGTCCATGCCATGATGTCTGTTTGCTTCTGAATGAAAAATCATGGGCCGTCGGACGATAACAGTACATGAGGTTTAGGAAGATTTCTTTTTGAGCCCCTCCAGAACCGGTTCTGGGTATCCAGATTGGTTTCGGACAGAGAGATGTGGCCAGATCTATATGTCGATTGACTTCTGGATGAAACATCATCAATATTTAGCCGTCGAACTGTACCAGTACATGAGGTTTTGGAAGTATCCTTTTTGGGCTCTACCGGAACCGATTCCGGGTGTCCAGATGTGGCCAGATCCACCTGTTGGTCTATGGCATGTTGTCTATTGACTTCTTGATGAAAAATCCTAAATTTTTAGCCGTCGAACTGTACCAGTACATAAGCTTTTGGAAGCGTCCTTTTGTGCCCTAACGGAACCGATTCTAGGTAGCCTAAATGGTCATATTGTAGGAATTTCAAAGAACCTTCAACTTTCATTAGAAGTCAATAGATCAAGAATTGGTTCAAACATTTATTTTTGGGTGCGAATTGCAGTTTGGGTCTTTTTTAGACCCGCTAATGCACAATGTGTAACTTTTCCCTGATGCATTAGGAATGTTAATGTAGTTTCCTTACGTTATTGGGACTACCAGAAAGATCTCCGAACTTCACCTAAAATCCTCTAGACTTCCCTGAGTTTATCAATATATTTTTAAAGTCCTCGTAATTTTACTGAAATTAACTTGAAGTTCCTTGAAATTCTTTGAAGTTCTCGTAATTTTCCATAAGTTTTGAACACTTCTTAATAACTCACGGAACTTCAAAAATTCTATTTTCTCCTGAACTTCTCATCCATTAAGTTTCCTAAATCCCTTGGAACTCCCTGAAACTTCCTGTAATGGAACTGCCCCAAAGATCTCTGATCGTCCTTAAAGTACTCGAAACATCCTTAAATATAAATGTAAATTCCTGAAAATCGCCAAACATTTCAGAAGTTCACTGATTATCACGGACTGATTTTTATTTAAATTCGAATCCCATTTCCATTCCATTTCCATTCCATTTCCATTCCATTTCCATTCCATTTCCATTCCATTTCCATTCCATTTCCATTCCATTTCCATTCCATTTCCATTCCATTTCCATTCCATTTCCATTCCATTTCCATTCCATTTCCATTCCATTTCCATTCCATTTCCATTCCATTTCCATTCCATTTCCATTCCATTCCATTTCCATTCCATTTCCATTCCATTTCCATTCCATTTCCATTCCATTTCCATTCCATTTCCATTCCATTTCCATTCCATTTCCATTCCATTTCCATTCCATTTCCATTCCATTTCCATTCCATTTCCATTCCATTTCCATTCCATTTCCATTCCATTTCCATTCCATTTCCATTCCATTTCCATTCCATTTCCATTCCATTTCCATTCCATTTCCATTCCATTTCCATTCCATTTCCATTCCATTTCCATTCCATTTCCATTCCATTTCCATTCCATTTCCATTCCATTTCCATTCCATTTCCATTCCATTTCCATTCCATTTCCATTCCATTTCCATTCCATTTCCATTCCATTTCCTCCATTCCATTTCCATTCCATTTCCATTCCATTTCCATTCCATTTCCATTCCATTTCCATTCCATTTCCATTCCATTTCCATTCCATTTCCATTCCATTTCCATTCCATTTCCATTCCATTTCCATTCCATTTCCATTCCATTTCCATTCCATTTCCATTCCATTTCCATTCCATTTCCATTCCATTTCCATTCCATTTCCATTCCATTTCCATTCCATTTCCATTCCATTTCCATTCCATTTCCATTCCATTTCCATTCCATTTCCTTTCCATTTCCATTCCATTTCCATTCCATTTCCATTCCATTTCCATTCCATTTCCATTCCATTTCCATTCCATTTCCATTCCATTTCCATTCCATTTCCATTCCATTTCCATTCCATTTCCATTCCATTTCCATTCCATTTCCATTCCATTTCCGTGACATAAACATGGACCTGGATGGCCGTGGAATCGTCATCCGGAAGATTCGGAACATCCGTAAAAGTGGTCAATCCATGAAACTGATCCCAGAGCTCCACGGTTTTTTTTTCGAAAACATTAGGAACTGTGATATAAGAAAGAATTTGAGGTCGTGACATAAACATGGACCCGGATGGCTATGGAATCATCATCCGGAAGATCCGGATCATCCGTAAAAGTGGTCAACCCATGAAACTGATCCTAGAGCACCGCGGTTTTTTCGAAAACACTTGGAACTGAGATATAAGAAAGAATTTGAGGTCGTAACATAGACATGGACCCGGATGGCTATGGAATCATCATCCAGATGATTCGGAACATCCGTAAAAGTGGTCAATCCATGAAACTGATCCCAGAGCTCCACGGTTTTTTTCGAAAACATTAGGAACTGTGATATAAGAAAGAATTTGAGGTCGTGACATAAACATGGACCCGGATGGCTATGGAATCATCATCCGGAAGATCCGGATCAACCGTAAAAGTGGTCAATCCATGAAAATGATCCTAGAGCTCCGAGGTGTTTTCTAAAACACTTGGAACTGTGATATAAGATATAATTTTGGGTCGTTACATAAGCATGGACCCGGATGGCGATGGGATTATCCTCCGGAAGATCTGGAACATCCGTAAAAGTGGTCAATCCATGAAACTGATCCTAGAGCACCGCGGTTTTTTTTCGAAAACACTTGGAACTGAGATATAAGAAAGAATTTGAGGTCGTAACATAGACATGGACCCGGATGGCTATGGAATCATCATCCGGAAGATCTGGAACATCCGTAATAGCGGTCAATCCATAAAACTGATCCTAGAGCTCCGCGGTTTTTTCGAAAACACTTGGAACTGAGATATAAGAAAGAATTTGAGGTCGTAACATAAACAAGGACCCGGATCGTCCTCCGGAAGATCCGGAACGTCCGTAAAAGTGGCGAAACCATGAAATTGATCCTAGAGCTCCGCCATTTTTTCGCAAACACTTGGAACTGTGATATACGAAACAATTTGGGGTCGTGACATAAACTTGGATCCGGATGGTCAAGGGATCGTCCTCCGGAAGATCCGGATCATCCGTAAGAGTACTAATTCAATGGAACTGATACTATTAGATTCCGTTTTTTTTTATGAAACTAGACGAGCCTATTTTCAATCTGGTTTACAGTCAAAATAACCAACAGATTCTAGGAATTCAGGCACAACAGTTTTTTAAATTCATCAAGAAATGGCTGATCTATGTCATTGCAAACTTTCCGTTACACGTTTTTCGGAGGCATCGTGTTCGGTGTGTTAAAGTTTCAGCAATTTCTTTGAAATTTATTGATCCGCCCTCATAGGTTCATTGATTTGTCTAAATGATCTCGGAGTATCCCCTAAAGTTCTCTGAATTCTCCTGAAGTTGCTGGAACTTTCAAGAATTGCCGAGAAATCTTGAACGATTCCGAGAATTTTATAAATGTTCTAAAAATTTCTGGAAGTTCCATGAACAGCTGAAACATGTGTGAACATAAGAGAAATTCCAAAAATTTCTTGGAAATTTAGGGAACTTTGGGAAAGTTTATAGATTTTACAGGAAGTACTATGAGCTTCAAGGTGGTATCAAAATCATCAGGAAAATTGTGAGGCAAGGCAAGTACAATTGTGGAAACTTTTAAACAGTTCTGAGAAATCCAGGGGTGTCTAGGGAATATAATTGAAGTTCGGAGATCTTTAGGACTGTTTCAATTACGTCAGGGAAGCCCGAAAACTTCAGGGAAAGTCTAAACATTTGGGGAAGTTTAAAAATGATGAAGAATTATGCGAAAATCGGTATACCTGACAAAAACTGTGAATGCAATCTGAATCTGAGAAAATTATTACAGCTATTGGCCATTTACGAGAGGAGTTGGAAAAATTCCAATTTATTTACAGCGGCACGAATTTCTGTATACGGTGTAATACCATAGAGGTAACTCTAAGACTAGAAGTTCCCGAAGAAATGTGCTCAACTTTTTGGCTCAGCTCTGGTATTCTCTTCGGTCCCAAGCTAATCGATACACCCCTCGAAACATAGGAAAATCCACGAACCCCTCATTTCATCTGTCAAACTTTCATAGTGAATCAAAACAAACATAGTGTAGTACTAGAATTTCGACCAGAATAGGATACGTTAATCGATTTGCTTGGGACCAATAGGCTAGTCCAGTGTGGGCCAATTTGAAATCGTTAGTTTCCACAGGTTGATAATACTAATACTTATGACCGATATGACCAGTGTTCGGAAAATCATTCTCAAATTTGATTGAGCCCCTGAGTGAATAAACTCGTGTGTGAATGAGCGGAACGCCAAAAAGTCAATTGATAGCATGCTTTCGTATGCACTGAAATCGAATCTTACTCAGAGAGTGCGTCACTTTTACTCATTCGTATGGATAAATTTGCGCTGAGTGACATACGCTTTTACGAATTTTTAAAATTGACTCACAACTTAATAAAAGTGATTCACTCTCTGCGTTAGTTTTGTTTTCAGTGCTCTGAGAGAGCAAAATTTACCTCGATTTTCCTTAAAAATCTGCACTGCCAACGAGAGTAACTAAGTAGCTAAGCCGAATACGACTCAAATTGCTAAAAGTGGGGTTACTCAGTGAGTGAGTAAATTTCTCGCTTTTCCAGGAAAAACTGTTCGAATATGAGGAAATTCGACGAAAGTTCTAGGAGTATACTAATATGAAATGTCTCTCAATTTTCCATTCCATTGGAAAATTTGGATTCCATTCCATTGGAATGGAGTCGAGTTCGACTCCATTTTGAGCTAATCTTCTCTTATTTTATAAAATTGAGTCAAATTCGACTCAAAATTACGGAAAGTTGGGTTACTAAGTGAGTGCGTAAAATGATTCACTATTTTCCTCAAAAATCGGTTCGAATATGGCTCAATCAAATTTTCATCGATTGTCCTCATATTCGAGCTGAATGGCCGATGGAGAAATCTCGGCTTTTATACTGGCATCGAGGATAACATTGCTGTATTCAGTAACAAATTCAGGCTGACCAGTCAGTGAACCGGGTAGTCGGGAAGTCCGGAAATGCCGGGAATCTGAAATCACCGGGGAAAAACGAAAATAGCCCATGAATTTCGATGACAAATCGGGAAAGAGTAAACTCTATCCTCTCTCCAGAGAAGATAATGCTCATGATCTTGATAAACTGAGTGGAATTTAAAGATACAGTTGAGTACTTTGAAGAACTATTAAGAGAACCAAAAGTTTTTCAGAGAAAAATTTCAATGCAGTTTTGCAAGGAACTCCAAGACTAGGTCAATTAATGATATCGTCAGGTTATTTTCAAGATTCCAAATTGAATTTCAAAATCAGAGCAAAAGCTCGTATATTTACACGATTTCTATCTGTTGAATGTTTTCATAGTAAGCATCATAATCCGATGCAAAAATGAGCGAAGACGCGACAGTAGCGCTCTTTTAAAATTTCACAGTGGTACTCGTTTATGAAGTCTGGGTTAGGAAAAACTTTTATTTTATGAAAATCGCGACAAAATTATCACTTGTTATTTGTAAATTTATCAAAAGTTTTTTTTATGGAAAATTGAAAAACTATTTAGTACAGTAGATTCATAGAGTTATCTCCTTCCGATTAGTGTATTTCGATTTTAATTTCATTTATAAATGACAAAGTTATAAGCGTTCAAAACCTAACACCTTTTCGTGACGGTTGCAATTTTAGATTTCCAAATTTACCCCCTATACCTAAGACGTAGTCTGCGTCAAAAATATGAATAACAATAATCAATTTTACCATCTACTGCGTCACCAAAAATTGACTCTTACGGCGTAAATAAATCACAGTGCGAAGTTTGTTATCCTCACTTTCGGACCATCAATACTCGCGCCAGTTTTCGTTTTAATTTTGCTCGGCAATTTGACAGTTAAATAATGAACCCCAAAAATCCGTTTCCAACTTACTGCCAAATAGATTCGATGCCCGGACTGTTGAACATTTGCCGTGGAACTCACCTGCAAAGAGAAAGGAAATGAAATAAGTAATTAGTTACGATTGGCTACGAATTATCAGTTCAGCTAGTCATTACTTAGTGTGAACTGTGCTGAACCTTCGAACTGCTTTCGGATTGCCAATTTGAACACCCACCTCCCACCACACCCAACTGAATTGCTAATTGTCGAACAAATCACAGCAAAGCCCCCTCCCCCCCCCCGCTCATCGCATTAATCATCCGCCCGAATTCCAGTAGTGGCACCACACGCAACAGACCGTGGCTGGTGAAAAACCACCAAATGGAAAAATGCTAAGTAGCAGCCCACCGCACCAAAACACCGGTAGAGCGGAAAAGTACCGATTAATCAAACAATTAGAAAGCTACTGGCCACTCCGCCGCGCCGTTGTAGCTGCGAAGCGCTAACCATCCCTATTCTCCGCTACGGAGGAGCCTCCTCCAAATAGACAAACACCCAAAACAGTACAAACAGAACCTATTCACACACGAAAACCCCGGATAACAATTTGTGTATGAATGCGCCCCATCGGCCGGGTACGGGTGTGGGGGTGCAGCGGTGGCGACGAGCGCGGGTATGCCAGCGCAGCAATCTTCCAAGCTTTACTTTAGATTGAATAATTATGTTAATTATTCCGCGCTGTGGTTGTTGGCTGGCTGGCGAAAATTAAAAGATCTTACAAGTACAAAACGATGAGTCCCCCCAACCTCCCACACCGCCAACCGCCACCACTCGTTGGTCGCTGAGTCACTTCACGAGAGCTCCGTCCCGCCGTGTTGTGCGAGCACCTTCGAGACTGCGGGTAAAGGTAATTTAATCTGCGCGCACTCATCATCATCATCATCACGCTCTTCGGTTCAATTTTCGCTTCATTGACCGAAACACCATCGCACCCGCCGTTTGGGCTGTGTTGTGGAAGGAACAACGCGGCGGTCGATTCAGCTGCAGAAGCCCGTTCGTTCGGAAGCAGAAGCCCGGTCGGCCGACTGACCACGGCGTGGTCGTCGTGAGTGAAGATTTGTGTTCAAATTTTTATCTCCCGTCCATTCCTCTTCCCAGGTTGGTCATCCTGGGCTGGTTTTTTTGTTGTTGCTGTTGTTATTGTGCTGCTTAATTAACACCATGCATATTTAAGCAGCTGCAGCCAGGCAAGTTTTACTGTACTTCGTAGTCTCTCGGAGCTAATATATCAATTACGGCCAATCTCGGACGGGCTTGTCTTTGGACGCAGGAGGAAATTACAAGCACTGCGCTCTTGTAATAACCTTCGATCCAGCTCAGCGGAATTATGTCCACTCCGTCCGTGGTCGCGACCATAACCTATGGTTGAGTGGGTGTGTAAGGCTAAGCTCGGACTTAATGCAAAGTGAAGCTGGAAGTTGACTTTCGGGTAGATAAGGCTGCTGAAGCTGAACAAGAACGACCCGCTCGCTCGGTGTCTCCTAAAAGGCAGCGATATTTTATTCCTTTAAACACGTTTGAAAGTCCACGGCAAAGGCGGACGCGGGGGTAGGGTGGGAAGATTCCGTTGGGTCTCTCTGGGATGAAAATGAGCTCCAGCTGTACATGGTGTGTCTTCTGCGCAGAACGGCATTAACCTGTGCTCGGTGAGGAGAAGCGACACGAGGCAGGCAGGAGGGAGCCGAGCGAAATAAACTCAAATAATAAATGCGCTCTCGAATAAATTTAATTTACATATACGAGTTAATCAATTTAAATAAGTTGTTGAGAATTGAAAATTGAGATATTCATCTCTCTCTCTTTTCCTTCCATTTGGCTTTGGTTGTGATTCGCTTTTTTGCTGCTCTTATTGTTGCTGTGAATTGCACGCTGGGATTCTCCTCTGTTTGTTTCCACCAGCTTTCTGTGCTTTCTGCTTTCTGCTTCTGCTTCAACCTGATGTGCGAGCGAACCAAAAAGCCAAAACATGGAACTGGCGTGTACTCGAATTTGTGCGTTCATCGTTAATGTC
Source organism: Ochlerotatus camptorhynchus (assembly GCF_037179485.1). Taxonomy (NCBI): domain Eukaryota; kingdom Metazoa; phylum Arthropoda; class Insecta; order Diptera; family Culicidae; genus Ochlerotatus; species Ochlerotatus camptorhynchus. Next base: position 272,608 of record NW_027040593.1, on the reverse strand, counting down.
TTTGGGTTGTTTATTCCATTAAATCCGTGGGTTGCTCCCGTACCTATGTACCTGTGTGGGGATGTGTGTTGTGTCTGCTGCCGCCGCCGCCGCCTCTCGGGAGGTACCCCAGATGGAACCCGGGTAATGGAAATTTAATCACAACGCTTCGGGTGAAGAAAGGGTTGAATTGTTGACATACGCACTAATTGAAGAAAAAAAAACCCCGCATAGGGGAATCCAGCAATGGCACAATGAAGTGCGTGAATTTTTTTTACCACAAGAAAACAATCGTGAACATTCGCACCAATTTAAACGATGAGATCTCTATTGATTTACTTGCAGCGGTCCAGCGAGCGAGCACTGTTTGAACGATGAGGCTAGCAGTGACGGAGGTTTGTAAACACTTCATTCGAGCAGTTAAAATAACGTTTACTACCACTCGAACTTTGAAATAAAACATTATTTTGAGATTTTTTCTTCTAGAACCACGAGAAAAGTAGCCACCATTTCAGTGCTAACATTTGAAAACGGCACAAAAGCCATTTGTAAACAAATGGTTTGTGGGCCCTTTACTCACTACTTGAAGTACACCCACGCGACACAACAGCAACATCGGGTAGGGGAAATTTTCCCCTTCCTGACGATGCTGTTGGTTTGCGTGGGCGTTCTTCGGGTAGCGAGTAAAGGGCCCACAAACCATTTGTTTACAAATGGCTTTTGCGCCGTTTTCAAATGTTAGCACTGATTTGTGCGTTTCATAAAAAAAATTAAATTAGTTGGTTCAGTTTTGTGAAATCGCTGGTAGAATGTCACGCCAAAACTGCTTGACAAAGTGGTTAATTACGACAAACGTCAGAAGTATTTGTGCGGCACGGTCATATAGAGATTTTAACGGCCGGTAAATATTGGTGCGCAGTGTGAGAGTGTAGTAGTGATAACCCGAGGAAACAAACATCTGTCAAAAATTTCAAGTATGGTAAGCTGTTCAGAAGTGAAAAAATAATTTGAAAAAAAAAACAATTACGAGCTGCTGAACTATTTTTATCAATCAAAACTTTAATTTCAGGACTCTAAAGAAGCTGCCAATCGTTATCAGCAAAAACATCAGCTTTGCGGAGTCGATCCATATTCCGTAAAAACAAATCAGAAGGAAGTTCCCCTAAATGTAACATTCGCCCGAATCTATCAATTATTGGTGCTGGATGAAAACCCATTACGGGGATTCCGAAGGGCTGTTCTAAAGGAATGGATGCCGTGCTGTTTTTTTTAAATGGGTGGGTGAAAAATGTTTCCGGGCGGAAACTTCACGTTATGTATGTAGTTCACGGAAGAGTACATCATTCATTCTCGTTAAATGAAAAGCCACTCCAGCCGTGGGTCATAGTGAAGGATGCATCTTAGCTGCACACTGTGATTGTACAATTGGAATTCTCTAAGCTTGGATCCGAAGTGCAATACTAGAGAAAAAAGTGAGTGACATTACATTTGATCGCTTTCTATCTAGTAATCTAACTCATCTACATCTTGTGCAGTTGCTTTTAAACTCATACGTTTATTTTTGCTTTCTGCAGCTCTCTGTGACAGATCTACCAGCTTATTGGAAGAAACCTCCGACTTCAATTACTACAGACTTATACAATACGGGATATAGGTTTTGTTCGGAAAGTAATACGTACATATCCGTACAGGTGTCCTGATGCTTCAGATGGAACTCGTAAAGTTCCTCTTCTAGAAGCCATCCAACACGATGAGTTGAACGCTGCCACAGTAACAAAATTTTGTGGGGAAGCTGGTTTACATTTTGGCGTGTTCTAAAGACAAAGAAATTCGTTTGGACCTAGAGGTGTACAACCCTCAGAACTCTATGTACAATCTTCAACAACTCAGAGGACTTTTATGGAAGAAACGTGTCTGCATCTATCTTGTATCATAGGTGCCACAATTTTTAGCCCTGGAGATGGAATGTGACAGCTCTATTGTACATCCAGTGACCCATTTCAAGAGTACCTACACGTACATTCTGAGGTCTCCTTCATATACAATAAGCCCCGCATGAACATGTAATGCATTCACACTTCCAGAATAAAAAAAACTTAGTTGTAACAATTTGAAATTTATGTGAAGTCTGTGCTGTGCTGATGTCTGGCTGAAAACGTGTACAAAAATATGAACAGGGACTCAGAGATGCTGAAGAAAATTGAAACCATTACACAGGACCAAAGTGATAGCAAATGTTGGTTAACTTTCTGCACTGGCCGTATCACCGCATCAATGTTTAAAGATGTCTGTTATACCCGTTATTTCGAAACCATCAATAACAATACTCCGTAGAATTTGTTACCCAGATGCCGTAAAGTTTTCTTCGCCGTCTATAAGATATGGAAAAAAATATGAAGAGGTTGCAGTTAACGCTCTGTATCGTTCAAAAGCTAACTTGCACAGCAATATTATCAATGAAAAAAATCTGGTCTGGTGATTTCTGATGCAGAACCGTGTCTTGGAGCTTCACCTGATGCCATTTTTCGTTGCAGTTTCCATGGACCTATTAAAGCATGAGCATAAAGCATGATTGACCACCCACGGTTGCTGCTCTGTTATTACCAGATCAGCTGCAATTACACAGAGAACCAACAGATGATGTTTGGGACTAACTTCATCCTCACTGTGTAAGAACTGGAGATCTAATATTTAGCAATACCAGCGCCGGCCGTGTCCGAATGCAGGTCAACTATGGAATGGGAAGGAATGTGTTGACGTGGTACTCGCTGTGAAGGAAACCGAGAAATCCTCTGCGCTTCCACGAGAAATCACTGGGATGTTGGATGTGGGGAAAGGTTGCACACGCACACGCAGGGATCGTTTTTGGTAGAGCGATTATAATACACAAACACACATACACACACGCGCGCGCACTCATCCAATTTCTATTTTTAGATCAGGACCCACACTGCGGTAAGTGATGCGATCGGTGTTAAAGAAGAATTTGTTTTTCATTAAAATCTAGTGGGTATAGAATAAGGCAAAGTGAAAAATTGCAAGGAAGGGGACGGGCCTGGGATTGAACTCCCGACCTTCTGCTCAGTAAGCAGAAACGGTAACCACTGAGCTACCGAGCCTCGTCAATTGCAGTTTCCATGGACCTATTGTCGTTGAAGTCAAATGTCCGTTCTCTGCTCGTGACTGCGATGACATAATAAGAGTCCTAACTCAACTAAGCGATCCTTATATAATAAAAGACTGTAATGGCGAGATTGTCTTAAACACTAATCACAACTATTTTTTTCCAAGCATTAATGCAAGTGCCACCTTTGGATATTTTTATATCTGGTCTCCCAAAAGATCACTGATTTTCCTAATCAAGCGAAATGAACAGTTTTGAAATGCATGTAAAGAAAAGGCGATTTGATTTTTTTTCAAAAATGTTGTTTTGCCTGAATTGATGTCTCATATGTATACTAATAACTCTGATATAAATAACTAAAATAATATGTAAGTACATGCATTGATAGAGCATGATGTATAAGCACGTTAGAAATATGAAGAAGAAGAAAACATAATAAATATATAATAGGGCAAGGTGCATAATCGAGATCCAAATAATTAATAAATCAGTTGGTCCATCCTTCTGACCAACTAATTTATCAATTACACGCAAAAAAAAAAAATACCGTCGAAACAAACATATTTGAGGTAAATTTAAACGTAAATTCAGTTTGTTCTGACCACAAACATATAAACTAGGTTAATTTCAAACGTATTCCATGTTTGAAGCCATTGTTAATAATGTTTAAAACAAAAATATTGTTACGTTTATTTTAAAAAATATTCGTGTTGAAAATAAACGTGAATATTTTTGGTTGATTTGACAACTACATGCTTTTCATTTTTTAAATAAAAAAACATATTTTGAAATTATTGTAGCATTTGAATGCGGAATAAAACAAAATATTTGAAATGAATAACAAATAAATGGAAATCGGTAGAAAGGGCATCTTTATTCCTGCTATTTTTCAGTGCGATTAAGGGTGGTCTATCAGCGGCGCCGGTGGTGTAGTGGTAAGCGTGATTACCTCTCACCCCAGCAGGCCTGGGTTCAATCCCAGTCGGGGCCGCCGGGATGTTCTGAGGTATAACATCTCTGATCACGCCTTCCTTCGGATGGGAAGTAAAGCCGTTGGTCCCCGGTTCATGAGTTGATGGGTCGATAGGTAGGGTCCAGGTGTGGGAGCTGCCTTCCTGGCACGTCGGTAGCATTGGTGCTCAGCACGGAAAACAAGATCGACGGAAAAAACAAACCAAAGGGAAAAAAAAAAAAAAAAAAAAAAAAAGGGTGGTCTATGGATGTTGGGATCCAGGTCCAAGATCCGGGGGCCGTCGGAGTGCGTGTCCGGAGGTTCCAGTTCAGTAAAACCGGTGAAACTTTGTGATATTAGCGTCGTTTTGTCGTTTCTTACGCTGGTCCTCATACCGGCCTCTTTCTACGTTGGGTGTTGGGGGATTATCCGGTTTTCTTTCGACGGCGGGTTTAGGTGAGGATGATATGGGGATCGGCATCAGAAACGACGGAGTGACGTTGATATTGTGGGGTTCCACCGGTTTTGTCGAGCTTGTAACACTTACTTGCGTGGATTTCCGGAACATCTACTTCGGATGTCGAATGTAAACAAGGAAAAAAAGACACGCTTTTGAATTTAATTCAAACATACATATTTTTGTTGAAAACGTGTTTTCAATTTACTTTGAACTATTTATATAATTATATAAAAAACATATATATTTTTGATTTTAATGAACAAAATTTGGTTCCGTATACTTCAGTTGTTTGTCAGTTCGTTGTGGAACAAGTCAAGGGAATATCATAAGAGGATAATAAAAGATAACCTTAATAAAAATACTATTTATTGTCACAATAGATTAAAAAACATGAAAAACAATAACAATTTAATCTAAAATTATTGCGCGACAACTGACGGACACAGATTTACCAGACCTGCAGCTGCAACCAATATTTGATCTATAGCTGGTGTATCATTGTTCCACCTTTGGATCAAACTGATTGGAATAGTGTCCGTCTGAATTAAAAACTTCTGTCGAAGTACTCCGATTACTCTTTCTACGTGTATGCGCAACGATGACAATTCTTTTAGAATTCACTGCATCTAGCGGTTCCAGCTGATGATTATTTTTTTAAACGAAGTGTAGGCCACGGATGCCCCAAGAGGCATAAGCAATTCATCAATCAAAAACCCCCAGTCAGCCATAACAAAATCTCCATGTTCGATCATGTTCAGGAATCCTGACATTTTGATAATCTCTTTGTCTGAAGTCCGCCGAAAGGTTCAGAAATATAGATAATATTTCCGGAGGCGCTTATTCCGATCAAAACCTTGACAGTCTTGTGTTTTTTTGTAATTAGAAAACACATTTGCATTCGCTTTCATCGAGTTTGGATTTGGAGATTCCATGGGAATCTCGAAACAGTCAACAATGACAGTGACTGCATCCTTGTACTTGTTTTTTGAATGCCAATGGCATATGCTGTCGTAACACATTTCTGGAAGGGAATCTAAATCTTTTCATGAAAAGGAATATTCCATCGATGGTTTCATAAAAAATAATTTGAATTTACTGACTGTTGCAAGTTGTATAAATGAGCCAAAACGTACAAAATGGTTCATTTAATCGAAGCTTACGGAGGGTTAGCACAAATACTTCTTCCTTGGTAAGTCCTAAAAAACTCGAAATGTCCTCTACTAACAAATGCTTCAAAACAAGTCCGCTCTGTAGGCCAGTAAAATATTTACATTTCACGTCGTTGGTTTTAAGAGAAACTACCGTGAGTCTAACTGATCCACGAACAGTGACTATTTTATGTTGCAGTCTTTTTGCATGAACTTTAATTTTTTTTAACTTTTTTTCACTACGATTCAATGCAGTTTGCATTTGTCTTATATCGTTTTCCAGAAGTTCATCAGTTTGAACAGAAACATCACTCTGAAAGATTTTGTTTGGTATAGCGTTCTCGATTGGGAAGTCTTTCGAATTGCAGGCCATTTTCTCTTTAGTTGCTACTTCATTCAGCACTTCATGGATGATAGAGTTTCGTGTGCTGAGACTGGTGATATTGTCTTGAAGGATAGTAGTTTTAATCGTCTCCTTCACAAACCAAGCGGACCATCACAAACCTTAAATAGAAATGACAACGTGAGATACTACTGATACTATTATTTTTAGGTAAGGTTTCTACTTTTGAACATCGCTCTGAATGTAATTAGGATGTTGGTTCATCATGGGTCAGTCAACTGGCCAGTCAAGCTTGAATCAATGTTTTCACCTCCAAAGATTCCTTCACTTACTCCCGTACTATCGAGCACGTCATTGTTGGTCAGTTGTTTGTGGTATTATCACCGACGATATTGTTTCCAGCTTCTGTTGTTTCAAAGCTAAAAAAAGTTAATCGATTGAACAGCAATTTTGGATAAGTTAAATTACCTTTTAACCACATTATGCTGTTTGAAAACGAGTGCGTGATCAGACAAATTAGTGGACAAATTAGTGGACAAATTTCCTACACTTCCTCCAAGTTCGACAACAGGTTTGCGGTCGAAGGTTGCGACAATTCAAACGCAACATTAATGCTGTCTTTCCAGCTGTGTACGCCTTCCTGGAGTTCCTGGTGCTGAACTGGAGTGTGAACATTTGACATGTGAAGATTTGGAATCCAGTCAAAGTTATTAACGTCATCCAAAAGTGCTGGTTTATCGGAAACGAAATGTCCACTGCATACACGATAATACGGAGGAGGGTCGCGGGCAAGCATCAAGGCTCTCACCCATCTAGATCTGCGTAGTAGCATTAATTTACGCGATTTTTCGTCCGTTCTCTTGCGCACAGCCGGTATACAATAAAACCTGATATTTTCATCCGTACCGTAACTTAAACATTCACAACACAGTTTACAACCATTTTAAAATTGGTACTTATGAAAGCTTATAAAAAGCATTTATATGCGAAGAGTTACTCTGCAACATCAGTTGTTGACTGATGATATCAAATATAGTTTTGAGGTTAGTCGAAGGAAAATAATAAACAACTTTTACACGGTGATACACTTGCTAGTGTGCGTGCGTTAAACGTCACTAATCTCTATTGAAGTGTGATCTTGATTCTGAAACAGTTCCAACTTATAGCTAATTCGTTTATTATCGGGGTTAACACCAGTTCCAACCCAGTGCGAAACCGAACTTTTTGTCAGTGTGAACCTCAACCTGAGCTAGGTTTTAAAAACAAACGAGCAAACTGACGTTTGTCAGAAAACAAGCAGACTCAATCTTGATACCCGATCCAGGTTGGAACTGAATAACGAATAACGAATTCGCTATTAGAGAGTAAACATCAACCGAAGTGACGTAATCAGAATCGTTAGAGTAAATAGGGAACATTTTTTCACCGCTCTCGGCTTTTCGACGTGCCTCACGGGATTTGAATTCATCTGGGTTTTGGTACACCCGAAACTCAAGCAGCTCTGATTTGAAATTAGCATCTTCAACTATGTAAATCGTTGACTTCACGTAGAAGTAATACTAAAAAACATATAGTCAAAGCTCTAAGAAATTGCATTTCATGTTGTCGAGGATCCTGATAGATTCGTGTTCCGGCAGCATCGAACATCCAACACAAGCTGAGCATCGGAGCCGGTCCCTTCGAGGTTGTCACATTCTACGAGGTGGAAACGGGTGGAATGCCGTTTCTTCGACAGGAATTTGCTGTGGCTCAGAAAATCATCACCACGGATGCCACATTCGAGCGCAAGAGGTAACAATCCGTTAGCTTTTTAAACCGGCGATTTCATTGTTGTTGCATTTTGTATTGCATTTAATGTGGTTATCATGAACATTATCTGAAAGCAGATGTATGATTTTCATTAGAAAAGTTTGAAAATTGATGTATATTGGCAACGAAAACTTGTTTGGTTATTTCACCGATGCTGATGACGTCACACAAAACATGACAGAAGCGGAGTAGCTAGCCTGGTATATATAAGCCGTGCTTTAATCAACGAGCTTACTAAATCTTGCTCTAAACTTTCTTGATATCGATTGGAATCATTTTAGTATTGATTTTCTTGATTTTGTGACGTTAAATTCTTCTTCTTCTTCTTCTTCTTGTTTCCTTTATTTAACGTCGGTCTCTGTTCCGCAATCTAGTGCCAACCGACGGTCAACGGCGCCGGTGGTGTAGTGGTAAGCGTGATTACCTCTCACCCCAGCAGGCCTGGGTTCAATCCCAGTCGGCGCCGCCGGGATGTTCTGAGGCATAACATCTCTGATCACGCCTTCCTTCGGATGGGAAGTAAAGCCGTTGGTCCCCGGTTCATGAGTTGATGGGTCGATAGGTAGGGTCCAGGTGTGGGAGCTGCCTTCCTGGCACGTCGGTAGCATTGGTGCTCAGCACGGAAAACAAGATCGACGGGAAAAACAAACCAAAGGAAAAAAAAAACCGACGGTCATCGATTACCATCCATTGACGGTAATCGAATGTGCAGAAAGGCAGCTTCCACACCTGCGTAGGATATCCCACCCATTCAAACACACATGGGCCGGGACCAACGGATTTACTTCCCTTCCGAAGGAAGACGTGACCAGAGATTTTTATGCCTCAGAAAAATCCCACCGACCTCGGCTGGGATTGAACCCAGATCCATTGGGCTGAGAAAGCAGTCACGCTTACCACTACACCACCGGCGCCGACTGTGACGTTAAATGTAGGAAAAGTTACTAATCAGTTGAGTGTGGAACCAGATCAGCAGATGCTAGAGAGCAACAAGTCAATACAGAAGCGACCATCCAGAAGTTAACTTTTGGAAAGCTGATTTCGAAATCGGTTCAACGAACGTACACTCAACTCCACATGAGAACATTTTAGGTTGCGAAACAATTTCAGCTGGATCCTACTCAGGATCCTGGATAGGTTTGTTTCAATGTTTGGCTTACTTAGTAGCTGGAGTTCAAAAGGTTGAGTTACCGATAGATGATGTTGTCATACCAGACCAGGTGGAAGAAGGCCAGAAATCTAAGAAGAGTCAACAAGCAAGAAGAACTTGTTGAAAAGCGGATTTTAACTCACAGGAATCAGAAAGGTGCAAATGCTTGATGAAACCTGATCGCTGAAACCATCGATAAACCTTCAACTATTTCCAGAAAATGCTACTTAGGTGTATTTAGTCAGAAGGTCATTTTGTCGCGTCTGCCTAGCCGGTGCATTGAACTGGATTTTCCCTAGAAGTTCAGCACAATCTACATTGTGGTCCAGAATGTCGAATATGAACAGCCGTTGCAGAAGAATCCTTCTATCAGCCAATGTTGAAAGACGAATTAAAGCACCGCGATCCTCGTACGACGGAAGAACAACCGGATCGTTCCATGGTAACAGTCGTAGAGCGTAGCGGACAAAGTTACGTTGAATCTTTTCAATGCGAAAGCAAAGCGTGACGTGATACGGTGCCCATACTAGAACGTCATATTCCAGTATGCTACGCACTAGCGAACAATACAAAGTTTTTTAGACAGTATACATCCTCAAATTGCTGCGTGTTGCGCTTGATGAACCCTAGTATCGCATATGCTTTGGCAATGTGCTCGGTGAATTTCAGCTTACTGTCCAGTATTAATCCAAGATCCTTGATTGATGACACACGGTTGACACTTGAAGCGTTCATCTTATAATCAAAAATGTGTGGCAGTTGTCCTAGATCGGTTGAACGAGATGATGTTACATTTACGAATATTCACTTCCATTCCGTTTAATGAGCACCATTCAAGAAGCGAGTCGATATCCATCTGAAGAGCGCAACAATCGACCATGGAGGTTATCAGGCGGAAGAATTTCAGGTCATCAGCGAACATGTACTTCGGTGATCTGCCAGTGCATGCGGCACTTTGTCGAATGCTTTAGAAAAGTCGACATAAACTGCATCGACGTGTTGTCGCTTTTCAAGGCTGTCCACAAGAGAAGAAACGTAGCACATCAGGTTGGTTGTTGTTGACCGCTTCCTGACAAATCCATGCTGACTCTCTGATATCACATGTTGAACGTTACGATACAAAGAATCATGGACAAGACTCTCCAAGACTTTAGGAAAGCAACTCAAAATCGAAATTGCACGATAATTTTCGACGTCATTAACATTACCACTTTTATGAATGGGAGTGATGGCTGCAGTTTTCCATTTGTTGGGAAATATGCCCTCCGAAAGAGATCTGTTGAAGAGTATACTCACAGGCAAAGCGATTGACTCCGCACACCGATTGATGAAGAAAGGTGACAGACGATCTGAACCTGCTCCTTTCGAGGTGTCGATAGAAACCAGGTTAGCAAAAACATCTTGCCGAGAGAAGTTGTAGACGGTCACTTTCAAGTCGTAGTGCGGCAAATTGCTCAAGTACGATTCAGTCAAAGGTGGTCGGTTATTACTTTGCACACTTCGAAAGAACGCCGAGAACAGATTTGCAGATTCTGATGGAGATTCAGCTGCCTCACCTTGGTAAAGAAGATGTCGAGGCATTCCGTTGGATCGCTTACGGGTCTTCATATATTGCCAGAATTGTTGGGGGTCCTGTTTCAAACTTGCTTCAGTACGATGAATGTAGCAGCGAAAGCATTGTGTATGCAAAGAGTTATACTCGCTCTCTAAGTCACGCAGCTCAGCCTTATGCTGTTCATTCCTAGACCGAAAGTAACGCTTCCTTGCCCTGCGTAGACGATTTCGCAGCCGTTGCAGTTCATTGTTCCACCATGGTTGTTTCTTCCTGTGGGTGTCGATCCGTTGTTTTAGCGGCACAACTTCGCTGATGATTCCATAAAGCTTGCCGTAGAATATCGATACCGCTTCGTCGACACTGCAACCAATTAGAAGATTCACCCATCCGACGTCCGAAATCATTGAGCTCAAAACTGCAAAATCACATCGCTTGAAGTCAAAATCTAACGGATCAGTTGCTCGGAAAATTTCACATTCGCTTGCAGTTTCAATCACAAGCACCAATGGTTTATGATGTTCATCAACACGCAGTAGCGGTGACGGGGGCTCCACAAGCTCGAGTACATTGATATCAGTAGAGAAACCATTACCATAATGATTCAACTGATGCAGACCATTAGCGATGAACGATTCAACCACAGTGAACTCCTGCTCAGAAGACGTATTTGTAGGTAGCAAACATCGCAATTCATCATCATGGTCCCAATTCAAGAAGGGTAGATTGTAGTCACCAACAACAACAACCAAACCACGATCACCCGCTTGATCCATCAGTCTTTGAACACATGAACAGTGCTGTTCATACAATGCATTGTCGCTGTTGGGAGTTCAAATGTAGGCAGCTTGATCCGAACGATTATTTGCTCCAGACACTCGGTACCAGCAATCGAAACAGCGGCACTGTTCAATGCATTACGGACGCCGACCAAAACACCACCACCTCGATAGATTGTATAGTTGTGTGATGATTCAGAATTTGAAATATCAGCACCGAGCCAGGTTTCGGTGAAAGCTATCACATCGTAGTCAGATTGGGATAGTGCTAGCAGTACTTGGTTTGTTTTGGTGCGTAACCCACGTACATTCTGGTAGTACAGCGTGGACGTACAATGTATATCAGTGGAGTCTGGATGTAAAGGAGTGGGTTGTGTTTCGGGACTGTGTTGTTGTGGTTGTGGCCATATCAGTTGAACAGCTGATCATCTGTGAAGCTGCACCGATATCTAGGGCGCCCAGTGAACTACTGTGTTGTGGGTCCGAAGCGAAAAATAGGCCGATCCGACGATGATTGCTTGGAATCGAATGGACTTGTTCCTGCAGCTGCAAACCAATTCCGACTTTGAAGGAAACAAAAGAAAGTTCGTTAAGATTTTTGCCTTTGGGAACTAACTTAGTTACTTCAATGTCATCATCAGTGTCGAGATTATCCTTGACGAGCTTTTCGATTTGAGTTGCTGATGCTAAAGGGTCGAAACCGGACAAGTACAGCCAAAACTTCTTTTGCTTTTTAGCTGTTGCAAGTGGGATGGTAACCCCGGTTTCTATTTGTTTCGTCCCAGTAGACTCTGTTGGTTGTCTTGTGTCGTTGCCAGAAGTTATCGGTGTTGGCTGGGTTTGTTCGTTACGCGTTGCTGATTGTTCGAGAATTGTGTTGATTTTGATAGTGTTTTGAGCGATCTCGTTCCTCAGTTCATTCAATACCTTGTTTTGATTTTCAACCAAAACATGCATTGCAGTATTGGTGGACGCAATTGCTTGTCGAACGGAAGCGTTGGCCATCATTTTGGTGCAAGCTTTGCACATCCAAAATAGTTGGGAATGTTGGCAATGTTATCACGAGTAGCTGGGGTCTGATGAACGCATTTCAGATGGAACGACGACTTGCAAAATCCATTGCACATAATTTCATCAGCTTTGGCGAGACTTCTGGCACAAGAGAAACACACAGTTTCCATTGTTACAATGGCTGATCACACGTAGTGTACGTTGAGACGGTAAATCGATGAATTTGGCTGATTAAACGGTATGTAGGTGCGGTACTCCAGCGGGATGCGATAGGGTGATGTGAAAAGTACTCGATGGGTCGTTCGGGTGTAACAATTTTATGAAAAACCTTAAAAAATCACGAATTAGCACAGAGAAAACAAGAAGCACAATCGAATTGTTTACCTCACACACACATTTTTATAACCATGAATCTTTATCAATATTTCTGACATAATTAGTGAAACGATTACTTCAACTGCAGCCAGTTCGTTTTAGATTGCAAATCAGGTTAAAATGTTATATATCATTATCTTAAAATAAATCATCCAGGTCAAACCGTTGTAGGGGTAAGACTCTAAGTTTATCAAATGTTTTCTAAGCCTTTTTTCATGAATTTCTAGGATTTTTTTCAAATTTCTCTAAGGTTCTTTCAGAAGATTTACTGAAGTTCCCGGATTTAAAGGTTTCTAAAGCTTCTCTAATAGTCACTTTTATAGTTCTCTAAAAATCTATAAAAAGCTTTTAGGTTTATTTGAACTTATCTAAAGTTACTCTGAGCTTCTCTGAACATCTTCCCTAGAAGCGTATTTCTGAGGTTCTTCTCTACAACTCTAAAGTTATGCCAAACTCTTCTAAGGTTCCCTAGACTACAATTAAGTTTATAGAGGTTGGTCTCTTAAAATCGCTCTGCACACTTCACTAAACATGACTGAGAACTTATACTCAAGAAGCTTCTGAAAAGATAAAGCTGGAGAACTTTGAGTGGCTCGACGAACTACTTACAGATCCAGCAAAACTCCTGGGATCTTCAGCCTACTTTAGAAAGGATCATTAAACTTCAATGTTATTCAAAACACTTCCAAACTTCGCAGTGCAAAACTTCTAGAATATTAAGATCTTTTCGAACACTAGCAGCCTCACACGTTCTGTCGGAGCGTTAAGAACTCTCAGAACTCTAATCTGGAACGAAAACAGCTACAGCTACAAGAACTGCATAGAACTCCAGGAGTATCTGGAGTTTCAACAACACATACACTTCTCGACTTGAATATTTGGTGGGCTTAGAAATCAAGCTAGCCTTGATCTACAGTCGAAGTCGGAACATTTCCCAAGGGCATGTTGATGTCCTTGAAGCTTAGATTGCTTAAGAAAACATCATCTGGAACTCTAAGCATTGATTCTGCATCTGCTTGACCATCTGCAATGAATGACGATGAATTTCTTTATCTTTTCCCACTTGCAAGACAACTAATTGATAGTGTTGGAAACATTTCCCTCGGAGTATTCATCCCTAATCAGGGCATTCTGTGGTGTCACATTTGTAATTTATTTGGGGGACCACCACCGATTTTCATTTCATTTCATTTAGATCCATTTCCATTTCATTTCATTTAGATCCATTTCCATTTCATTTCATTTAGATCCATTTCCATTTCATTTAGATATCGTTCCGACTTGCATTCGCTTTATTTTCCTACATCGCTTCCATTTCCATTTCATTTCCATTTCATTTCCATTTCATTTCCATTTCATTTCCATTTCATTTCCATTTAATTTCCATTTAATTTCCATTTAATTTCCATTTAATTTCCATTTAATTTCCATTTAATTTCCATTTAATTTCCATTTAATTTCCATTTAATTTCCATTCCATTTCCATTCCATTTCCATTCCATTTCCATTCCATTTCCATTCCATTTCCATTCCATTTCCATTCCATTTCCATTCCATTTCCATTCCATTTCCATTCCATTTCCATTCCATTTCCATTCCATTTCCATTCCATTTCCATTCCATTTCCATTCCATTTCCATTCCATTTCCATTTCCATTCCATTTCCATTTCATTTCCATTCCATTTCCATTCCATTTCCATTCCATTTCCATTCCATTTCCATTCCATTTCCATTCCATTTCCATTCCATTTCCATTCCATTTCCATTCCATTTCCATTCCATTTCCATTCCATTTCCATTCCATTTCCATTCCATTTCCATTCCATTTCCATTCCATTTCCATTCCATTTCCATTCCATTTCCATTCCATTTCCATTCCATTTCCATTCCATTTCAGTTAATTTATTCACAGCGGCACTAATTCACGGAGCTCTTTAACTCGCAGCACTATTCCGAAGGCGCTAGTAAATTGCGATGTTAAGTTACACTAACAAAGGAAGAGAAGAAGTGCTACCATCGAAAAGTTTGCATCACTGCAAATTTTCGTATACTTACAGCGGCACCTTCTTCGTTTTGAAAAAAAATCAAGATTCCACCAATAACCTAAATATTAATCGATTTGAAACCAATCGATCGATCGAAAGCGCATTTTCCCATGAGTAACCGCTCCTCATCGGCCAAAATCGATGCACCCGCTTCTCAAATGTCCCGCACCACAAACACCGCACTCTGCTGCGATGCGGATTGCGGTTCAGCCCGTTTAACACTTGCACACGCTGGCCTGGTTCTGCCGTAAACCGATCGCTTCTTCCAAGAAACCCCCCCCCCACTTTTGCGGTTTGTCTCTTTATTACTCTTTGCGATCGGACGGAGCTCGGGCAAGCAAGCCGGCAAGTAATTATTACCGATCCTTTTTTGGGAACACATATGGACAGGCCTCATTAATTTTACAACCGCAAATACCCGGGACCGGTGCCCGTTTCGATGGTACGGATTTTAATGAGTGCAAATTAGCATGAAAGATCGCACTCTTCAGCGAGCGGACCTTGGTTTGCTTCAGAAATAACTTATTCTCGACGAAACATAAATTGTCCTTGTCGATGAGTGAGGTTAAATAATCGCTCAATTCGCCCTAGACCTTCACGGGCCCTAATTAAGGCGAAAGTTCAGGTAATTGTCCGCCGGCCTCAAAAGGATTCCAGATGCGCTCCGGAAGGTGGGCGAGAGAGCTTGCGTAATTACCGCTTGTGAAAACAGACAGCTTCGATTCCTGTGCGTGACCTTTCTCTCTCTCTCTCTCACTTTCGGTTCGATTCGGGTTCTCCCCTCCACCTTCAGGTGATCGTGAACAATCGGGCTAATGATCAGCCCTCGGGCAATTGTGGGCTGCTCGCTCTCCGATTTGATTGGAAGCCCCGTTGTCCGCGCTCAATTCGACACCGCCGCGATCGTCGCTCTTGATCACTTTCCGGATGCCGTTTAGAACCCGGGAGAGGTCTCGAAAATATATGTTTTAAAATTATAAATAAATTATAGCCTTTCATGCAGTATAATATCATCTCATTTTCATCATCAATTACCTCCCATTCCCATTAATAATAATATATTCCATCGCGTCTTTTCTTTTCCCGTTCGGTGTTCCATGCTTCCTCTCCTCGGCGCAGCATGGGAAGAGACTCTGGTTTCGCTCTGTTTTGGCTGGTTTCCTCCGCGACGACGATCGGTCCAAAAGTTCAATAAACACATTTGGACTCTTATGTAAATTTCTCAACTCCAAACGCGGGCCCATTCTAATCTCGTGGGATCGACCGACCCGACCAAAAGAAGCCTGACGAACGTTTCCGATTTGTCAGCGGTACCGCGAGTTCTGCTCGGGGTCGCTCTCGGGCGCGATCGCGCGAACGAGTGGAGCTGGAGGACGACGAAAAAATTAAGTTGTCATGAGGTGAACGGAAAAAAAATGGTCATAAAATATAAAATTTTATTCCCGTCGGACCAGACAGACGGAGCGCGCTGCTGCGGAGGTAGCGAAACATAACATTTACATTACCGCGCGCTCAATCGACGGACGGAGTGGCGATCGCAAGGATCGGTTTTCGAGCGATGAAAGTTAGGGGGTGACCCGGGTTCAAATCCAGTCTGGGTCATCTCGTGCGTTTTATTTTCTGGTCGGGATCGTAATTCACCCCACCAAACTAACCTAATCGCACGATTTACTCCTGCTTACGCCACCGTCGCCGCTTCCGACTGCGGAATGCATCGTTTGCACACATACCATTCCCAGGGAACCCAGAGAGAGAGAGAGAGACGAAAAATCGTGTTGCACGATCAGACGCGATCATCAACTCGACAGGAAAAGGCCCCGAAAAAAAAATATCGAACTAAATATTGTTCTTTGCGCCAAGGGTTGATTTTTGGCCTGGGAGGCGCAACAGGCAAAATGAAAAGGTAAACCTCGCGAAGCCACGGAAATGAACTAAATTTATTAGTCCCCTTTCTCAGCGGTTTTCTGAGCCCGGACCGAACGTGATTGGAAAACGATTAAATTGCTGGTTCACGATTTAATAACTTTATTTACGAGCAGCGGAGAGGCTGAATCAACATTTGAAACGCGCGTACCGCTGCAAACAAACGTTCGATCACGGTGACAAGTCGGCCATTGTTGTTTGGATTGCAACAGTCGGAAGCGACAAATATGGCAGACGGCCGCGATCGCGTTTCCCATGATCGGAGAAATGCCCCAAAGCGACGACGACGACGACGACGACGATCGCTTCCAGCTGATTAGGCAACCAAAACTCGCCGATCGAGTAAGACATATTTCATCTTTTCCCGGTAAGTCCAGTCCCAGCCAAGACGGGGCACGCGGATGACTGTGTTAAGTGGATTATCTTCTTCCCCCTACACGGCCACGACGCGCCCGCTCTCGGTGGAATGATGATGGTGATCATCGCGTATGGTAGTGCCTAATCAAGCCCACTGATCGACAAACCGATCAGGCCGGGATGGATGGAACCAATCAACCGTGTACAGCCGGGTTGGATAGAGCTGTTCTTCTGTTCGCGTTTTTGTCCCTCTCCGAATGCCTCCGAAGCCCGATGTAGGGAAAGAGATTGATTGTGGCATGCACGGGAAAATGCGATAAAAAGCTCAAGCTGACTGACGTCGTTGGTGGAGAGCGAGAATGGGGATGAGGCGAGGGCATGCCGAGGGACTTGATCGATCGTCTCGAATAGTTGGAATAACGTATGCCAAATTAATAATTTATTGATCGTTTACTCGAGCGAAGGCCCTGATTGCTGTCCGAACCGACGGTATATAGAAGGGAGCAGCCAAGCTGACGATGGCAGCGAAATGAGGTGAAAATCAGACAACAACGGACCCGGACGAAGGAAAAGGAGGCGATACCGATCTCCTTCTCCCGGTCTCAATTTGGAAGCTGCTCCTGTCAACTTTTGACAGCTTTCTAACGGGGGTTCAGCCTACTCATTCCCATGCGTTAGTTGTTCATGTACACATAGGACGAACTTTCGGTTGTTGTGGCATATGCGAACATGGGTGGTGGCAGCTTGGTAAATGGGTTGATCGAATTCCGGGAGTCGGCGATAAAGCTGCGATGGGTGGGATTAGAGGTCGTTTGATCTATGTTGCAAATTAGGGGAGTTTGATTCAACTTACTACAAGTTTCCGGAACGTGAATGTCATTGTGCGTTTATAAGAAACGTTGCGCCGATTTTGGCCGATAAGGATTGATTTCAATGGCTACCGCCGTTGAGCCGAGTTTTTTCTCTTATGGATCGGCATTTTTCAGTCTATGGGTCACGTGTTGTACTCGAATTAGTCGCAGAAATTCGGACAAAGGGGTCATGGTCAGGGGCCTCAGATAGCCTAGTACAGTGGTTCTCAAACTCAAACGTGACTAGCCTATTGGTCCCAAGCAAATCGATTAACGTACCCCATTATAGTTGAAATTCTAGTACTACACTATGTTTGTTTTGATTCGCTATGAAAGTCTGACAGATGAAATGAGGGGTTCGTAGATTTTCCTATGTTTCGAGGGGTGCATCGATTAGCTTGGGACCGAAGATAGTACCAGAGCTGAGCCAAAGAGTTGAACATGTTTCTTCGGGACCTTCTGGTCTTAGACTTACCTCTAAGCTATTACCATATAGATAACTCTAAGACCAGAAGGTCCCACAGAAACGTGCTCAACTTTTTGGCTCAGCTCTGGTACTCTCTTCGGCCCCAAGCTAATCGATGCACCCCTCGAAACATAGGAAAATCTACGAACCCCTCATTTCATCTATCAAACTTTCATATCGAATCAAAACAAACATAGTGTAGTACTAAAATTTCGACTAGAATGGGGTACGTTAATCGATTTGATTGGGACTAATAGCATAGAGGTAACTCTAAGACCAGAAGGTCCCGAAGAAACGTGCTCAACTTTTTGACTCAGCTCTGGTACTATTTTCGGTCCCAAGCTTATCGATTCACCCTCGAAACATAGGAAAATCCAATAACCTCTCATTTTATCTGTCAAACTTTCATAGCGAATCACAACAAACAAAGTGTAGTACTAGAATTTCGACTAGAATTGGATACGTTAATCGATTTGCTTGGGACCAATAGGCTAGTCAAGTAGTGAGCCAATTTAAAATCGTTAGTTTCCACCGGTTGGTAATAGTGCTTGTCATTCTGAGCGTCGATTTCCCTTGCTTAAGTAATTATTGCATGTTCTTTCGGTTCTAAGTTCTTCCTTCTGTTAGTTATCTTCATCTGGTTGCTTTTCTTACTGGCCACGAATTCATCCGGTACCCCTTGATCTTGCATAAGAAACACTTATTTTTTATCCCATCATAGAGTGGGACGAAATAGAAAAAGTGGGACATGGCCATTTAGTACTTTATTGGAGTGGTGAAAAAATTTGATTAAGGGGTGTATACACTCAGATAAAAAAATAGTAACTTTTGTTATGCCTTTTTGTTTAAAAGATTTACATCCGTTTTTATAATGTTTTAGCATTATGTTTAAGGGGGTATATCATGCGGTTAGCAGGTATTGGCAGCTATGCTCAACGTAATTTCGATCAGCAACTTATCCTCTACTCTTACACATACAATTCATCGGGGGATCCAAGGGGATGCCTGAAGATTTTTTAATAAAGTACCTCAGGGTGCAGCTTCAGATGTAACAGTAGGGTATAAGGTGCTGAACGAAATTAGATTGAGTTTAGCTGCAAATACCTGCTAACCTCGAAGATATACCCCCTTAAAGATAGTGTTAAAACATTATAAAACCTGACGTAAATCCTTAAAACGAAGATATATCGATTTGTTTTCTTCAGCAAAAATGTGCATTTTTAGAACACTTACAACTTTGTACAACATTGCAAAACTTGAGAAATTCAAACAAAAAAGTTATGGTAAAAACTGTTTTTAAGGGGGTACTTCCGTTTGTACTCCATTTTCACCCTAAAACTTCACCCACTTGAGAGATAGAAAATTGTTGTCTTAGATAAAGTTTCTTAAAATCAGTGTGTACCCCCCTTAATGTGTGTGTCGAGACTTAGCTCCGCATTCTTCCAGCACCAACGCCAAGATCGCGATTCGGTACTTCCCTTGGTAAATCAGGAATTACACGCAGGTGTCATGCGCACCTCCACCAACCGGTGGCTTCTAACGATTTAAAATTGGCTCACTACTTGAGTGGCCTATTGGTCTAGATAGCCTAGTCCAGTGGTTCTCAAACTCAAACGTGACTAGCCTATTGGTCCCAAGCAAATCGATTAACGTACCCCATTATAGTAGAAATTCTAGTACTACACTATGTTTGTTTTGATTCGCTATTAAAGTTTGACAGATAAAATGAGGGGTTCGTGGATTTTCCTATGTTTCGAGGTGTGCATCGATTAGCTTGGGACCGAAGAGAGTACCAGACCTGAGCCAAAAAGTTGAGCAGGTTTCTTCGGGACCTTCTAGTCTTAGAGTAACCTCTATGCCTCCACTGCCCTTCCATCCGCATAATGGAGAATTAATTGAAATTTAATACTGAATACTGAATTGAAATACTTATGAAAACCACTTTCTCCGCTGGAATACAGTACGTTGCTTACATTTCAACGGGATTCATATCAAGTGATTTCACAAAATTGGTATTTTCGTTAGTAATCCAGTCGTGTTCTTAAGTTCTCCCATATCGGAATTTTCGCTTCCAACGCGGCGCGATAACGAAAGCTACCTACCAAACCGCAGGCAATGAGCAAAGGCCACCGAAACAAGTGCTTTCTACCGGCTATATGTTATAGTGTGACCAAGGCTGAGAAGTACAACCATAGAGGTAACTCTATGACTAGAAGGTCCCGAAGAAACGTGCTCAACTTTTTGGCTCAGCTCTGTTACTCTCTTGCTATGCTAATCGATGCACCCCTCGAATCATAGGAAAATACACGAACCCCTCATTTTATCCGTCAAACTTTCATAGCGAATCAAAACAAACATAGTATAGTACTAGAATTTTGACTAGAATGGGGTACGTTAATCGATTTGCTTGGGACAAATAGGCTAACGTGGATCACGTACTGAAGACCACGTTAGCCAGATC
This sequence comes from Ochlerotatus camptorhynchus, assembly GCF_037179485.1. Lineage (NCBI taxonomy): Eukaryota > Metazoa > Arthropoda > Insecta > Diptera > Culicidae > Ochlerotatus > Ochlerotatus camptorhynchus. Next base: position 251,822 of record NW_027040593.1, on the reverse strand, counting down.
CGGACATGTTCCGGGTACCTCCGAGAAAGTGGCCAGACTTTTCTTGAACCTACAACCAACTTGAACCTATATCCTCATGTGACACATCAAACTACAGGAGAATTCAAAAATAAGAACATTGGTGACCATATTTAGTACTCAGGACCACGCTGTCCATACATGTTCCGGGTGCTCCCGAGGAGTTTCATAAATTTCCCCAAAAATTCCTGAGGTCAATCAGGAGGCTCTGGAGTTTTCGGAACTTCCCTGAAATTCTTTTCAGAACTGCTCTGAATTTCTCCTCAGAACTACTCTGAAACTCTCTACAGAAATACTCTGACATTCTCCTCAGAACTACCAACAATCAATACGAAACTAACAATTTTAAATTGGCTTACTTCTTGACTAAAGGGTGTCCACGATGAAATTGCCACACACAAAATTGATTCGCAAAATTCGAGTTTTCATCCGATTGCCATCAAATTTTCAGGGATTGAGAAATAACTATTTAACTTCATTTTACCAGTTTACTCGTATTTTATTTACAGTCCATACGCAAATGCCCGCACCTTGGCCTTAACCCCGGCCATAAGATTCTGCACAACCTGTGAATCAACCGTTTTTTGCATGTAAACCCATACTTTCTTCAGTTCCTCGACTGTCTTCACTACCTTAGGTCGTTTAAGAAGGTGCTGCTTCATAATCGCCCAGTACTTCTCGATGGGGCGGAGCTCCGGAGTGTTGGGAGGGTTGAACATTTTCGGCACGAAATTGACCTTTTTGTCCGCATACCACTTCAGCACGTCCTTGGAGTAGTGGCATGAGGCCAAATCCGGCCAGAAGATTGTTGGGACGTTGTGGGCCTTCAGGAGAGGAAGCAGCCGCTTCTGGAGGCACTCTTTTATGTACACCTGTCCGTTCATCGTGTCCTGGGTCACGAAAGGTGCACTCCGCTTCCCGCACGTGCAGATGGCTTGCCAAACCAGGAATTTCTTCGCAAATTTGGACATCTTCTGAGTGCGGACATGCTCCGAAACGCTGAACTTATCCTTGGCCGTGAGAAATAGGTTGCCGGGGATCTGTTTGAAGTCGGCCTTCACATATGTTTCGTCGTCCATGATGCAGCATTCAACTTTCGTCAGCATGTTGAGGTACAACTTCCTGGCACGGGTTTTGGCGGACTTGTTCTGCTTCTCGTCGCGATTAGGGGCCTTTTGTACCTTGAACGTTCGAAGCCCAGCCTTAGTTTTGGCCTTCTGGACAAAACTTCGGCTTAGGTGCAGCTTCTTAGCCACATCCCTAACGGAGGCGTTCGGATTTCGGTTGAAGGCCCCAACTACGCGGTTGTGATTTTTGGTGTTGTACGGAATACTTTTTCCTTCACTTCTGGGCTTCCGATCGGTGGTCAACCGTTCCTCGAACCGCTTAATCACTCGTGACACCGTGGAATTCGCGATTCCCAACGTTTTAGCGATGGAACGATGCGAGAGATCCTTGTTCTCGTGATGAATGCGCAAGATTTTATCACGCACGAGCTGTTCTTTCGACTCCATTTCCGCAAGTTTTGATCACAGGGCTTTAAAACTTGCAGGATGTAAATAATGCACTATGAACTAAATCCACCCAAATTTTCATTAAATTCTACCCAACGGTTAAAAAGTTAGAGCAATTTCATAGTGTGGCAATTTCATCGTGGACACCCTTTAGCCTATTGGTCCTAAGCAAATCGATTAACGTACCCCATTCTAGTCAAAGTTCTAGTACTACACAATGTTTGTTTTGATTCGCTATGAAAGTTTGACAGATAAAATGAGGGGTTAGTGGAATTTCCTATGTTTCGAGCAGTGGCGTTTCCTTAACCTCAATTCTACCTGTGCACCAACTCTCAAAACATAAACAATTATCAAAATATTGCGTGCAATGGATAGAAATCGAGTAAACTAGAAGATTAAGTATATTTTTCAATCGATTCGAGTATGAATATGGCATTAAATCTGGTTTTGAAAGTTGGTGCACAGGTAAAAAGGTAGGTTACGGGACGCAACTGGAAATTACTAATCCTTCTCTCTCTCATAAAATGTATTGTAAACCTATGTGGTGACAATAACATCATTTGACAAATACTATACAACTACACTAGATTTAATCGTCAACATCAGAATTTATTGCATCTTAAACAACAACCAGTTATTTAACTTTGACTTTATGTTTAGTATAGTTGAAGATGCTAATTTCAAATAACAGACTAAAGTGGTAATTTTTATACGATAGATGAGGAGATGAAAGTATAGAATTGATAGTTCCGTTGGAGTACGGCAGTGTGAAAATTGCATATAGAGAGTAGAAAGCGAGCAAGGACAACTTTAGGAAGGTAGAAATCGGTTTGATCATCTCTCTTTACCAAACTCCCCCATTGGAGAGGGATGGTGAGGGGTATTCCCCCCTACCACCACTGGCAAAAAGAGATGATCGTCGAGTCGCTCATGTACCGACGATGTGTTTGAAACAGTTCTATCGATTTTTACCGCACTCAAAAACTGTTTAAGATCCTTGATGAAGAGCAAGCAGTCAAGTATAAATTGATTTGGTTTATTTGGCAACAGTGCTTCTGTAAGGATGATTCTGACAGCTGTTTATTTACTAAGCACAAATTTGCTTCGAGATTCGCTCCCGTGGTGGAAAACGTCGGCCTTGAATCTCGTCAAGGAAGGGAAAAGTTCTTTTTTTTCTATAATCGCACTTACCAAGGTACGTGCCGTTGTTGTTAATTCTTATTATTGGCACTGATGAGCTAATCCGTGTAATTTTATCAAGATTTTCTTACGAATTTATTCAATCAGGCACACAAAACCTCTGGCGAACCGAAATCTAGTAACAGCAAGTTGAACGGGGACCTGATTGAAATTTGTTGTGATATAAGGAGCTCGATGGCCTAGTGGTGACCGATTTTGCTTATTGAGCAGAAAATTATTGGTTCAATCTCAAGCTCCTTCCTATTATAGAGTTTTAGTGTGAATCGGATTTATTCTTAAAATGGAGATCCAAGTGTGCTTTGCTTCAAAACGGACACGAAAAAATTCTACTGTCAAATTGCTCGTATATTATGTTTTCGTCGCGGTTTTCCAAATTTTATCTGAAGATAAACTGGCAAATCGATAAGTTTTTTGAAGAATAGTTTTTCTTTTTATGGCCGAAAGAAGGTTTTTTCCAAGTGCATTTATGACAGGTATTCAGATTACAAGTAGAGTAAGATTCCAAAAACAAATTAGAATCCAATTTTGTGCAAGATTAGCTTGTGAGACCACCGAAGTTCCGCTTTATTCAACCAGTTTTACCACTATTTGATCCGGAAAAAAACCAGCAAACTGGAGTGGCTGTTTGGTAAGAAAATGTCTCCGGACGAGAAGATGCGCAAGGACTAGCGGGCTCTGAATAAAGCGATGCGGGATTTTGATCGGGAGAAGATGAAAATGGAACAGCAGGAAAAGAAGATCGCCGACATCAAAAAGCTGGCCAAAGAAAATCAGATGGATGCGGTCAAGATTATGGCTAAGGATCTGGCCCGGACGCGATGGACTAAACATAATCACGAGCAATGACGAGGAACTGCATCCCAAACCCCATGATAAACAAGGAGCGGATGCATCCAACGAAACTTTTAAGCGCAAAAGAATCATTACCAACATAGAAGAAAATTCGGTACGATCCATTGCATTATTTTACGATTCTTCAATATTGTACAAATATTTACACATTACACATAACAACCCATAGTAACTCGGAGCGTTTGGTACGGTCTGTCCACACATCCTTCCACCCCTGTAGATTCAAGAAATGTTCCCATTCATTTCCAAGAATCATCTTTGCGGCAACTACAACGCAGTAGGCCTGGCCGTATTGATGTTTATATCATATCTCAGATATGCTGTAAACATAAATTAGACAAGAAAAATGATTAGACCTCATCTAACCTAATCATTTTCCAGGATGCTTTCACTTACTGGCTGCGTTTGTATTAGATTAGATTAGATTAGATTAGATTAGAATCGGATTTTTTCTTAAAATGAGCTAAAGCGTATTGAAATTCGGTTGGAGTAACGGGCACATAAAAGAAATAATATTCGAGTTTTAGGGAAGACGCGCTGATTGGAAAACTTTTATAAATCCTTCTCAAGAGCAGTTGTTATCGTAGTAACGTTGAACAGGAACTTGGACGTAAATGTTTTGTGATATAAGGAGCTCAGTGGCCTAGTAGTGACCGGTTTTGTTTACGGAACAGAAGACCGAGGGTTCAAACCCAAGCTCGGGACATCAATTCAGCATATCGTTTACCAAAACTAATCCAGCTCCAATCCCAACCCTTTTATCCAACATCCCAGTGATTTCTCGTGGGAGTGCAGAGGTGTTCTTGGCCTTCATTAAAGTGAGTATTACTTCAACATATTCCTACCCATTCCTTTCTTGATCAGCATTTGGACGTGGCTGGCGCTGGTATTGCTTAGTTTTAGATCACCAGTATTTACACAATGAGGATGATTGCTAGTCCCAACCAAAGTCTATTGATTTTCTGTTTAATAACAGCTGATCTGTCAATAACGGAATTGCATCCTCTTATGACTCAATCCTGTTAGAGATGCCACGAGTAATTATTTGTATACCATACTGGCTAAGTTGTGGCCAAATATCCGTCAAGACAACTGCGGAATTAAAGCATGTATCGACTGTCCTTTTTGTGGTACTAATATTACGATACCTGAAGGCCTGAACAATCTGGAACCCGGAAAATCTCGAACTTTACGGCCCATATTAAATCCAAACACTCGACTGCAGAACACTACTTCAACAGAAAAGCTAGGAACATACCACAAAAAAAGACCACTATTAGACACCAGCCACACCAAGCAGTAGCCAGACTGTAGAAGAGAGTTTTGCAACACATACTGCAAGAGTCAATGAAAGAGACGTGTTTACAATTGAGTACATTGCCGAGTACCTGTTACCTACTGAAATCGATGAAACGTTACACTGAGACAAATGCACGTAAGAATTCCGTAAGGGATTGATTAAAGGGTTTTAAGGGACCATTAATCAATCCATGCAACATACCTGTCACAAGCTCACAAGCTTTCGTGAATTCCATAAGATCCACTTATGAGTTTTAGCCACAAGAAATCAGTATGATTTTCTCTGATTTGGCTTATGAAAAATAATGATGGCAAAAAATAATAAAACGGAGCAGACTGGAACCGAACCATGGACGTTGAGATTACGAGGCATGTTTGTTGACCACTCGTCTTTCAACGTTTGGAAAAATAAAATGGTTATAGGTGTATAAAAGCTACCTCATGTTAGACGAAAATTATTCATAAGTCACGCTTATGAAATTCACATGTGTCGTTCATAAGTCGAGCCTTATGAAATTCTTATGTTTATTTGCCTCAGTGTAGAAGCCGATGCGGAGGTAAAAGCCGGCGACAAGACCGATCCAAATGAGGATTCAGATGCCGTTGTGGAGCCAGTGAGAATCTGCTATACGATGGGAAGCTGACATTCGCTGAGGAATTAAAGGGTGATACGGTCAAAATTTGGTCAATATCAACTTGACGTATTTCTTTCAATTTTGCATTTAAAAAACCTGAACACCCCTCATTTTGAAGGTGTGTGTGTGTAGAATGTTGCTCCTATTTTGATTTTGGAATTCACTCTTCAGTTGTCAAAATGCCGTCCAAGCAAGAAGAGCAGCGTATCAAAATTTTGCTCGCGCATCGCGAAAATCCGAGCTACTCGCACGCAAAGTTGGCAAAATCGCTAAAAGTTCCCAAATCAACCGTTACAAATGTAATTAAAGTGTTTGGGGAACGTTTGTCGACAGCCAGGAAGTCTGGATCGGGGGAAATCGAAAACCGGAAGCCGCTGAGACGACAAAGAGAGTTGCCGGTAGTTTCAAGCGAAACCCTAACCTCTCTCTCCGAGATGCCGCAAATAAGCTGGGTGTATCGTCTACAACCGTGCATCGAGCCAAAAAACGAGCCGGACTATCGACTTACAAGAAGGTAGTGACTCCAAATCGCGATGATAAACAAAATACGACGGCCAAAGCGCGATCCCGGAGGCTGTACACGACGATGCTGACGAAGTTTGACTGCGTGGTAATGGACGACGAAACCTACGTCAAAGCCGACTACAAGCAGCTTCCGGGACAGGAGTTTTATACGGCAAAAGGAAGGGGAAAGGTAGCAGATGTTTTCAAGCACATGAAACTGTCAAAGTTCGCAAAGAAATATCTGGTTTGGCAAGCCATCTGTACCTGTGGCTTGAAAAGCAGCATTTTCATAGCTTCCGGGACTGTCAACCAAGAAATTTGCGTGAAAGAGTGTTTGAATAAACGTCTGCTGCCTTTCCTGAAGAAACACGGTTGTTCCGTACTGTTTTGGCCGGATTTGGCATCTTGCCATTACGGTAAAAAGGCCATGGAGTGGTACGCCGCCAACAACGTGCAGGTGGTTCCCAAGGACAAGAACCCTCCCAACACGCCAGAGCTCCGCCCAATTGAGAAATACTGGGCTATTGTCAAGCGGAACCTAAAGAAGACCAAAAAAACTGCTAAGGGCGAGCAGCAGTTCAAGGCAAACTGGCTTTCTGCGGCGAAGAAGGTGGACAAGGTGGCTGTACAAAATCTGATGGCAGGGGTCAAGCGTAAGGCCCGGCAATTCGGATTTGGAAAAGCGGAAGCCTAACTGAATATTTTTCCTGAATTTTATACTAATTGAACATGAAAAAGAAATTTAATTTGATTTTTTAAATAAACGATTTCACCGATTTACACGCGTTTTCCCTTGACCAAATTTTGACCGTATCACCCTTTAGACACCAATGTTGAGCTTAAAATCCGTCAGAAGATATAATCCGATTTCTAAGTATCTGGAAACCTAAGCTGAAAGCCAATGAAGGGCAACAAACTTCTGAGAAACTAGTAACTCATCAGACTTTACCGTAAAAATGAGTACGAGTTCAATATAACTCTATTGCAAAACCAAGCATGTAAAAATTTCTTTAGGCTAGCACGATCGTGGACTGCAACATAATCTACAATTGAACAGGATCGAGGCAAAAGCTGGCTTTATGTACAACAGAAAAGATTAATTTTGTTTCCCTCGACAACAGTTGTTTAAGAACTATGCAACCCAATCGCAGCTGCCGTCATATTCTAAAATTATTTGAACAATTGAGAAAGCTAAGCTCGAAGTGGGTTATCAGCTGGAAGAGTTAGGATTTAAACCGGAAGATATATCATTTTAAGAATGCGTATTCATAAGAAAACCTAAAGAAAAACTGGATCCCGTTTGCGGCGATTTGGAGTATGTATCTGTACCTGAGGAATTATTGGAAAGTGACGAAGAAGAGGTACACAGTGCAAGCGATTTGTTTGGTAACGTTGGCACTGAACCAAATTCAAAAGATTCATCAGCCTTCAATTTACGAAATACGATTCAAATAGGAAACGGTAATGGTAGAATTGTACGTGTTAAAAAATCGTCATATCTTTGGATGCTCATGTCCGAAAAGGTAAAATGTTTCACGGACTTCTAGTTAACTCGATATCTATCCATTGCAAGCAATATTTTGATAATTGTTTATGTTTTGAGAGGTGGTGCACAGGTAGATTGAGGTTAAGGCGACGCCACTGTTTATGCCTAAATAGACTGGTTCAAACACGGCATACTACGATAAATTTGCCGAACGGTATCGTGGTGAGAGGCATCGGAGTCCTAGGAAGTTTCTTTGAGCTCATAAATAATCGTCGACAATGAGTACTGCACGACAATAGTTCTAAAATGTGCATCCAAATTGAAAAGTATGAATCACATTTGGAAAAGCCTTGCTTCACATCAGCGAGGGGTGAATCGATTAGCTTGGGACCGAAGATAGTACCAGAGCTGAGCCAAAAAGTAGAGCTCGTTTCTGCGGGACCTACTAGTCTTAGAGTTACCTCTATGGAACTACTCTGAAATTCTCCTCAGAATTACTCTGAAGCTCTCGTTAGAAGTACTTTGAAGTTCTCCTCAGAACTATTGTCAACTTCCGCTCAGCACTACTCTGAAGGTCTCTTCAGAATTACTTTAAACTTCTCCTCAGAACGTCTCTGAAGTTTTCCTTAAAACGAAGCTCTCGTCAGAACTACTCTGAAGTTCTCTTAAAAACTACTCTAGATCTTCGATGAAGTTTTCAACAATTTCCTGAAATGTACGACGTTGTCTAAATATTGTCTTGAAGCTTTAAACTTTCCCGATCGGCGGGACTTCCCTAAAGATATCTTTACTCCCCAGAAGTTCTTTTAGCTTCCCAATAAATTAGAGTTCTCTGGACTTTCGTAAAATTCACGGAACTTTCCTAAAGCTCCCGCAGTTTTCCTGATATTCATAACTCTTTACCGAAGCTCTCGATATTTCCCCACGGTTCAATGCTTCTTCAAAGTCGAGGGGAGCGACACATCTAAATCTCAATTCTAGGTGCTCAACAAATCTTACACTAGCGAATCAATCATTTCTCACATCTAGTTGCATCGCGCATCATCTTTTTGCAGGAAATCTTGAGAATCGTCATCAATCTTCTTTCTATCTACTCAGCGTGCGTGCAGCTAGCCACAGCAAAACACAATTTTTCCTGCATCGTAGATGAGTCGCCCCCCTCGTTCAAAGTGCTCCCACATTTTTTGAAGTTAATGCTAATGGAGGGACGATCACTGACAATCACTGAACTGTAGAACCTCCACGAGGCGTCCCATCATTCATTGAGTCGCAGCGTTGAACCTGACTATTGGCCACGAAAAGGCTTACCAATGCACATCAAAAATCGACTACATACATCCGAACATTTGTTTATCTCAAATCGACGGAAGACATTCCGCGCATCTACCATAAACCGGACTAGTTCATGTTGAACTTCGCCAAGTTTCTTCTACAATTTGAACTTATGCATCAACACATGTAAAGCAGCCTTCAGGTTCAGTTGGCTAAACTTGGTGAGTTCGTTCCATTTTGTACGTTTTTATCTTTTCAAACCAGTAACGTTGGGAGATCACCTTTTTGTGGTGCGTTGCTGGGGAATCAGGATTTTCCAGTTATCAAAGGATCACATTTTAGTCCTTGTTACTTTTTATGACTTGATAATAGTTTAATCAATTTATTGGATTCTGAAGCATCGTGTTTAAATCTTCAATTTAAACAGGCCCGATGTTTTCTGAATCATCTTGCCCCTTAAATGCTGCACAGTGGGCCTGGCCGTTTTGATATGTGTGACGCATCTTCGATGTGAAACATATATCAAATAGACAAGAAAAGTGATGTAGGTGTATATATATCGTTTTCCAGGATGCTTTCAAGAACTGGTTGTGTTGGTGTTATGGTAGATTAGATTAGATTGAGGGACGATCACTGAACTTTGGAGAATTTCAAAGCCCCTTGTATATTTTTACAGGAAGCATATTGATAAATTATTCAGAAGACCTTCTACTGATCTTTCTTCACTATGTCAGCTGAATCAGAGATTATTCAATTAACAAATAACTCAAGACTGCAATCAAAATAATCCCGTTTACGTGGCGGAAGAGTAAAAATTAATAGATTTTGCGCGCTTGCATTGTGGGTAGGAAAGCTGCAAAGCGGCAGCGGTCCAGCGGTTAGCGCAATTTTAGTACATTGTGCGTTTACCGCTGTGCCGCTATGCCGCTGGCATTGTGTTCAGCCCTTAAGCTGGGTTTAGACTAGGCAAGTCCAATGATCAACTCAGTTGAATTCAACTGACTTGAACGCGAATTGAACGTGTAAACCATGCCATTCAACTGACTTGATCAACTCACTTGAATTGAAAAAAAAAGTTGAACCAGGCTCAACTTTTCAAGCCAATTGAATTCAACTGAGTTGATCAATTGACTTGCCCTGTCTAAAACCAGCTTTAAGGTTTCGAAGGGGAAATTTGAAAGCGGTGCCCATCGGCATCGGATTGGAATAAAGCGAAAAAGGTAGAAACCCCTTCGACTAATGGGTAGGACTTCTATGGTCAATCGGGAAGCCTGGAAGTAAATCCAGATGGCTTCCAAGAGCCATTGCAGGGAACTTCCATTTACAATTCTCAACTGATCCAGAGAGCAACAATGACAGATCTAAATGGCTATGGAGAGCTTCTAGGATAAGTTCGGAAGGCGTCCAGAGTACTTTCTGGGTAATGTTCATGGGACATCAAGTTTTATCCTAGAGTTTAAATCTTCCAGGGAAAATCTACTGTCTACACACTTATAGACTGTTCCAGAAAGTATAAGCACACTTTCAAAAAAGTCATGTTTTTTAAGTTTTAATAATTTTATTTGGCAAATCATATTTGTATTTGTATTTCAAATGATATTTTACGCTCGTTTAATCAAAATATTTAATCATAGCCAAGACTCTTAACTTTTCCTCGAACATGACCCATTAGCTTCTGCACAGTGGTACTTCCCACCATTTTGACCACTTTTGGCCAATCTGTTTTGAATTTTTGGATGTCGTCCGCTGGTTATATTAATTTTCGAAGCTTTGCTTTGGTTAAAGCCCAAAAAGTCTCGATTGACCGTGCCTCCGGGCAGTTCGGCGGATTCATGTCTTTCGGCACGAAACATACATTTTGACTTTTGTACCATTCTAAAGTGTCCTTTGCGTAATTACATGACGCCAAATCAGGCCAAAATACTACTTGACCTTCGTGCTGCCTGATCATCGGCAACAATCGCTTCTGGAGACATTCCTTAACGTATTTCTGAGTGTTCATCGTCTCCGTTGTGATGTACGGACTAGATGTTTTACCACACTCGCATATTGCCTGCCAAACCATAACCTTCTTGCCTTCTCCGTTTCGGGGATGTCCTTGCCTTCGCTTACAGTATAGAATTGTGGTTCGGGGAGCGTTTTGTAATCTAGTTTAACGTACGTTTCGTCGTCCATTATTATACACCCAGAATTTCGACACAATAACGAATCGTAGAGTTTGCGGGCCCGTGGTTTCACGGACGCGGCCTGTTTTGGGTTCCTTTTGGGTTTTTTTTTTTCTGCTTCCGGTATGTTTTTAGCCCAAGTCTTTCTTTGGCACGCATGACGTTACTCGACGAGGTCCTTAGTTTTTTCGCAACATCCCGAACGGAAGTCGCTGGTTTTCGTTTGTGGGCATCCCTGATCTTTTTATCGATATCCGGACTTACAGGACCGGATTTCCGGCCACTCTTCGGCGCATCTTCAAACGTACACTGTTCTCTATATTTTTTAATCGCAGTTCGTACCGCTCCGACGCTTACACCCTCTTCCTTGGCCAATTTTCTCAAGGAGAGTCTGCTCACAGTGCACCATTTGTGCACGATACTTTTTCGTTGTTCCGGAGTAAGACCACGGAAACACAAAAGTGAGCACTTTTTTGATGCTATGTCATTCAGAAATGAGCAAACAAAAGGACGCAGCCAAAACATGTTGAAATATTTCATTATATTCAAAGTGACCGTTAAAATAAGGTGTGCTTATACTTTCTGGAACAGTCTATAGAAATAACTAATTTTACACGTGACGGAATCCGTCTTTGACATAAAAGATGAGACGTAAACAAACATGTCATGAAGTAATGAAATTGGGTTGTTAGCGGAATGCTTAAATAAAACAGCAAAAAAGGTTATCTTCCATTTAATTACACTTAATTAATTTTGGTATCCATGACAGATACGTATTTCGACTACAATGTGCAGTCTTCATCAGTGTCATTCCCATTAAAGAACTTATCAAAATCTAACCCCCTTAAGTACTCATCCCCTAGGTATAAAAGTCAAGATCACAGGTATAAAAATGAAACTACAATGTGTTGAATCGGAACCTACCGAACTAATTAAAACTCAGAAAATCTTATCGCCTTCCAAAATTGTCGAACATAATACAATTGTTAACTTAAATAACTCAATCTGCTCTAAATAAACGTTACTGAACTATCCGAGCCCCGGCCTTTTCCGACTACCACTTGATCAGACAACGAATCACCAACTAATAGCTTGATGATAGTTCCTCGATTTTCCTCAGTAGTGGTAGTAGACTGAGCGATGAATTACACTGAAAAAAGTTTTCACTTAGTTTCTATTAGGAACGCACATAGTATTTTTCTAAAAACAAAAACAATGATTTTTACCTGAATATCACATATCATTAGAAATTCTATATGAGAAATCACATAGATTTCATTGGACACATAACGTTCATGTGATTTAGTGGTGCAATTTCCAATTATGGGATCACATGAAAGTTATGTGAAATTCACATGGATATTTTCCACTGGTTATGTGATTTATTTTATGAGTGTAACATTCAGACTACAGAGCTCGGTTAGCTAGCATAGGGATGTCCATAAAGCATCCAACCAATGAAATACAATCTCTTCTGGCCTTTGAGATCTGTTGTATCTTGCACAATGATATTTTATTAGTTTGGTTCTCCAAGCTGCACAGAAGGAAGAAATGATTATTTATTAAAATTTATAGATATAATAAAGAATGTAAAATCTGTATATTTTTCTAAAAATCTGTATGTACAGATATCTGTATTAAAATATTGTATGATTAAAGCTAATTGATGAATTTACGCAAAGGTAAAACTGACCATGCGACACCTAGTTTTCAGATTGGCGGTTACAAAACTGATGAAGTACTAAAAAATATTCCATACGATTTGACAGGTAGCAAAACGTCATTATCATTTTCACATCATTTCCATCTGCTGGTCGACCGTAACGTAAATTCATCAATTCGCTATATGTGGCATCACTGCTTCCTCGGGCATAAAGCGGATGGTACCGCTGTATATAAATTTAACGAATGACAATGGATGCGTTGCTTCTCCGATTTTGGCCGATGAGGGTTGGAAAATCAGTATCACTTGATAAGTTTGAAAACCAGCGGAATGGATATGTTTTGTTTTGGTGAGTAAAACCCACCCAGATTCTTATTTTTTTTTTCACTATCAACTGGCGGACCCTGTCCTAGGTTCTGACTAGTTTTAACTATAGTCACTATATTTATAGTCTGGCGGATACAAAACCCTGCAAACTGGCATCTTCAGTTTGTGCAATAAAAATCTGGCACCCCGTGAAATTGCTCAAGCCTTTGCAAGACGTTTTTGTTTTGCACAGCATGGTTATTATTTTTTAACTTCGCAGTAAAGGGTGTCCACGATGAAATTGCCACACTATGAAATTGCTCTAACTTTTTAACCGTTGGGTAGAATTTAATGAAAATTTGGGTGGATTTAGTTCATAGTGCATTATTTACATCCTGCAAGTTTTAAAGTCCTGTGATCAAAACTCGCGGAAATGGAGTCGAAAGAACAGTTCGTGCGTGATAAAATCTTGCGCATTCATCACGAGAACAAGGATCTCTCGCATCGTTCCATCGCTAAAACGTTGGGAATCGCGAATTCCACGGTGTCGCGAGTGATTAAGCGGTTCGAGGAACGGTTGACCACCGATCGGAAGCCCAGAAGTGAAGGAAAAAGTATTCCGTACAACACCAAAAATCACAACCGCGTAGTTGGGGCCTTCAACCGAAATCCGAACGCCTCCGTTAGGGATGTGGCTAAGAAGCTGCACCTAAGCCGAAGTTTTGTCCAGAAGGCCAAAACTAAGGCTGGGCTTCGAACGTTCAAGGTACAAAAGGCCCCTAATCGCGACGAGAAGCAGAACAAGTCCGCCAAAACCCGTGCCAGGAAGTTGTACCTCAACATGCTGACGAAAGTTGAATGCTGCATCATGGACGACGAAACATATGTGAAGGCCGACTTCAAACAGATCCCCGGCAACCTGTTTTTCACGGCCAAGGATAAGTTCAGCGTTCCGGAGCATGTCCGCACTCAGAAGATGTCCAAATTTGCGAAGAAATTCCTGGTTTGGCAAGCCATCTGCACGTGCGGGAAGCGGAGTGCACCTTTCGTGACCCAGGACACGATGAACGGACAGGTGTACATAAAAGAGTGCCTCCAGAAGCGGCTGCTTCCTCTCCTGAAGGCCCACAACGTCCCAACAATCTTCTGGCCGGATTTGGCCTCATGCCACTACTCCAAGGACGTGCTGAAGTGGTATGCGGACAAAAAGGTCAATTTCGTGCCGAAAATGTTCAACCCTCCCAACACTCCGGAGCTCCGCCCCATCGAGAAGTACTGGGCGATTATGAAGCAGCACCTTCTTAAACGACCTAAGGTAGTGAAGACAGTCGAGGAACTGAAGAAAGTATGGGTTTACATGCAAAAAACGGTTGATTCACAGGTTGTGCAGAATCTTATGGCCGGGGTTAAGGCCAAGGTGCGGGCATTTGCGTATGGACTGTAAATAAAATACGAGTGAAATGGTAAAATGAAGTTTAATAGTTATTTCTCAATCCCTAAAAAAATTTTATGGCAATCGGATGAAAACTAGAATTTCGCGAATCAATTTTATGTGTGGCAATTTCATCGTGGACACCCTTTATCAATAGCAATGCTAACAGTTATATGCGGAATATCAGGAAATATCTACAAAGAATATCGCATAACGCATACTTGCAATGCTCGAAATTGCGATGCGACCCCCTGAAAAATGACCGTTTTTAACATGGACACTTTTTAATTTGAACACCGCTAAAACTAAAACTTGCTGAAACGTCATCCAGCATATGGAATGGAAGAAAGCAAAATGGAACATTGCGAAACGGAATGCAGAATCAAAACAAAACAGTAAATAAGGCTACCAGAAACATGGTTTTCTGATACTGATAGGGTTACTAGAAGTGCAAATTAAAAATGAACCTTGTTAATATGCATAAAGTGTCGTTCATATGAGCGGGGGTCCACGGTACAAAATTATCAACAAATATTTTATTTGCATTAACCGCGTCGATGTGCTTCGCGAAAACCGCGACATATATTTCATTCAGAACAGCATTAATAAATTATCGCCTATTTTGATTTTACTTTTGTTCGATCTAATTATCGTCACGATTTTAATACTTCCCCCGCATTGGTCGACAATGAAACAGTTATGCTCGATTGGCTCCCGCAAATGACAGATCAAATTGGCTCCCGCTACTGTCTCCGCCAGACTATGAATATAGTGACTATAGTTTTGACTAGCATTATTTTTCCTTGAGCTCGTCCTCTGTGTCCGTCTGTGTCAATCTGCCAGATACAGATTACAGAGTATCTGTATCAATTGACTTGCCTTGTCTAAGCCAAGCTTAACCCAAAAAAGACCACGATACGGTCGAAATGCATCCAATTGCTTCCGTGGCTTTCTGTCAGAGAAAAATGGTGAGTTGACAACCTGCTAGGAGTGCAATACATAAGCTCTGGTCTTCACAAGTTCCTACCTCACACCTCTTCGAGTCATATGATAACAAAGGACTACCAGTTGAAACATGGACACAGCTGGGTGGCGAAGCCTGGGCAATGTTGCCAGTCCGGCAATAGCAAAGTGAAGAGGAGCGACGCGAACACTGACGCGGTAACCATAGTACGGTGATAGAGGAAATGCTTCACCAAACCCCAGCGTCTGTTCTCCATGTTAGGAGCGGCTGATCATCGTGGGACTCTAAACATAGGTGTGCACGATGGTCCCCCGGAGAGACAGGGAAAAACATAAAGTTGCAAATACCGAAGAAAGAAATACGGATCGGACCAATCGGCACAGACCTACGCGACGAAATAAGGACTACGATTGGAAACTCGGAACATGGAACTGCAAATCGCTCGGCTTCCCGGGTTGCGATAGGTTAATCTATGACGAACTTCAACCACGCAACTTCGAAGTCGTAGCACTGCAGGAACTTTGCTGGACGGGACAAAAGGTGTGGAAAAGCGGCTACTTTCTACCAGAGCTGTGGCACCACCAACGAGCTGGAAACCGGCTTTGTAGTGCTTGGTAAGATGCGCCAACGCGTGACTGGTTGGGAGCCGATCAACGTGAGGATGTGCAAGTTGGGCCGTTTCTTCAACTACATCATCATCAACGTGCACTGCCCACACGAAGGGAGACCCGACGACGAGAAAGAAGCGTTCTATGAGCAGCTGGAGCAGGTGTACGACGGCTGTTCGCAACGGGACGTCAAAATCGTCATCGGCGACATGAACGAGAGGACGGGAGGCAATGTATAGACCGGCAATCGGGCCAAACAGTCGCATGCCGTATCGAACGACAACGGCCAACGATTCGTGAACTTTGCAGCCTCTCGAGGAATGGTAGTACCGTTTTCCCCCGCAAGGATATCCACAAAGCCACCTGGAGATCACCTGACCAACACACAGAAAACCAAATCGATCACGTTCTAATCGACGGGAAATTCTTCTCCGACATTATCAACGTACGCACGTACCGCAGTGCGAACATAGATTCGGACCACTACCTAGTTGCAGTATGCATGCGCTCAAAACTCTCAACGGTGCATAACACCCGTCGAAGTCGAACGCCGCGACCCAACATTGAGCAACTACGGGACGCCGTAGTTGCCCAGGACTACGCGCAGCGGCTGGACGTTACACTACCCACGGAAGAGCAGCTTGACGCAGCTACTCTTGAAGATGGCTGGAGGGACATCCGTTCCGTTCCGTTCTAGGTACTGCGATCCCGGACCGAAGAAATGACTGGTTTGACGTCGAAGCATGGGCGAGAATGCTGCAACACCGCACGAGATTGAATGTCGAGTGATACAGACAAGCGAGGAACAGACAAAACTCGGTTTTCCGAAGGAAGAAGCGTCAGCAGGAAGACCGAGATCGCGAGGCGCGCAAACGACACACGGAAGTTCTACGAGAAGCTAAATAGTTCCCGCAAAGGCTACGTGCCACAAGCCGATATGTGCAAGGACTTGGACGGTAACCTTCTCACGAACAAGTGTGAGGTGATTGAGAGGTGGAAGCAGTACTATGACGAGCACCTCAACGGTGATGCAGCAGAAAACGAAGGTGGCACGACAACAGACCTTCGAGCATGCGCAGAAGACGACAGGCTACCGGCCCCTGATCTTCAAGAAGTTGAGGAGGAGATCGGTCGGTTGAAGAACAACAAGCAACTGGTGTAGATCAACTAGCAAGTGATCTATTAAAATACGGTGGTGAAGCACTGGCTAGAGAGCTGCACTGGTTTATGGGAGGATGAGATATTACCGGAAGGTGTCGTATGCCCAATCTCCAAAAAAGGCGACAAGTTGGATTGCTGAAACTACCGCGCGATCACACTGCTGAGCGCCGTCTACAAGGTAATCTCCCAAATTCTATGCCGCCGCCTGTCACCATTTGCCATAGAGTTCGTGGGGCAATACCAGGCGGGATTCATGGGTGCCCGCGCTACCACTTCGTAAGAATGCCGCACGACGACCCAGTGAAAATGGTTTTCGAAAGCGACCCAACAGGAACAAGAAGATGAGGTGCGCAGCAGGCAAGGTGGATCGACCAAGTAGAAGGCGAACTGCGGACCATTCGCAGACTACGAGACTGGCGAAGTGCGACCATGGATCGAGTAGAGTGGAGACGACTTCTTCGGACAGCAGAGGACAACAAGGCCTTAGCAACAATCAATACGAAACTATCGATTTGAAATTGCCTCACTACTTGACTAGCCTATTGGTCCCAAGCAAACGATTAACGTATCTAGTCGGAATTCTAGTACTACACTATGTTTGTTTTGATTCGCTATGAAAGTTTGACAGATAAAATGAGGGGTTCGTGGATTTTCATATGTTTCTAGGGGTGAATCGATTAGCTTGGGACCGAAGAGCTGAGCCAAAAAGTTGAGCACGTTTCTTCGGGACCTACTAGTCTTAGAGTTACCTATATGGCCTTAGTCTGATTGTTAAGGTAAGTTTCTGTCAGAGATTTTAGAAAATGAGATAACAAATTGCAGCTTTATGTTTTAGAGAAAGCATCAAATCTTCGTTATTTCCGAAATCCTAACAGAACAAAACTTAAAATGTTGCTTTTCCGTTAAATTCGAGTGGTAGGAAAAGCTATTTCAGCTTAATTCAAGCTGCGTCATTGAACAAACCTAGCTATCGATAAAAGCCACAACACCGCGTCCGTTCCCCCCAAAACTGATTTCCTACAACAGCAAGCCCCTTTCCCTCCGTCAAATGGTTAATGAATTTCGAATTGAAAATCTTCCCTGTAGCTCTGCGCGCACGTCATGCTGCTTCCTGCGATGCACTTGTCTTGCCGTTCAGTACCGCTCCCGGTCCAAGCTAAAATTGGACAATGTTTGAACAATCCATTCGAGTTGAGCTCCGAAAAATATAACCTCACTTTTTAAACCCTCATCCGACCGGTACACTCGTGTCGCGTCAGACAGTACATCACCTAACCTTTCTCTGGATGCACGCACCCATCAACAGCGCCACCGTACGTAAACAAACATGTAAGACAACAACAACGACCCGAAATGCCCGTGTTTGTAAACAACTGCAAAGACTACAACAGCAGCAAGCTCGGAGAACGACGCACCGCGCCCCGCGGTAACAACAAACAAGAAGACTAATCTGAAAATATGTCTTTTCGTTTCCCGTCGTCGTCGTCAGTCGTCCCGATCAAAACTCCATTAGTCCCTATTATTGAGGAAGAACGGACGGAGATCCCTCTCAGTACATAGTAGAGCAGCGATCGATTAAATCTTGAGACGGAAGAGCGACCGAGACCGCGACCGCGGCCGCTCGATCAAGATCATCTCCCCACTGAGCGGTGTGTTTTTCGTTCGTTTCAAAGAAGCCGGAAGTGTCGTCGTCGCGCGATGACAAGTCTGGGAAAATCGACAGGAAAATCATGAATTTTCTACTGTTGTTGAGCAGAGAGCGAGAAGGAGAGCGAAAATAGGCAGTAATTGCCTCCTAATGAAGTCGTTTTTTTTTCGCTTTGTTTTCCGTGATAAGTTGCGAGCTCTTGAAGGTTCTTCAGCACCGACTCCACAGAGGTGCAGGTGCTGCTGAGCGAGAGCGATCTGGAGTGGTTTTTAAAAGGCCGAGCTCTTAATGAGTGCACGGCCAGAGCAGCTCCCGGTCTTTCCGTTGAAGAGTTGCGCACGATGAGCCACTCATCGCAGTAGGTGAGATTAATGGGAAAAATGCGCGCGAAGATGCTGCTGCCTAGCGGACGAAGAGGGAAGCTGCGCTTGCTCGCTTATATCACTTTGACAGTTCGATGATTCCCATTTTTATGGCCGGTTGCGGATCGTGAATCTGGATGGCTTTATCCGCGGACCCATTTTCACGATTCCATTTGCGAGCACCGATCACCGGTTTCGGAATTAATCTTTCAATGCCTTTGGCATGTTCGGTGCATGATTTCATTAATTTATTCATTTCGATTGCCTCCAACCCGCCCAACCTCCGTGTGCCTCATCGGCCAAAGTGCCCATTCTCGAACAGGTCGGACATTGTTCCCCTTCGCGATCTCGATCTCACTCGCCGCCTGTACGATCCGGCTTTAATGGTGCAGAAAAGCGTTCGCCCGTCTGAAGGCTTCCTCTTGTGGCCTGCAGTCCGAATATTCAGACAGATACAACAGCAGCAGCAGCATTGGGTTCGAAGATTAAGCAAAGGAAAAGAAACAAGAACGTATATATTGCCCCCCCCCCCCCCCCCGCGTTCCACCTTCCTTCGCTTACGGTGTGTCTTTGAGTCGAGATTTTTACAACTGCTCGACTCAGAATTCAGAGCACAGACCAACTGAGACCCAAAAGCCATCAACGGACAGATAGAGATAGAGAGAGCAAGGGCGACGGGGCCGAATGTCATCCGATTTCTGTGATGGTATCATTTCCATTTAATAAGCTTAAAATGTCACGTCAAAAGTGAGAGACGAAGGCCTGATCATGATACCGACCGGATTTTTTTCGGGTCCGCTTCGCGCCCCCACCGTGTCTCGCAAGTCTAGAGAATCGAGAGCTTTGTTCGCGCGGCGGTTCAGCGCCATTTCCGTAAACCGTAAATTTCACGCCCAAGTCCTACTGGCTGACAATGTAACCGGCGCAGTACGGTAGCAGATACTTTGACATCAAATATGGCGACCAACTGAACTGAACTGTCAAATGTCAAATCGTGTGTCACCACCGGCGGCGGGCGGCGGGTGGAGCAGGGCAAAATCGCAGCAGTCCGGAAAGGAAATTTTATTAAATTCAATTAAGCTACAAATAAATAAAACATGGGCGGCGTCAGGTTGTGGGCCGGAACGGGGGAACGGAGGAAGGGATCACGCTGCGAGCGGAAAGACCCTTGTCATTGAGCGATAGTGAAGGAGGCAGAAATAATAGCAACAA
Organism: Ochlerotatus camptorhynchus; assembly: GCF_037179485.1. Classification (NCBI taxonomy): domain Eukaryota; kingdom Metazoa; phylum Arthropoda; class Insecta; order Diptera; family Culicidae; genus Ochlerotatus; species Ochlerotatus camptorhynchus. The sequence goes on along the minus strand of NW_027040593.1, from coordinate 231,521 downwards.
TAATACCGCAATGCAGCCCGATGCAATGCAGCGAAAGAATGAAAGAAACTGCGAATAAAACTAAATAAATAAATAAATGAAAATGATCATATAAATCGCAATAATAATAAATCAGATAATTCTGTCCCCTCCCCGTGCCCTGCTCCCCTTGGAGAGCCTCAATCTACCGATCCACCGCGCAGTGCGGAGTGCAAGATCACACGTTGTTGTTCGGAGTCAAGATACACGACTCAGTGGTCAACCCCGGCGGAATAAGCGATCGAGCGAGACAGAGAGATAGACAGAGAGTGCCAGATCCCGGGGGGCTTTAATGGAGTGATATCGCGAGCAGCAGTTGTTGGTCGCCGGTGCCCTCTTGTGGCGTTGTTGGCGACGACGTGCGCGCACACACCAGAGATCATCGATCGCTCGCGCCACAGCGAGCGAGGACTTTGGAGTTAATATATTTATTTGCCTTTATTATTTACCCACTGCAATGACCGTGCATCGTGCGGGTCCAAAGGCGATGCAAGCGGACCCGACTTTGGTCGATGCGGCTCTAATGGAAATTTCATCCGATCGAACTTGTACAAGGAAATGTCGTGTGCACTGGGAGTATGTACGCGAAGCCGAACAGTTGCGTCAACCCAGCTGCGAGTAATTGATGTGGATGCGAGCCTAATTGATCGATTGCGATCCGATGGAGATCGAGGACACCGGTTTTGGGTGCAGAGCGCCGCTGGACAACTGTTAGATTTCTCGTACGGAAAGACGATCAATCTATGGGCTGAAAATTTGTTAAGATCAGGGATTCCCTTAATCGAATTCAGGGAACCTTCGACGGAACCTTGGTGGATCTCCAGAAAACCGAGAACTGCCGGTGGGAAGGTCCAGCAATCTCTTTGGGGAAATTATAAATTCCTGTGGAACTGCAAGGTGACTACCAAATAAGGGCAGTAAAGCCTATAAATCTTTCCAACCTTTCCAGGATCTTCAACAAAGTTCAACGAATATTCCAGGATGCCCCCCTTAAGGAAACTCAAAGGAACTTGGTAGAGAAGGTTTGGGATCTTGCTTGGGAGCTTTGGAAAACCTCACAATATCCCAGTCAGCGCCGCCGGGATTTTCTGAGGCTCCTTCGGAAGGGAAGTAAAGTTGTTAGTCCCTGGTTCAATAGTTAGGGTTCAGGTGTGGGCGTCGGTAGCATTGGTGCTCTACACGGAAAACAAGATCGACGGAAAACAAATCAAGAAAAAAAAGGAAACCTCACAATACCATGGGAATTGAATGTCTTGGAACTCACTTTAAGCAACTTCCCGCATCTTCTAGGAATAAGTTTTTAAATCAAATATAGCTGGGGACTTCCTCCAGAAGCTCGGAGAACCTTCCTCCAGAAGTTCGGAGAACCTTCCTGCAGAAGTTCGGAGAACCTTCCTCCAGAAGTTCGGAGAACCTTCCTCCAGAAGTTCGGAGAACCTTCCTCCAGAAGTTCGGAGAACCTTCCTCCAGAAGTTCGGGGAACCTTCCTCCAGAAGTTCGGAGAACCTTATTCCAGAAGTTCACAGAATCTTCCTCCAAAAGTTCGGAAAACCTTCCTCCAGAAGTTCGGAGAACCTTCCTCCAAAAGTTCGGAGAACCTTCCTGCAGAAGTTCGGAGAACCTTCCTGCAGAAATTTGGAGTACCTTCCTTCAGAAGTTCTGAGAACCTTCCTGCAGAAGTTCGGAAAACTTACTCCAGAAGTTCGGAAACCTTCCTCCAGAAGTTCGGAAACCTTACTCCAGAAGTTCGGAGAGCCTTCCTCCAGAAGTTCGGAGAACCTTATTCCAGAAGTTTGGAGAACCTTCCTCCAAAAGTTCGGAAAACCTTCCTCCAGAAGCTCGGAGAACCTTCCTCCAAAAGTTCGGAGAACCTTCCTCCAGTAGTTCGGAAAACCTTCCTCCAGAAGTTCGGAGAACCTTCCTCCAGAAGTTCGGAGAACCTTCCTATAGAAGTCCTGGGAACTATCACCATGAGTCCTGGGGACTTTCGCCAGGAGTTCTGGGGACGTTCACCACGAGTCCTGCGGTCTTTCTCTAGAAATCATAGGGATCATCATCAGGAGTTCTGGGGACTTTCACCAGGAGTCCTGGAGACTTTCAACAGGAGTCCTGGGGACTTCAGGGCTCAGCTCTACTAGTTGTGGGGAAGTTTTGAAAATTTTCAGGGCAACGAAATGTGTCTCAGTTTGAAATAGTTTTATATTGAAAAAGTTTTTCGAGCTCCACAACTTCCTGAAGTGCTAAAATTTCCTGCGGTGGAAATGGTTCGATAGTTCTACAGAAAGTTTTAGAAATTCTCAGAGTAGCAGAGTTCCCAGGAGCTCCAAGGGTTGCTCTAGTTCTAGCAGCTCCTGGAATTCTTGGACTCTCTCTTGGACCGAAGAGAGTACCAGAGCTGAGCCAAAAAGTTGAGCACGTTTCTTCGGGACCTTCTGGTCTTAGAGTTACCTCTATGGTTATACAGTTCTTGTAGTCGAATGTACCTCAATTTCTTGGAGTTCCCAAGAATTCCAAGAGGTGCTGCGACATTTATAACAGTTCTTAGGAGCATTTCTGGAAGTCTGGAGTTCATGCGGTTCTTAATGTTCCAGTAGTTCTGTTCTTCTTTTTGTCGTGGAATTCTTGAAAGATTTCACATCATCAGAATTTTTTCCCAAAAGATCTAAGGAGATCGATAATTTCCGGAAATGCCTGGGAGTTGTGAAAGCTCCGGAAATATTGGAATTTTCTTAAGCTGCAGATGTTCCGATATTTTCCAGAGATGCACAAGTTTAGAGAGTCTTGCAGTTTAGACAGTTATCGGCGTCTCAAAAATTTTCAGCGCCCTAGCAATTCTGAAGACATCAGTTATTACTTCTTCGAGTTCATGAAATTTTCAGATTGCTGAAAATTCAAAAAAATTGAAGGGGCTCAGGAAGTAGTCGCAGTTTTGTGATAGTTTAAGAGCTCTCAGAACTGCAGAGATAAGGTCCAAAAACTACCGGAACGTTGAGAATTTTATCAACACTAGAGTCATTAAAAGCTCCAAGAGCCGAGATTGCTGGTCCTTCGGAAGGCACTGGATCCTAAAGTATCGAGAATAGTTCAGGAATTCTAGAAACAATTCAGGAACTTTAGAACTTTAGGAAACTCTCGAAACCCCGACGAACCTAGAAACTCCGAATACTCCAGGAATTTCGAGAATTTCTGGTACCCCGGGAGCTTCCAGTTCTCCAGAAACTTCTGACCTGAAGCTTCCATAATGACTGGCAGAGTCTGGTAGTTTACGGAATACGGGGAGCTTAATTGTCGAATCATTATTTAGTATACTTATGCTCATAGTTTGTCAAACAAGTGTATCCGCTGCAGAAGTCTAAAACAGAACTCCAGGAAATCGAGCCTAGTAGGGAATTGAGAGCCCAGAGCAAGTTCATAGGATATAACGGGCCAGTCCACGTGGAAGAATCATCTGGAGAACCTGCAGCGTAAGGTCAAATAATTCTGGAGGCTCAGAGAACTCCATGGTCAAGTTCAAAGGCATTTGGAAGTCTGTCAAGAAGACAGTGAAGCCATTTCAATGGACTACAATAACGAATCAAGAGAACAAAAATTGCACGTTAAGATGATCTCATGTCCAAAGTTTAAAGAGCATAAATGCACACGATTCAAACGGTTATTCAGTTTTGGAAACAATTCAAAGTTCACCTCCCAAAGTCTCCCAAAGTTCGCCAAATTTGTTTTCGAAAGCTCCAAAAATTGACATCGAGTTGTCTTCGGAAATTCTATGCCTTTCCCTGACCTTAAACTAGCTATTTTCAATCTAGCTGGAATCCCCTGATTTCCTAAGAAATCTCGCTATGGAAATCCAATCACGAATTTTTTTTTCGATGGAGTCTTCAGGTCAAATCTTTAAAGCCTTTTTCGAACATCAGTCTCATTGATATCGCATGTAACGCTTTGAAAATTGGAACGATCAACGAGATAAGCAGTTGTGACACCATTCTGGAGCTGCTATCATGGCAAAATGGCTTCCGGACACATTGAGAACTTAAAAAATGCTGTTTTTCGACCATCAGTCCCATCAATATCGTAGACAGTGCCAATTAAGTTCAATTTTTTTTATTGGACCAGCTTTGCGGAACTATACTGGAGTTGATGCGCGCAATCAACGTCCGATCGTCGATGGTTGGCAACCTAAGCTCCGGAATATCCATAAAACTTGACTTCCACTTCCGTTGAACAAATGTAACATGCTATTGTGTGATATACAGTGTTTTTTTTCGGAGGATTTTGGCTGCAAGATGAAAAGAAGTGATTCGAAACGACCAGTTTGTACTTCAAACGCGTTAAGGCTTTGAAGCAGACCATTTTTCTGATCATCAGTCCCATAAATATCGCATGTAACAAAAAAAAAACACTCAGTAAACTAACTTTTAAGGTATTCTGGGGCTGATTACTCTACGAAACGGTATCTAGATACATTGAGGTCTTAAAAAATGCTGGTTTTCGACCATCAGTCCCATCAATATCACTGATAAAGCTTCAAAAATCGAAAATTTTGACTGGACCAGCTTTGCGGCATCAGTCTGGAGTTGATGTGCGCAATCAACGCCTAATCGGTGAGCGTTGGCAACCTGACCTCCGGAATATGCACAAAACTTTACTTGCTCTTCCGTGGAACAAATTTAGCATGCTACTATGTGCTTCAAATTGATTTTTTCGGACGATTTTGTCTGAAAGCTGAAAAGAAGTGTTTCGAAACGACAAGCTTGTTGAAGTACACGCCTTAAGGCTTTGAAGCAGATCATTTTTCTGACCATCAGCCCCATCAACATCGCAGGTAACACAATAAAAATCAAACAAATTAACCCAATAAACTAACTTCGACACTATTCTGGAGCTGATTACTCTACGGAACGGTACCTAGACACATTTAGGTCTTAAAAATGCTGTTTTTCGACCATCAGTCCCGTCAATGTTACTGGTAATGCTTCGAAAATCGATAATTTTGACTGGACCAGCTTTGCGGCACCAGTCTGGAGTTGATGCGCGCAATCAACGCCTAATCGGTGAGCGTTGGCAACCTGACCTCCGGAATATGCACAAAACTTTACTTGCTCTTCCGTGGAACAAATTTAGCATGCTACTATGTGCTTCAAATTGATTTTTTCGGACGATTTTGTCTGAAAGCTGAAAAGAAGTGTTTCGAAACGACAAGCTTGTTGAAGTACACGCCTTAAGGTTTTGAAGCAGATCATTTTTTTGACCATCAGTCCCATGAATATTGCAGGTGACACAATCAAAATTAAACAAATTAACCCAATAAACTAACTTCGACACTATTCTGGAGGTGTTTACTCTACGTAACGGTATCTAGACACGTTGAGGTCTTAAAAATACTGTTTTTCGATCATCAGTCCCATCAATATAACTGGTAATGCTTCGAAAATCGAAAATTTTGACTGGACTAGCTTTGTGGCACCAGTCTGGAGTTGATACGAGCAATCAACGCCCGATCTACTATGGTTGGTAACCTTACCTCCGGAATATCCATAAAACTTGACTTCCTCTTCCGTAGAACAGATGCGGCATGCTACTATGTTCGTTAAATTATGCTATCGAAGGAGTTTCGCTATAGAAGCTGAAAAAAGTCTGTAAAAGCGACATCAAACGCATTAAGGAATCCGGTAATTTCGGTAATCGGGTTGGTAATGGAGCTCGTGAGCTCCAGAATTCTATAATTACCGGTAAACAATCCTATTCCAGACGTTGTCTGGAAAGATTGCAGACGTTTCTGGCGAGGATTTCAGACGGTCCCGATTAAGATTCGAGACGTTAGCGACTTGGCTTGGAGACGTTCTTGACGGAGATTCCCAGCGGTGGTTCCAGAGGTTCTTGACGCGGATTTCATACGTTATCGACAATGGTTTCTGACGTTCGTGTAGGGTTTCAAAGGGATTCCAGACGTTGCCGAAGATGATTCTAGACGCTTCCTGCGGGAATTGCAAACATTTTCGGAGCAATTTCCAGACGATCGGAACATGGATTCCAAATGTTCTCGACGATAATTTCAGACGTTCTGGACGAAGATTCCATACGTTCTGGATGGAAGTTTTGGACGTTCCCACTGGGGTTCCAGACATTTTAGACGGGGATCCCAGAGGTTCCTGATGGAAATTTCAAACGTTCCCAAAGATGATTGCAGACGTTCCCCATGGACATTACAGGCGTTCCAAACGAAGGATTCAGCCGATCCCGATTTGGATTCAAGACGTTCCCAATAGAACGTTGTAGACTTAGATTCCAGCTGCAGATGTTCCCAACGAATATTCTTCACGTTCCCGGAGATGATGTCAGGCGTTCCCGACGAAGACTGCAGACGTTTCCTGCGAGGATTGAAAGCATTTCCGGAGCGGATTCCACGGAGTTTTTGGAAGTTGCCATCGGAAGCTGCATACACTTTTGAGGGAGATTCCATAGGTTTCTGGTGGAAATTCCAAACGTTCCTGACAGGGATTCCAGACGGTCCCGGTAGAGGTTTCAAACGTTCCCGACTTGGATTCAACGACTTCAGATATTGCAGACTTAAATTCCAAACGCTCCCGAATGTGATTTAAACATTCCCATCGAATATTTTATACGTTCCTGATGGAAATTGAAGACGTTCCCTGCGGGGATTGCAAACATTTCCGGACTGGATTCTAGCCGTTTCCGACGATAATTCCAGGCCGATGATTCCAAACGTTCCCGACGGAGGTTCCAGCAGTTTCCATCCGATATTCCAGACGTTCCTGATGGGAATTCCAAACTTTCGCAACTGATATTGCAGACGTTCGGAACAGGGATTCAAGACATTACCGATAGAGATTCCTGACGCTCCCGACGAAAGTTTACGACGTTTCCGACAGGGATTTCAGTCATTACCGATGAAGATTCCTGACGTTCCCAACGAATGTTTCAGACGTTCTGGACTTTCTGGATTGAACACGTTCTCGATAGGAACTCCAGATGTTCCAGTTATAGAATCCAACATGACGCCAGCCATATGCGGATTTCAAGCATTTCTGGAGCGGATTTCAATCGTTTGCAATGTGGATCGCACATGTTTCCAACGATAATTCCAGAAATTATGTACAAAGATTCCAGAAGAGTTCCCAACGGAAATTCCGAACATTTCCGCCGGAGATTCCAGACATTGTTGACGGCGATCCTAGAGAATTCTGGTGGAAATTACAAACGTCCTCAACGGAGATTCCAAACGTTTCTGACGAAGATTCCACATGTTGCTGGCGGAGGTTTCGATTGTTTCCCGGTGGGATTCCGGACATTTTCGACGGGGGATCCAGAGGTTCCTGACAGAGATTCCAAACGCTTCCGGTGGGGATTCCTGATATTCGCAACTTGGTTTCAAGACGTTTCCGGAGAAGAATCCAAAGAGACATTGAGCTGGAATTTTAGCTTGTGGACGGTGTTTGCCACCATCCGTATGGTTCGGTTCATGGTAACAGCAAGGACATTTTTGAACATGTTTTTTTACCAAACAAGATAGCCCCTTAACAGTCCGGAGCGTTGGGAACCTCTGACAATAACGCCTGAAATTTGCGTCTGGAATCTCCATCGGTAACGTCTGGAATTACCACTGGAAACGTCCAGACTTACCTCGAAAACATATTCTGCAACATATTAATTAGTTTCGTATTGATTGTTGGTTTAACCCTTATGTGCAACATGAATTGTTGGGCCCGTTTTGAATGTTACTCTAGAATAACGAACCCTTTTTTTAAACTTAATTAAAGTGATTTTTAGCCACATTACGAACTTTTGAAAGCCATATTCGAAATTTTGGAGTTCCATTCGACCGCCTTCAAAACCCGTCTTTGGCCGATTAGGCAGCTCACCACCACCGTGGACGAGCGCGACGGGTTTTCCTATTACATTGTATAAATAATAGAGAGCTCACAAACGCGAAAATCTTGTAAGGAAATGTCGCGCGTGTGCACATACGAACGAGCAAACACGATCCGATCGGTCCAGCTGCGAGTTGCGACTCTTAAGACTCCGCGTGTGGGTTGGCAGACCCAGACCCAGACAGCCCCCGGTATAACTAGAGTGTAATTGAGAGAGAGAGAGACCGTGATCCAAATTGATCGATGTTCGTTCGAACCATGTTCGCCAATAAGCGGAACTTTCGACGACAGATTGAGTTGTTTCCGCTTTGGCTGATTCGCGCGCTCATTAGCGGATCACGATCGACTTCGTTCGGTTGGTTTGACAGATGTGAAACAGTGTGAACACGCCCCGCGATTGATCGATCAATCGATCATCGGTCAGTCGGTCGGTCGTTGCCATGATGATTGACGTTTCGGCTTTCAAAGTGATACATTGTAGTTCCAGTCTCAAGTGAGTATTGTGCTGATTAGTTTTGGTCAATTTGAAAAAAAAGAACGATAATTTTCTAATTCGAATGCCCTCCAGCCGGGAAGCGCATTGTGACAGCTGCTCACATTTCAGTTCAGTGGGAAAGGAAAACAACGACTGCTGGTGGATGCTGCTCGCACTAATAACGCATAATTATCTTCGATTTGATAGAGTCATCAGTCGAGCGAAATAATAACAAGCTTCTCGCAGTCGCAGGCAGAATTCTGGGTTCGTCTCTGCTGCTGCTGCTCTGGTGTTCTTCGTTCTCCGGGTTCAGGTAGAAACCCGAACCAGAGAGACAAGGGAAAAGGCATGATTTGCTTGCCAATTTTGCCTTTCAAGTTGCCGCATGCAGGGTTACAACAAGATCAAGCGGCGGCTTCTTCGACACCGGTACGCAAAGGCAGGTCCCGCTCCTCCAAAAGTGAATCATTAATCATGCCATTGATTGGTGTGGCGCACAAACACACAGTCGGCCAAAAAAGTGTTCCTTCCCCGAAAAACAGAATCTCGGAGAAACGGCGAAATTCGGTAACATAACCTCAACCTTCGGACACCCCGACCCGACGACGACCGAGGGGTGTCTTTTAAATGAGATCTCAACCTTTTTGCGCCGCTTTTTGACAGCGGCTGGGATGGCTGTCAGGAGTCGGACCTTTCTGCGAATGCTTTGTGTGCTCTGCATTCAAAAAACGCACATACACACACACGCGCGCGCGCGATCTCACAGGATGACAGATTTGCATTAGATATGCGAGGGACCCTGCGCGCTGATCGTGCTGAAAGTGTGCGAATTTCCAAGCCGCGCATAAATTTCCCAACTCCCAAAGGTGCCGCGCGCACACATTTCTGATTATTTGTAATCCCTGACTGTGTGACTGCTTAATATTCGGTTCTTAAAATGCCATAAACTGGCACTCTTTTTCGCATAAACTGCCGCCGCCACCAGCAGAGGTCTCTCGCGTTTCTTAAGCGGCTTCAGCACCACCACCGCCGCCGTCACCTGCCAACAATGGGAATTTATAATATTGCACTCTGCCGTAACAACAACAACAATGACAAAAGGTAGACACAGAGCGCTTCGAGAGAAATATGTGGGACCATAAAACACTTCATAATACCGCACAGCCCTCTTCTGCCGCATAGGGTAATTTTTCGTTCGTCACGTGATCACCGCGCAGCGGCGCGGTGATCGTGCAAATATCTCGTAAAACATAACCTCTCTCTTTCTTGATCTGAGCGCGTTACCGGCACACGGTTTTCCTAATAAATTTATGACACATTATAATTCGCTACACGCAACGCGATCTGAGAAAGTGACCCCGGCAGCAGAAGATCCTACGGCGACCTTCGTCCGGCCGTCATCGGTGAACGTGATCGGCCAAAACAGAAAAAAATGTCACACCACACGATCGCATCGCAGTGTCCCTGCCCAGTGCAGCTGCCGGTGGAGGTCCCGATCAGATTACTAGATCCCGCCTGGGGAGTCGTTGCCCGCTCGCTCGGGAACATGTTTATTTGCTTGTGCGCAACTAAAGTACGAAAATTGGCCACATAAATACCCTTCAGCGAAGGAAGATCTCCCAGCGAACCAAGACAAGAAAGCAAGACGGAGCAAAAAAGTGATTATCTTACTGTGCTCCTTGTGCTTCGCTCTCTCGCTCTTCCTTATTGTCCATCATTCTTCCCGTTGCCGGTCTCCTGGACCCGGAGCGAGCAGTCAGCCCGCCAAGATATTCACTCAAATATAATGTCTTAATTAGCAGAGTAGCAAAAAAATAATATTACCAGCGAACCATATCGCCGTCGTCGTTGTCTTCGTCATCGTTTTATAATCGAAACCAAATGTGCACGCTTTGACATGTGCTTTCGCTAATCTGGCAACACTAACTGCTGCTTCCGCAGTCAGTGGCAAATGTGCGATTGTCAAAAAATGGTCATTTGACAGATGCTTCGCACCCACCGGAGAGCGTCCTCGAGCGATTGAGATGTCGTCGAATCTCGATTTCTCACTTCATAAAACTGGATACTGCGGCGGTGGAAGCACTGCGCGAACGTGTGCGGAGATATAAAACCTAGCGCGCGATGGGTTATCGCTCATCAGCAGCACCGTTGTTGTCGATCGTCGTCATCGTAGGAAAACGGTAAGAAGTAGGAGTCATAAATTAGAATTTTACGACTGCCCACATTCCTTATTGGTAGGTAGTGGACGACGACGGACGGTTGGAGGGACCAGTGGCAGTTATCAAGTGTCGATCGAAAATCTAAATGAGAGAGCAAGGCTGTAATAACATTTCTTTAATTTTCAAAAACTGGCCACACTGCCTTAAGCGGTTTTTACGAGAAAACTGCATTGGGTAAACGCGTTTTCAGTATAAGTTATGTTTTTGAATTGATAGAACAATGTGCCTTAACAGATTCATGGTAATTATGTGCCACATAAAAGATCCATTTTCATGTATATCAGATGTCTTAAGTTCTCCAGATTGTCCAGGAGTTCATACCAACTGATCTAGTCGATCAGCAACGACTGGAACAGTTTATGTAGAAACGAAATATGCTAAAGCAGATTCATAGAGCCAATGCGCATCATGCACAATCTAGTTGTTCAGTATCTCCAAATTGAACTGGAGTTCACGACTTCAAAAATGATCGTAGCAACAAAACATCCCAAATAATAGTGCATGTTTATCGAGGTTTAAAAGCAGTCTAAATCACAGAACCTTCATAAAACCATAAATTGGGAAATTACGATTAACTTTCATCGTTCCAGGCGGTCCCAGGTGTTCTAGGTTTTCCAGAACTTTCTGGAGTTAAGATCAGATTATCTACTAAATCAACCACGACCTGACAAGTGGCCCGAATTGCGACACATGTTCAATGATATTCATAAAGTATATGTTCATCATTTCCAACCCATTTCCAATGTTTAGCAGATGTTCGAGGATCTCCAAACCGTGCTGGACATCAAACCTGTTGATGACATTATTCTTAACTTTCGTCAATATGACCCGAATCGCACTTTCAAAGCGTCGTAACTTTTGACGGTTACCATTGATCGGTCTCAAATTTTGAGACTTTTAATCTTTTATGGACAACTCAATTTCTCCGTTTAGACGTTTTGACGTCTGAAACCCTTCAGCCACAAATAAGTTACGTCATATTGACCCGGATTTGACCAAACGATTTCGGTGGCGTTGTCTTACCAAATTTCAAATTCTTTGCACCCAAGCTAATCTTTAGGACTTAAATTTTGTGAATTCGGCCACATATCTAGGATAGTCTGGAATTGACCACTCCTAATCGGTGTCGGAATGATCTGTCCAGGAAAACATAGGCTTTTCGGTGGCCCCGGAATAGGTTCCGAGAGGCACCAGCCAATTTATAATTTGCATAGAACCAAATCGTGCGTCACCTCTAAAATTCGCAGAATTTCATGGAGTATTCATCAGAGACTATGTGTACTGTCTAATTTGATATTGGCCACCTGGTGGTCCAGGTTCCGGGGGCATCGTAAATGTGACCAGATTAACCAAGTCGTGCGGCACCTCAAAATTTGAAGAATTTCATGAAGAATTCACCAGAGACCATGTCATCATATCTGGAGTAACATTGGCCATCCAGTGGTCTCGAAAAAGGTTCTGGGAACTCTGAAAAGGTGACCAATTTATAATTTGCATAGAAACTCAAAATTTGCAGGATTTCAAGGAGAATTCATCAGAGGCTATGTCAACTGTCTAACACAACATTGGCCACCTGGTGGTCCCGGAACAGGTTCCGGAGGTACAGTAAATGTGGCATATCTATCACTGCCATAGCACCAAGCCTTGCGGCACCTCAAAACTTGTAGAATTTCGTGAAGAATTCATCAGAGGCAATGTCAACATATCTAGAGTAGCATTGGCCATCCAGTGGTCTCGGAACAGCTTCCGGGAACCCTGAAAAGGTGACCAATTTATAATTTCCATAGAAACAAGTCGTGCGATATCTCCAAATTCACAGAATCTCATGGAGAATTCATCAGAGGCTATGTCACTGGCTAAAGATACATTGGCCACCTGATGGTCCCGGAACAGGTTCCGGAGGTACCGTAAATGTAGCCAATTTATCACTTCCATAGAACCAAACCTAGTGGCACCTCAAAATTTATAGAATTTCATGAAGAATTCACCAGTAGCCATGTCAACATATCCGGAGTAACATTGGCCATCCAGTGGTTTCGGAACATTTTCCGGGAACCCTGAAAAAGTGACCAATTTATAATTTTCATAGAAACAAGACGTGCGACACTTCCAAATTCGCAGAATCTCATGGAGAGTTCATCAGAGGCTATGTCAACTGTCTAACACAACATTGGCCACCTGATGGTCCCGGAATAGGTTCCGGAGGCACCGTAAATGTGGCAAATTTATCACTTCCATAGAACCAACCCATGAGGCACCTCAAAATGTGTAGAATTTCAAGAAGAATTTATTAGAGACCATGTCATCAAATCCGGGGCAACATTGGCCATCCAGTGGTCTAAGAACAGGTTCCGAGAACCCTGAAAAGGTGACCAATTTATAATTTTCATAGAAACAAGTCGTGCGACACCTCCAAATTCGCAGAATCTCATGAAGAATTGTCAAGATGTCAACTGTCTAACGCAACATTGGCCACCTGGTGGTCCCGGAACAGGTTCCGGAGACACCGTAAATGTGGCCAATTTATCACTTTCATAGAACCAAAGCTTGTGGCACCTCAAAATTTGTAGAATCTAATGAAGAATTCATTAGAGACCATGTCATCAAATCCGGGGCAACATTGGTCATCCAGTGGTCTCGGAACAGCTTTCAGGAACCCTGGAAGGGTGACCCATTTATAATTTTCATAGAAACAAGTCGTGCAACACCTCCAAATTCGTAGGATTTCATGGAGAATTCATGTCAACATTGGCCACCTGGTGGTCCCGGGGCACCGTGAATGTACCCAATTTATCACTTTCATATAACCAAGCCTTGTGGCACCTCAAAATGTTAAGAATTTCATGAAGAATTCATTAGAGACCAGTTCAACAAATCCGGGGCAATATTGGCCATCCGGTGGTCTAAGAACAGTTTCCGGGAACCCTGGAAAGGTGACCAATTTATAATTTTCATAGCAAAAAGTCGTGGGACACCACAACATTGGCTACCTGCTCAATATTCGCAGAATTTCATGAAGAATTCATCAGAGGCTCTGAGGATTTTTTTTTTCGCACATTGTGCAAATAAATAATTCAACCTACAAAATGTATGGAATATTATTTTTTCTCAATCGAAGTCTCAGAATATTAAGGTTGTTTTATTCCTGCTTCAATGCTTGTATTTACTAAATTGTTTCTTATCTCATCACTTGTTTAATTTCCTCCTAGAATATTTTTTAAAATTTGCTTGGAATATTCCACGGAAATATCTTGGTGTGCCACTTGAAATTAAGAAATGTATTCTCCCAAAGTTTTCTTGCATTTCACCTTTGAATTCTTCTCAAAATTCTATTAAGTGGACCTCTTGGAATTATCTTGGAATTCTCTTGAAACTCTCCTTGGAATTCCCTTGGAAAAATGTTCAGATTATCTTATAGCACAACTTATAGTTTATATAGAAATATGCCCAAAATTTCTTACCAAACCATCCCGGAAACTCATTGAAATTGTTTTAAATTGTCATAAAAATTCTCTCGAAACTATCTTCAAACAAGCAAGTTGAAACGAAATTCGAAAGCTATATAAAGAAAAAGATTTCCATGGAATTATAATCCATATTTCCTGGCAGCTCTCTCAAAAAATGCCTTCCTTTGATTGATTGATTAATTGATTAATCAACATTTAAAAGTTTTTATGCCGTAGACGTAGTTTCAGGATTGAAGTCATGTAGTCAACCCAAGTAACATTTCAAGTTTTATCGAGGTTTTAAAGCATGCTACAACTCTAAATCATGGTCTTCAGAACCCTAATAAAACCAAAATTGTTACTTGGGAAGTTCTACTTGAAGGAAAGAGGCCCCGTAATATCTGAGAATCGTGACTTGAATTATTGGACAGTTGAACATCTTCAGAACAATACCTGACCAACCTGAATTCTTGAAAAATATCCAAAGGACTTCATCGAGATCTTTGATCTTTGGTCTGAAGGTCTTTGAAATAATTCCTGATCGACCTGAAATCTATAAAAAAAATATCTGAGAGACGTGACTTGTTGAATTTTTGAACTGTTGAAGATCTTCAGAACAATATCTGACCAACGCGAAGTCTTGAAAAATATCCAAAGCATTTTATGGAAATCTTTGATCAACTGAAAGTCTATGGAATAATTCCTGGTCGAACTGATATCTTGAGAGAATATCTGACAAACATGAGTTGAATTGTTGGACAGTTGAAGATCTTCAGAACAATATCTGACCAACCCGAAGTCTTGAAAAATATCCAAACGACTTTATGGGGATCGTTGATCAACTGAAGGTCTTTGGAAAAATTCTTGGTCAACCTGATATCTTTAAAAAGTATCTGCGAGACGTGACTTAAATTGTTGGGCTGTTGATGATCTTCAGAACAATAGCTAATTAACCTGAAGTCTTGAAAAAATATCCGAAGAACTTTATGGAGATCTTTGACCAACTGAAGGTCTTTGGAATATTTCCAGGTCAACCTGATATATTTGAAAAATATATCTGAAAGTCGTCACTTGAATTGTTGAAGATTTTCAAAACAAAATCTAACCCCCCGAAGTCTTAAGAAATATCAAAAGGACTTCATGGAGATCTTTGATCAACTGAAGGTCAATGGAATAATTTCTGATCGACCTAATATCTTGAGAGAATATCTGAGAAACATGACTTGAATTGTTGGACAGTTGAAGATCTTCAGAATAATACCTGATCAACCTGAAGTCTTGAAAAAAGGGGCTTTATGGACATCTATGATCAACTGAAGGTCTTTGGAATATATTCTGGACGACCTGATATCTGTAAAACATATAGGAGGGACGTGACTTGAATTGTTGAACTGTTGAAAATATTCAGAGCAAAATCTAACCAAACTGAAGCCTTGAAAAAATATCCAAACGACTTTGTGGGGATTTTTGATCAACTAAAGGTCTTTGAAAACAAATCTTGGCCAACCTGATATTTTTAAAAGTATCAGAGAGACGTGACTTAAATTGTTGGACTGTTGAAGATCTTCAGAACGATATCTGATCAACATGAAGTCTTGAAAAAACATCCTAAGCACTTTATGGAGATCTTTGATCAATTGATGGTCTGTAAAAATATCTGAGAGACGTAACTTAATTTGTTGAACTGTTGAAGATTTTCAGAACAAAATCTAACCAACCTGAAGTCTTGAAAAAAATATCCAAAGGACTTTATGGAGATCTTTGATCAATTGATGGTAAAGGGTGATACGGTCAAAATTTGGTCAAGGGAAAACGCGTGTAAACCGGTGAAATCGTTTATTTAAAAAATCAAATTAAATTTCTTTTTCAAGTTCAATTAGTATAAAATTCAGGAAAAATATTCAGTTAGGCTTCCGCTTTTCCAAATCCGAATTGCCGGGCTTTACGCTTGACGCCTGCCATCAGATTTTGTACAGCCACCTTGTCCACCTTCTTCGCCGCAGAAAGCCAGTTTGCCTTGAACTGCTGCTCGCCCTTAGCAGTTTTTTTGGTCTTCTTTAGGTTCCGCTTGACAATAGCCCAGTATTTCTCAATTGGGCGGAGCTCTGGCGTGTTGGGAGGGTTCTTGTCCTTGGGAACCACCTGCACGTTGTTGGCGGCGTACCACTCCATGGCCTTTTTACCGTAATGGCAAGATGCCAAATCCGGCCAAAACAGTACGGAACAACCGTGTTTCTTCAGGAAAGGCAGCAGACGTTTATTCAAACACTCTTTCCCGTAAATTTCTTGGTTGACAGTCCCGGAAGCTATGAAAATGCTGCTTTTCAAGCCACAGGTACAGATGGCTTGCCAAACCAGATATTTCTTTGCGAACTTTGACAGTTTCATGTGCTTGAAAACATCTGCTACCTTTCCCCTTCCTTTTGCCGTATAAAACTCCTGTCCCGGAAGCTGTTTGTAGTCGGCTTTGACGTAGGTTTCGTCGTCCATTACCACGCAGTCAAACTTCGTCAGCATCGTCGTGTACAGCCTCCGGGATCGCGCTTTGGCCGTCGTATTTTGTTTATCATCGCGATTTGGAGTCACTACCTTCTTGTAAGTCGATAGTCCGGCTCGTTTTTTGGCTCGATGCACGGTTGTAGACGATACACCCAGCTTATTTGCGGCATCTCGGAGAGAGAGGTTAGGGTTTCGCTTGAAACTACCGGCAACTCTCTTTGTCGTCTCAGCGGCTTCCGGTTTTCGATTTCCCCCCGATCCAGACTTCCTGGCTGTCGACAAACGTTCCCCAAACACTTTAATTACATTTGTAACGGTTGATTTGGCAACTTTTAGCGATTTTGCCAACTTTGCGTGCGAGTAGCTCGGATTTTCGCGATGCGCGAGCAAAATTTTGATACGCTGCTCTTCTTGCTTGGACGGCATTTTGACAACTGAAGAGTGAATTCCAAAATCAAAATAGGAGCAACATTCTACACACACACACCTTCAAAATGAGGGGTGTTCAGGTTTTTTAAATGCAAAATTGAAAGAAATACGTCAAGTTGATATTGACCAAATTTTGACCGTATCACCCTTTATTAAGAATAATTCCTGGTCGACCTGATATCTGTAAAAAAGAGACGTGACTTAAATTGTTGGACTGTTGGAGATCTTCAGAACAATATCTCATGAACCTGAAGTCTATAAAAAAATTTGAGGTTTTTGATCAACTGATGGTCTTTGGAAAAAATCTTGGTCAACCTGATATCCTTAAACAATATCTAAGAGACGTGACTTAAATTGTTGGACTTTCAAAAATCTTCAGAACAATATCTGATCAAGGACTTTATGGACTTTCGTGCAGTTCACAGGACTTAAGAGAAATTCATAGAATTTCCGAGATGTTTATAGAACTTCAGAGATGTGCATGGAACTTCTGAGAAGTTAACTGAACATCCGAGATGTTCATACAACTTCCGGAATGTTCATGGAACATCCGAGCAGTCCATAGATCCTCCAAGCAGTTCATAGGACTTCCGAGATGTTCATAATACTTTAAAAACTGTCATAGAACTTCCGAGGTGTTTATAGAACTTCAGAGATTTTACTACAACCTCCGAGATGTTCATAGAACTTCTGAGATGTTCATAGAACTTCTGAGATGTTCATCGAACTTCCGAGATGTTCTAGAACTTTCGAGCAGGTCATAGAACTTCCGAGCAGTTCATGGAACTTTCGAGCAGTCCATGGAACTTCCGAGTTGTTGATATAACTTCCGAGATGTATTATTATTATTATCTTTAGTAAAGACACAATTCTCAATGAATTTCCAAGTCGTTCATAAATCTTTCGAGATGTTCGTGGACTTTCAAAATGTCCCTAGAACTTCCGACCAGTTCACAGGACTTTCGAAAAATTTATAGGATTTTCGAGAGGTTTGTAGAATTCCCGAGAAGCTCATAGATCTTCCGAGCAGTTCACAGAAATTCCGAGATGTACATAGAACTTCTAAGGTGTTCATAGAACTTCAGGGATTATCATAAAACTTCCGGAATGTTCATAGAACTTCCGAGCAGTCTATAGATCTTCCAGGCAGTTCGTAGGACTTCCAAGATGTTCATAGAAGTTCAAAATATTCATCAAACTCATGTTCATAGAGCTTCCGAGCAGTTCATAGAACTTCCGAGAATTTCATAGCACTTCCGAGCAGTTCATAGAGCTTCTGAACAGTTCATAGAAGTTTCGAGGTGTTCATAGAACTTCCGAGATGTTCATAGTTCATAGAACTTTCGAGCAGTTCATAGAACATCCGAAATGTTGCTAGAACTTCCTAGATGTATTATTATTTTTATTGTCTTTATTAAAGACACAACTCTCATTTAACTTCCGAGTCGTTCAAAGAACTTTCTAGATGTTCATAGAACTTCCGAAATGTCCCTTGAATTTCCAACCAGTTAAAAGGACTTTCGAGAAACTCATAGGCTTTTCGAGAGGTTTGTAGAATTCCCGAGATGTTCATAGGACTTTCGAGCAGTTCACAGAGCTCCCGAGTAGTTCACAGAACTTCCGAGATGTTCATAGAACTTCCGAGCAGTTCATAGAGCTTCTGAACAGTTCATAGAAGTTCCGAGGTGTTCATAGAACTTCCCGAGATAGAACATAGAACTTATGAGCAGTGCACAGAACTTCCGGGATGTTCATAGAACGTCCCGAGATGTTATAGAATTTCAGAGCAGTTCATAGAACTTCCGAGATGTTCATAGTTCATAGAACTTTCGAGCAGTTCATAGAACATCCGAAATGTTGCTAGAACTTCCGAGATATATTATTATTATTATTATTGTCTTTATTAAAGACACAACTCTCATTTAACTTCCGAGTCGTTAAAAGAACTTTCAAGATGTTCATAGAACTTCCGCAATGTCCCTTGAATTTCCGACCAGTTAAAAGGACTTTCGAGAAACTCATAGGCTTTTCGAGAGGTTTGTAGAATTCCCGAGATGTTTGTAGAATTCCAGAGATGTTCATAGGACTTTCAAGCAGTTCACAGAGCTCCCGAGTAGTTCACAGAAATTCCGAGCTGTTCATAGAACCTCCGAGGTGTTTATAAATTTTCAGAGATTCTCGTAAAGCATCCGAAATGTTCATAGAACTTTCGAGCAGTCCATAGATTTGCAAGCAGTTCGTAGAACTTCCGAGATGTTCATAGAACTTCCGAGCAGTTCATAGAGCTTCTGAATAGTTCATATAACTTCCAGGGTGTTCATAGAACTTTCGTGTTCATGAAACTTTTGAGATCTTCTAGAATTTCCGAGCAGTTCATAGAACTCCCGAGGTGTTCGTAAAAATTCCGAGTAGTTCATAGAACTTCCAAGATGTATTATTATTACTGTCTTAATTAAAGACATAACTCTCATAGAACATTCAAGATGTCCCTAGGACTTCCGACCAGCTCATAGAACTTCCGTGTAGTTCACAGGACTTTCGAGAAATTCATAAAATTTTCGAGATACTTGTAGAATTGCCGAGATATTCATAGAACTTCCGAGATGATCATAGAACTTCCGAACAGTTCACAGAACTTCCGAACAGTTCACAGAACTTCCGAACAGTTCACAGAACTTCCGAACAGTTCACAGAACTTCCGAACAGTTCACAGAACTTCCGAACAGTTCACAGAACTTCCGAACAGTTCACAGAACTTCCAACCGGTGCACAGAAGTTCCGAGATGTTCATATAACTTCCGATGTGTTTATAGAACTTCAGAGATTTTCATAGAACTTCCGATGTGTTCATAGAAATTCCGAGATGATCATAGAATTCCGAACAGTTCTTAGAACTTCAGAGATGTTTAGTGAACTTACAAAACTTCCATAGAACTTCCGAGATGTACATAGAACTTTCGAAAACTTAATAGAACTTCCGAGCAGTTCACAGAACTTTTGAGGTGTTCATATAACTTTCGCAATGTTCATAGAAATTCCGTTAGGTCCACCAATTTGCAACGCGATTATCTGTTAAAGCTCTGGAAAAACCTGCGAAACTCATGGAATTTTACTTATTCAAATGAGTAGACAAAAGTCAAAAAGTTCTATAGAAGCACCTTGGAATTTTAGAAAATTAGAACAAAATGTAGGCATCGATTGAACTATCAGACTACACACTGCATTCTGGCTTGAAAAAAGTGACCAAGTCACTAAAAAGTGGCTCGCTACCAGCCCAGCAAAGTTCGCTAAACTTCAACAAAATTTACAGAACTTTTATAAAATTCGCTGAAGTGCAACGAAAATTCAAAACTCTCAAAATTGCATCAAAGTTCGCCAATGATCTTTAAATATAAATTTCTAAAAAGTTCGTTAAACTTCAACAAAATTTGCAGAACTATATAAAAATTCGCTGAAATTCAACGAAAATACAAAATTCTCTAAATAGATGCAAATTTCGCCAAAGTTCTTCAAAATTTGATGAAAATCTACAAAATTCGCACAACTTTTATAAAATTCGCTGGAGTTCAATGAAAATACAAAATTCTCTAAATTGCTTCAAAGTTCGCCAAAGTTTTACAAAGTTCGATGAATTTCTTCAAAATTCGCCGGACTTCAACAGAAATCACAGAACTTTTTTCAAAATAAGCTGAAGTTCAACGAAAATACACGATTATCTAAATTGCTTCAAATTTCGTCAAAGTTTTTCAAAGTTCGTTGATTCCTACAAAGTTCGCTAAACTTCAACAAGATTCACAGAACTTTTACAGAATTCGCTGAAGTTCAACGAAAATAAAAATAAATCATTTAAATTGCTTCAAAGTTCACGAAAGTTTTTCAAAGTTCGAGGAATTTCTACAAAGTTCACTGAACTTCAACAAAATTCGCTAAAATTCAACAAAATTCACTGAAGTACGAAAATACAAAATTCTTTAAATTGCTTCAAACTTCGATAAAAAATTTCAAGGTTCGATTAATTTCTACAAAGCTCGATAAACTTTTAATAAAAGGCGCTGAAGTTCAACGAAAATACAAAATTCTCTTAATTGCTTCAAAGTTCACCAAAGTTTTTCAAAATTCGATGGATTTCTACAAAGTTCGTTGAACTTCAACAAAATAGCAGAACTTTTACAAAATTCCTTGAAGTTCAACGAAAATACAGAATTCTTCAAATTGCTTCAAATTTCGCCGAAGTTGTAACAAGTTCACTAAATTTCTACATAGTTCGCTAAAGTTCAACAAAATTCACAGAACTTTTACAAAATTCGCTAAAGTTCAACGAAAGTACAAAATTCCTTAAATTGCTTCAAAGTTCACTAAACTATTTCGAAATTCGATGAATTTCTATAAAGTTCTATAATTTTTTACAAACAGCATTCAACAAAAATACAAAATTCTCTAAATTGCTTCAAAATTCACCAAAGTTTTACAAAGTTCGATTCATTTCTATAAAGTTTTCTTAACTTCAACAAAATTCTCTTAATTGCTTAATTGCTTGTTCGCCAAAGTCTTACAAAGTTCGATGAATTTCTACAAAATTTGCTAAACTTCATAAAATTCGCTAAACTGTTATAAAATTCTCTAAATTACTTCAAAGTTCACCAAAGTTCTACAAAGTTCGATGAATTTCTAAACTTCAACAAGATTCACAGAACTTTTACAAAAATCGCTGAAGTTCAACGAAAATAAAAAAATCTTTTAATTGCTTCACAGTTCACCAAAGTTTTTGAAAGTTCGATTATTTTCTATAAAGTTTGCTTAGCTTCAAAAAAAAAATCTGTTAATTCAAAGTTCACCAAAGTTTTTCAAAGTTCAAAGAATTTTTACAAATTTCTCTAAACTTCAACAAAATTCACTAAAATACAACAAAATTCGCTGAAGTTCAACGAAAATAAAAAATCTTTAAAGTACTTCAAAGTTCTCCAAATTTTCTAATGGTTCGATGAATTTCTACAAAGCTCGATAAACTTTTCCAAATTGCGCTGAAGTTCAACGAACATACAAAATTCTCTAAATTGCTTCAATGTTCACCAAAGTTTTTCAAAGATCGATGAATTTCTACAAATTTCGCTAAACTTCAACAAAATTCGGTTAACTTTAATAAAATTCTCTAAATTGTTCAAAGTTCACCAAAGTTCTACCAAGTTCGATGAATTTCTACAAAGTTCGACAAAATTCGAAGAATTTTTTAAATTAATAAAACGTTAAATGATTTTAAAGTTCGCCAAAGTTTTCAAAGTTTGATAAATTTCTACAGCTCAACAAAATCCGTAGAAATTTTACAAAATTCGCAGAAGTCGAACGAAAAGACATAATTCTTTAAATTACTTCAATTGCTTAATTGCTTATATTGCTAAATTTCAACAAAATTCGCAGAACTTTTACAAAATTCGCTGAAATTCAACGAAAATTTAAAAAAATCTCTAAAATGCTGCAAAGCTCACCAAACTTTTACAAAGCTCGATGAATTTCTGCAAAGTTAGCTAAACTTCAACTAAATTCGCAGAACTTTTACAAAATCCGCTGAAGTTCAACAGAAACAAAACACTCTCTAGATTGCTTTAAAGTACGCTAAACTGTTCCAAAATTCGATGAATTTATATGAATTATTTTTTATTTTTATATTTATTATAATTTATATACAAACAGCGTTCAACAAAAATACAAAATTCTCTAAATTGCTTTAAAGTTCGCCATAGTTATTCAAAGATCGACGAATTTCTACAAAGTTCGCTAAACTTCAACAAAATACCAGGAAGTTCAACGAAAATTTAAAAAAATCTCTAAATTGCTTCAAAGTTCACCAAAGTTTTTCAAAGTTCGATGAATTTCTACAAAGTTCGCTAAACTTCAACAAAATGCACTAACCTTTCATAAAATTCTCTAAATTGCTTCAAAGTTCTTTGGTGAATTAAATTGCTTAAATTGCTTCAAACTTTTACAAAGTTCGATGAAATTCTACACAGTTTGCTAAACTTCAACAGAATTCGCAGAACTTTTACAAAATTCGCTGAAATTAAAAAATCTCTAATGTGCTGCAAAGCTCACCAAACTTTTGCAAAGCTCGATGAATTTCTGCAATGTTAGCTAAACTTCAACTAAATTCACAGAACTTTTACAAAATCCACTGAAGTTCAACACAAATACAACACTTTCTAGATTGCTTCAAAGTTCGCTAAACTGTTCCAAAATTTGATGAATTTCTATGAAGTTCTATACACTTTTACAAACAGCGTTCAACAAAAATACAAAATTCTCTAAATTGTATTAAAGGTCGCCAAAGTTATTCAAAAATCGATGAATTTCTACAAGGTTCGCTAAACTCAAAAAAAAATCACAGAACTTTTAAAAAAATCGCTGAAGTTCAACAAAAATACAACATTCTCTATATTGCTTCAAAGTTCGCCAACGTTTTACAAAGATCGATGAATTTCTAAAAGTTCTCTAAACTTCAACAAAATTCGCCAAAATTCAACAATATTCCAGGAAGTTCAACGAAAATAAAAAATTCTCTTAATTGGTTCAAAGTGCACCAAAGTTTTTCAAAGTTCGATGAATTTCTACAAAGTTCGCTAAATTTCAAAAAAAAATCGCTTACCTTTCATAAAATTCTCTATATTGCTTGAAAGTTCTTTGGTGAATTAAATTGCTTAAATTGCTTGAATTGCTTCAAACTTTTACAAAGTTCGATGAAATTCTACACAGTTTGCTAAACTTCAACAAAATTCGCAGAACTTTTACAAAATTCACTGAAATTCAACAAAAATTTAAAAAATCGCTTAAGTGCTGCAAAGCTCGCCAAACTTTTACAAAGCTCGATGAATTTCTGCAAAGTAAGCTAAACTTTAACTAAATTCGCAGAACTTTTACAAAATCCGCTGAAGTTCAACAGAAACACAACACTCTCTAGATTGCTTGAAAGTTCGCTTAAACTGTTCCAAAATTCGATAAATTTCTATAAAGTTCAATAAACTTTTACAAACAGCGTTCAACAAAAATACAAAATTCTCTAAATTGCTTTAAAGGTCGCCAAAGTTTTACAAAGTTCGATGAATTTCTATAAAGTTTGCTCAAAGTTCGATAAACAAAATCCGTAGAAATTTTACAAAATTCGCAGAAATTGAACGAAAACACATAATTCTTTAAATTGCTTCAAAGTTTTACAAAGTTCGATGAAATTATACACAGTTAGCTAAACTTCAACTAAATTCGCAGAACTTTTACAAAATCCGCTGAAGTTCAACAAAAATAAAACACTCTCTAGATTGCTCCAAAGTTTGCAAAACTATTCCAAAATTCGATGAATTTCTATAAAGTTCTACAAACTTTGAAACAGCGTTCAACAAAAATACAAAATTCTCTAAATTGCCAAAGATATTCAAAAATCGATGAATTTCTTCAAAGTTCGCTAAACTTCAACAAAATTCGATTAGATTCAACAAAATTTGCTGAAGTTCAACGAAAATGAAAAATTCTCTAAATTGCTTCAAAGTTCACCAAAGTTCTACCAAGTTCGATGAATTTCTACAAAGTTCACTACAATTCGAAGAACTTTTATAATAAAAAAAAACGTTATATTACTTTCAAGTTCGTCAAAGTTTTCAAAGTTCGATGAATTTCTACAAAGATCGCGCCAGGTCAACAAAATCCGTAGACATTTTACAAAATTCGATGAAGTTGAACGAAAATACGAAATTCTTTAAATTGTTTCAAAGTTTTACAAAGTTTATTGTAGAATTTCTGCAAAGTTAGCTTATTTTCAACTAATTCCGTTGAAGTTCAGCAAAGGTATCTAAGCTTCTACAGTGTTATATGAATTCAATAAAATTTGTTGAACTGCTCGTTAAAATGAACCCATATGTCTGGGACTAGGAAATACTAGGGATGGATTAAATCCGTGAATCCGAGCGTTCTTTACCGAAAGTTCTACCCCTTTTTGGGAAAGGTTCAGTTTTCACCAAACTGGGGGACATGTCTATCCATTATTTGGGTAGGTTGTTCTCGAAACAGAGAGTTAATAAACGAACCTTCCTGGCTGTAATAGTCGATGAGGCTGATGAGTAATCGTCTGCTGAGCAGTTTCACGCCGGATGACAAATCGATCTGATGCGACCTTCTCCGATTTGCATGAAACTTTGCATATTTGGACCATTCACATTTAAGCCAATATTGTGGCATTTTGAACCTCGCAAAAATTGACTTCAAAATTGCGTATTTCAAATTTTTCAACAAATCATGATTCAAAAACATCACTATCAATCAAGATTCCGTCTGAGACAAAGTTGTAGGAAAAATATACACGGTTAAAAAATGTCAAGTAATTTTGGGTAAACAATCCAAAAGAAGGGTTGAAAACTTAAATAATTGAAAATGATTCTATTATTAAAAATTATATTACTTTGAAAATTTCATAAAAATAGGCACTTAAAAATTAACAAAAATCATAGAACAACAACTTTTGGAGAATTTTCTTAAAACAATTTTTTGTTAATTCCGAAAACCACTTTTAGACTATCAATATTCTTTTCTGAGCGGAAATTTGATAAAAAAAAAATTATAAACAAAAGATCTAACATTTGACCAAATGTTCCTGTTCTATGATTTTTGTTAATTTTTTAGTGTGCAGCTTGAAATTTTCACAAAAAATAACATTTTTTATAAAAATTTTAATGAAGAGTGATGAATGAAAATTTTTTGAAGAGAGTATTTTTTGCTATTTAAGTCTTAACTATTTTTTATCCAAAAGTACTTAAATTTTTTTACAGTGCACATTTTTGCTGAAAAGAAATTATTTGTTCCTACAACTTTGTTTCAGACGTCATTTCGATTGGAAGTTACATTTTCGAGATAGGAATTGATGAAAAATTTCAAAAACGCCATTTTGAAGCTCTTTTTGCGAATTTTAGCTCAAATGTGAACGGTTCCCCATAACAAACAATTGGGCAAAGTTTCATGCAAATCGGAGAAGGTCGAGTTTGAATTTTTGTTTTTTGCTATTTGGCCTGGAATGCTCTGCTGTAGTTCCAAATGTGAAAAGTGCTTACCTGTAAGAAAACGAAAGGAGAGAGAAAATACATGATTAATAACAAAGAAATACGAAATATCATATCAAATAGGTGAGTTGTGGATTTTCAATGAGGACTAGCTAAATGTATGCAAACTGTATAGACTAAAAGGCTATCTAGTGAAGTACTGTGAATTCACCAAAAATGGCTGCAGACTTTCCATCGATGTCCAGTTGACGTCGTAGAGTTAGGTCAAAATAGGCCACATTGAAGTTCCAATTCAGTCGCAATAGTAACACCATACACGCCATTTAAAAACTAGCCAAATTTGGGTAGAATCCACCCACTCATCGGTCAAAACTGAACCTACCCAAAAATTGGTAAACTATGTTCGGAGTGACAAGTTGACAAATGGACAACATCGACATGAATCCGATCGACTTTGTTCATTTGTCAACTTTTCACTCCGAACATAGTTTACCTATTTTTGGGTAGGTTCAGTTTTGACCGATCTGGGTGGATTGTACCCAAATTTGGATAGTTTTGAAATATCGTGTACTAAATAAAATCTAGAGAAAATTGTCAAATAGCTGGAACTGCGGTTGTAAACAATGACATCAAACCTAGATGAAAATTTCGAAAGGAGCAGTTCCACGCCAAATGAAGAATCGGAAAAACTCGACCTTCTCCGATTTGCATGAAGCTTTGCCCAATTGTTTCACATTTTTGCTAAAATTCGGCAAGTTTTGGATCTTGTTCTATTATCAAATTAACGTCTTTGAAATTTTTCAAAACTCGGCACTCCGGATCGAAATGTCGTTTGAGACAAAATTTGTGAAAAATATAATGTTTTCCTGGGGCGATCCTATCTGTTTTGATCGATTCTCGTAATCGTATTTCTCTTCAAAAACATTCCCTTGGGCTTTAGACAATAACTTATATTATCAAACTGTGAGACGACAATAGCTCGTAATGTGCTATATGACATTTAGAATGCATATATTTTGAACTCATGCCTTACCGGCCAAATAGTGTGCATAGAGTCCTTCGTTCCCAAAACTTCACCCAAGCAGCCGAAAACTTTTCCTATCTTCGCGGGGAGCGCTTGCATTTACGGCCCGAGACACACACACACACACATTTCCTGGTAATACGACAAGCAACGACCATTAGCCCAGCAGAATAATAAAGTCATCTCGTGCGCCTTCCCGAAAACCGAAACAATCTAAATTGCACTCTTTGGAATTCCGGTTCGGCTCGGAAACAAAGGAGAGCAAAAACTGCCGGAGGCGACCGTCCGAGCAACCATTACGACACATTCTGCACTCTTGCCCGGCAGGACACTTTCCATCCCTTCAGATTGTCCGTTTGCCTTAACCGCCTTCGTGCACATGATCATCATGTCACACATGTGACACGTTTGCAGTGCAGATTTTTCCTAGAACGTCGTCGTCAGCCCGAATGGGGGATTTCGTTTCGTTCGCTCGCTCGCCTTTGAAGGTCATTCTTTTTCAAGTGTATTGTTTGAGCCTGATCTAGATCGCAGGCCCGCAGTCAATACCGAGAAAAGCCAAGATGGCTACTGTCGTCAGCATCGACGTTGTCGAGAAGATCGTTCAATCGTCCATTCGAATCGAACATCCTCACTTAATTAAGCAATTTGTATGTATCCCGAGTCGACGATGCCGGTGTCAAAGAATGTTAATTAGCATTTGCTGAACGCGGGCTGCGGCCGTCATTTGCGCACGGGTAGCGCAGCGCAGTGCTCAGCCGTGTTTTAGCTCCTAGCGACAATCGAATCAGCGCTTGTTTTATATTATCTATATTTTTATTCGGTTTTGATTTACGACAACCTCGTTTGGCCAGTCTCAGCCGACCAGTCGTGCTAAATTTATTTGATTTGAATTAGTGCCTCATAAAAATGGGTGAGGAAGATACCACGTTTCTAACGGCGACGAGCACGGTTCAACCTGCTGGGCCTCATCGGCCCAGCTAGGATCGCTTGTTATAAACCTATTCAGCTCGCACCCAGATTTTTTGTTTTGAAAAATGACTCACATCGATTATCCCCGGCCAAGACCAACCAGCTTGGAATAAAGTCGTTACTGACTGCCAGCGTGCATCAACCCGCCGCCGCAGGTTGGGTGCCAATTAAAACGGCCCACCAAATCCGGAACCGGTTCCCGACGTCGTGTCGTCCGTTTTTACTCCGTTTCTAATCATCAACCGTGTGTGTGTGTGTGTCTGTGAGAGATGAGGTGTGCTACGCTCTCTCAGGATAACGAGATTATCCGGTCTGAATTCGTTGATGGGATCTTGCCATCATCCCCCGCCGCCACCGCCGCCGTAACCAAATGAGAAGCAGCTGCGAAGCGGATGGCGGATTATCGGATTTATTTACCACTGGGAACCTGTTTCGATGGGAGCGAGATTCCCGAGAATGGTCGCAAATTCTTGGAATCCGCTGCGCGCGAAATCTTGACATAATGTATAACGAACAAGGCGAGACGCCCTTGAACAACAGTAGGCTGTGGCTGCACACAAGTAGGCAAAGGCACGCAGCCTAATTGAGTCATCCATGCAAGCAGGATTGCCGCCACCGGGGATGAAGACGACGACTAAAAGCCTTTTCCTGAGAACTGTTATCAGCACCTTCGGCGCGGCGACTGAGGTAGATAACTCTCTGGGAACTGGTTCCTCTTTGGAATTTAGATCGTTTTTTTTTATGGGATCAGGATCGGAGGATGCGCAGGATGAGAGTTACGAGTCGATTGGATTCATTCAGAACTGGAGAAACAATTCATTTTCAACGGGGAGAAAACAAATTTTTATGACTTGATTAGTTCTCTAACATTCTTTCGCTCTTTAATGGAACCACTGACTGGTCGCGGCTGGATCTGAGGACGGTTCGCTCTTAATTAGAGGCGTCATAAAGATGGTTGAGATATGCTTCCCCCATTCAACTGGCATCGCTAGAGGGAAGTTGTTCGGTTGATTGTTCCCAGTTCTGGGCCACTTGAGAACTCATCATGCCGCATCGGCCAAGCACGCATCAACTGTCAATACGCTTTAAACACCACCGAAACAATCGGTTCATCCCGAGATTCGGGCACACGGTCATCAATCGTTTAACGACCCGTAATCAGATTACCGGGTGATCGTCCGGGTTGTCCATAATTTTCGCTGTGGTAATTCCACTTTCGGTCCCTCTTTGGGCGTAATCATTCTCCGCCGTGGTAGGAACGCGTCTGTCAGAGAAGAATTTTGATTTAATCAATCAAGTGTACGCGGAGTCCACACACACACGTGTTTTGGTCAGTTGGTCGGCGGTGGACAATCATCATCATTAACGCCGGGCGAGCAACGGTATTTGACAGTTTGCGCTTTCACCGCCGCCCGCCGCAGCCACCGCGTCTCCGCGGTAAAGACTTCATAAATCTAAGCAAATACAAATAAAGTCCAACCAAGTTCCGCGGGGATATTTATGCTGCGGCAAAAGCATAACTAGCTCCGCCGACGAAGGCGAAGGGACAATTAGTCATAAGAGCGAGTGTGTACCGGCCGAGCAACGATCAAGTCGAACGATTGGAAACGCAGCCAGCCGCATGCCGCGCGTCGATGATAGATGAACGCCGCGCAGCTCGACTTGCAACAGGAGAAAAAATATATTAGCATTATAAATAATGCTCACATATGGGTTTAAGGTAAGTGCAAGCGCCGCTGCCGCCACCGCCAGCGAAGTCGGTTCACCAGTAAATCAAAAATCAGTTATACAATTTGACATTTTGCGAATGGCGCGCGTGTGTAAACAATTTCGCCGACGACGGACGCAGCCACTGTGCAACGCAACATTTTTGACATATCTGCAGGGCTGCGATCGCGATCGTTCCATAGCTGCGCGGCTTAAATCTGTCAAATATATCAGCTTGATGATGATGGTTATGATTATAGTTTTCGTTTTAATCTCCGCCTCCACCGCCCTCCCACCGTACGGATTTAATTTATTTGTTTACACTCGCTCATCGCTGCTCATTCAGAAGCGCGCTTCTGTCTCGTAATCTCGTACGCTGATCGGCTGAACAGCCGCCCGACCGCCTGCTCCGTTTGCCGCCGCCCATCGCATACACTGTTGCCGGCCGCCATCGAGTGTGAGCGATAATTATATGGTGTGAAAATATGAAAATTAGTATGAAATTAAATTGTTCACTTGAACGCGATAGCGCAGTGCAAAAGTCGAGTGCGCACCCAGCGCTCTCGCGATGAACACACACACTCACAGAGGGCCAGAGAGCCCTAGCTGTGCAGTTAATATAAACTGTTACAGTTTAGCACGCCACTAAATGCCGCTCTGCTACTGCTACTAGGGCGGTGGTTGAGCGGCTACCGGGGGCACCGCAGCAGTGGTCGCCATCGTAGTAGAAATAAATGCACGTCATTATACGATTTATTTATTTTTATTCATTCATTCATCAACTCGACTTCCGCGATTCTTTTTGCCTCCGTTTCGCTGCTCTTCCGCTTCTCAAAGCGTTTTTGTGAACATTCTGATCGAAGACGGCGGCTGAAGAAAAAAAAAAGTTGACAGTCGGGAGCTGCCGCAGCCAGATAATCGGATTTGTCATAGAAATCCGTGTTTTTTTGTCCCTTGCCCAGCGATCGATCCTCCCCGCATTTACCTATTCCTATCGACGGATCGACGAAGCTAGAGGAGGTCAATCACCTCGCGAGAAGAAAGCGATTTGCTTCTAATCAATCATGCTGCCACTCAGCCCTCCTTCTCCCTCTCACCGACGCAGCCCAAAGACCGAAAAATCCACCTTCCTAATTACAGCGCTTACTCTGTTAAATCGTATTTCTTTGTTATTAATCATGTATTTTCTCCCTCCCCTTCAGGTGAGCACTTTTCACGTTTATTACAATATTGGCAAGCACTGTGCAGCAGGCGATTACTCATCAGCCTCATCGCCCGGAAAGGGGTCACATAGAATATAGTTGTCTACACCACCACCACCAGCACCACCAGGGCAGCCCAACAGCCACCGCAGCAACCGGGAAGGTTCGTTTATTAAGACATTCAGCATTCGGAGCCGGTTGTTGGTTGGTGGGCAGCAATCAACGCTACCACGATCGCATCGGCGAGACAGACAGAGAGCAAGAGAGAGAGAGAGAGCGGGCAAGGTGAGAGATTTATTGCCACTAATCACTAGACAACAACGCGTAGCCGCGCATGATGGGTAACCATCATCATCGTCGTCAGCCGTCCATGATCTCGCATATTCACGGTGGGCAAACTCCGCTCCCAGCGTGAGATTGATTGGATTTTCGACACGCCCGAAAGGGGGCGCTGCTGCTGCTGCAGCTCGATTTGGAGTTTCCCACCAATCGTGACGGGGCGGGCATCGGACTTCCTGATCGTTTGGTATAAAGTTGCGAACGTAGAGCTGGTAAATTTGCCAAATTGTTGCTGAGAATCGAAGGACATGGAACTGCCTGAATTACGTAAAAACTATGGGAATTGGATGATAAAAAGTCTAAAATGACGTTTCCTACCGTTCAAACTTTGCCGGTGAGCAATATTTTTAGAATATAGAACCTTGACGAAATTCTAGTACTACACTATGTTTGTTTTGATTCGCTTTGAAAGTTTGACAGATATAATGAGTGGTCGTGGATTTTCCTATGTTTTGAGGGGTGCATCGATAAGCTTGGAACCGAAAATAGTACCAGAGCTGAGCCAAAAAGTTGAGCACGTTTCTTCGGGACCTTCTGGTCTTAGAGTTACCTCTATGCCTTTGAGTTCTCTTTACAAATTCCTAAGACTGAACTCTCTTGGAACTACCTTGGAATCCTCCTCTCAATTCTGTTCTAAGTTTTCTTTGAATCCTACTCAGGAGTCTCTTGGCATTATACTCAGAAGTACCTTGGAATTCTCCTTACGTTTCATCTGAAGTTCAACAGAACAAACTATAGAGGCTTTTGATTCAGTTTCCATTGAAATTCTGGCCCTTATTACGGGTGTCACTTCACGGTGAAAACGGTGAAGTGATTGCCGTGTAAATCAAATGGGAATCACTTCACCGTGAGTGATAAGTTGTCACTTGACCGGTAATAAGGGCCTCTGTCAGACAAGTTGCTCAGATGTGGACTTTCTGCAGTTTTAAATCATTTCTTGTACAATTTGTAGTCAGAAAAGCAAATGAGCTTTTCTCTTGGACAACTGACAATTTTCAGAATTAGTTACAAGGCTCATGCATCAGCCCTCTTCTTTATAACTTGTATGTCAAAGATATCGACAACTGTTTGGCAGAACAATGCACGCTAAGACAACTTGCAGATGACGGTGTGGTTTCCGTAAGAGGTTCACAAACCGTGGACTTGCAAGGACCATTGCAAAGTTCCTTACATAATTTCAAGCAGAACATTGCATAGTAACTAGTAAGTAACAGTTTATCGATTCTCTTCGTCGACTTTCTCTTTCGTTAATAACTTGAGCAGATAACCGTTTCTTGTTGTGTTTGTCAAATAAGATGCTAGATAAAACCTTCTTTTATCGATCTGTGTGCTGAAAATACCTGGGTATGTCTTTACATGGCGGTGGGAATACAAAGAGTAAGTCGCCGAAGAGAATCTGGCAATGCAACTTAGGACCTAATGCAATGTTCAGCTTGACTTGTCTTCTTGGGTTAGGAATCTAGGGATTGAATTCTCGCCCTGATCCTATCCTTTGACAATGTACCCCTCTAAACTCGGGCAAGCCGCGAGTATTCGGCCCAACTCCAACTAGACATAGAAATAAGTGAACTCTGTTTAAAGGGTGTCCACGATGAAATTGCCACACACAAAATTGATTCGCAAAATTCGAGTTTTCATCCGATTGCCATCAAATTTTCAGGGATTGAGAAATAACTATTAAACATCATTTTACCATTTTACTCGTATTTTATTTACAGTCCATACGCAAATGCCCGCACCTTGGCCTTAACCCCGGCCATAAGATTCTGCACAACCTGTGAATCAACCGTTTTTTGCATGTAAACCCATACTTTCTTCAGTTCCTCGACTGTCTTCACTACCTTAGGTCGTTTAAGAAGGTGCTGCTTCATAATCGCCCAGTACTTCTCGATGGGGCGGAGCTCCGGAGTGTTGGGAGGGTTGAACATTTTCGGCACGAAATTGACCTTATTGTCCGCATACCACTTCAGCACGTCCTTGGAATAGTGGCATGAGGCCAAATCCGGCCAGAAGATTGTTGGGACGTTGTGGGCCTTCAGGAGAGGAAGCAGTCGCTTCTGGAGACACTCTTTTATGTACACCTGTCCGTTCATCGTGTCCTGGGTCACGAAAGGTGCACTCCGCTTCCCGCACGTGCAGATGGCTTGCCAAACCAGGAATTTCTTCGCAAATTTGGACATCTTCTGAGTGCGGACATGCTCCGGAACGCTGATTTTATCCTTGGCCGTGAAAAACAGGTGGCCGGGGATCTGTTTGAAGTCGGTCTTCACATATGTTTCGTCGTCCATGATGCAGCATTCAACTTTCGTCAGCATGTTGAGGTACAACTTCCTGGCACGGGTTTTGGCGGACTTGTTCTGCTTCTCGTCGCGATTAGGGGCCTTTTGTACCTTGAACGTTCGAAGCTCAGCCTTAGTTTTGGCCTTCTGGACAAAACTTCGGCTTAGGTGCAGCTTCTTAGCCACATCCCTAACGGAGGCGTTCGGATTTCGGTTGAAGGCCCCAACTACGCGGTTGTGATTTTTGGTGTTGTACGGAATACTTTTTCCTTCACTTCTGGGCTTCCGATCGGTGGTCAACCGTTCCTCGAACCGCTTAATCACTCGCGACACCGTGGAATTCGCGATTCCCAACGTTTTAGCGATGGAACGATGCGAGAGATCCTTGTTCTCGTGATGAATGCGCAAGATTTTATCACGCACGAGCTGTTCTTTCGACTCCATTTCCGCGAGTTTTGATCACAGGACTTTAAAACTTGCAGGATGTAAATAATGCACTATGAACTAAATCCACCCAAATTTTCATTAAATTCTACCCAACGGTTAAAAAGTTAGAGCAATTTCATAGTGTGGCAATTTCATCGTGGACACCCTTTAAAACAATGAACAATGAATTGTCGGCTCCGTAAAGCTAACGCGATTGAGCCTTCCAAATAAACGAACTAGATCGAACAAATTGTTCGAGCTGAGGGATTTTTGAACATTTTCCGCCTATTCCAGGAGTAAGATAAGCACAAGATGAAAATGTAAACAATGTTAAATTTAATACCTTTTCGTTCAGAAATAAACACACTAGGATTATAGGTACTAGTTATGGTTAACGCACACACATACTGTTGGGTGCATCGCCGTGTAAATTTGTTCATTATTTTCCTCTGACTAACCTAAAAAATGTATGTAAATGAGCTTGACAGTGATTTCTTATGATTTTCACTAATACGCTCTCGCATATCGCCCAAATACAACCGGACGCTAGGGGCAAAACATTGTAAAATTTCGATCTAACTCTTATATTTTCAAACTCCGACTAATAGGGTAGAGCGCTACTTCGTCGTAATCGTCCATTTCCGTTCTATCGAGCAGAAAACATCAGTATAATCAATGATTTCACCGTTCACAAATCAGTAATACGTTTGTACCGATGCGTGAGTTCACAAGCTACAACACAAAGCCAATTAGGGCGTAAAGGGTGGAACGTTCAAAAATTGGTCAATCATGATTAAGTGCACACTGATTATGTTATTGTTTAAAGGATCAAACTGTATTTCTTTTTGAAGTTCAATGACTATTAAATACAGGAACATTATTTGATTGGGATTCCGATTTTCCAAATGTGAACTGTTGGGCTTTACGTTTCACATCTTCTGTCAGATTTTGTACCACTGTTGTATCAATCTTATCTGATGCTGAACGTCAATTTGCTTTAAACTGTTTCTCATTTCCAACTGTTTTCTGAATTTTCTTGAGGTTTCGCTTAACGATTGCCCAATATTTTTCAATTCGGTGCATCTCCGGCGAGTTTGGAGGGTTTTTGGCCTTGAGTACGACTTCCACGTTGTTGGCGGTAACCTATTCCTGAGCCATTTTCCCGTAGTGACGGAAGCGAGATCTGGCCAAAACAGCACGGACAGTGTTTCTTTAAAAAAGGCAACAATCATTTTTGCAAACATTTCTTTCATAAATATCTTGATTGACAATGTGTCACGAAAATTTCGCTTTTCAGCCCACAGGTGTAAATCGCATGGAACTTTGACAACTTTTTCTGCTTAAACTTATCTTGAACCTTTTCTCTTCCGGTAGCCATGTAAATTCTTAACCTGGGAGCTGCTTGAAATCCGCTTTGACGTATATTTCACCGTTCATTATAAAGCAATCAATCTACGTGGGAATAATTTGGATTTCGCTAATGCGCGAGCAAAATTTCGATACGCTATTCCTCTTGCTTCGATGCCATTTTGACATATTCATGGAAAACGGCAAAAACAAACGCACAGACCTACAAAATGAGGGGTGTTCAAGTTTTTTAAATGCGTGATTTAAAAAAAAATCGTTAAATTTGAGTCGACCAATTTTTGGCCGTTCCACTCTTTATTGTTTGAATATTTACGCTCATTGTTCTCAAAACAAAAGAAGCGCTCCTAGCGAACTCGCTTTTTCTACCGTCATCCGTAGGATGAAGAAAATCCAATGGTGTTTCAATGTGTTTGGACGGAATTGAAACTCGTAGGACGAATTTGGAATCAACAAGCAGTGTTAGATTTTTAACAATATCTCAACAATGTTTGGCTCTTTATCAAATTCAACGGTACTTATGGAAAGAGGAATAAATTTAGAAGTCATTTTTGATAGAAGCATTCTTTTTATTTTTAAAGAGGGGTAAAGCGTGGGTTGTGCTTAGTAGGACGCAAATTAGATAAAAAATCCTACTGATTCGGTTTTTGGGCTTCTTTTGCGATCAGTGTTCTATTCTGTCAAACTTAGAGCGCGCGAAACGAAAGCCACGGATATTTTGATAGCAAACGTTCCCACGAAAGGTAAAGCACCCTAGTAAAAATATGAACTACTGTCACCGCTGTCACCACAAAAAAATGAAGAATGTGTTGTTCCAATCGTGCAAAGCAGTACATTTTGACGGTTCACTTGGAACGACTTTTGACAGACGTCCATACTTTTACGTAGAAGACCCCTTATAAAAAATACCATACCCGAATGATAACCAAAATGATAGAACTATTCCACAAATGGTTTGGATGATAGCCTGAACACGTCGTTAAGCAAAATAACCACACAAATTGTATTAGGAGGTAACAGAAGGAGGTTCGAACCGCTTTCGACCGCTGCCAACGAAAGTTCCTGAAGGTTTTTCTGAATTCTCGACAGAGGAAGTTCCAGTCGATTCCGATAGAGATTTCGGATGCTGCCGACGAAAGAACTGATGGATTTCAGCGGAGTTTTCTGACGTCGACGAAGGAGCTTCCAGTGGATTCTGGTGGAGATTTCGGATACTCGGATATCCGGTAGATTCCGGTAAAATTTTCAGACATTGTCGACGGAGCAAGTTCCGCAGTTGATTCCGGTCGAGATTTTCGATGCTGCCAACGAAAATTCCGGTGGATTTTTTTGTATTATCGACGAAGCAGGCTTCAGGCGATTTCGGTGAAGATTAACGATGTTGCCAACGAAAGATCCGATGGATTTTTCTGCCGTTGTCGACGGAGGAGGTTTCATTCAATGTTGGTGGAGATTTTCGATGCTGCTAACGAAATTTCCGGTTGATTTTTCTGAATTTTCGACGGAGCAGGTTCCAGTCGATTCCGGTGAAGATTTTTGATGCTACAAACGGTGTATTTTCTGATTTCTCGACGGAGCAGGTTCCAGTCGATTCTGGTGGATCTATCTGAAATGACGACGGCGCCGGTTGCAGTTGATTCCGTTGGAGATTTTCGAAGCTGCCAATGGTATGGTTGCTCTGCACTCTCAGTGGAGCATTTGTCAATTTTTGTGGAGATTTTTGACGTGATGAAAGTTCCCCACCAGAACCGACTGAAACCTGGCTCCGTTGGAACCTCCTCCTTCGGCAATGTTAGAAAACTTCGCCTCAACCCACTGGAATTTTTTGCTTTCAGCATCGAATATCTCCACCGGAATCGACTGGAACCTCCTCCGTCGACAACTAGAGACAAATCTACTGGAACCCTCCCGTGTCGAAAATTCAGAAAAATACACCGGATTTTTCGTCGGCAGCATCAAAAATCTCCACCGGAATCGACTGGAACCGACTCCATCGAGAATATGGAATCTACGTGTGGATCGGTTGTGTTCGATCTTGCGAATTTGTGATTTATGTAGACTTGCAATATCGGACGGGTTAGCCGGCTGACGTAGACCGATCCTGCGAATGGCGGCGGAACCAACTGGTGATTGATGCAGACTAACAATGGTCATGAACTCAGTAAGTAGATTGGACGGTCTGGTAAGTATTTTTCTTCGAGAACGGCGTTGTCCTCGTTCAGTTCAGCAGACCATTCCTTAGCGATGAAATCTACCCGTGGATTGGATGGACTTGCTGACTGACGATGTTCGACCCTGCGAATTGCGGAGGAACCAACTGGTGATTGGGGCAGACTAATGTTGAACTCATCAGGTATATTTGACGGTCTAGCTAGTGGCTCGTGAATGGTGTTGTTCTGGGGCATCGTATGGACTAGCTTTCCATACATGTTCGATTGTGCGCGTGGTGTTTGGCCCATTCGGGTATGGTGTTAGAATCAACTGATGACTGGCGGTGGGAGTTAACGATCAATAGCGGTGCGGCTTCTTCCTTCTTCTATGGATGCCCATGTGGGCTGCAGATCTCTGCTTGCAGGCAGCCTTGCGTTGTGTACTGGAGAACAATGTTGAACGCCACTCGTCGAAAGCACTGCTGCTGATGCCGACGACCAGACACCACCACACACGGTGATTGAAACTGAATCCGATCAGCGGTTGAGGCCAGCCTTGATAGCTAGCTGCTTGCGGGGAGCCTTTCGTTGTGTACTGGAGAACCGTTTGGTGAGACAGGATGGAATTCAACTTTGAAATCTGTGTTAGGGAAATCGCTTTTCGCAGGCAATTGGTGATAATTTTAATTATCATACCAACAATTGCACATTCGTGAAATTTTCAATGGTGACATTTTGCAAAAGTCCTAAACAGATGCGTAGAAATATTTCTGATCGATTGGTGATAAAATTATTGAAATTGGTCCAGGGGCAGCTGAGTTATTAACGTTCAAAATCTTTCATAATTTTGTTACATGTTCCATTTTCGGTTTTCACTAAGTGTACCCCCATATAGAAATCACAGACGTAGTCCTACGTCAACATTTCATTTGATGTTGTAGAGGATCCTGATAGCTTCGTGTCCCCGCAGCTGTTCTCTTTCCCTGACATCGCATATGCAACACAAGGGTTCCCGCTGAAATCCTACGCGGTGAGAACAGGAATTTGCATAGGCTCAGAAAATCATCTCCACATATGCAACATTCGTAAGCAAGAGGGAACAATCCGTTAGCATTTTAAACCGAAGATTTCATTGTTGTTGCATTTCCATTGCATTTAATGTGGTTATCATGAACTTAATCTGATTTTAGATCACAGATCACAGTTTAGTTTAACTTGGGCGTTAGACAAGGTCCTTCACTACAATGTTTATACAGCTGCTTGTCCCGATTAGCTCAAAGGCGGGAGCTAAAAAAATCCATTGTTTGCCCCATTTTGGCCGATAAGGCTATCAACATTAATTAACAACTTCATAACCGACTAGAAGCGCTTTACTCTATTAATTACCGAACCCTTGTTTATGTTTCCATGGGAAACCGTCAGCCACTGCAGTCGATAATGTTTCCAGGAAAAGCCATCATACCCGGGGACCTTCTATCGGCACAACAGAACACAACCACCTGCACTGTTCTACGGAGCGAACGGGAGCATCCTCCCTTTATAATACATAGCGCTCAACTGTTTACAAATTTTAATTGCATCGCTCAGAAATTCACCGCCGCGTAACCAACTTTATTAACACCAATAAATGTACCTTTTATGCATAAACATTCTCACCCGAAGTTTACACCTGTCCCAAGGATCCATACCCAAAAAGCCGACATCCAAGCTCCTCCACACCTCCGGTTCCCCTTCCACCACCCGGTGTTCCACATGTTCCGTCTAATCCGAAACGGCATTTAATGGCTATAAAACATAAAATTTTAAGCCCCATAAATTATGAAACAAATTACAAACCGAGCCGAGGTCAACGTCTTTATACTCCCAGAAAAAAAATAAAAGAAAGAAAAAGACTCCCCATATAATAGAAGAAAAACCATCATCATCGATCCCGAAGCGATGAGAAGCTAAAAAAAAACGACACTTTCCGATCGGATCACTCTCCGTATTCCCAATCGGTTCCTCCAACCAACCAACCAACTCTCCTCCTAAGAGCTATTCGGGCTTCACTATCGAATAAAGAACCACACTTTATCACTTCCCAATTCCACCTTTTTCGGTGGGAAATTACCTGCGGTGACAAGCTAGGGTTTTCCGAATTTACATACAAATCACAACCGAGACCGAGCGGCCGTCTCTCCGCTGCTTTGGGCTGTAATAAATGTCGTCAAAAAATGTCAGCCTGAGGCTTGGATGGTTGTTCCCTGAATGGAATAAATTATCGCTCGCGCATCGTACATAGCGCATATGGGCTTAAAGGCCTAGAAGAAGGAACCTATAGCCCGGCCGAGATAATGGCAGCCATAGAGGATACCCCTGCGCATTCAGGCTCGGGCTGCCACCAGGAATGGATGAGGTGTCGTTAAGGCTTATTGGTTAGATTGGGGGTTTTTTTTTCGAAGGTAATTTTCTCTATTCGGGCCCAATCGGCTCTCGGATGGGGCATAAAATAAATTGTATTAATTTATAATATTAATAAGAGGAATTCAAGTTTAAGGTTAGGATCGGAGACGACGGCGGGCGAGGTGTCCAAGGGCTCTCGGTTACGTGCGTTGCGATAAGTAAGCGGTGAAGAGCGTGTGTTATGATGAGTCAAACCATTTATGGACGGAGACGGACGGACGGACGGACGCAGCCGCTTGAAGCTGTCAAAAGTTCGCGCAGCCCACACGACCAAAGTGGGGTTGTGAGTGGAGAGCGCGGTCAGTGATGAAGTAATCACACGCATGCACGGCGAGCTGCTGCTGATCTCTCGAGGTCTCTATTATCTTTCGGGGGCCTCACCTACTTCAACGTCGTCCCGCTTTTTTTTTCTTCCTCCGTCTACCGATGTTGTTGTTGTGATGTACTCGAGAGGGGTCTGACGTGGTTTCTTTCTTTCATCTGGACACTCACAGTTCGGGGTGAGATTCAATTCACAACTTTTTTGTGGCCTTTCAGCTTTTTCTAAGAAGATCCAGAAGACAGGCGAAGAG
The DNA here is from genome assembly GCF_037179485.1 of Ochlerotatus camptorhynchus. NCBI lineage: Eukaryota > Metazoa > Arthropoda > Insecta > Diptera > Culicidae > Ochlerotatus > Ochlerotatus camptorhynchus. The sequence continues at coordinate 191,039 of NW_027040593.1, read as the reverse complement.
TGGCTAGCATCCAATGGAGGAGGGAAAGAAAAAAAAGAGCTGTTGAATTGCAATTATCATAATTTCTATAAATATTATTATTCAAGCCGAATGATTTTCTCGAGTGGTCGTCCACTTGAAAATTCAACCATTCAATAGTGTCCGGCTCTTGGCGGAGATTTTCGGGCCCCTCGCTCCCGGCCCAGCAAAACAAAAAAAAAACTCCAGGCCAGGGAAACCGTCGTCCACTCGATCATAATTTTCCTCGACTTTGTTTCCTTCTTTTTCTCCTGCAGTGCAGAGGACAACGGGAGAATTTTTTTGTGTCTGCCCTGCCATTCGGGACCGTAGACAAAACAAAACACACGAGAATTGCCCTCTTGAAGAGATTGTGGTGATGGCCTTCAGCCTTCCGCTCCCCCGCCTGCTCGGATGAGGTTCAATCAACGACACAGATGAGAACGTTTAAAATCTTGACGCGCGAGCCAAAGACCGGAGGAGCCAGCACTGTGTCGTGAAGAGTGAGGAGCAAATATACTCCTATCTGGAACTCTCGGGGGACCTCGCGATCCCGAGTTGCGCGAAGGAAAAAACAAGATGTCATAAATCTTGAGGACCGACCGATGGAGACGACGACCAAGACGACGATGGCCTCTTGAGAGCAGAGCCCGGCTCTCGGCTCACTCGTTGTCGTCGTCGTCGTCGCCCTGGTCACGGTAATTAGAGACCACTCACTCAAATACGGGAACAGTGCAGAGCAGCAAAAAAAAAAGAAACACAACCTGAAACTCCCAAAGGGTTTTCAATTCCGGACTGCGCGCGAGCGAGAAGAGTTCGCGGCCGGCTCATTACCGGGCTCTCTGGCGGGCGTAGTTGGAGAGCCCACAGTTCCCGGGAAGAAAGGTAAATATTTGCTTAGAATTCCAATCTCGACTCGGATGATGAGGATGACGAGCAGGAGGAGGTTGAGGACCGAGCAGACTGACAGCTCGGATTACGATAATTGAAGGTACATACCTAAGATGGACCGTGCGTCGCCCTGCTAGGAAAAAAACTAATTGCTTCATTCCGAAGAACTCATCGCCGAGCAGCAATGACAAATGGAGTAATCAGATGGTTGTCACTAAAAAAAAAACTGGAGTGAGCTCTAGGATGCTCTGGGAACTGTATTCGTTAAAAGAAAATTGATGGTGCCGAGTTGGTTGATTGGAGGGATGAAAATTAAATTAATTATTGAACTTGATCAAACATCTTCTGATCGTCAGACTTGATCAATATTCATATGACATCATTAAAAACATTTGATCAATTGATCAACAATCTTCTGACTTGATCAAGAATCTTCAAAGTTGATCAACAATCAACTGATTTAATCAACAATTTTAGAATTTGATTGAACAATTTCTCGCATAACAATCGTCTTAGTTGATCATCAATTTTCTGACTTGATCAAGATTATTTTAACTTGATCAACAATCTACTGATTTGATTATCTATCTTCTGAGTTGACTTTATCTGAAGTGCTAAATAAGTTTCTGATATGACCAACAATCTTCTGACTTGATCAACAAATTTCAAACAAGATCACGAATCTACTTATTTGATTAACTTGATTATGACTTGATCAAAATTCTTTTCACGTGATCAAACAACTTCAGACTTGATCGTCAATTTTCTGATTTGATCAACAATCTTCTCATTTTTTCATCATCCTTCTGCCATGATCGTAAATTTTCAGGCTTGATTAAGTCAGAAGGTTGTTAATCATATCAGAAAATGGTTGATCAAGTCAAGATAGTCCTGTTAAATCATAAGATTGATGATCAGAAAAAAATCCTGTACAAGTCAGAAGAGTTTTGATCATTTTATGAAGTCATAATATTGATCAAGTCTGAGGATTGTTGAACGAATCAGAAGATTATTGATCAATTTAAAATAATCTTCTGTCAGTATTTCTCTTGCAATACCAAATGAGCTCTTGAGTTTCACCGGAAGCCCTCTTGTGATTCGCTTTTTCGCGAACTTTCATGGAATTTTTTGGGTTCCTTGTTAGGAATCCATCTCGGGATTCTTGAAATTCGCCGGAATCTTTGATGGAATTCTCCGGATTTCTATTTAGGAAACTCATTCGAAATTTTCCGGAGTCTTTTGGGATTGTCTCTACAATCCATAATCCCTTGTAATCTCACCTGGGGTTCGTTGAATCGCAATCTAGATTTACTGGATTTCGAGTTGGGATTCACCGGAAGCCCTCTTGAGAATCAGTGGAATGTCTCTTGGAATTACCAAGAGAATTCCTCTTATGGAATTTTCCGAAATCCTTTTTGGAATTCTCAGGATTCCTAGTAAGCATTCTCCGGAGTCCATCTAGGGATTCGCAGGATTCGCTCTTAAAATTCACCTGAAAATTCATGGGATTCATCCGGATCCCTCTGGATTTTATTTTGAGACTGTTTAATCTTTCTTGAGGCTCGTTGCCAATTCCTCTTGCCGGCATTTCTTTTAGGATTCACCGAAATTCCGCTCGGGTTTCACCGGAAGCCCTCTTGAGATTCGCTGGAATCGCTCTTGAGATTTATCGAGATCTTTCCCTCTTATGATTCGCTTTTTCGCGATATTTCATGGAAGTTTTTGGGTTCCACGTTAGGAATCAATCTCGGAATTCTTGAAATTCGCCGGAAAATTTGATGGAATTCTCCGGATTCTATTTAGGGATCTCATTCGAAATTTTCTGGAGCCTGTTGGGATCGTCTCTACAATCCAGAATCCCTTGTAATCTCACTTGGGATTCGTTGAATCGCAATCTAGATTTACTGGATTTTAAGTTGGGATTCACTGGAAGCCCTCTTGAGAATCACTTTTTGGAATTCTCAGGATTCATAGTAAAGATTCTCCGGATTCCATCTAGGGATTCGCAAGATTCGCTCTTAAAATTCACCTGAGTCTTTCATGGGGATTCATCCGGATTCCTCTGGATTTTATTTTGAGACTCTTTAACCTTTCTTGAGGCTCGTTGCCAATTCCTCTTGCCAGCATTTCCCTTAGGATTCACCGAAATTCCGCTCGGGTTTCACCGGAAGCCCTCTTGAGATTCGCTGGAATCGCTCTTGAGATTTATCGAGATCTTTCCCTCTTGTGATTCGCTTTTTCGCGATATTTCATGGAATTTTTCGGGTTCCATGCTAGGAATCAATCTCGGAATTCTTGAAATTCGCCGGAAAATTTGATGGAATTCTCCGGATTCTATTTAGGGATCTCATTCGAAATTTTCTGGAGCCTGTTGGGATCGTCTCTACAATCCAGAATCCCTTGTAATCTCACCTGGGATTCGTTGAACCGCATTTATTTATTAGATTTACTGGATTTTAAGTTGGGATTCACCGGAAGCCCTCTTGAGAATCACTTTTTGGAATTCTCAGGATTCATAGTAAAGATTCTCCGGATTCCATCTAGGGATTCGCAAGATTCGCTTTTAAAACTCACCTGAGTCTTTCATGGGATTCATCTGGATTCCTCTGGAATTTATTTTGAGACTCTTTCATCTTTCTTGAGGCTCGTTGCCAATTCCTCTTGCCAGCATTTCCCTTAGGATTCACCGAAATTCCGCTCGAGTTTCACCGGAAGCCCTCTTGAGATTCGCCGGAATCGCTCTTGAGATTTATCGAGGTATTTTATGGAATTTTCCGGGTTCCATGTTAGGATTCGCCGAAATCTCTCTTGGAATTCAACGGAATCTTTCATGGGATTCTTTGGAATCTCGTATGGAATTCTCCGGATTTCTTTTTAGAAATCTCTTCGAAATTCTCCGGAATCTCTGTTGGGATTCTCTGGAATCTTGAATCCCTTATAACCTCATTTAGAATTCATTGAATCTCAATCTAGATCTACTGGAATTAAAGTTGGAATTCACCGGAAGCTCTTTGGAGATTCAATGGAATGCCTCTTGGAATTTACAGGAATCTTTCTGACAGAATTTTCCGATATCCCTCTTGGAGTTTTCCGGATTCCTTGTAATAATCCTCCGAAGTCCATCTAGGGATTCACAAGAATCCTTCCTAAAATTCACCGGAGGCCTTCATGAGATTTTCCGGGTTCCATGCTAGGAGTACCTCTCGGCATTCACCGGAATCTCTCTTAAAATTCGCCGAAATTTTCCATGGCATGCATTGGAATCTCGTATGGAATTCTCCGGCTTTCAATTTAGAAATCTCTTTCGAAATTCTCCGGAATCTCTGTTGGGATTCTCTGGAATCCTGACTCCCTTGTAACCTCATTTGGGATTCGTTGAATCTCAATCTAGATCTACTGGAATAAAAGTTGGGATTCACCGGAAGCCCTGTTGTGATTCACTGGAATGCCTCTTGGAATTTACAGCAATCCTACTGACAGAATTTTCCGATATCCCTCTTGGAGTTTTCCGGATTCCTGGCACTAATCCTCCGAAGTCCATCTAGGGATTCACAAGAATCCTTCTTAAAGTTCCCCTGAGTCCTTCATGAGATTCATCCGGATCCCTCGGGAACCTGTTTTGCTATTTGCCACTTCCAAATGCACAGCTCTCACCGTCAGACACGTGAACAACATCACCCACCGCTTGACGCTAATTCTTCCAAGGCGAATCAAATATGACCCACAGTAATCAACGCCCACGAAAGTGAACGGTCTAACGTACGGTGTGACTCTTGCTACTGGAAATGGAGCCATACGAGGATTCATGGGAAAAGCTCGATAGACATTACACCACGTACATTGCCTGGTAACCCTTCGAACAATCGATGTCAAAGCAGGAATATAGAATCTATGCCGGATCTCATTAGTTACGGCTTCCCTGTTTGCATGTCCGTACCGTCGGTGATACGATTCAACTAGCAGCTGTGTTACGTAATGGCTTCTCAGCATAATAACAGGACACTTTGTTGCATCAGATACTCCCGGTGCTGCGCTTATTCTACCGTCGACTCTCAGCAATCCCGCTTCGTGCAGAAACGGTGATAAATTTCGGAGCGGGCTATACTTCTCCAGCTTACCTTGTTGCTCTGGAGGAAGTGAACCGTTCTTCTGGATGGTCAGGATCTCATCCGGATATGTTTCCAGTTGTATTTACCGCCACAGAGTAGTTTCCGCTTTCCGTTGCTCTTCCCGAGATAGAATCATTTGGTCCGGAAGCTCCGTATGGAATCTTTTCCGGCATTTGGCGACGAACCGTAGAGCAAATGATACGCTTCTTTGTAGGCTCTCTATTCTTGAAAACCTGCCGTAAGCAAACAGTGGTTTTGGTGCTTCACGATGGTGTGCATAAATTGGTCGTATTTCCTCCGTAGTATCAGGACTAGGTAACGACTTGGATGGCCACAACGCTTCTTCCTCGTACAAGAATCCTGGTCCCCGAAACCATCTGCTGACGTCTTCGAAGCAAGGTCCTTTGCCCCACTTAGTGGCTTCATCCGCTACGTTGAGGGTTGACGGTACGTGTCTCCAATCGCCTAGGTTATTTTCCGAGAGTATTTCACTGATTCGAACAGCAACGAACTGTCCGTATTTTCTTTGATCCGACTGTATCCAGGAGAGCACTGTTGTTGAATCACTCCACATCACTCGGCGACGTTTTGGCAGCGTATGACCTTCAACAACTGACTTCATCAATCGGGACCCTGTCACCGCAGCTTGTAGTTCTAGCAGCCGTGGTACTGACAAGGTTTTTAGTAGTGCTACTTTTGTCTTCGAGGAAATTAGAGCACACCGTACGCCTTCACGATCAACGATGCGAAAGTAAGCAACGGCAGCGTAAGCCGTCTCACTCGCATCCACGAAAACGTGAAGGTCCACACTCTCCAAACTGCTCGGCTCATAACCAGGAAAGTAGCACCGAGAGATTGCCACTGTGTTGATTTTATGAAGTATGGTCACCCATCGTTGCCAACGATCGTAGATCTGTTCAGGAATCTGCTCATCCCAACTCGTTTTGGTTCTCCAAATATCCTGGACAATACACTTTCCATGTACAACGAACGCCGCTACCAATCCGAGTGGGTCAAAAATACTCATAACTACACGGAGAGTTTCTCGCTTCGTTGGAATCCTCGTATCATCTAGCAACGGTAGAATTTCGTTCCGAAAGTTGATGTTGAAAGAGAAAAGGTCTTGTTCCGGCAGCCATACCATTCCGAGGATTCTTTCGGAATTTGTGGTCTTGTCGGTTATAAAGCTCCTCTGGTTCGTTACGGAATACGAATCGCAGAGACTGTCGATCTCGGGAACATCTGCATGAACATTTTCCGTATGTCTCCCGATATTGCTACCTCTCGTTGGCGGAAACGATACAAAACGGACAGAAGTGGTGTCAAAAGGTCTGGCCCCGTTAACAGCATAGAATTCAGTGAAACTCCTTCGACCTTCGCCGCTGCGTCCCATACGATGCGAATTTTCCCTGGTTCATTCGGGTTTCAAAAATTACACCCAATGGTAGGTACCAAGTCCTCCTAGGGTCACTATTGACCGCCTCCTCTTCCGTCAATTAGTGTGCGTATCCTTTCGCTTGAAAGTCCATGATCTGCTGCTTAACGTTGTCGTACACCTCTGGCATCTTCGACAGCTTCTTCTCCAGGCATTTCATACGTTGCTCGGCCATAGGCCGACTATCAGGAAACTCTATGTAATCGTACTTCCATAAGAGGCCCGGTGTGCGAACTGTTGTTTCCTTGAGGATTTGACAAGCTCGTTGATTGTCTTCTGATTCGATTGCAGGTACTGCTGATATTCCAATGCTTTCCACGTTGAAGAACCCCTTGACCAAATCGTGAAGTTCTTGATCTGGAGATCGCGCGCAGATATGAAGATGACGATACTCTTGGGGTACGTCTGGACCTTCAACATTACCGTAAAGCGTCCAGGCAAGTTTGGTTTTTGCAGCAACTGGTTCGTACTCTGCGCGTTATCTACGCCGATGAGAATAAGGGGAACTGCATTCGTATAGCTTGCTACAGGAAGTCCCCGTAGATACGTGAACCTTTGCGCAAGCTGCTCAAACTGCAACGTTTGCGGTGGTAGATCAAGGTTGTCGACTGTTCGCACACCGTCAAGGGCATACACCTTTCCACCATCAACTCCTGAAATGCCTATGCGAATTAGTTGAGATTCTACTTCCGTTCTTCTGATGCTACCGGTCCATTGTAGATAAAGTGGTTCTACTTTGCCTTTAACTCCGAGCTGCTCCGCTAGCTCCTTCTCGACCAACGTGAATGACGAACCATCATCGAGGGTCTCCACTGACGCTTGCTTCCCGTGTATAATACATCTCGGCATTCACCGGAATTTCTCTAAAATCTTTCATGGGATTCTTTTAAATCCTGCATGGACTTCTCCGAGTTTCTATTTAGGAATCTCTTTCGAAATTTTTCGGAATTTCTATTGAGATTCTTTAGAATCCAGAAATCATTTTAATCTCATCCGGCATTCGTTGAATCTTATTCTAGATTTACTGGAATTCAAGTTGTGATTCACCGGAAGCCCTCTTGAGATTTAATTTCAGCCCTCTTGTATCATTTCACATTCCGGAAGCAAGAGATTTCTGGGGGCAGAAGAAATAACTTTCCGGGAGAAATCGGTAAATAACTTTTGGGGTGATGTGGAAGAAATTTCCAGGGGAAAGTAGGAAGAAACTTTCATGGGATGATTAAATAAACTTCAGTTAGTTAAAGTTGAAAAATGTACTTTCTGATGGCCTTTTAAGATTACATAAAAGTTAAAAGTAGTTCCCGATTCCCAGGAATTACCGGGATGAGCCATCAGTAATGTTTCTCGATTCTTGGGTAGCCGAAAATGGCTAGGACATGGAAACGACGTATTCAGGGTATCATCCAAACCATTTGTGGAATAGTTCTATCATTTGGGTAACCGTTCTGGTATGGTATTTTTTATCAAGGAAGCTTAAGACACTGGGTAATTGCCAAGATTTGGGAGGAGGAGATATTACCGGAGAAGTGGATGGAAGGTGTCGTATGCCCAATCTACAAAAAGGGCGACAAGTTGGATTGCTGCAACTACCGCGCGATCACACTGCTGAGAGCCGCCTACAAGGTACTCTCCCAAACTATATGCCGCCGCCTGTCACCATTTGCAAGAGAGTTCGTGGGGCAATATCAGGCGGGATTCATGGGTGCCCGCGCTAACACGGACCAAATTTGCACGATTCGGCAGGTTCTGCAGAAATGCCGCGAATGCAACGTGCCCGCACATCATTTGTTCATCGATTTCAAATCCGCATACGACACAATCGATCGAGATCAGCTATGGCAGATTATGCACGAGTACGGATTTCCGGATAAACTGACGCGATTGGTCAAGGCGACGATGGATCCAGTGATGTGCGTTGTTCAAGTATCGGGGACACTCTCGAGTCCCTTTGAATCTCGAAGGGGGTTACGGCAAGGTGATGGACTTTCGTGTCTGCTGTTCAACATCGCGTTAGAAGGTGTGATCATAAGAGCTGGGATAGACACGAGTGGCACGATATTCAGGAAGTCCATCCAGCTCCTTGGCTTCGCCGATGACATTGACATTATAGCACGGAACTTTGAGAAGATGGCGGAAACGTACATCAGACTGAAGGCTGAAGCTAGACGGATTGGACTTGCCATCAACGCATCAAAGACAAAATACATGAAAGGAAGAGGTTCTAGGGAAGACAATGTTAGCCTCCAACCCCGAGTTCAGATTGACGGTGACGAAATCGAGGTGGTCGATGAGTTCGTGTATTTGGGCTCACTGGTGACCGCCGAAAATGATACCAGCAGAGAAATTCAAAGACGCATTATGGCAGGGAATCGTGCCTACTTTGGACTCCGGAGGACGCTCCGGTCGTACCATCTACGGTGGAGTGCAGATGGATGACGGAACGTGGAGGAGGCGAATGAACCACGAATTGCACCAGCTGCTGGGAGAACCATCCATCGTCCACAGTGCAAAAATTGGGCTACTACGGTGGGCTGGGCACGTCGTAAGAATGCCGCACGACGACCCAGTGAAAATGGTTCTAGAAAGCGACCCAACAGGAACAAGAAGAAGAGGCGCGCAGCGGGCAAGGTGGATCGACCAAGTAGAAGGCGACCTGCGGACCCTTCGCAGACTTCGAGGCTGGCGAAGTGTGGCCATGGATCGAGTAGACATTTTTAAAGATGAGCACTTTGATGACTAAAAAAAAAATACGTATTCAAAGTCAAAATCACAGAAATCGGTATTCTGAGGCACCTTATCTGTATATCGGTATCAAGTTCAAAAATCGGTATATCTGACAACATTGGTGAGAACCTTGGAAGGAAGGATGGGATGAACTCATAACTGAAAAGAGGAAAATTCGTCCTGTTAATCCTTATACATTTGATTTAAAACAAGACCGGATTCGACGAATTGGGGAAACTTCTCCCGTTGAAATTACCAAAGAACTCACCAACAACTTGCGATGGAATCCGCTGTCCTGTTTCTTGCAAGTTCTTCGTCAATATTGAGCTATTCACTTTACGTAAGCAGCTGCTGTCCGCTCTTCTGAATAGGATTTAAATAACACTTTTCCATTATTTTTCGAATCCAAAATTCACTAAAACACATCCTGCCTCACTTTACACCGCGTCACACTACCAATCGGGAGTACATTTTGCGTAAATTCTTTAAATTTTACTGAAACCGATGAGAATCTTGCTGATGTACAACGCGCTGTTTTCGCTCTATCTGTCAAACTGGCGGTACGTGCCTCATCGTCCAAATACAACGCACTGGCATAAAATTGCACCGCGCTTTCAAGCAACAATAGGATTCTTTTCCAAACCGAACGGAAGTTATTTCCAATTCCAAAAACAGCGCCTAGCCCAAAACATTGTCAACAATATTCTTCAATAATTGTCACCTTTGAGTACCACGAGTGAGAGTGTTTACTAGAAGGCAGCTAGAATCGACCAACGCAAACAGAGGAAACTGCGTCTGTGTTTTTATGACCTGACGAAGCACGTTCGTCGTTTGCTAGTCAACAGCAGCAGCAACAGCAGACAATCGCTCCCGCTCCCCCCGCGTCCAGCCAACAACCAACAGGAGGAACGAGGAAGTGTTAATTAGATTTTACCTTGCCTCCGGACGTTGCTGGTGTTGTGGGTAAATTTATTCCCGGGTACCTGTCCGTCTAATAAATAATTAATTACTTTCTCATCGCCGTCGTCGGCCCTTTCCCGGAAAGGTACGGTACTGCTGGCACTACCCACGTCTCGTACGGCACTTGAATCTGAATGGAAGTCGCAATTCGTCCATGACGGAACGGCTCCAGATCCGGATATTATCCCAAATTATCCTGGTCCCATTATTGCACTCTGGAAGAATCGATTCCAAACGGGGATAATCGATTCTCCGGGACGGACCTTTGTTTGCAACGAATGGAAATTTCTGCCCTTCAACAATCCCGTAAAACCTAGATTAAGCTGTTAATTTATTGCAATGTTACGTGCGTTCTGCAGTTGGTTCCTTTTCTGTTGTGCCCCATATAGAGCCGGTGTCGGAAAAAGGATCGAAACAGGGGAAAATGGAAAATACAGAATCTCCCGACAGGTTCGACAGGGTGATGATCCCGAAGCTCAAAACCTATGCCGAGAAAGAGAGAGTGAACAAAATATCATCACAAAAGAACGACCAAAAGTCGTTTCCGTCTTCTCTTGCTCGGAAAGTCGTCATCGCCGTCGTTTGTAGCCGAGTGCGGATAACAAAGACATTACAATTTTAAATTTAGATTTTTTTTTTGTCGGTTCGTTCCTATTCCATTCAGTTTCCTCCTCTCCGCCTTTTCTCGATTGTTTCGTTGGTTGCAGCGGACGGCAGTGTCCAGAGCCAGCAAAGATCGGAACAAAAAGGAACCTAGAATAATAAATTTCATCTCGGTCCAGAAATGCACCGAAGATCGGTTCGAAACAGGTTCTTTTTCCTCTTTCTGCGACAGCGGAAAACAGGGTGGCAACGGACAACAAATAAACAAAAAACTGGAAGGTTAGACTTTCCTTTCAATGCACCCTGTGCGTGTGACAGCGTCAAAGCGAAAAGCTAGAGAAATCGTCACCATTGCCATCGATACGTGTGTCAACCTTGGACGGAAAGATCGGCTATTGTTCTCCGTGTTTCTACGGGCCCTTGGAAGTAGCTAATCTTTATTTATCGCTCTCGCCCAAATTTCTCGCCTGCTTTGTGTCCTGTCTAATGTCACTAATCGAAACAGGGGGTTAATCAATGCCTGCTAGCGCTCGCTAACGAGACACCTCTGCCTCCTCTCGCCTCCACCATCTTCGTCATCTGGATCAGTCCGGTAAGTGGGAGAACCGATCCGCTTTATTGATCATACCGTCCGTCCTGAGATCGAGGAGGCACCGGGAGGGGGGGGGGGAGTGGATCTGGAACAAATTTGATCCAAAACTATTTTTATGACCCCCGCTCAATAAACATGTTAATCGGGGGGTCCAATGTTCCCGATCCCCGCGCAGCTCAAGACTGCACCTTTATTGCGCTGGCAAAGTACAGCGCAAGGCGATCGTTCGATCTGCCGGAGCTCGCCTCGCGCACATATTTTATTACATTTTATACGGACACGATATGTTTTCGCGATCCGGTACAATATTATTGAAATATCACAGCATTTATGGCCTGGAAGGAGCGGTGGGACGCGACGTGTGGGCACCTTCACGATCGTGGAAACAATATTTTTGCTCTCCTGTGTGTACCTTACCGGCACAGCTCGAATCGGCCGGCGGCCAGCGGTGTAATTAAATAAACATTTCTATTTCACCCACTACAAGGCAGGCCCCTCTCGGGACCCTTCAGCTTAGTCTTCTTCTTCTTTTTCCTCATCATGGGTCCCAGCGGGAGCTCATATTGCAAATCATCGAACATGCTCATGTTTGGCACGACGACGACGACGACAACGGTTCTATGCATATGATCATGACTCAACTGCTCTCGATCGTTGACAGACTCGAGCGGTACATGGTCCCATACACGCTTTCATACACGGTCTGGGTTCCCTTTACAGCGGTACTGTCTTTGATTGACACCTACGCGCGAGCGCTTGATGGTGAGATCACTTTCCATTCTGCCTCATCGTCCAAGTAGAGGGGTTCACGCTACCGGAGCTCATCGAGGCCCTTCTTCATTTAACTGGGGAATGCCTAAGCAAACATGGCCTTCCCAGCTGACTTCTTGTGCTACGCATAAGTATCTCTCAATCGCCATTTTATGCCGGGCCAATTGCCCTGTTCGTCTCCACAAAGCAAAGCAGTTGCGGTGGTGACTGCGCATTGTTATGCATGCTGCTCCCGGACTACTGAGATTGAGATATTTTGCGACCGCTTCCGCGAAGCATCGATCGACCGTGGTGCCAGATTGAGGGCATTGAGGGCGCATCCGCAAAACTCGATCAATTCTGAAGATCTGGCACCGCTGCTGCGGTGGTCAGCCACGCGAGTGCACCACCTAATTTCGCTGTCTCACTTTGGCACATACCTAACTAATGCCAACCTATAAGAGGGATCTGGCGCGGATCAGCCATGCAGTCTCTTCCGAGCCCAGTAATGGTTGAGCAGCGTGCGATCGTTCCTCTGTTTACCGTCCGATATTGATGATGGTTTCGCGGAACGGCGGCAGCAGTTGGCACGAAACTGCAGACGAAAGGCAATGCAGAAAAAAAAGGGTGCATCATCGAGGCACTGCGACGGCGAAGATAGCCCCTTCCAATAATGATGGCTGGTGGTTCTGGGGACCTGTGCGCTGGAAAACGTGCAGAATGGCAGCCATTTTCTTGGCGATTTTTCTTTCATTCGATCGATCTCGCTCAAGCGTCGCGTTTGGATTTGTATTTATGCTGAGGTTTTTTTTTCTCGTTGGTTTTCAATGAACATTGTTTGTTTGATATTTGCTCGTTTTTGAAAGCCATCATGACAGTCCAGTTATTGGATTCAATGCCGGAATGGAGCTCGATTTTGAGAATCGAACATATTTCGTGCAGCCATTCAGAAGGTCCGGGATCGATTCTTTTCCGTTAATAACTTGGATAGACAAACGTGTCCTGTCGTGTTTGGCATGTTGATAGATTATCCCGCTTTCCACGCTCGGTTATGGGCGGCTTGGTTTTGAAATGTAGCGTTCGCTGTTGACACTAACCGGTTAGCACATTTCGTTTCATTTTCCTCTGTTCCTTGAAGGGGGAAAGGGAGGAGGGAAACGTCAAACCTCCAGTAAGTGTCAAAAGCTACTGTAAACGCTGCGTAGGCCACCATTATCGAGCATGGAAGCTGGATAGTTGACCCTTCCACCAACAATCAATACGAAACTAACGATTTTAGATTGGCTCACTACTTGACTAACCTATTGGTCCCTAGCAAATCGACTAACGTACCCCATTATAGTCGAAATTCCAGTACTACACAATGTTTGTTTTGATTCGTTATGAAATTTTTGACAGATAAAATGAGGGGTTAGTGGATTTTCCTATGTTTCGAGGGGTGAATCGATTAGCTTGGGACCGAAGATAGTACCAGAGCTGAACAAAAAGTTGAGCTCGTTTCTTCGGGACCTTCTGGTCTTAGAGTTACCTCTATGCTTCCACTCTCGGTTAATAGCAAAGAATAAAAATATAATTTTCGTATCATTTTTAAATTTTTTAGGTCTTAATTTTTTTTTTTAAATTCGGCCAAAAGTTGATGTTCTACAATTTTAGTTAATATTTAAGTGTTCATGGGTTTTAATGTTTCAAAAATTTGCATGTTTCATGACCATTTTTTTTAATATAAAAAAAATGAATGACAACAGTTTTTTGTCATTAAAATTTTAAACAAATATCCGATTTATTTTTCCTTAGAGTTATCATTTCCATGTTAGGGTGGTCCAAAACGTTTTTTTTTCAAATATGGCTTTTAAAAAAACTCCTAGCTTTTGATCCACTGGACCGATTTCAAAGATCAAAATATCAAATGAAAGATAATTAAAAATACTTTTAAGAAAAAATAAAATGATATTAAAAGAATTGGGATTTTCTGGCCTATTACGGATGTCATTTCACGGTGAAAACTTGTCACTTGTCGTCACGGTGAAGTGATTCCCATTTGATTTGTACGGCAATCACTGCTCTTATTCTGAGTATCACTTCCTTATCACCGTGTAGTGACACCGGTTATAAGGCCCTTTGTATTGTAAACATTGTTAATATTTGTTTTTGTATGGCTTTCGTGGTTTGTAGACAGAGGGCGCAATATGTTTTTAAATTTTTCCTTTAATACTTAGGCCTTTTTTCACAACACATCAAAACATTCAACGGACAGCCCTAAGGGGTTGTACGCAATGATGACGTAGGACTACGTGGTCTTATATAATAAATCTTATTTGTAAACTGCAGCAGGAGCTTGTATTTTGTGTAGGAATAGGAATTTGAGTGGGGTTCTCTCTGTTTATACTCATTAGTATGACGCACTTGACATAGATGGCCCACAGCGACTCACGAAGAGCTACCAATTCCGATCCATAGCGGTACGACTGCTTCCTTCTTCTATTGATGCTCATGTGGGCAGCAGCTCGCTGCTTGCGGGGAGCCATTCGTTGTGTACTGGAGAACACCACAACTCACCACGCGGTGATTGAATAAACACCGTTTGGTGAGACCGAATGGAATTCAACTTTGAAATCTGTGTTAGGGAAATCGCTTTTCGCAGGCAATTGGTGATAATTTTAATTATCATAGCAACAATTGCACATTCATGCAATTTTCAATAGTGACATTTAAATTTTTTTTTGTCTATATGATAAAGTCTTAAATTAAGCAGATACGTAGAAATATTTCAGATCGATTGGTGATAAAATTATTGAAATTGGTCCAAGGGCAGCTGAGCTATTAACGTTCAAAATCTTTCATAATTTTGTTACATGCTCCATTTTTGGTTTTCACAAAGTGTACCCCATATAGAATCACAGACGTAGTCCTACGTAAAAATTCAGCATTGGACTTATATTTTTTGAAGTTATCAAGCCTTGGGTTTTCGCTCAATACTCCTATTCGACTAGACTTTCACGACGCATGGTATTTGCTTCGCTGCTCGACTTGACGGGATTGGACGGAATGTTGCCATAAGGTGTAGATATCTGCGAAGATGGAGAACAGGGCAAGCCTTTGCTCGAAATAGAAAAATCTCTATACTTGCCTGGAATTTTGTGCTCCCACCACGCTTGGCATGCACAGTTGTACACACTAACTGCTAATTTGTTAATAACTTTTCACTCAGTTGTTGAAATTTGTTTTTCTTTAAAGTAATTGATAGATTAGGATCATAGTTTACTATAGATATGCAAAGAGTAGGTAAATCTTAACATTTGAATCAACACCAATCCATTTTTACACTTAAAGTCGGAGATGTCCAGCGAGCATTTCTCACTTCATTTTTACAACGCAAGCTCCCGACCACTGCATCTCAAAGTGACGCAGTGTGACAAAGGTGGATTTGAAGTTGGTTGTGGAGGGAGCACAGTCACATTGGTCACGGTATTAGTAGAACTACTAATGTTGCTTTCAGCTTCTTCAAAGTCTTCATCATCCCAGTCGCTTTCCTCGAACCAGTTGCATCATTCACGGAAATCGAATGTTCGTCGGTAGCTTCTTCAGATAATGATACCTCTTCTTCAATGTCTAGCTTGATGAACTTTGGTTCTCGTTGATGAATGTAACATCACGGCTTCTGAAAATCTTCTTCGTCCCTCTCTGGGTCGTACATACGATAGCCTTTCATGTCCTCATCGAATGCAACCAAACTGTATTCATAGACTTTGGCATCCCCCTTCCGCCGCTTCTGTTTAGGGACATGGACCGTCACTTTGGTCCCAATGATCCGTACGTGTGATAGCTCTGACTTCTTACCGCTCCAGCACTCTTCGGGTGTCATATCAAGGCCGCGAGTCGACGAACGATTGATGAGGTACACTGCCGTCGAAACTGCTTCGGCCCAAAATGCTTTTTCCTCGACAATCGTCCATTTTTCTGGGGCGTATAATCGTTCGTTCGCTGATGCCGGATACCAAACTTTTCCAAATAGCTCTGGACCTTCTTGTTGCTATACTCCTGGAAGCCTTGAAATGTCCTCAAAACTTCATCCTCGGATTACTTTCTTAAGATATATACAAACATGCGGCGTGATTTGTCGTCCACAAACACGATGTAGTACCTTCGGGCCACAGATAAGTAACAGGTGGGGTACGCTCTGCTCAGCACTAATGAGACCCCCCTCTACACTGCATCAGGGTCGGCATACACATGTGACTATCGTGGCCAAGAAAACACTCGAATACTTTTAATCACCCCGATGAACTTTCACACAGGTCTCTTTTATATCCCTGAACTTTCCCACTTTCTTATCAGCTATCTCCTACACACTTAGAAAAAGTCATATAAATTTAAGTGCTCTGAGACTGACATATACGAGCGTCAATTTTGACATAAAATTGAGTCATAACAGACGCAAAATTGATCATTTTGTCAAGCTTCTGCATTCATATTCCATCAGATGTCACAGCTGTTGTTTGCGGTGACATCTATCGGAAACTAGACACAATCTGTTTTCCTATAATTGTTCACAGAGGACACTGCAGTACAAAACATGTCTGGTACCTCTATATATGCATTTAGATTATTATTCGAAGTCCCTCCTTTTTTACACATTCTGCACAAAAATTAGCTCATCCCTCACAGAATTTCCCGCCTAATTTTATGTATGGGGCGGGGCACAAAGTATCTTTTGCGCTAAATATGTAAAAAAGGAGGGACTTCAAATGTTAAAGCAAATGCATATATAGAGGTACCAGACATGTTGTGTAGTGTCAGGTACTCTATTTTGTAATCTGTGAAAGGGAAATCACAAGTCGAGTGTCAACAAAATACATGGCATGTTGAGAAATTGAGGTCGTGAGAGAGAATTTCTCTCTCAAATTTGAATTTTTTTGGCTCTCTGGGAACTGGTAGTAAAGCAGGTAAAATTGTATGGGGAAAAATCATTTTTATTTAATTGTAGCTCGTTTAACAATAATTTCCGGGAAAAAACTAAACGACAAAGTACCTGCTTCATTTCTTTAGGTTGTCGTTCACTTTTTTTGACCTGAATATGCACCGAAAACGAATTATTCCCACTTCTCTCAATTTTTATATGGGGATTTTTATCACTTCCTACCAGCGGAACAGCGCCATCTCTGTGGAAAATGGTCGTACAAAATGATTAATTCAACTCAATCAAACGTACTTTTCGTCGACTAACGAACTTTTCAGTCTCGGAGCACTTTATTTTACATGAAATATTTGTTTACGTCCGATCCTTTATTTCAAATATGGATTCCGTCACGTGTAAAATTAGCTATTTCTAAGTGTGTACCTTACACACTTAAAAATACATTGTTCTACACTTGACGGAATACATCTTTGACATAAAAGATGAGACGTAAACAAACATGTTATGTAAAATTAAGTGCTTCGAGACTGAAAAGTTCGTTACTCGACGAAAATTACGATTAATTGAGCCGAATTTCACGTCTACTATGACTCAATTTTATGTCAAAATTGACGCTCGTATATGTCAGTCTCAGAGCACTTAAATTTACATGAATGTTTCTTAGTGTGTAGCCTTCAGTAGTTCTTCCTTCGTCTTCCGTCGCCGATAGAGACCCCCTTCTCCACTGTTCCACTACACCTTCAGCTCATTCTCCTTTCTTTTGCTTCTGTCCTTCGTCCCTCGATTTCGACTGTGGGTTGCGCAGTCGATTCACCTCTTACCACTTCACTCTCCTCTCCTCCTACGGGTGCTCCCACACTCATAAAATAAGTCACATAACCAGTGGAAAATATCCATGTGATTTCACATAACTTTCATGTGATCCCATAGTTGGAAATTGCACAACTAAATCACATGAACGTTATGTGTCCAATGAAATCTATATGATTTCTCATATAGAATTTCTAATGCTATGTGATATTCAGGTAACAATCATTGTTTTTGTTTTTGGAAAAATACTATGAGCGTTCCTAATAGAAACTAAGTGAAATCTTTTTTCAGTGCACGGTACCGTTTGCCGAGCCGTTCGCGAACGGTATAACGAGTCCACGACGCTCAATGCCGATCCAAAATGGCGATGAACACGGACTAGTGAACGCGGCTGGTTCTAGGATGGATCGGAATACGGTTGTCTTTGTACGGTATCTTTGGGGTTTGACCGCAGTAGGTCGAACACAACGAACACTTCGGGGTCTGACCGCGCCATGATGGCGGTTAGTGATGAGAACAATTCGGGTTTAGTAGGTTGGCTGCTCCTCCACTACAGATCGAGTTTAACGCCTGCAGACTAATCACTTTATTTCCTTTTTCGAATAACGATCTTTCACTATATATAGATGTATATCATATTCGTTTTGGGTTTGTCTAGCTTGGTTTTCGACTAGAACTTTTGACTTTTGCCAGGCAATTGGCTAACGACGATGACGGGTGATTTCCTTGCGCTCTCGATCGTTGATCAATTTTCCTTCAGCCCAATTTCGCCCCATCATGGCCCCATCAATCCTGTCACCGGCATCTGGCTGTGAGTAGCGGAACTTCGTGATGTGGTGGGCTGTGTTGGCACTTATATTTGAATCCTTTCCTGGCATTCATAACATTTCCAACACAGGAATCATCCGAGGAGCAAACCAACGTTTTACCACTTTGCTCATACTGTTCCAGCTTGAAAAGCTCGTTCTCGTGACACCCAGTTGTCACCACGCCGCCGCTCGAGCTGTTTACTTTGCAGCCAGCATTGTTGAACACCATCGTGTAGCCTTTTCTCACGAGGTTGTTGACGGAGAGGAGATTCACGGACAGCTGCGGAATGTACTGCACGTCGTTCACAGGCACTTACTGAGTACAGTGGTTCATGTAGCCTCAATCCTCATGGAAGCCTTGTTCGCAGTTACAACCGTATCGCTGGATGATTTCACATTTAGCAACAGATCCTTGTTTCGGGTCATGTGTGTTGTAGCCCCTGAGTCACAGGCGGATTCGAACGTAGACAGAACAGTGCAGAATTCTTGCTTCCATTATTCTGTTGCCATTATTCTGACTACCGGTTTGCTGGTTACCTTGGTACATGTTGCCATGGTTGCGTTTACTTTTTGATAGAAGAGCCGCATCCACCGACGGAATTTGAACTTCGTGCAGCAGTTTCCACTGCAGAACCGTTTCTGGGAGCTCTCTCTAAGAATATTGATTAAATGTAGTGTCAGTAACAACTTTATGATTGAAAACTTCGAAGAAATGCTCGAATTGAGCATCCAGTCTAGATTTGTGCGAATCTAACTTAATTATATGTCATCGGATGTTAGCCTTCCTGGCTATAATCCCCCTCGTGTATGCTTTACTAACGACAGTTCCCCCATTGACTATGATCTCTCGATGAAACAGGCTATTCAAGGAGTTCCAGATCAACTTTGACCTATCTCAATTGCCCGTATTTTTGCTGAAAAGTACCAACAAGTCAATTGCAATAGAAGATTGTTCACTGATGGATCACGCATTGATGGATCGACTGGCTTCGGCGTCTTCAACGAATACTCAACCACCTTTCGGAAACTTCAGGAACCTTGTTCCGTTTATCTGAGCTAGCAGATGGGGATGATTTCCTACATGCCCATAGACCATTACTTCATCTTCTCGGATAGTCTCAGCTTCAATCCTCAATCCTCCGGTTTTCCTTTCAAAGGTAAGGGAGCAGATGAGTTTGCTGGTCGAAAGATCATATATGATTACCTTTGTATGGGTCCCCTTACATTGCTCAATCCCAGGCAATGAGAAGGCAGACTCTCTCGCAAAGGTGGGCGCACAACAAGGCGAGATTTATGATAGAAGAATTTCACACGATGAATTTTTCCCATTAGTACGTCAGAGTTCTCTTTTAAGTTGGCAAAACGATTGGACAAGTAATTCTCTTGGGCGGTGGTTACATTCCATTATTCCAAATGTTTCTTCGAGAGCGTAATTCAAAGGTCTGGATGTAAGTCGGGGCTTCATTCGCGTCACATCTCTATAGAATAAACCTCGTTGACAGCAATATATGTAGGTGTAGAACCGGTTATGATGACATCGAGCACGCAGTTTGGTATTGCCCGGGTAATGACGCCTCCAGAGCACGACTGTTGGATACCCTAGTGGCCCGAGGTTGACAACCCTTCCGCAAAGTAAGAGATGTATTGGGAACCCGTGATCTTCCCTACATGCAGGCGATCTCCGAATTCCTTTGTTTGTCTGATGTTAGAGTTTGATGTAACCATCCTCTCCTTTCCAAACAATTTCCAGCCATTGTGTCCCAGTCTTATTATCATCCTGTTTATGTGCTACTTGCCCCTGCCCAGCCAGGATTTGTGGTCAACCGTCCGAGAGTAGTATCTGAAGGAGGCTTCAGAAAACAGTTTAGAAATAGTTACCCATTAACCTCGATCCCGCCGCGAGTAATTGGTACCCAATACTAACCTAGAACTACTGCTGATTAAAATGTAAATTCAAACATCACTGATTTTTGGCTCCGCAAAGTGTTACACACGACTGAGCCTAGTAAATCAACGAACTAGTTAAAAAAGACGCAGCTTCGTCTTTATGGCGTCGCCGTTGATTTTGATTCCGAAATTTTCCAGGAACATAATCATTGGCCTGTATTCTTCCGGGCGATCACAAAGCAGCAGGGCACCGATCAATTCATCCGAAATGTTGAATCCGATTCCGTTGAGCTGGTGAGCCGTGGAAATCACTTGATTTACATACTCGGACATCGGTCAACAGCTCATCAGATCGGTTTTCACTAGCATGTAAAGGAGACCAATCTACCTGGTTAGGTCGGAATGCTCAAACGCCTTCATCGGAGGAGAATGATTTTGGCTCTTGCTTTCCGCTTCTTCGCAGCATTCTCAGCTTCAGATCTTCCAGCTCGAGGTACGTTTGAACAGCAAACTTCCACGTAGCCCAGTCCTTCCGCCTTGATAACCGCTCGATGTCCGGCAAAATTGAAATTCCTTGCACGGAACTGCCACTTGATCCTGCTTGACTTCCACTGGCCATTTTCAAACTTCAGAGATTCGGCTTGAAACGATGAATAAGCCCACAACCTACTGTAGCTCGAGAAAATAATGACTTGTTCGTTAATCGTGTTGTAAAAGAATGCATAAATCTATTTCGCTGATAGTCATGGCTGACTTTAACACTAACAGAATCATTCGATATTTGACATGTGGTTTCGTTCAGTGTAGTGAAAATTCGGTTCGTTCGGTCGTGTGCTGTCCTTAAATGGATCACAGATACTTATAGCGAATTCGTTTATTATTCAGTTCCAACCTGGATCGGGTATCAAGATTTGGTCTGCTTGTTTTCTGACATACGTCAGTTTGATCGTTTGTTTTTAAAACCCAGCTCAGGTTGAGGTTCGCACTGACAAAAAGTTCGGTTTCGCACTGGGTTGGAACTGGCTCCAACCCCGATAATAAACGAATTCGCTATTAGATTTCAAAATTCATTGTCAACATTTCATTAGGGCGAATCTGCTTTTGTAAACAATGACTTCGACCGCCAATTACTCGCAAATAAAAGCTCACTCCTGCAAATTGCCAATACCAGCTGGTAGATGAAACATTCCTCTACCCGGTGGTATTGTTCATTTGCATGTATGCGCTTTTATTCGCATGAAATCGATGGCTAAAGCCATTGTTTACAAAAGCAATTACGCCGTTTTGAAATGTTGGTACTGAATTGTATCTTCATTAGTTAAAAATCACAATCCACACTTGAAACTACCCGCCCTCCATGCAGTGTTGCCAAACTCACTCAAATCAACCCGACCAAAAGGCGCAACCACCTTCCCAATCGGCCAAACACACATCATCTGCCAAAAAGAAAGATTATACCGTCCCCTTCAGATATAGCTCATGTAAATCCCCGACCACTCGCAACCGTCCACCTTCTGATAATCAACATGATTGATTACCATGTTTAACGGGTGGTAAGTACCTCGTGGAAAAGAATAATTAGCACGGAGGAGAATATCGTTCCGCAAATTGCTAGTTGAAATTCATCCGCTCTCGCACGGTCACGCGCGCTTTCAAGCCTCTCTCCCTCTCTCGCTCCTTCTCGCGTGCAATCATAGAAGGCGTTGGGGTGCGACTCAAGAGCCCATGTCTCGCCCATGCTGCGATCAGGTCAAAATTAAGCCATTTTCAACCTCTGCGTGTTACCTTTTGCCTCGAAGCGGGAGCTAGCTATCCCTCGGATAGGAGAGAGCTCGAAGAAACAAAAAAATAAATGTTCCCCGGGCATGTCTCAGCATAAATTAAACAAATTGTTAACCAACCTGAGAGGATTGGTCAAGTTGGCTCTTCTCCGGCCACCTCCGCCGCCAAACCGGTATGGTATAACAATAACAACAAATAGACCCATCTCGCCCATCATCTCGTTTGAGGTCAATGTGGGTTCCTCTTCGTGGACGGAACGTGTTTGCTCAAATGGTTAGTGGATTTGATGAAACGTGAAATATTGCGTCTCCGCTTGCCAACCGGGACTCGACGTCTAATTTTTTCTACAAATTCCCAGCCGCGCGCGAGCCTCCAGATCCTCGGGAAAACAATGGGCCCCATTGTCCAGCCACCTTACTTGCCCGGCGCATGATGGGAGAGTTCAAACCAATTGATTGGTTTGATGGTCAACGAACGAACGGCGGCGGTGGTGGCCCCATCGGCCACAAGATTGATTGATTCCCATTCCGCACCAGGAAAGAAGAAGCCACCCTCGCCCTAGCCGCGCCGGTGAAAAGGCAAATAAGATTCAAATTAAGAAATCTCAATTTTCTCTCCGGCTTTCTGGCCAGCCGCCCAAGGCTCCCGAGGATGGGCGCAGCAATTTCATGCTTAAGAGAATTTACCTTTTGTCCGGATTTACGCGCTCCGGTTCGATCGATTATCGGCTGTGTGCACAAAGTTTTTCGGCCGCGGCCGTCGATATTGAACCGATCGATTCCCTTGCGCGATATGCCGGGGCCGACCGGGATCCGGAGAATGGGAAGATACAGTAATAACAATTCTCATTCTCATCGTCATGATCATCAGTATCGTCGAGCATCATCAACGGCCACCGCCGCCGCCGCCGCCACTGTCAGCCGTCGACCCTGAGAGATTTTGGGCTTTTTCATTACGTGGTCTGGCGCGAGCCGGCTCATTCTTTTCTTGTTTCGACGGGCTCGGCCGGCCGGCAGTAGGAAAATAATCAATTCAATCCGATCCAGCGTAAATCGGAATCCAATTCGGTTGGTCGATCAGGCCACTGATGCACCACCGCGCACCGGTTGATTGGAAAGTCAGAAGATTCCGGAGGGCACGAGGGCGTGGAGGCGAAGCACAGCGCAGCGCTCCCCTAATTATTCAGTTATTATATTGAGATTAGGAAATTATTCGGAGAGTCGGACCGGAGGCGGGGCGGTGCAGTTTTGATCGCGTTGTTTGGGAGCGATGGTACGGCGGAGGTCAGTATCGTTTGATTCGAGCCGGTTTGATTCAGCGGAGCAGGCGGACCACGTTTGGCCGATTGGGCTCCGGGTGGAATGTTCCCACCGATCTGTCAAATTGTTAGGGAAAGATTCTTAAGATTATATGTGTGTAGTTGCAACTGGAAGATGCTTGACATTCCTACATCTACGTGAATTGGCCTTAATTTTCCTCTGGATATTTAGTTTAATTTCCACGGAAGATCCTTCCAACAGCCCACAGAAGTCTTTATGTGCTTTCCTGTGTTTTCCTCCGAGAAGATTCTTCCAACAACTCCCAGAATTTTGTGGTGACTGTCCCCGGAAACCCTCCTGGCATCCGCCTCGGGAAACTTCCTTCGAACCTGCCCAGGAAGTTTCTCCCACATTCTCCATGAAGCTTGTTTCGAATTCTACATGGCCGATCGACTCAAAATTGAGTAGTTTTTCACTCAAAACCGCAAAAAACTAGGACACTCTGAGACTGAGTTAATTTTCCTCGCTTGTCCTTAAAAGTCTGCTCGAATAAGAGGAAAATCGGCGAAAACTTTATTCAGTCTGGGAGTATACTAATAGACAGAGTGAAACATCTCTCGATTATCCAAACATTCGAAAAGTTTTTCCTGGATAATCGAGGAAAAATTAACGCAGTCAATTTGAGTGAACGGAACTGAAATATGAGTTAGATTCAACGGCCTTGTGCCAAAAGTCCTCCGGAATTTTCTCCAGACTTTCCCGACTGGATGTTTCTTCCGAGATCTTTCCGGTTTTCTCTGGAAATGTCTCCAGATTTTTCTGGAATTTCTTCTGACCACTCCCGGAAGTTTCATCTACTTTCTTCTTCTTCGCATTTCAAACTTAATGCTTATCACATATTAGCTTATTGCGTGCTCTCAACTTAGTGTTCTAGATGTACTTCCAGAGTTAATAATTGAGAGCTTTCGATATCTGTACCATTTTTGCATTAGTATAATTCTGTGGCAAGTACAATCCTTTACTCTATGCCCGGGGAAGTCGAGAAATTTTCCAACCCAAAAAATTCCTAGACCGGACCGGGAATCGAACCCAGCCACCTCCAACATGGTCTTGCTTTGTAGCTGCGCCTTTACCGACTGACCTTAGGGAAGTTTCAACTAGCTTCCTTCTGAAAATTCTTCCTGAAACCTCTTGGAATGAAGCCTTTCTAGTTTACCCTAGAAGAGTCTTCCTGGAAGTTACTCCAGACTTTCTTCGGGAGGTTTCTGTTTAACTTCTCTTGGAAGTTTCTTCTGACTTTCCCCGAATGTTCCTATCAACTTTCCCCCAGATCCGGGATTTCCCACTACTCGTGAAAGTTTCTTCCAATTTCCGGAATTATTATTTTTTAATTTCCTCCGGAAGTTTCTTCCAGCTTGCTCCCGAAAAGTCATGGTGACCAGCAGTTTGCTCCCGTTTTTCCCGGAATTTTTAAAATTTTCCCGGTTGTGTGATTTACATTTAAATTAAGCATAAACACCAAATGTGAAATAGCCAAGTTAGGTTGAATGAGTCATTACAAAGGGAGCAGAATTTTTCCTGGAACTTGAATTTGAATGTGTTGCAAAATGTTTCTATGTTTCGCTCATAGCTCTTTACAGGATTTTATTGTTCTTTTCAGAATTCCTCTGAAATAAATTTAAGATTCTCTCAGCGAGTCCTTTAATTTCTTAAGAACAGACCAGAAATTCTCCGCAGAAGACTCCAAAAAATTCAAGGAATTCATTCTAAGATTCTCTTCAGATTTTTAATTATTATTCCAAACGATTACTGAAGCGTAATTAAATAAATTTATTTATAAATCGCCTACAACTTGCTTATTTTC
This sequence comes from Ochlerotatus camptorhynchus, assembly GCF_037179485.1. Lineage (NCBI taxonomy): Eukaryota > Metazoa > Arthropoda > Insecta > Diptera > Culicidae > Ochlerotatus > Ochlerotatus camptorhynchus. Next base: position 165,652 of record NW_027040593.1, on the reverse strand, counting down.
AAATGTGAATCACTTCAGAATTATTTTGATATTTTTCTCAGATGTATCTTGGGATTCACGGATCAATTCTTCAGAAAGTTTACTATTAATTTCTTTGGAATTATCATCAGAGCAATTATCTTTAATAGCTCTTCAAAGTAACTTATCATCTTGATTTTTTGGTTCATTGGTCACCCTGGTTTCGAGGGGATCTCGAGTCAAAAACATTATTTCCAGAAAATCATCTGGCCAGCGTTTCCCGGAATTTCCCGGTTAGCAAACCCCCAAATGTAAAGCTCAAGACAAGTCTTGACAAGCACTACAACGTTATGTCATTCATGATTTCTTACATTGCACCTGCTAATTGTGGAAAGCAGCAGCTCGGGAAGCGACTCAGTTGAACCGAGGTCAGGTAAGATTTGGTTTTCGGATCCGATTAATCCGATTATTCAACATATCTGCGTCGGAATCGGTTGGAATCACAGTTGGGAACGACTTAGATCTGCTAACGTCTGGAATACCCATCAGGAATGACTGGAATACCTCGTCAGAAACTTCTGGAATCTCAGTCAAGAACACTGGAAACCTCGATGAAAAAGTCTGGAATACTCTTGGGAACACGTTAGAAACATTTCGTTGGAAACGTCTCGAATCCTCGTCAGAAATTTCTGGAATCCCCATCAGGAACATATAAAATCATCGTTGGGAACGAGTGGAATCCTAGTCGCAAACATCTGTAACCCTTTTCTGACATCCTCGTCGGAATACCCGCTAGCAAAATTTGGAATCACCGTCAGGAACGACTGTAATCTTCGTTGAAAACGTTTGGAATACATACGACGTCGGAAACTTCTGGAAATCTTGATGGAAAAGTCTAGAATCCTCGTGAGAATACCCGTCAGGAACATTTGGAATCACTGTCAGGAACGACTGGAATACCTCGTCGGAAACGTCTGGAATCTCAGTTAAGAACACTGGAAACCTCGATGAAAAAGTCTGGAATACTCTTGGGAACCCGTTAGGAACATTTCGTGGGAAACGTTAGGAATACCTCGTCAGACACTTCTGAATCCCCCGATCAAGAACATGTTAAAGCACTGCTGTGAACGTCTGAAATCCTCGTCGGAAACCTTGGTGGAAACGTCTGGGATCTTCGTGGGAATACCCGTCATGAACGACTGAAATCTTCGTCGGAAAACGTCGGGAATACCTCGTCGGAACCTTCTGGAATCCCCCCATTAGGAACATGTTAAATCACTGTTGTGAACGTCTGGAATCCTCGTCGGAAACGTCTGGAAAAGTCTAGAATCCTCGTGAGAATACCCTTCAGAAACATTTGGAATCACTGTCAGGAACGACTGGAATACCTCGTCGGAAACGTTTGGAATCTCAGTCAAAAAACACTGGAACCCTCGACGAAAAAGTCTGGAATAATCTTGGAAAATGTCTGGAATACCTCGTCGGACATTTCTGGAATCCCCCATCAAGAATATATGAAATCACTGCTGTGAACGTCTAAAATCCTCGTCGGAAACGTCTCGAAACTTTGGTGGAAACATCTGGGATCCTCGTGGGATCCCGTCACCCGTCAGAAACGACTGGAAGCTTCGTCTGCAACGTCTGGAATACCTCGTCGGAAACTTCTGGAATGCCAACATAAAAAACATATTGAATCACTGTTGGGAACATCTGGAATCCTCGTCGGAAACGCCTGGAATCCTTGATGGAAACGTCTAGAACCCTCGTGAGAATACCCATCAGGAACATTTGGAATCACTGTCAGGAACGACTGGAATACCTCGTCGGAAACGTCTGGAATCTCAGCCAAGAACACTGGAAACCTCGACGAAAAAGTCTGGAATACTCTTGGGAGCCCGTTAGGAAGATTTTGTCGGAAACGTTTAGAATACCTCGTCGGCCACTGCTAGAATCCCCCATCAAGAACATGTTAAATCACTGCTGTGAACGTCTGAAATCCTCGTCGGAAACGTCTCGAAACCTTGGAGGAAACGTCTGGGATCCTCTTAGGAATACCCGTCAGAAACGACTGAAAGCTTCGTCGGAAACGTCTGGAATACCTCGTCGGAATCTTCTGGAATCCCCCCATCAAGAACATATTAAATCACTGTTGTGAACGTCTGGAATCCTCGTCGGAAACGTCTGGAATCCTTGATGGAAACGTCTAGAACTCTCGTGAGAATACCCGTCAGGAACATTTGGAATCACTGTCAGAAACGACTGGAATACCTCGTCGGAAACGTCTAGAATCTCAGTTAAAAAACACTGGAAACCTCGACGAAAAAGTCTGGAATACTCTTGGGAACCCGTTAGGAACATTTCGTCGGAAACGTTTGGAATACCTCGTCGGCCACTGCTAGAATCCCCCATCAAGAACATGTTAAATCACTGCTGTGAACGTCGGAAACGTCTCGAAACCTTGGTGGAAACGCCTGGGATCCTCGTGGGAATAACTGTCAGAAACGACTGGAAGCATCGTCGGAAACGTCTGGAATACCTCGTCGGAAACTTCTGGAATGCCCCCATCAAGAACATATTAAATCACCGTTGGGTACGTTTGGAATCCTCGTCGGAAACGTCTGGAATCCTTGTCGGAACCGTCTTGAATCCCAGTCAAGAACATTGGAAACTTCGGTGGAAACGTCTGGGATCCTCGTTGGAATACCCGTCAGAAACATTTGGAATCACCATCGGGAGCGTCTGAAACCCTCGTTGGAATGTTCTGGAATCCCTATCGGAAACATCTAGAATCCCAGTCAAGGAGCTTTAGAATCACCATCGAGAGACGCCTGCAAGCGTTGTCGGGAACGTCTTGAATCCTCATCAAGAAAGTCTGGAATCCTCGTTGGAAACGTCTGGAATTCCTGCCGGAAGCTTTCGCAATCCCTGTCAGAAGAACGTTTGGAAGCACCATCTTCGAACGATTTCAAACGTTCTTCTGACAGGGTTTCCACTCGGAAAAACGGGAAGAACGGGAACGGACCGTGAACTAAAAATCACGGCCAACTATCCAGAACAAAATTTTCTCAAATATACACCGTGAACTATGGTTCACGGCTGTGGTTCACGAATATGGGAACTCTTTTTTTCCCGTGCAGAAGTTTCAGACGAGTATTCAAGACGCTTCCAACGAGGACTCCAGAAAATTCCAACGAGTATTCCAGACGGTTCCGATGAAGGATCCAGACGTACCCAACGAGGATTTAAATGTTTTCGACGGGAATTCCTGAAGTTTACGAAAATGAATACCAGTCATTCCCGTCAAAAACATTTAAATCACCGTTGGGTACGTCTGGATCCTTCATCGGAAACATCTGGAATAGTCATTGGAATCTACTGGAGTCCTCATCGGAAGCGTCTGGAAAACTCGTCTGAAACTTCTGGAAGCCCTGAACGTTTGAAATCCCCATCGGAACGATTTGCATCCCTTGTCGGAAATCACCGTTGGGTACGTCTGGATCCTTCGCCAGAGACGTCTGGAAACTTCTGAAGTCCTCTCCAGAAACGTCTGGATACCTCATTGCAATCGTTTGGAATCACCGTCGGAAACATGTCGAATCCTCGTTGGAAATTTCTGGAATCCCCATCATAACCAAATGGAATCACCATCGGGAACATCTGGATTCTGGAACCCTCGTCGGAAACGTCTGGAACCCCAGTCAAGAACATTGAAAACCTCGGTGGAAACGTCCGGAATCCTCATTGAAATGTTCTGGAATTCCGTTGTTCCGAAAACGTTGTCTGGAAGTGGAAACGTCTGGAATCCCTGTTAGAAGAACGTTTGAAATCATCGTCGAAATGATTTGAATGCCTCGTTGGGAACTGCAGGAATTCCCTTTCAAAAACATTGAATTCACCGTTGGGTACGTCTGGATCCTTCGTCGGAAACGTCTGGAAAAATCGATGGAAACGTCTGCAATCTTCGTCGGAAACCGTCGGAAATCACTGGCATGGCGAACGTTTGAAATTCCCGTTGGGAACTTCTGGAATCGCTGTCGGGAAGGTCTGGAATGCCCACCTGGATCATTTGGAATCACCGTCGGGATCATCTGGAATCTTCATCGAATACTTATGGAATGTCTGGATTTTTTTCCGTGTTGGTTATTTTGATCACTGCGACCAGTACTTAGATCTATTGTGATATATTCCCCGTTTTAATATTGCTTTATCAGCATGTCGTATCACCATTTTATGAAGCGACCGACATAGACGGACCGAAAGCATTTTCCCAGTCAGGTATTACATTTCGAATGAATTGCACACTACTTGGCTGGGAACTGAACTCCAAATATCAAAGGGTTCTGTCAGCCCCTTATCCAGAAAAATACGCCTCTTATTGAAGATTGCTTTACAAGAGCATAGCAGGTGTTCAGAGTCTTCTTTTTCTATGCCACATAATCGACACATGTCATCTTGAAGTTTTCCTATTAGCTTAAAGTGATATTTACATGGACAGGGCCCTGTTATCAAACCAGTGTACATACTGAGATCTTTCTTTGATAGTTCAAGAATTTTGCTAGTCATTGAAATACTCGGACGTTTCGACTGCCTAGCAATGAGAGTGTTGTTCCAATTGGTCTCCACTTTCATCTTTTCCCATTTCTTGAACTCCATTCTAAGAGAGCAAGCAGAAACTCCACAGAATGTCTGGATTACCCGAGGGAACGTCTGGAATCCCGCCAAGAACATTGGCGTCGGAAACGTCTACAATCCCCAACAGAAACATCTAGAACCCTCGTTGGAAATTTCTGGAAATCGCTCTCGGAGCGTCTGGAACCCTCGTCGGAAGAACGTTTGGCATCTCCATCGGGAGCTGCTGGATTCCTTCTCGGAAACGTTTGGAATCGATTCAAAATTGTCTGGTATCTTTATAGGGAACTGCCGGATACATCGTGGAACTGTGGACAGCTCCGTCAGATACTGCTGATGGTCTCTTTAGGAATGTCCGGAATCATTTCGTGAATTTCTGAGATCTCATCGTGAACTGCTGGAATCCTGGTCAAAAGTGTGCGGACCTGTAACTGGAATCATCGGAAATCGTCTGGGAACACTGTCAGATACTGCTGGAATTGTACTCGGGTATGTCCGGAAATACTCCGGAAACGCCTGACATCTCAATCAGAAACTGCTAGAATCATCAGCAACGTCTAGAAGCTCAGTCAGCTGGAGTTTTCGTCGGGGATGAATTTTGCCAGTGATTTTATCATGCTTCAATACTTCTTATTTTACTTTGAAAAGTTTCATGAAAATCTGATACCCTTCAGCCCATTTTGTCCGATAATAAAGTCCCGGCGTAAAGTCCCAGTTGGGTGGTAATAAAAGCCAAAGAAGAAGGAAAAGAAGAATACATGACAAACTGCTGCGATGTTCCCTAAACAGAAACGAAGAACCCTGAAGTTCGTACAGGTTTGCGTAACTTGCGGAATTGTTCGATCTTTAAAAATCTACCCTGAACTTTTTCGAAATTCCCTGTACTTGAATGGAAATTTACACAGCCTCGAATTGCGACGTAATTCGATAAACTTATACAAAGTTCACTGCACTTCTACGTTTTTCGTTGATTTTTCGTGAAGTTCCACAAAGTTTCCTGAGCTTGTACATAATTCTCTGAACTATTCTTATTAAACAATGTTGAATTTTCTTTAACGAAGCATTCAGAATTTTTACGAAAAAAATCTTTAAAGTCCTACTTAGTTTCCAGAAGTTTTACGAAGCTTCCCACGATGATTCTAAGAAGTCCCTAAAGATGAAGAGAAATCCCAGAACTTCTACAAAGTTCAATAAAGTTCTACAAAGATCACTACACTTCTGCATATTGCGCTGAGCTTTTACTTAACTCGTTAAACTTTTACAAAATGCTCTGCATTTCTACAAAGTTCTCTTGAGAGCATCAAATTTCGTTGAGCTTCTACGAAGCTAGCTGAACTTCTACAAAATTTGCTGCATTTCTAGAGAGTTTCCAAAACTTCTGCTAAGTTCCCTAAAGTTCCACGAAGTTTTCTGAAGATTTGAGAAATTGATTGAAGGTATACAACGTTTTTGTCAAATTCATCAAATGGAACACAGTCTAAGTACATTAGAAAAATCTTAATTGCTGTTTGGAGATTCATCGTAGTCCGTCGACTGCTCGTCAATTCCCTGAACAGCAGCTATGAGTAACTTGATGTCCTGGGCGTTATCCACATTATGCTCGTAGCCTGGGAATTCATCAATCAGTTTGTTCTGAGAATTCAAGAATTGATGCAGATACCTCATCCCACGAGCTGGCCAACCAATCCATGCTCAGTGACAATGAAATATTTTTCAGTCGCTGATTGAAGGGGAGATGTTCGTCCTCTAGAACGAACTTTAGCATCAGCTTTCTCTTATAACGCGTTTTGATTGCATTGGTAAAGGATTGATCCATGGGTTGGCACTCACTACTGACAATGGATAACAAGTAGATGTTGAACTTTCGCGCTGCGGGAACGAATTCCTCATCGAACCATTTTCGAAACAGGATCCGGGTCATCCAAGCCATCTTTGAGTTATAATTGTAAGATGCCGGTAGAGCTTTCTTATCACGGGGCACTTTTAATGCACCCACCACCTCCATCGTTGATCTCCGCGGCCGATTTCGATCCCCGGAAGAAGTCCAGCGATTTCAACATTAGCAGCAGTTTATCACAGCGGCTGAATACTTCAGATGCGGTTTCCGCATCTTTGGATCGTCAGCTTGGTTCGGATTCCACTTGTGGTACTGTTCCTTCAAAACAAAACATTTAAACTGTCAAATAACCGGGTTGCCAACCATGCCATTATTTACCTAAGAGAAAGAGGAGACAAATGGCGTATTACCAACCGGTGGAAACTAACGATTTAAAATTGGCTCACTACTTGACTAACCTATTGGTCCCAAGCAAATCGATTAACGTACCCCATTCCAGTCGAAATTCTAGTACTACACTATGTTTGTTTTGATTCGCTATGAAAGTTTGACAGATAAAATGAGGGGTTCGTTAATTTTCCTATGTTTCGAGGGGTGCATCGATTAGCTTGGGACCGAAGAGAGCTAAGCCAAAAAGTTGAGCACGTTTCTTTGGGACCTACTATAGTACTTTCCCGTTTTTGTCAGCCCCATCTGAAATTTTATTCACCTAAGAGGAAAAGGAGACAACTGGCTTCTTACTCATTTATCGCTATCTCTATCTCTATCTTACGCACTCGCTCGCCCCCACATGCCTAATTTGGTTATATTTGCTTGATTAGTTCTCGAGTTATGCAGAAATTTCTGTTTCATTTGTATGGGAGCCCCCCTTACAGAAGAGGGAGGGGTCTCGAACCATCATAAGAACCTTCCACGGCCCCAAAAACCCCTGTATACAAATTTTCACGCCAATCGGTTCAGTAGTTTCCGAGTCTATAAGGGTCAGACAGACAGACAGACAGACAGACAGACAGACAGACAGACAGACAGACAGACAGACAGACAGACAGACAGACAGACAGACAGACAGACAGACAGACAGACAGACAGACAGACAGACAGACAGACAGACAGACAGACAGACAGACAGACAGACAGACAGACAGACAGACAGACAGACAGACAGACAGACAGACAGACAGACAGACAGACAGACAGACAGACAGACAGACAGACAGACAGACAGACAGACAGACAGACAGACAGACAGACAGACAGACAGACAGACAGACAGACAGACAGACAGACAGACAGACAGACAGACAGACAGACAGACAGACAGACAGACAGACAGACAGACAGACAGACAGACAGACAGACAGACAGACAGACAGACAGACAGACAGACAGACAGACAGACAGACAGACAGACAGACAGACAGACAGACAGACAGACAGACAGACAGACAGACAGACAGACAGACAGACAGACAGACAGACAGACAGACAGACAGACAGACAGACAGACAGACAGACAGACAGACAGACAGACAGACAGACAGACAGACAGACAGACAGACAGACAGACAGACAGACAGACAGACAGACAGACAGACAGACAGACAGACAGACAGACAGACAGACAGACAGACAGACAGACAGACAGACAGACAGACAGACAGACAGACAGACAGACAGACAGACAGACAGACAGACAGACAGACAGACAGACAGACAGACAGACAGACAGACAGACAGACAGACAGACAGACAGACAGACAGACAGATATATATAGATTCTACACATTTGGATCACCGCTAATTTTTTTTAAATGCCCACAGGAGTTATCGAGCGGAGCCCCTTTCTTCGAGCATGATTTGATCCCACAAGAAAATCAAAATATATTGACTGTCTTTGCAGTTTCAGTTCGAAGCAAAAACTGATAAAGCTGGGTTTAGATTAGGCAAGTCAAATGATCAACTCAGTTGAATTCAATTGGCTTGAAAAGTTGAGCCTAGTTCAACTTTTTTCAATTCAAGTGAGTTGATCAAGTCAGTTGAATGGCATGGTTTACACGTTCAATTCGCGTTCAAGTCAGTTGAATTCAACTGAGTTGATCATTTGACTTGCCTAGTCTAAACTCAGCTTAATGGATAATGGAAGTGATTACTTTGTGATTACCCAGTCATTCAAAATTAAAGGATTATTTCGAAAAAAAAAATGCAGTAATCTTTGATTACCGATCATCTTCCAAGCTAGAAGTGACTCTCTCTCTCTCTCTCTCTCTCTCTCTCTCTCTCTGAGCTAATCTCAATGGCCGTGTTCTAATCACACCTCGCATCTCTGATGTCAACCTCACTTCGGCAGATGAGGCAACGCATTTGACAGTAGAGTTATGTCCGTGCGTGAATCAAAAAACACAAAAGTGCCTGAGTGATTTCGAATTTCTCATTTTTGAGAGTTACAATTGGAAAGAAACAGTGAATTTTACATATGTAGGTACTGCCCTAATAGTTGAAGCATAATTAAGCAAAGACGCATCCACACGTGTGCACCGCAGCAGAGAGCAAAAGTGCGCAGAACGGGACCTCACACCGCAGCAGAGAGCAAAAGTGCGCAGAACGGGACCTCACCGGTGCCAGTACCTTCGAACCAGATTCAGCGAACGGAACGGATCTCAGCTGGTGGCAGCAATCTCCACCTGAGACCCTCTCTGCACCTGGAACACAGCCTCCGGCGCAAACCATCAGCACCAGGCACCGGCCGACCTCTGCGCGCCGATGATGTCTTTATCTTTTCACCTTTAATTATCGGTGTTCAAGCTCCACTGCTGCAGCAGCAGGACTGCTGCTGCTCTGATGGATTGAAATTGGATTGTATCGACCTGAGAGCGGAGGAGCAAGAAAAAAAACCTGCTCATCACGCTGTGATAATCAAATCACACACACCCAACCACACTGAACAACAGCAGCAGCAACAAGAACAACAGTCTGACCGGGCGCGATGTGAAAATAGTAATTTCACCTAATATAATTACAATATAAATGATTTTCGCCTCATTCTTCCATCATCATCATCACCGCCATCGGCGAAGAAAAGTGTCGGCCCAAGGTGCAGCAAGCGGAAGGTGGGCCCGAGACGAATCCCCGCCGACACAAAACGGGATAAAATGTATATCGTCACTTAGTTGTGCCCTCTCTGCTCGGAGATCGACGAACGATCGATTGATCCGTCGATCGATCGAATACGGGGCTATTGATTTGATTGATTGATTTTCAGCATGAGTTGAAGGTTTTCTGGCCGAGCTCGCTTCTACATTGTTGTTGTGGATCGAATAAGGCGGCCAAATCATGCTGCTGCTTCCTGTTGGTCGTCACAAGGTGCAACTTCTTCGCATACCGACCGGGACCCGGTGAAATTGGGCTTTTTGTGGGCACACCTTTTGTGCCAACCTTGATTTTGACAGTTGCAGACCAAGGTTACTTTTTTTTCTTTTTGTTATTCAAACTCACGGTGTGATTAACTCCGGGTAATCAGATGATTCGTTTATTTTCGGACTTGAACGCCGTTAGGCTGTGATGGAATAATTGCTCGAAGCTCATCTCTTCAGGACTGTCAGTACGTGAGCAGAGGGGGGAAAACAGCAGCGAAAACAAACCAGTTCAAGATAAAGATAAACCGAAGCTAAATGGGCGCAATTTGTCAGAGGCAAACAAACCCCGTGGACCGAATAATTTGCTGTCAACAAAGCTCGACCAAACAACCGACCAAATCGACATCAGGCAGAGGCTGAGGCCGGGCGCAGTCCGTCAGTCTGTTTAACTTTGAATTATTACAGCAACTTAAATTCAAATATTTGGCTTGCAAATAAAAGTGAAACAATCCCAACACATTTGGCTTCGTTGACGAGGGGGTGAAAGAGAGAAGGACGGAAGCAAATGTTTCTCCGAGTCGACTCAGAATGTCTAGAATAAATAATAATTATGTGTTTATTTTATGGTGTTTGATTTGGCTGCCGCTGATGCCACAGCAGTGCAAGTAAAGGAGAACAGCAACATGAAAAATTTCGCTTTTTCCAGCTGGTCGCTTTTATATTTTCGAGCTCGGCACTCGACGACGAGATGTTTGTTTACATTCGCGCAAACTTTGACAGCTCTGAGGGTACTCGGGCATTCGGGCTGGTTTCGCTCCTGATTCCTCTCGAAGAGGTGTGAACTGCGAGTAGTACCCAAAACGACACGGCAGCAGTTGTAAAACAAACAAATACAGCTAATTAACAAGACAAAAGAACTGTCATCAGTGTCACCACCCCTGAACGACGACGGCCGATCCCGAGCGAATGTAAACAACAATGGCCGTGGGAGCGCAAAAGTCAGAAACGAAACGGTATTCTCGGTTCGCGCGGCTTCTCCACCTCTCTCGTAATAACAGTGTAGAATCGAACGAAAACAAAAGAATCCCCGTCCATCAAACAGCGCGCAGAGGTTCCTTCTCTCGTTTGATTGATGCTATAAAGATGTTTGCCTTCTTTCCGTCCGCATGCTTTTCAAATCCTTTTCTTTTTTTTTCTCTCGTTTGCAGCAGCCACCCGATGATGCGAGAGATTGGACAAATATTTAATCAAGAGAAGCGACTCGAGCGACTTGATCGTTTTTGACGCACCAAGGATGGAGCAACCCAAACTCAATTGATTCGTTCTGCGCCCTTTTATGATGACGCTCGCAATTGGAATGTTTGTAATAATTAAAATGATACAGCGAAGAGTGCAGCGCGTCGATAACAAGTTAATCAACGTCAAAAGGCTGCCGGGCACAAGCGGGAGTAGTCAGGAATCGCCCAGTGCTAGTCGCAGTTGGTCGGCGATCGACATTTCGCGATTCGGCAGCTCTCGGCAAAATATTTAATGACAGTGCAGAATTTTTGGCGTCATGGCAAGCTTTGTGTTTTGGATCGCTCACAGAGGTAAGTGTACTTATCACCTGCAAATCATGTCGAATAATGAATGATCGATGATGGTGGCGAGGATTTTGTTGAACACGCTCTGGATCGGGAACGCTTGCATCAACTCAATTAAGTGGCTTTTGGAGGAATTCTACGGACGGAGATTACGTAGATTTATGGCATCTAAATGGTAGTCCAAGAATTGTGTGTGTGTTATTATCGAGAATCTGGAATCCTTTGCTCTATGAAACCGCCCAAAAAAGCGACCAAGCAAACCGTTGCTGTGACTTCGCCGAAGGTGACTCCCATGGGATCAAATTTATGACTCGAATACCGCCGCCATCACCATAAGGTGGAAACATGGAAACGACCTTTTATTGCACCTCGCTCTCTCTTGGCTCGGTGTCGTACGGCCACAACCCGAAAAAAAAGCCCAGCCATCACAAATCACAGAGGCTCAACATTCCTTTTGTCCCGGACAAGTCTATCTGGAAAAAAAGGAAAAAGTGTAACGTTTCTTCCAAATAACACCACACAAAAAAAACATAGAAGTCACAGGATAGTCCGAAAATTAACACGTTTCCCATCTATTCTATTCGGAGGAACACGAACAAAACCCGAACTCCACGAACGAAAAAAAAAAAAAAAATAAAACAGGAAACACCCAAATGATACCTTTTCTCCGATTTGCCTTCTGCCGAAATTCGGTGCGATAAGACAACAGAAGAAACATGCGCTCCTGTTTCGGACAAGAATGATGCCGGGAGGGAGTCAACAAGTCAAGCACCCGGAGAGACAGCGAACTTTTCGCAGCATCCGACGACATCATCCATCTTTGCTTCTTGACGTAACTCAAGCCGCCGGGTCGAGAGTAGGTACCTACTCCATCATCCCTCTCGGATTTAATTGTTCTAAGAAGGCTTTGGAAATTATGACATCTTCGCCTTCATCGTTGAAGCTTTCCCGGTTGGCATCGTCGCACTTTCGAACTTTTGTTTAAAATCGTTTTAAAACCAAAATCGCCTCAAGGGGGAAGACACTCACGCTCATCGACTGCTAAAAAAAAATGCAAATGTCACTTGACGGCAGGAAAATTGCTTCATTTGCATTGCTCAGCGCTGGCAAATGGTTTGCTTTGTTAGGTATGTATGAACGCACGTAATTACTTCAACCGGCGCAGACTGAAATTGAGGTTAGGACACTTGAGAGGTGAAACCTCCGGCAATGGCCCACAACAGCTCAGCCCGATGAAGTTGTCATCGGCGTCGTCGTCGTCCTCGGTGGGAGGTGAAGAAGATCGGTTCAATCTTCGATTTGCGCTAGAGGTCAAACGGTTTTTTGCGTCATTGGACGGAAAGCTTCAAATGGAGTGACGTTTTTGACCTAAATCGGAAATGGTGTGGTTTTCAAGATAATCGACTGTCTCTCCGGTTGGGTGTGTGAAACAGGTGCGAGAAATTCAGGGTATAGAGATCAACCGATAGTTTATTTTTTGTTGGGTCTGTCATAATTTTACGCGGACAGTGGTTTAGTTGTGCTTGAAGAAACGTCCATACATTTCTGCACTCTCAAGCAGTAATTAATGAGGTTCGACAAGAGGTGCACGGCGGAGGAGCAACAGAGCCAGCGATTTGTAGAGGCGAAGATCGGCAAGGTTCAGCGTTTCAACCGTGGAGGAGGCACACGGTTCCTCACCGCCAGTGGAGGCACCAGAACAGGACTCTAATTTGCCGAAAGAACTGCACCATGATCAGCAGTTATTAAGCGATTTTCAGTGTACAACATGGACAAAGCAGTGGCACATATCCGCAACAAGCCACAGAATACCAAAGGTGTCACGGGGACCTGCATTTCGTAGTTGTCGGTTACTAGGAGTAGGGGTTACCGCTTTACGCCAAGAAGAGAGCCGTCCCAACTGATTCCAGAAATACGTGAGTCAACATGGAAAAGAAGATTGGAATGGTTTTATGTTTGTTTGTGTCGTACTTGTTAACGTGTGCCCTAGCGTGCCGAGCAGTGTGCCATGCTGTGTTTCGGCACAGTGTGCAGAGTTGATTACCCATTGGTACAGAGTTTATTCATTGAGTAACAGGTTGACATTCCAGTGAAAATGACATTTACTACCACTCCAACTCCGTAATAAAACAGGTGCTTTCGCAAGAGTGACGTTTATTGGATCCGTTTCTTTACACGGGTGTTTTTTTTTTTGTAACTAGCGTAAGTGTGCCTGCGATTTGCATCGAGTGACGGAGATTGTGAGTAAGCTGAAGGATGTCTCGCTGGATGCGCCCAAGACTGGACGGGCGGTAGCTGGTGGCCGTGAACGGTTTCTGGGGAAAGCACTAGATGCGAACCTCTTCCCAGATCACCATGGCAATACAGGAAGTATTACAACAAAGGTAATTGCTATTAGATATTTTGCAAACAGTGACAGATAGCAGACATGAAGAACCAGTGGAGGTGCCGGGCAAAGGTGTTTATCCTAGACAAATGGTAAGTTACAAATCCGCTGTTGTCGTTGTCGTAGGCACCGTCGTAGTCGCTGTCGTAATCGCCGTCGTAGTCGTAGGCAGTACCGTTAGTATATTTAAAATTAAACATCAACCGCTGAATATATGAATTATCGCGTAGTTCTGTTGTTCATTACATTCCAAGTGAAATTCGAGACCGTAATTTCATTTGAATAGCTTGTTTAACCAGGTCTTAAACAATCGTCACGTCGGTCATAGCTTGTTATGATCGTCTGAACCATGCGTAAAGAGAAAATCGAAACATTGAACGTCGCGTGAAAGTGGATCTTAATGAAGGCCTAAGTACTCTTTCGTAGCTTTTAGTTTTAGGATTTCAAAGATCGTCGGTTGCAGTAGCTTGCTTACTGAGGAGAAAAATGCGGTGCCAGATCCTTTCATATCAAAAATGCATGGTAAGATCACTTGTTTATCGTGTATTTTGTAAAACTTTTCATTGTCGTTGGTGCCGGGGTTGAATAGTTACAAAAACTTGAGTAACGCTATAATGTGATATGAGAGGCTCGGTGGCCTTAGAGCAACCGTTTTTGCTTACTGAGCAGAACATCATGAGTCTAATCTCAAGCCCATCCACATTCAAGATTCGTCAATGATTAAAAAGGAGCTCGTCTGCCTAGTGGCAAACGTTTTTGCTTACTGAGCAGAAGACCGTGGGTTCAATCCTAAGCTCCTTCGCGTTATACGATCGTTAGGACATCAATTCAGCTAATCGTTTACCAAAACGAACCCTGCTGCAAACCCAACCCTCTTACCCAACATCCCTGTGATTCCTCGTGGAAGTGCTGAGGACTCCTCGGCTTCCATCAAAGCGAGTGTCGCGTCAACACATTCCTACCCATTATTTTCTTGACCTGCGTTCAGGCGCGGCTGGCGCTGGTATTGCCTAGTTTGAGATCACCAGTTTTTACACATTGAGGATGATTGCTAGTCCCAAGCATCGTCTATTGGTTCTCTGTGTAATGACAGCTGGTCTGGCAATAACATAGTAGCAACCGTGGGCGGTCAATCATGCTCACTCCAACTCCGTAATAAAACATATTTTGAGAATTTTTCTTCTAGAACCATGATAAAAGTACATTGGCTGATTGGCAATTTCCCGTTTCTTTCCCGGAATTTTTGAAATTTTTCCGAGAGTGTGTTAAACATTTAAATTAAGCATAAAACCAATGACTAAGCCGACTAGGTTAAATGAGTTATTATTAGGACGTCAGATTATTTTCCGGATCTTAAATTTGGTTCTGCGTTTGAAATCCACAAAATTTGCTAAAATAGGATTTTATTTGATTGTTCTTTAACATTTTCTTTAAAATACTTTCCCTTATTTTCAGAATTATTCTAAAACTAATTTGAGACTCTCTCTCTAAGGGTAGGTACCTAGAAAATTTATCTACATCCAGTGTTGGCAATATCATCAATCAACTAATATTTTTCCGCTCTCATACGCTCTCAATATCACGCGTGATATTGCAACAAAATATCATGCTTGATATTGATTTTACAAGCTCCTTTGATATTGCGAGCCTATTCACAACGTGCGAAAATCAAGCTGAGAGTTGACTCGACACAAAAATGATTCCGTGGCACATCGTTCTCTTAGAAAGAGAAAGTACAGTTTGCCATCTCTTTTTACTGTTCACCGATGGCAGACACGAAGTGACTGCTTCCAGCCGTTATGGAACTTTCGGTTGCATTCGGGTGTAAAGCAAAAATCATAAAACTCAATCTCACCACAGTTTGTTGCGATTTGCAGGTGGTGAGTTTTGTTAGTTTGATATCCCTAGCTGCGATATCACACACAGCTTGCAAAATCAACCGCAGTTGCTTGCTTGTTGATTTTTGTCTACGAAAATCAAGCGTGATCTTGGGCATTGGTGAGATTTGATTTTTTGATATTTTCCCAACACTGTCTATAACAGTTCAAAAATTATCTGCAGATCACTTCTAAAATTTAAATAAATTCGTCCTTTGATTCTCTTCGACTTTTAAAGTTTTTCGAAGATTTCACTGAAGCTTCCTTCCTTCCAAAACATGAATTGAATTCTCGATGAACATTTCAAATGGTCCTGTCTGATTTGATCTATTCTCTTCATCGACTTTCTCTTTTCACAACCACTGCTATGCAAACAGATTTCGCGCTAATTCTACAACATAGTTTGATAATACAACAGGGAATGGTTTTGCAGCTGAGTTATTGGCGAAAGAGAAAGTCGATGAAGAGAATCGATCAATGCAGATAGGACCTTTTGAAATGTTTATCTAGAATTGGAAATCGTATTTCAAGCTGAACATTGCATTAGGTCCTAAGTAACATTGATCGATTCTCTTCGTCGACTTTCTCTTTAGTTAATAACTCAGTTCTAGTGACCAGCGTTTTGTTGAAGTTTTAGAGAACTGCCAATTACATTAGATGAACTTAGAGTTATTTGCTTTTCATTAGGAAAATCGGCTGGAGCAGATAATGTTAATACTAGAGTTATTCAAGATTGCTTTCATGTCATTGGCCACATCTTTCTGGACCTTATTAATAAATCATTGCAGAATGGACACGTGCCACAAATTTGGAAGGAATCCCTAGTGGTTCCTATTCAAAAAGTTGCAAGAACGATTAAAGCCGAAGAGTTTTGTCCCACATTAGAGAAAATCTTAGAACATGTTGTTAAAGGCCAGCTGTTGGAGTATTTAAATAGTAATAGTTTGTTGGTACCAGAACAATCGGGATGTCGGGAAGGTCATTTTTGTGAAACTGCGTTAAATTTGGTATTAGCGAAGTGGAAAAATTACTTGGAGTGTAAAGATATGATTGTTGCTTTTTTTTGGATCTTAAACGCTCTTTCGAAACAATTTCTTGGCCCTTATTGTTGAGATTTTTTTTTTAACCTTTATTAAGGAGATTTTTAACCTTTGGCTAGTTCATCTCCAAAACTTATTGTTGAGATCAATCAAACGCTTTTGAATTACGAGTACTGCATATAAATGTTTTGAAAGCTATTTATCTGACAGAACTCAACGGACTGTTTTTAATGATTCTGTTTCCAGTCCCGTGGGGAATAACCTTGGAGTGCCCCAGGGAAGTGTATTAGGGCCCCTGTTATTTATTATGTATATTAATGACTTGCGACGTGTTTTACGGTTTTGCGACATTAATCTTTTTGCAGATACTGTGTAATTCATTGCAGTTCCAAACCTACGACTGGATGCCTTCCTTCAGATAACAACTGGAGTGCGGTAAAAATCGGTAGAACTGTTTCAAACACATCGTCGGTACTTGAGCGGTCGGTGATCATCTCTTTTTGCCAGTGCACAGTGGTTTAAAAGTGAAAATTCATGAACCTAATTGTATCCTGATGTTTGCGTACATTTAAGTCATTTGACGTGTTCGAATGATTTTCATAATGGTCTGTTCCGCAAATTTTTGAATATTCACCTTAAATTTTTGTTAAGGTGCAACTGTACTTCAGAAACCTAACTTTTCCGTTTCAACAAATAGAGATTAGATGTACATAAAAAAGTTATAGAAAATATTATTTCAAGAAACTTTGCTCATGACATCAAGTTGCCATGACTTCAATTTGCCGAGATATAGGATATTCTTTGACAGTTGTACCTTAAAATCAGTTTTTTAAGCTTTTGTATACTTTAATCACGTTGTATCTCTTAGGTATGTTCCGAGAAGGTTTAGAAAGCAGTATAATAAGCAACTTTGTTCAAAACCATAAAGTGTTATGTTTACATTTGTGAGAGCTATAGCGATTTTTAAGCCAAAAATTACCCTTTTTTAATGCGCTATAACTGCTGCGCTTGAAACAACTTTCATTTAAAAGTTTAAACCCAGATCTTTATTTTTGTATAAAGATCATAAGTATCCGTTAGTATCCTGGGGAATGCGGTGGTTTTTAGTAAACAAAGAATTTTGATTTATGAATTTCAGTGTTTTATGAAATATTAAGATTCAAAGATTGCAGTCAATTTGAAGATTGATCGGTATGTAGCAACCATTTTAATATTTTAAAAGTTTCCGAAATTGTGTCCAATGAGTCTGGATTTGGTTTTCCACAGGGCAGGTTCAGCTTTTGAAATTAAATGTTTATTTCATTATTCTTAATTGTGTTTTAATATATACAAACACTAAGAAGCATAAAGTCAACATTCCACAAATCGAAATCCACTAATTCGGTTGCTTGTTATAGAATCATAGTAAAAATTAATTTCATGGCTACTGTGATGATGATTTTCTATGGGATTGTGTCACTATAAACTTGATAATTAACACGAAAGTCTCTTAAATATCGAGTTGTAGAGAGTTCACTGTAGATCACTTTGATTTAAGTACCAGTGAAGATCATAGCAACCTACACATTTTGTATTAAAAATTGAAACACAATCGTCAACTTGTATTCGACTGTTTAATAACTTACAGAGCACAAGTGCGAGTTCCCAAAGTAGATCCGATTATTAAATTGCAATAAAAATTAATCGAAAATGTCCAATTACTCTTCAGGTATTTATTATTATCTTTTTAATATTGATTGGAAATTGTGAAACATTTCTTCAAACTTTTTTTTTTTATCGCACTTGCTCAGCTGAAATTGATAAGCAAAGGTTGTTTAAAATATGGAAGGAAACCCAAGGGACTGAGGCAGACAAGTTAAGAAGATGAGTCAAGAAGTGTATGCGGCGTACAACATTGACGAGTCTTGTTTGAATGGATTTGATGTCGAAAGGGCTCTGCTTCCGATTTGCAAATACTTTACGAAGCTGTATCGCAAGTTTCATCGAAGCGAGGCAAAAATGATAAATTGCCATCTCCACTACTTCAGAAAATCCTTCAAACTCCCCAGTCTCCTACTCTCTAGCCTTCCTTCAGCTAACCGAGGAAGAACACCGATTTGTTTCCAGGATAGTTCTGATGCTCTAAAGCGCCGAAAGACTGCTAACCTAAGACGAGGTCATTCCGTCAGCAAGTTGGCTTACGCTACGCAAATGAAACTACGTGAAAGTGGATCATTGACTGCGGCAAAAGTGGTAAAGGAAGCAACAATAACAACTCCTACTCGAGCATCTAAAATGCTTGTTTTTTGGAGGAATTCCCAGGAACAGCAAACCGTTCAGTATTCTGATCCGGAAGCTCTAGCACTCATAATTGATGCCAACTTAACCAAGTCGCAATACTTGACAATCCAAGGAGACGCAAAAATTAGAATTGTGAACCTTTATCCGTCTTACAACAAAATTGTCATTGCCAAAAAAGAGTGCTGTCCGGAGGATCAGTTTATCGTGGTCGATAAAAAAAAAAAGCCGAAGTAAATCTTCAAAAACTTTTGGACCATACCTCCAGTAGGATTGTCTTAGTGAACAAAGAACGTCTTGATGATTTCACAGATGATGAGCTTAATGTTGATGCGACTCTAAACAAAAGATTTATCTTCTTCAGATTGAACTTTTGATAAAATGGGGATTTGATGGTAGCAGTGGACATCTGGAGTATAAACAAAAATTTGAAAACGATGACGGAGAATCACCTGATTCTTATATGTTTATAACTTCCTTAGTTCCAATTAAGGCAGAAGCAAAAGGAAAACTTCTGTTCCAAAATCCGAGACCATCAACAACAGGCCTGTGAGGATTCAGAAATCTAGCATTCGCGCCGTAAGACGACCAATCCGTTTCCACTCTCGGACTCATCTGGGAACCGAGATCCGACATGATGAGCTTCAAGGTTCAGCTGCCATTACCAGCACCCGCTTTGACTAAACAAAAAGTTATGTCCTACGTTGCGCAGATTTTCGACCCACTTGGCCTGGTGGGACCAATAATAGTCATCGCTAAGCTGTTCATGCAGCGCTTATGGGCGCTGAAAACCGAAACAGGAAATTCTTATGAGTGGGATCGTCCTCTTCCTCCACATCTCCAGTCCGAGTGGAAGGAATTCCATGGAACGCTCGATACAATCGCCACACTCCGGATTCCTCGCTGTGTATCGTTGGCCAACACAACATCATTCCAGTTCCACTTCTTCTCCGATGCATCGTTGAAGGCGTATGGATCGTGCTGCTACGTACGGTCAGAGTCTGCCGGAGCCGTTAGAGTCCAGCTGTTGACGTCCAAGTCCAAGGTGACTCCGTTGGCCAAATCGCACACTATCGCACGTTTGGAGTTGTGCGCAGCAGTGTTGTCGTCGAATCTATACGAGAAGGTCGTACATTCCATACAAAGGCCCGCTGAAGTTTTCTTCTGGACTGATTCGTCCACTGTCCTGCATTGGTTGGAGTCATCGCCATCCAGATGGAAAACGTTCGTCGGAAATCGGGTAGCCAAGATCCAGGAAACCACTGAATCCTGTCACTGGAAATACGTTTCCGGAGTATCCAACCCAGCTGATCCTCTCTCCCGTGGCGTTAATCCAGTTGACATCAAAGACCACTTGCTCTGGTGGAGTGGTCCGGAGTGGTTATCCATGTCTCCATCTGACTGGCCCGTAAGCGATCTGCCCGTCCTTGATCCGCTTTGGATGTCCGAAGCGAGAACCCGAGTAGCCATGATAGCTACTGTTGATGCAAGATTTTCCGATCAACTGTTCAACCGATATTCCAGCTTCAGCAAACTCCGCCGTTCTATCGCATACTGGTTACGATACTTCCGTGTCTTGCAGGCATCCTCGACGAAGACCACCATCGAATCATTCGAAACTATAACCACTGCCGAACTACGAGAAGCAGATCTTGCTTTGTGTCGCCTGGCTCAGCGAGAATCGTTCTCCGAGGAGATATCCAACCTCCTTGCCGGGGAACGAGTACCAACGTCGTCGCCATTGAAATGGCTCAACCCAAGAATAACTAAGGAAGGTGTGATCCGAGTTGGTGGAAGACTCGGCAACGCCGCCGTTTCCGAAGATGCTAAACACCCGATCGTCCTCTCATCAAAGCACCTGCTATCCGATTTGTTGGCCGATCACTACCACAAGACTCTGCTGCACGCTGGTCCCCAGCTGATGCTCGCCACGATTCGCCAGAAGTTCTGGATCATCGGCGGTCGAAACCTTGTTCGCCGTACGTATCACCAGTGCCATACGTGCTTCCGCAGCAGACCCGTCTTGGTACAGCAGAGCATCGCCGATTTGCCCACATCAAGAGTCACTCCGACAAGACCATTCGCCGTATGCGGGATCGACTACTGCGGCCCCGTGTACATCAAGTCGCCGATCCGCAATCGGGCGCCAACGAAGGCATATATCGCCATATTTGTGTGCTTCGCCACTCGTGCCGTTCACATCGAGCTTGTATCCGATCTGTCTACGCCGGCTTTCCTCGCCGCTCTCCGCCGTTTCGTCGCTCGCCGTGGAAGGATGACCGAAATCCACAGCGACAACGGCACCGCTTTCAAGG
Organism: Ochlerotatus camptorhynchus; assembly: GCF_037179485.1. Taxonomy (NCBI): domain Eukaryota; kingdom Metazoa; phylum Arthropoda; class Insecta; order Diptera; family Culicidae; genus Ochlerotatus; species Ochlerotatus camptorhynchus. The sequence goes on along the minus strand of NW_027040593.1, from coordinate 144,397 downwards.
GTGCAGCTAACGAGCTGCATAGAATCTACGAGATGATGAAGACCAATGAAGCTGATCGGAAGCAAATCCTCGACTGGTGCGCTGAAAATGAGATCGTTTGGTGTTTCATCCCGCCCCGTGCTCCCCACTTTGGCGGTCTGTGGGAGGCAGCCGTCAAATCAGCCAAGAACCACTTGTTGCGTGAAATCGGCACAGTCAACGTCAGCTACGAGGACATGTGCACTCTTCTCACGCAAATTGAGATGTGTTTGAACTCCAGACCACTAGTTCCGATCCCAACTGATCCATCAGACATGGAAGTCCTCACCCCTGGACACTTTCTGATCGGAACCAGCTTCCAAGCCGTCCCGGAACATAATCTGTGCGACATTCCGGACAATCGTCTTACGCACTGGGAGCTCACACAGAAGCGGTTCCAGAGAATTTGGTCCAGATGGTTTCCAGAGTACCTGCAACAGCTCCAATCGCGATCCACGAAGTGCAGGTCACCAGTCACCATTGAACCTGGACGAGTCGTGGTGATTAAGGACGACAACCTACCACCGATCCAATGGCCGCTCGGGAAGATCACCAAGGTACTACCGGGTAAGGACGGAGTAGTTCGTGTCGTCACTCTGAAAACTGGATCATCCGAAGCCGTCGTCAGACCAGTCGCCAAGATAGCGCTGTTGCCGATTCCGGAGAACTAAGTTCCAGAATCCATTGAGTGAGACCTGGTAGAGCACGCCGAAATTTGCTCGAGGCTTGCGAGGGAATCTAGCAGGTAATTGCGGTTCCAATTCCTTACAGTATCTTGTCAAGTCTACCTGGTCTTTTCTATCCCCAGTCGATGACACCAACGATGAGCAATGGACATTGCTTATCGCCAACTCTCTCTGCATCGAGTTCAGTAACCCCGGTAGCCACAACAAGCCGAACGTTACCGACCACTCACGTCATCCACGTTTTGCTGTCCAAGCCGAAGCGAAACGATTCGATGAGCTGTAGTTCCGAGAGCAGGAGAGAGATTATGATTTGAATTTGTAAATAGTGTTGAACCACCCTAGTTAGTTCAAGGTGGCCGGAATGATTGATGTTGAACTAAACTTAATCTAAATGTATCCCAAGTGTACTTAAATCAACCTAATCTAAATGAACTAATTAACTCCTATAGTTAATACTTAAATTTAAATACCTAAACCTAATAATTATACGAAACCAATCTAAAACTAAAAGGGTTATCACCCTAATCCAGTGATAAGAGCGAAGAGAGGGAGAGAATTCAATTGCGCGTATGCGCAACCCATATCGTTGTCCACTAGTAGTGGTCATTGCCATTGCGCATTGTACATAGGATAGGATAGAAAACAGTTGTAAATAGATAGTACAAAATATACCGTCAAAGGTGACAGACATCCCGTTTTCTGTTCTTTATACCGAACCAAATTAGTGCTTGTAGTGCAATTGAATTTCTACTTGTTCCGAACCAACCCGGCGTTAAGTGCAATCTACCGCTTGAAGAGGTGCATAAGGTGCAGCAAACCAAGATTATGTGAGTGCATCAGGCACTATTTATGTGAGCAAACGGCCAAGCAACGCATCCAACCATTGTGTTTGCCCAGGTGGAAGAAACAATTTTAAGTGTTGTGTTACTGACTGGGACTAAAGGCACCATAGGCAGAAGAAGTACACTGGTATTTTTCCGGTGGAATCATCATACAAATCTTCTGGGCCGTCGATACCTCGACGGTGGAAAATCCTTCGAAAGGGAACGGGTAAGCCCCATCAATCAGATTGCGGGGTTGCTAGTGTAATAGGATGCTTTGCAGATTTTTTTCATTAGATCTTGATCGCTTGTAATACTTATGAATATTTAAGGTAGACAAAAAGGCGAACTAAGAGGTGGACGCCTGAGCTTTTCCACATTTATATCGCTGTGAAGCAACTGTAAACTCTAAAGGGAAGTTATATCTGTAACAAACCTTTGTAGGAATAAGAAGTGAGACTATCATCATCATCAGAAGTTTTCTCGGGAAGTGCCGGAAAATTAACTCAAACGATGAGTGACCTAAGTTTAAGCGATTTTGAGTAATCTGAACTATTTTTCCATGTAAGAATGCTTTGGAAAGTATTTTTTTTTTCTAAATCATTAAAAATAAACTCACTTCGACCCACGCCGCCGCCGCCGAAAGCAAACGGCGTGACACCGCCGCCGACAGAAAATAACATATCACGCCGCCGCCGAAAATATTTTAATCGGCGCACAGGTCTACAGACAATTCCGTTATGTTGAATTCATTTCACGCCCAACTCTAATCACAATCGCTTCCCGTCACCGATCAAGTGTAGATCAATGTAGCTGCTCCAGACTGATGTCCCGAGTGATTCGACATTGAAATTTCCGATTTTTGCCATAAAGTGGAAAAAGTAGATGGGACTGCTGATCAAAATTGCATCGTTTTTAGGCAATTTATTTGACTCAAGCCATTGTCGTGAGCCTTCTTGTGAAAAATCGTTCTATCCAAAGCGGGTCTTTCCTCCGAAAATATATCTTCCAACCTGTCATTTGCCATGTGCCGTCACTTCCCACCACAAATCACTGCGACGACGTTGCTTCGCGAACCGGAAAAGCGCTGCGCCGAAATAAATCACTTTCGACTCGTCGAAGAAATGCAGACGCACGCACGCGGTCATAGTCAAAAATCGGAAACACACCCAAACAAACTCGACGTAGACAAACACACATAAATCTAATCCAATTTAATCTATTTGTCATCCCATTACCCGGGGCGCTACTGCCTCAGCGCTGCGAGTGAATCGGGTGTTTAGTTTGATTTTTTTTTCCCGCATTTCCTGTCCCAAAAGTCCCCGTGGAACGAAATTGGATCTCCTCTTTGCAGGGTGACGTGTGACTTTTACCTAACCTATAACAAAAATTAAAGAGTATGCAAGCGAAAAGAACGCAGCCCGCAGACGAAGACTGAGACAGCGAGAGGCCATTGGACTTTCGTTTTTAGCGCTTTCTGAAGTTTTCGTGTGTCATTCGAAAGGAAATCACCTTTCCTAGAGAACGAGACGCGGACGAAAAAAAACGAGAAGCATTAAACGGAAGACATAACCTCAATTAACCGAAACTACTCTTTCGACAACGTAAATCTTTCGCACCATCTCCCTTGACAACAATGACGATGGCGAGAAATAAAAACAAAAACAAAGCAGGCGAGAAGAAGTCCCCTCTCGCCTCCTGACAGCTCAAACGATAAAAACGTTAATTATCTTACTACAAGATTAAACATTTCAATTAAATTATAAAATCGATATAAAAGCAAAGCCCAGGAGAGCCACCACAGAGCTTGGTTTGGTTTGGTTTAGCTCCGCTCACGGATTGGACCATTAACCAGCTCACCAGAAGAAGGACGGGAAGATGCTCGCCGCGATCGCGCGTGAGCAGAATAGCCACCGTGCTACGAAGAAGAAGAAGAACAAAAAGACAGAGCAAAGGAAGAAGAAAGCGCAAACGAACCAGCACACAAAAAGGGAAAAGGAGCCAAAGAAGCTGGAGCAAGCGCAAAACAATGATGGCCGCCTCGACGACGGCGATGCGAACCATCATGAGTGCAAAAAAACACCATCACCTCTCTCCATTGCACACCTCGCATCTTGAGCAAAAGCAAAAAAAAAAGTGCCAAGCATTTGGCGAGATCTCACAAGATATGATTTCTTTTCTCGTGCCCGAAGGGCATCTCCGCGTCTCTTCTGCGCCCAAAACCAACGAGGGACCCTCATTTGACTCTTTTTCGCATAAAAACAACCATCCCGAGCGAGAGACAACATAAAGCTGAATTTAATGACTTAATTATAATTTTTCGAGAATGCGCGTACCACCACCACTCATCAGCGGCGCAGTGCTCTACTTTATCGACCACCACCCGAACGAAGTGGGCTTCGATTAATGACATCAACGGTGGTTCGAATCCCGTTTGGCGTTACAAGTGCTCTTTTTTTTTTCAACAACAACAACATCAGCATCATCATCATCATTCGCCTTGTAATCATTACGACGACGACGACGACGACGCGAAATGATGGCTCAATTATTTTAATTGGAATTTTGAATTTAAATCAGCTCTGGTTCAGCTTCTGGACACAGGCACTGGACTCCATCGACGACGACGACGGTCGGATGGACCCGGGGAAGATTGATGGAAAGGTTAATGACAATATAACCATCTACATTTTCTCCGTGTTTCTCGCTTTATCTGAGCATTCAAACAAAAAAAAAAAAAGATCGACTTAAAGAAAGGTGTACACGCACTTTTACCCATCGCATGCACGCGGTGTTTACAAGCACTTTTTGACAAGCCGCAAAAAATATGGCGGCCGCCCGCCATTCGACAACAAGCGAAGAGCGATCGTCGACGTCAAGTGAACTGTGCAAGTGTCGGTAATTATTTTATTGGTGCCAGTTCGTTTCGTACTTTTGCGGATGCGATGGGCACTTTTATTGGATCTCCCAAAACAGAAAAAAAAAACAAGCCCGTGGGGTCCAATAAAGTTGTTTGGCTCTCTTTGTGGCATCATTTTAGGGGGAGTTTTATTGATGGGCTGGAAGCAAATGTATCAAGCACACCATGCGGTGGAATTTATTTGACAGTTATTGATGGTGGCGGAGGAGTGCTGCTCGGAACACCTCCTCGGTCCGGGAGGAAGTAAAAGGTGAAAATGAAGTATCGCGTTCAATAAATCGGTGATGGTTAAATTGTTTTCGGGGGTTGTTAACGTAAGTTGTTTCCCGAATAAGCAACAAAGTTGCTGGCAGGAAAATTGTAATGCCAAAAAAAGCTACAAGTCATATTTATTGTTGGTGATTTTTTGGTCGGATTTTTGTGCGGTTTCCTTACAGTTATCGCTGGATGGACTCTAGCACTGCCCGCATAAGCGCGAACCATAAATTGACCTTACCGATAATGGTTATAAATTGTTTATAATCCCTGCTAAACTTCAACTGAAATGGTTATGGAACTTTACATGAACGTTTAATGATAAAGTTTTAACCTTAAGTATTATAGTTTTTTGGAAGTGGACCTTACAAATAATGGGTTGTTAAGAACCATTATCATTCAAAATTCTTGTTTTCTCCATACATTTTCGGAAAGAAAACTATACTAAAACCTTTTAACTTATGGTTTGAGAACATTAATGGTAATGGTTATGGTAACCAGTAAGGTCCATGAATGGTTTTGTAACATCGATCAACTTTATGTGGAATATATCGCGAATTGGTTGCCTGTAAATTACTGATTACCAATTCACGATATATTTCACGTAAAGTTGAGTGATAATACAAAACCATTAATGGACCTTACTGACTACCATAACCATAACCATTAATGTTCTCAAACCATAAGTAAAAACGTTCTAATAAAGTTCTCTTTCCGAAAATGTATGAAGAAAACAAGAATTTGGAATGGTAATGGTTCTTAACAACCCATTATTTGTAAGGTCCGCTTCCAAAAAACCATACCACATAAGGTTAAAACTTTATCACACAAACGTTCATGTAAAGTTCCATAACCATTTCAGTTGAAGTTTAGCAGGGATTATAAACAATTTATAACCATTATCGGTAAGGTCATGTGATGGTTCGCGTTTATGCGGGTGTCCAGCGGTGATATTTTGCATTGAAAGTATCCGGTTGAGCATCAATGGATCGATTTTCAACTTTGTAAAGCAAACCCCACACGCATCAATATATTGACGCGAAGGGGAATTATTGACAATAATATTCATGATGTGAATTCAGAAATATTGTCAATCTCGATGTATTGACGTCAATATAGAATGTATTGACAATACGATTATTGCCAATAAAAGCAATCGTGTAGGGTTCACTTAAGATCTTCGCAAGCTCAACGCGTCAATACTTGGAGATATTCTGCTTTTAATCGCTGTCAAATGGAAACTAGCGGTGCCAAGCAGCGTTGCCAGATATACCGATTTTCGAACTTGATACCGGTATACAGATAAGGATTCTCAGAATACCGATTTATGAGATTTTATACCGATCCATACCGATTTTTTTAATACTCAAAATGATGATTGTCTGCCCACGCCGAACTGTCAGAGGAAGCTGTTGTGAGAGACTATAATCTTTTTGAATATCTCAAATTCTTTGAGCTTGCTCAAAAAAAGATCCATCCATAAACATGTCTTATGCTCGATACTCTTTCAACTAATGTTTCCATTTCCTCGCCATTTTTGGCTAACCAGGAATCGAGAAACAGCCGATGACTCATCTCGGTAATTCCTGGGAATCGGGAAATACTTATGTTCAGTGAACAAATAGATCCATCAAAATGTTAATTTTTTTTACTTCCTGAAGTTGGAAGTTCCTTCCACCTTGCCCCGTAAGTTATTTTCCGATTCCTACCAGAAAGTTATTTCGACTCCCTTTGGAAGCTTCTTCTGGCTTCACTCGAAAGATTTTTCCATTTTATCGCGATAGTTTAGTTTTGCAACATCCGCGGAACTTCAGGGATGCTTCCACAATTTTATTGCGGTTCAGGAAAACTTCAGTAACTTTTCAGAAGTTTAGGGTAAGCTTAAAGATTTGTAAGGGTAAGTTCTGTTAAAATTCGAGAACCCGGTAAACTTCAGTGAAATTTAATGGTTTTCATGACAGTTCCATTTGTTTCAGAGGCATTTAGAGAACTTTAGGGATGCTCTGAGAACGTCAGAATATGGATCTGTTGTCAAGGGAGTTTCTGAAGCTTCAAATGCGTTCCGGAAAACTTGGGTAATTTCCAAAAACTTCAGTAAAGTTCATAAGAGAAGTTCATACATAATTTTAAAACGTAAGGGAAGTACAGTAACATTTACATTAGAAAATTGTAAGAGCGTTTTAAGGGAAGGTCCTTGCTTTACAATGACAGTTTCGAGAACTTTTAAAAATAGAAAATGCTGATGTTCCATGAATTTTAAGAAAATTCCCGAAAAATCTCCAAGAAAGTCTAGAGATCTTCAACAAATATAAGAGATTTTTCGGTGGTTTATCAGTACTTCAAGGATGATCAGAGAACTTCTAAACAGCCCCATTAACTTCAGAAAAATTGCAGGAACTTTCAAGTGTATTTCCGGAATATTCCGAAAACTTCAAGGATATTGTGGGGTCTTCATTGATGTTTTATCAATATTAGGAAAATTGCTGGATAAAGAGCTTCATGAATGTTGTTTTAACATCCCCAAGAGATCTCTTTCTCCCGGATTTTTTTTTCCACAATATCTCCAGAAATTTCTTCCAATCTACCTTAGAAAGTTTCTTACAGCAGCGCCTCCATGAAATTTCCTCCATATTCTCCAGGAAGTTCAATTAAACTTCTGCCGAAAGTGTCTGGAGAATTCTCCCAGGAGTTGTTTTCGTCTTCTTCTGGATATTTCTTCAGACGACATTCTCCATAGGTTTTCCACCGACTTCTATTGGAAGGTTTTTCTGAGCTTCTTCTGGCTTCCCCTGGAATTGGCTACTCCAGGAATTCTTTATTGTTTCCGATGTATAAATCTTTGTTAGAGCTTCTTTATTGTTTCCGATTCTTTTCTGGATTCCTCTGGATGTATCAACCGATTTTTTCCGAAAGTTTGTTCAAATGTTAACCTGAAGTTTTTCAATATTTGTTTTGGATGACATCCGTGATGTTTTTTCGACTTTTATTAGAACTTTGTTCAAACTTCCTCCAGAAGAGCTTCTTACTTATTTCTCTGGAATTTTTTTCGACTTCCTGCACAAGCTAATGCAAACATTTTCCCGGAAATTGTTTCCGACTTCTTCTCCTGGAAAGCAATTTTTCCGTACTTAATCCACAAGTTTTAATTTTCGCCTTCAAAAACGGCAAAAATAAAAAAAAATATTATTATAGTAAATACCGATGAATACCGATTTTTTTAAAACATTTGATACCGATAAGTTAGAAAACAATCTGGCAACGCTGGTGCCAAGTCTTCTGCATTCATTGTCCGGTTAAACGTCCACGGGATTCGACTGGGAATGATACTGGGAGTTCAACCAGTGCGTGATTTTGAAGTGTCCTAGAAGTTCTTTAAACTTATACCAAATTAAAGTGCTGCCATTGTCTGTGATAATGGTTTCAGGGACAGAATTTTATATAAACCCACTGACTCTTCAAAATCACACACATAGACCATCGAAGAGGCGATATCCCGTGCCAGGGAGCAGCACGTACCAGCATCCAGAAAGGTGAGTCATACTCTGAACCTTGACAGCCCAACCAAAGATCTTAGCAGGCTCCGTAACACCATGCGTAGGCAGTTCCAGCGTTCTGGGCTGCCCCACTTGAAGACCAATGTCAATAGGCTAACGAAAATTATCCAGGCCAGGATGGAGGAACTCAGAAATAACGATTTTGCCAACAAGATTAGCTCTCTCCCAGATTGTGCAAAACCATTTTGGAAGATGACCAAAATTTTGAAAAATAAGTCGAGGCCGATCCCTCCGCTTTCCTCTGTTGACCAGAACTTAGACCCATCCCTACTGATAACCCCAGTTGAAAAGGCCAATGCTCTTGGTCAACATTTTGTGATTTCACATAATCTTGGTCAAACCATGGTGAGCCCCCATGGGCCTGCCGTACTGGAGGCAATGACTAGAGTCGCTAACACCCCCGTAGTAGTGCCTGATGATAGTAGAATATCGGCTGATGATGTGATAGCTGCTATTAGAAGCACTTTTTTTATTTTTATGTATTGATACATTGATTTTTTGGTTTATTGCTTTATTGATATATTGATTTATTGGTTGAGTGGTTTATTGATTTATTGATTTATTGGTCCATTTATTTAATGATTTAATGATTTATTGGCGTACGATCTTACCCGTAATATCGATTGGACAAAGTTCAAGAATGTGATAGAAGATGCCCTAACGTCGGTAGAAGGGCTTCCACCGTTGGAGGAATATAACTTCCTCTCCAATGTGATCTTGGACAGCGCGCTTCAAGCTCAAACTCGGCCGGTTCCAGGAACGTCTTTCCGTAGGAAACCTCCTTCCCCTTGGTGGGACCAGCAATGCACTGAGGTCTATCATAAAAAGTCCGCCGCGTTTAAGCTTTTCCGGAAACGTGGAACACCCGTACATTTCGAAGCGTACTCGGCTCTTGAAGAGCCTCATCAAAGCCAAGAAACGCGGATACTGGCGGCAATTCGTGGACGGATTATCGCGCGAAACGTCGATGAATACGCTTTGGAATGCGGCGCGAAGGATGCGTAACCGGTCTTCAAACAACGAGAGCGAGGAGTACTCCGATAGTTGGATTCTCAAGTTCGCGCGAAAAGTATGTCCTGATTCTGTGCCGGCACAGATGATTCCTCGCGAAACGACGAATTCGGTAGAAGAGATCAGCCAGCCTTTTTCAATGCTGGAGCTCTCACTCGCGCTCCTTTCGTGTGGCAATTCGGCTCCGGGGGCTGATAGAATCAAGTTCAACTTGTTGAAGAACCTCCCAGACGTCGCTAAGAGGCGCATGTTGAACTTGTTTGGTCAGTTCCTGGAGCTTAATATTGTTCCGGATGATTAGAGGCGGGTGAGAGTTATAGCCATTAAAAAGCCTGGAAAACCCGCGTCAGATCACAACTCGTATCGTTCCATTGTGATGTTATCGTGTATTCGAAAATTGTTGGAGAAAATGATCCTTTTTCGCCTGGACAAATGGGTTGAGTTGAACCACCTACTCTCAGATACTCAATTTGGTTTCCGTAGGGGCAAGGGAACGAACGACTGTCTCACGTTGCTTTCCACTGAAATTCAGTTGGCTTTTGCTAAAAAAAGAGCAAATGGCTTCTGTCTTCTTGGATATCAAGGGGGCTTTTGATTCAGTATCGGTTGAAGTCCTTTCAGACAAACTCCATGCTTGTGGCCTTTCTTCATTAATTAATAACTTTTTGTACAATTTACTGTCAGAGAAACATATGAGCTTTTCTCATGGAAACTCTACAGCTTCTCGATTTAGTTACATGGGTCTCCCCCAGGGCTCATGTTTAAGCCCCCTTCTGTATAATTTCTACGTCAGAGAAATTGACAATTGTCTAAGGGACAACTGCACGTTGAGACAACTTGCAGATGACGGCGTAGTGTCTATCACAGGGCCAAAAGAGGTTGACCTGCAAGGACCCTTACAGGATACCTTGGACAATTTGTCTACTTGGGCTATTCAGCTGGGTATCGAATTCTCCACGGAGAAAACTGAGTTGGTCGTTTTTTCTAGGAAGCATAGCCCAGCACAACCGAAGCTTCAACTTTTGGGTAAGCCGATCACTCATTCCATGTCTTTCAAATATCTTGGGGTCTGGTTCGATTCAAAATGCACCTGGAGATCCCACATTGAGTATCTGAAGCGGAAATGCCAACAAAGGATCAATTTTCTCCGAACAATTACCGGAACGTGGTGGGGAGCCCATCCGCAAGATCTTCTAACGTTGTACCGGACAACGATTTTATCGGTTTTAGAGTATGGTAGTTTTTGCTTCCAGTCGGCGGCTAAAACGCACATCATCAAACTGGAACGGATCCAGTATCGCTGTCTTCGTATCGCGTTAGGATGCATGCACTCGACTCATACGATGAGTCTCGAAGTGTTAGCGGGCATGTTGCCACTATCTGATCGGTTTTCGGAATTATCCCTCAGGCTCCTCACCCGTTGTGAAATTATGAACCCACTGGTGATTGCAAACTTTGAGAACCTTCTTGAGCTAAACCCTCAAACTCGTTTTATGACATTGTACTACGTATACATAACACAGGATGTCAGCCCAGAATTTCATAGCGCCTCTCGAATGCTTCATGCTCCTTGTTCCGTATATGTTGCGGAACTGGCGGCAATACATTATACGCTAGAAACGATCGCCTCACTTGCACCAGCTCATTATTTTATTTTTACGGATAGTCTCAGTTCTGTCGAGGCTATTCGCTCCATGAGGCCGGTAAAGCACTCCTCGCATTTTCTCATGAAAATACGAGAGCTTATAAGTGCACCTTTGCATGGGTCCCATCTCATTGCTCGATTCCGGGCAATGAGATGGCTGACTCACTTGCTAAGGTGGGCGCTATGGAAGGCGATATTGACGATCGACAAATCGCCTACGATGAATTTTTCTTCATTTATCGTCAACAGTCACTCGTCAGCTGGCAGAATAAGTGGAGTGAAGGGAGTTTGGGACGATGGCTATATTCGATCATCCCTAAGGTGTCGAAGAGTCCTTGGTTCAAGGGGTTGGATGTGGGTCGAGACTTCATTCGTATGATGTCTCGCCTCATGTCCAATCACTATTCGTTAAACACTCACTTGTTCCGTGTTGGGCTGGGGGACAGTAATCTCTGTGAATGTGGACAAGGTTTCCAGGACGCAGATCACATTATTTGGTCATGTGGAGTCAGATCCGAGTTGTACGATTCCCTTCGGGTTCGAGGTAGACAACCTAATGTTCCAGTTCGGGATATTTTGGCTAGACGCGATCTGGAGTTTATGCAACTCATATATGTTTTCTTGAAGAATATTAACCATAGATTGTAAGTTTGATTAACCTTGTGTTTAGTTTGTGTCTTGTATGTGTGTGTGTGTATTTTTTTTTGTAGATTTTTTTTCTGTAATAATTGTATAATTACAGAGTTGATATAACGTCGATAGGATTAAGTATATGTTTTAGAAATAGTGAAATTTTTGAATCATAAATCATATTCCAAATCTCCTTTTCCCTCTCCCGATCCAAACAATTGTCACCCACTAACCTCGAGAAGACCGCGAGTTATTGGATCCAATCCTTTAATTTTAGATTTAAGACATTTATAATGTATAAAGAAAATGATAACTTGGCTCTGTCAAGTTTATTCGATTGAGCCTGTCAAATAAAGTAATTAACAAAAAAAATGATTTATTGATTTATTTGTTTATTGATTAATTGATTCATTCATGTATTGATTCATTGATTGATTGGTTGAGTTGTTTATTGATTTATTGATTTATTTATTTATTGATTTACTCATTTATTGATTTATTGGTTTATTGATTTATTGATTCATTGATTTATTGATTTACTCATTTATTGATTTATTTATTTAGTGATTTATTGAATTATTCATGTATCGATTCATTGATTGATTAACTTATTGATTTATTGATTTATTTATTTACTCATTTATTTATTTATTGATTTTTTGATTTATTGATGGATTGATTTATTGACTGATGGATGTATTTTTTTATTGATTGATTTATTTATTTTTGATTAATTTATGTATTGATACATTGATTTATGGATTTATTGGTTTATTTATTGAGTTGTTATTTGTTTTTTTTTATTAATTGATTTAAAGATTTTATGATTTATTTATTTATTTTTTTAGATTTATTTATTTTTTTATTTTTTTATTTATTTATTTATTTGTTGATTTATCGATTTGTTGGTTTATTGATTTATTAATTTATTCATTGATTCATCGATTTATTGATTTATTGATTCATTGATTTGATGATTTATTGATTGATTTATTTACTCATTTATTGTTTTATTTATTGATGAATTTATTTATTGATTTATTGAATCATTGATTTATTGATTTCTTCATGTACTAATTTATTGATTTATTGTTTAATTGATGTATTGATTTATTGGTGCATTGATTTAATGATTTATTGACTTATTGGTTTACTCATATATTGATTTATTGCTCTTTTGATTTATTTTTTAATGATTTATCGATTTACATATTTACGCATTAATTGATTCATTATTTTTTATTTAGAGATTTATTTGTTGATTTATTGATTTATTGATAAGTGATTAATTGCTTTATTGTTCTACTTTTTTATTAATACATTGATTAATTGATTTATTGCTCTATTGATTTGTTTGATTTATTGATGTATTGATTAATTGCTTTATTGATTTTTTGATACATTTGTTTATTGTTTAATTGATTTATTTCAATGAATAATTCAATAAATCAATAAATCACTAAATAAATAAATCAGTAAATGAGTTAATCAATAAATCAATAAATCAATTAATCAATAAATCAATAAACCAATAAATCAATAAACCAATAACTCAATAAACCAATAAATCAATAAACAAATAAATCAATAAACCAATCAATAAATCAATAAATTAGTTAATCAATAAATAAATAAATCTTTATGTCAATAAATCAATAAACCATTCAACCAATCAATCAATGAATCAATAAATCAATAAACAAATAAATCAATAAATCCATATATCAATAAATCAATCAATCAATAAAAGAATTCATTGATTTATTGGTGTATGGATTTCTTGATTTATTTGTTTATTGATTTATTGATTCATTCATGTATTGATTTATTGATTGATTGGTTGAGTGGTTTATTGATTTATTTATTTACTGATTTATTGAATTATTCATGTATCGATTCATTGATTGATTAATGTATTGATTTATTGATTTATTTATTTATTGATTTTTTGATTTATTGATGGATCGATTTATTGACTGATAGATGTATTTGTTTATTGATTTATTTATTTATTTTTTGATTAATTTATGTATTGATACATTGATTTATGGATTAACTCATTTATTGATTTATTTATTTATTTTTATTTACTTATTTATTTTTATGTTGATTTATCGATTTGTTGGTTTAATGATTTATTGATTTATTCATATATTGATTCATCGATTTATTGATTTATTGGTTGAGTGGTTTAATGATTTATTGATTCATTGATTTGATGATTTATTGATTTATTTATTTATTTATTTACTCATTTATTGATTTATTTATTGATGAATTTATTAATTGATTTATTGAATCATTGATTTATTTATTTATTCATGTACTGATTTATTGTTTTATTGATGTATTAATTTATTGGTTCATGGATTTAATGATTTATTGATTCATTGGTTTACTCATATATTGATTTATTGCTCTGTTGATTTATTTATTTATTTATTGATTAATTATTTGAATTATTTATTGATTTATTGATTTATATATTTACTCATTTATTGATTTATTTATTGATTGAATTATTGATCTATTTTTTTATTTAAATATTTATTTGTTGATTTATTGAGAATTGATTTATTGATTTATTGGTTTATTGTTTTATTGATTTATTGTTCTACTTTTTTATTGATACATTGATTAATGATTTATTGCTCTATTGATTTGTTTGATTTATTGATGTATTGAGTAATTGCTTTATTGATATATGGATTTATTGATTTAGTTGTATATTGATTTATTGATTCATTCATGTATTAATTCATTGATTGATCGTTGAGTAGTTTATTGATTTATTGATTTACACTTATTTATTTATTTGTTGATTTATTGATTGATTGGTTGAGTGGTTTAATGATTTATTGATTTATTGATTCATTGATTTGATGATTCATTGATTGATTTATTTATTTATTTACTCATTAATTGATTTATTTATTGATGAATTTATTTATTGATGTATTGAATCATTGATTTATTGACTTATTCATGTACTGATTTATTGTTTAATTGATGTATTGATTTATTGGTTCATTGATTTAATGATGTATTGATTTATTGGTTTACTCATATATTGATTTATTGCTCTTTCGATTTATTTATTTATGTATAGATTTATTAATTGTATTATTTATTGATTTATTGATTTATATATTTGCTCATTTATTGATTTATTTATTTATTGGTTTATTGATTTATTGATTTATTGATTTTTTTATTTAAAGATTTGTTTGTTGATTTATTGATAAGTGATTTATTGATTTATTGGTTTATTGTTTTATTGGTTTATTTTTTAATTGGTTTATTGATTTATTGTTCTTCTTTTTTATTGATACATTGATTAATTGATTTATTGCTCTATTGATTTGTTTGTTTTATTGATGTGTTGATTAATTGCTTTATTGATTTATTGATTTTTTGATACATTTGTTTATTGTTTTATTGATTTATTTATTTATTAATCTACTCATCTATTAATCTATTAGCCTTTTGATTTATTTATTTCTTAATTGATTTATTTATTTATTGGTTTATTATTTTTTTTTCCTTTGGTTTGTTTTTTCCGTCGATCTTGTTTTCCGTGCTGAGCACCAATTCTACCGACGTGCCAGGAAGGCAGCTCCTACACCTGGACCCTACCTATCGACCCATCAACTCATGAACCGGGGACCAACGGCTTTACTTCCCATCCGAAGGAAGGCGTGATCAGAGATGTTATGCCTCAGAACATCCCGGTGGCGCTGACTGGGATTAAACCCAGGCCTGCTGGGGTGAGAGGTAATCACGCTTACCACTACACCACCGGCGCCGTTTTTTTGATTTATTGATGAATTGATTTATTGACTGATAGATGTTTTTTTTTATTGATTGATTTATTTATTTTTTGATTAATTGATTTATTGATACATTGATTTATTGATTTATTGGTTGAGTGGTCATTTATTTTTCATTATTGATTTATTTGCTCATTTATTAATTTTTTTTTATTCTTATTTATTTATATATTTATTTACTTATTTATTTGTTGATTTATTGATTTATTCATGTATTGATTCATCGATTTATTGATTTATTGGTTGAGTGGTTTAATGATTTATTGATTTATCGATTCATTGATTTGATGATTTATTGATTGATTCATTTAATTATTTACTCATTTATTGATTTATTTATTGGTGAATTTATTTATTGATGTATTGAATCATTGATTCATTGATTTATTCATGTACACATTTATTGATTTTTTGTTTAATTGATGTATTGATTTATTGTTCATTACTTTAATGATTTATTGGTTTACTCTTATATTGATTTATTGCTCTTTTGATTAATTTATTTATTTATTGATTTATTAATTGTTTAATTTATTGATTTTTTATTGATTTATTGATTTGTATATTTACTCATTTATTGATTTATTTATTTATTGGTTTATTGATATATTATTTTTTTTTTATTTAAAGATTTATTTGTTGATTTATTGATTTATTGGTTTATTGATTTATTGTTCTTCTTTTTTATCGATACATTGATTAATTGATTTATTGCTCTATTGATTTGTTTGATTTATTGATGTATTAATTGCTTTATTGATTTATTGATTTTTTGATACATTTGTTTATTGTTTTATTGATTTATTTATTTATCGATTTATTTATATATTGGTTTATTTATTTTTATATTTTGTTATTTATTTAATTATTATTATTTTTTTTATTATAGTCACTTTAACACTCTTGGGTCATTCGTGACTTGTCCGGGGGTGAGATTTGAACTCGTGACTTTGGCGTGAGAGGTATGGATGTTAACCACTACGCGGATGATGTTATTACTTTTGATGTAAATTTTGATGGTCAACCTGATGGCTATTTTTATATTAATTTTAATGTTACTTTAGATGTTCCTTGTGATATCTGTTTGATTTTATGGGCCTTTTGATGTCTATTTCGAAATCCTTTCAATATTCTTTTTGAAGTCCCTTTTTATTTATTTATTTGATATCATTTTGATTAAAAAATTGACGTCATTTTTGTCGTTTTGATAGCCATTTTGATATCAATTTTAATTGGTACACAAACATCAAAATATATTTCAAATTATTGGACATAAAAGTACGCATCAAAATGGACCGAAACAGGGATATGAAAAGGGGATGTTCATAAACTACTTAAATACTCTATGCAAAGGGGGGGGGGGGGTCTACGAGTGTTTGTTAACAACCCCATATGAACCTCAAAAGGGACGTAAAAAGTGAACGAAGATACACAATGAAGAGTTAAGTCTGTTTGTCTGTGATAAGGGACATCATAATGGATTTCCAAATGGAAATTAAAATACACATCAAAATAGGGACATCGAAAGGGACATTAAAAGGTGTAATTTTAGCAAAAATGTGAATCATTGCCCATAACAAATAATTATGCAAAGTTTCATACAAATCGGAGAAGGTAACTGCTCAAGTGGTTTAAGCGAATCCAAACACATAAAGCAACCAACGATTGAAGAATCAAAGTGACGATTGGCTCACATATGGCAAGTGGGTGAAAATGGTAATGACGTTTTGATATCTGTCAAATTGCGTGACATTTTTTTTAGTACATCATCATTTTTGTAATTGCAGATCGTAAAACTAGGGGTCGCAGTTGTGGCTTTGCTTTCATTCGCCAATACAGACAAAACGCTTGCTACGACCACCACGTAAACTCTCTCTCTGCAACACAGCTCAATCAGAGTGGTAGAAGGATACTGATAAATTGCATGGCTGTTTTGTTGCAATCTACATGGTTGAGGACATAGCTTGATCGGAATCGGGAAAAGACATAACAACAGTTTTCCCATTAACACACGTGTATCACCATCGGCTTTACTTCGTGAAGCAGCTCACCAACAATTATATATGGTCGTTTTCTTCTACCAGCCCGAGCGAGCTGTGTTGCAGGAGCTGTTTGTCATGAAAAAATAGGATAAAGATTATATCATTATTGCTTTCCCTTTCTGACAAAGCGTTATCGTTCGGCTCGTTGATCGCTTGTCATTTTGTCATTTGGGGATATTGTTGATTCTTTGATCTAAACTAATTTACCACACAATGGAACCTACACTAATTTACCATGCACTATTTTTTACCACGATCTTTGATAGTTCTACCAACAATCAATTCGAAACTAACGATTTTAAATTGGCTTACTGCTTGACTAGCCTATTGGTCCCAAGCAAATCGATTAACGTGCCCTATTCCAGCCGAAATTCTAGTACTATACTAGGTTTGTTTTGATTCGCTATGAAAGTTTGACAGATTAAATGAGGGGTTAGTGTGTTTTCCTATGTTTCAAGGGGTGTATCGATTATCTTGGGACCGAAGAGAGTACCAGAGCTGAGCCAAAAAGTTGAGCACATTTCTTCGGGACCTTCTGGTCTTAGAGTTACCTCTATGGTTCTACTGGGTTTGTTTTGGTTGCTCTTGTTCGTCGAGTTCTTTCACCCACAAGAACGAACAAGAAATTGATAAATGAGGCGAGTTTTTGCGTACACTGATCTGTGCCTCACGGAGCGATTATCAAGGTTGAAAACTGCTCATTACCTTACTTTATGCATCCGAAAAATTAGTACACAAGACTGGTCGAGACGCTTACCTGAAAAGAGAAAGAAAAAAACACATAATAAAAAATCCTAACTCAAAAAAATGCTTAAAACGCTCGTTAAAACGCTTATCTTGTGTTAACCAGGCTGAAGGATTCGGACGGTTTGCTCACTGACAGAACCTATACAGAGAAAAAAAATAACCCTAACTTTAAGTTCTTTTTACTTAATTTTGGGTAATTTTGAGTTTTGCATCCCACTCTCACTTTTTGTTGCTGTCAAAAACGGGGATTCGATTTTCACATGACTATCGTTCAATAAGCTACTAGCAACAGATGGAAGACCCATTCTAGTCGAAATTCTAGTACTACACTATGTTTGTTTTGATTCGCTATGAAAGTTTGACAGATGAAATGAGGGGTTCGTGGATTTTCCGATGTTTCGAGGGGTGAATCGATTAGCCTGGGACCGAAGAGAGTACCAGAGCTGAGCGAAAAAGTTGAGCACGTTATTTCGGGACCTTCTAGTCTTAGAGTTACCTGTATGCTACTAGCATAGGAACATCACGGGCCACCCTAATCGTTCGAAGAAACCAAACGTAAATCATATATCAGACTGACACGTGCATTTGCCAAGGCCACCGTTGTTGTCAAAACCTTATCGTCGAATTAATCGAAAAATCATCCGTTCAGCTTCGTTTACACTCGGAAAGCTGAGATCATCAGTTCACAAATTATAACTTCATTTCGAGCTGTTGTGTAATGGCAAGGGCATAACATTCCGATCGGAAATTACAGAGCGGATACCACCTCTAATTACCGGCGGGACTCGAGCCCAACGAGAGTGAGCGTATACGCTTTCCCTTCCGGAGTCGGTCGGCGGCTTCTTCTGAGATAAGGTTCAAAAGAAGGGCCACTCACTCAATTATCATTATTCCTGGCCACGGTTGTTGTTGTTGTTTTTGGTCTTGTTGCGCCGTAGAGCGTGTCGGATTGTTGTGTACACCAAAAGCATGGTTTGCCGACACAATGACACACCCTCATTATTAAGATTATTAAGGGTCGGACACACTCATTAACACGATGAACGGAAAAAAAATCGGTTGAATTAAACCAACAAACTCAACAACAGCAGCAACAACAACGACATGTGAATGCGTGGAATCAGACGACATCTAACGGGGACCGACGACGACCCAAAGAAAACGAGAACACGATAGTCTACAACGACGACGACGACGACGACGACGGTAGTCATGGAGATTTATTGACACCGTGAACTGTCAGCGCGTAAGTGATTTGTGAAGGGAAAACAGAACCCCGGTCGGAAATCGGAGACGATTTCGGGTTCTCACATGATCTTCCGATCACACGTGCTCGCACAAGCGCAGGTAGAGTATGAATGAGAGTATGGGGGCCCATTTTTGCCAAAGCCGGAAAATCGTGATAATTTCTCAACAACAAATCTACTGGTCGAACGCACTTGTGTGTGTGTTTATTCAGAAACTCAACAATAACAATTGAAATTTAACACCCATCCAAGCGAAGTGCATTTTCTCCCCCTTCCAGAAAATAAAATAATCCCGAGAACCTGCCCTAGTCGCACGCACTTGTTCGCCACATGAACGATGATGTCCCTGTTCCGAGGTCTCCTGCTGCTGCGCCTTCCTCGTCGAGCAGAAATGGTTCTCCCCTGTTATTATTATTATTATTATTCATTCGGAGCTAGCCCGTTTTGAGGTTAGGTTAGGTTGAAGGTACCTACCATGGGACCATCAGAAGAGGATGAGGAGAAAGCGACAAGGAAATTGAACAATCACTTGCGTGTCCCTTTCGGGTTCATTTCTTTCTTCCTCCGTTGGCATTTCTTCCAAGGACCGAACCGAACGATCCTACGGGAGTTTTACGAGGAATTCTCACCCCGGGAGATGTTTGTTTTGCTTTTGCTTCGTTTCCCTGCAGCTTAGCTTTATTGGGTGTCCCTTTTTGTGGACGATCTGCTGCTAGCCGTTGATCATCATAGCTGTGAAACTAACTAATCACATCCCGGCCGCCATGTGTGTGTGTGTGTGTTTGTGTGTGTGCAGACATAGTCTGATCAGATCCGAGGAAAAGTGGGTCAACATGCCGAGTGTAGAAGTGATTAATTTTTCCACGTGTTGACAACGATTAATAATCCGACCTTGTTAGTCGAGGTGTTCTGTCGTGACATTCGAAACCGGATCGTTTGGAAAGAGGTTTCTTTTTCCAAATTAAGGCCTGTGTAGCGATCGGAGCGAAGCGAAAATCTCATATCAAATACTCGATTTTTCATCAGAGTATACATTTGAAAACATCCGAAAAAGTTTTATTCTAATAAATGTTCTGTGCAACTGAAAACATTTACATTTGAAAACATATACGAACTTTCATGGCAGGATCGCGAGTTCTTTGATATTGTCTCATACGAACATTTTTCAGACGGACCAAGAGCTGAAGATCATCGTATATCGTATATTTAATCGAATTTAACCTCGTATTTTGGTACTGAGGCAGCTCTTGCCTCAATTATAGAAGTAGTCAAAATTTTAAGAGCATAATTAACGTAAACGGTAATAAATTAACTTAACGTAAAACAGTCAGGTTCAATGAGTCATTTTCACAGGGCTGATAGCGATCACTGCTGTTAGGAATAATGATTTTAGCCACCATGTTGGACAATTAAGCGACCAAATAGTAACTTATAGTTGTAAAAATAGTGACTGAAAAGTGACCTAAGAAAAGAAAAGTAGTCGTTATGACGGCACACTAAATAAATATTTGGTGTTTTAGACTTATTCATTTAGTATCTCATAAACACTTATGTACGATATGAACCTTTAAAGCGAAAGATTCAATAGAAAGTTTTTAACCAAACTCACGGTATTAAGCAGGGTGTCTACTAACTTCAAAAATCTGGAAAACCGGGAATCCTCAGGAAAATTTTTGTTCCTTTAAAATACCTCGAAGTCTCAAAGAATTTCAAAATTTTAAACTTTATATATTCACTGAAACAAATAAATTAAAAAAAATACAGAGGTTGAAATGTTTTGTTTTGTTTTGGAACATGCCTATTTCATAAAAAAAATGAACTAGTTCTGGACTTAGCTATAGACATTTTCAAGAATATGGTGTTAAATTCCATACACGCTTTTATTAAAATTTCTAAAGACCTCATTCCAAGGGTGCTCTGGGAAAAAATAATTCAGAAAAAAACATCAAATGCAATCTGCTTGCAAGGCAGTTCTGAGGAATTTTAGATTTCATGTAAAGCCTTAGTTTTGAGTAGAATTTCAAGAAACCCTGAAATGAATTAAAAGTAAATTTTAATGAAAAATCTTAGGAACTTCTGAGGAGCACAACTCTTGTGAACTTCACCGAAAAATTCCAAGGGCATTGGAAAAAACCAATCCGGAGCACAAGTCTTTGGATTTTTTTTTGAAAATACTAAAAGGAGGATTACAATTAAATGTGAGGATAACTCCAGGACATCTTCAAAATAATTAGGAAAATACATTCAGGAGATTTTGCCAAACAAATTGTGAGAAGAAATCGTAGGAATTTGTGAGGAGAAATGCCAACGAATTGTTATGAGTAGAATTCCAAGGGAAGGAGTGAGATTCCAAAGAAAATCAATGAATACTCGGAGAATCTTTCTAAAGGGTTTCTAATTGTGCAGAATTTCAAAGTAATTCCAAGGAAAACTTGAGGAAATTTAATTCTGAGGATAGCTTCATTGACTATTTTGTGGTCTTCAGATCCACTTGTTAGTTCTCATTTTTTTCCTGAAGTTAATGAAACTGCCTTCAAGTTATTTAGTAGTTTGAGAAACTATATAGGACTTCCTAAAGTTTCCGCAATTTTTCTAACAATCATGGATCTCCTTTAAAGCTTTAAAAATTCACTGAAGTTCTCTAAACTTTTTTTAAAATTTATGTTTTTGCATTTCTCATGAAGCTTGTTGTACTGCGCTGAATTGAATCGTCCTAAAAATGTTTAAGCTTCAGTGAACTTCTGAACTTATGTGAAGACCTCAAATAACTTTTTAACGTCTCTGAAGTTATCTCAATATCTGGGAACTGTTTTACATTCCCCACTAATTCCCTGAAACTAATGGAATTGACCTCCACCTGAAATTCCTCCAATATTCAGAGCTTACTAAACTTCTTTCAAATGCTCCCGCGCATTTTGCTAATGTTTATAAAATTTCCTGAAGTTCGCGGATCTCATCTTAAGCTCCATAGATTTCTATGAAGTAATGTTTCTGAAGACCACTGGCCTTCTGTGAAGTTTCCGAAGTTTTTCTAATTTTCTGGAACTTTTGTGCTCCCGCAATTTTCAAGGAATTGGAACGAAATAGTTAATACAGTTCTATGCTTTTCACTGAAGTTCTCAAGATTTTTCTGAAGTTCATATAACTTCCCTTAAATTATCGACACTAATTAAAAACTTCTTCAATAGTCTAGATCTAGAAATTCGTGGTGTTATTAAAATTACCTAAACCATTACTATATTTCTTTAAACTTCTCTAGACTGCTCGGAATGTATCTGATTTAAAAAAAAAACCCCGCAACTTTACTGAAATTAACTGATTGCCTTGAAATTGCGAAAATTTTCCTTAAGTATTATGACCATTATAAACACTCACTAATTTTCCCTGAACCTACCCTGACGCTTTTGACGTTTTCGAATAATAGAATTCTTGGAATACCCTATAATTCCACGGAATCCTTGTAAGTCGCTGCAAATTTGCTTAAGTTAATGGGATTATTCTGAAGCTATCTGATCGTCCTCAAAGTACTCGGAACTTCGCTGAATATCATAGAACTATCTAAAAATATCTAAATTTAGTTATCTGGAATGTCTTGAAGATATCGCTGCTTGCTAAAAGTTTTCGCATTTTTTTATTAATGGAACTTCGTTGATCTTCTATAATCAACTTAGCTAAATTTTCTCATTTTTTTAAGTTCTTGAAATCTCCATGATATAACACCCTTAAAATATTCTCACGTTTTCCGGATATTCATATAATTTGTATCACGTTCCAGAAATTCTCTCGGGCTTTGCTGAAGTTTCCGGAAATTCACTGAGTTTCTCAAAACTTCTTTAAGGTTTCTAATATTTCCTTGAAATTATTCGAACTGCCCTTTGATTCTCTGATCTGCATTGATGTTCTCTTAGCTTCCCTAAAGCTCTTGGTTCTACTGAAGATCTCGGTTCTGCTCGGAAATAAATAGAATTTACGTAAACACCTTTAAATTTCCTTCAAATTCTCTGGACTTCTGTGAAGTTTCTGATATATTTCTGAAGGTCTCTATACTTCCCTGAAATTCTCGGAACATCTTAAGGGTTCTCGAAACTATTCTGAATTTATCTAAATTTACCATAGATCTTTAAACTGCTCCAAAAGTCTGGACTAAAGTAACGGGAACTGCTCTTAAGATCTGAAATTTTCAAAAGATCTCTTTTTTCTGAGGTGCTTAGAACTTCTTAAAAATTTGCACAATAACCCTCAAGTTTACTAAATTTCTCAAGTTCGCCTGTGAAGTTCTCGGAAATTCTAGGAACTTCATAAACGTTCCTGAAAAGGCTCGGATACTAAAAGAACCGCTTTGAAGTTCTTAAAGCTCCAGTAAGTTCCCCATATTTTCAGCGTGCAAATTCTCAGCATTCCCCTTCATTCCTCAGAACTTCTCCAAAGTTTCTACAATTGTTGTGAATTGAATGGTACTGCATTGAAGATCTCTAATCTTTTATAAAGAACTTGAAATAAATCATATTTTTTTCACTTAATTCTGGCACTTTGCAAATTTTCAATATCTTGAACTTGTACATGGAATACGAAAATTCAAGACATTGCATATTTTTAGATCTTGGACTTACTTGGAAAATTCAGGTAATTTTATTTAGAAAAATAAGCAGACATCCTATATATTGAGAAAGACGATTAAACGTCACAAAGCAAAGGATAATGAATCTTGAAATAAATTCACGCTTAAAATGTTGAAAATAGTGACTTAGGTATTACAAGAAAAAGTGACTTTAGTGACTTGGCCTTAAAAAAGGAGACTTTTTAGTGGCTGACTTGAAAAATGTTGCAAAGTCACTAAAAAGTGACTCGCTACCAGCCCTGCATTTTCATATGAATATGAACTGCCATCTGGCTCATTATTCACTGCCTCGAGAGAGTCTGAATGATTGAGAGGTAAACGAGTCACTGACAGCCGAGCACTCCATCAGTAGCTCAGTCAGCACGTTTAGGCTTCCGTGATGGTACCCAATCTTTGTTTTGAATGAATGAGTGTATAGTTTCTATGGAAAAAAAAAGTCTCAATAAGGCTGTCCACGAGACAGTTGCGATCAGCTGACTTTTTTGTTTACCAAGAACTTTGGACAGATCACAGTAGAACTGGCAGGTTATTCTCATATGAATTTCTGCTTTAAATTCAGCACCATTAACACCAGTTCACTCACACACTCTAGATTTCTAGCTTCCACTGAGAAACAAATTTTGATTGAAAGTAGAGCTTTTTTTTTTTTTTTTTTTTTTTTATTAATTACTTTATTTGTACAGGCTCAATCGAATAAACTTTACAGAGCCGAGTTATCATTTTCGTTATACATTATTTATGTCTTATATTTAAAGTTAAAGGAGCTGGACCGGATACTCGCGGTTGTCTCGAGGTTAGTGGAGATTTACAATTTTTTTGGATGGGAAAAGGGAGAGGGAGGTTTGAAATGTGGTTTACGATACAAATATTTAATTAATCCTAAAACATGAACTAATTTCTATTCATCTTGAAAACAAACATAAAAAACCCCACACGTACAAAATACAAACTAAACACAAGGTTAATAAAACTTACAATCGATGGTTAATATTCTTAAAGTAAACATATATGAGTTTCATAAACTCCAGATCGCGTCTAGCCAAAATATCCCGAACTGGAACATTAGGTTGTCTACCTCGAGCCCGAAGGGAATCGTACAGTTCAGATCTGACTCCACGATGCTCAGCACAAGACCAAATAATGTGATCTGCGTCCTGGTAACCTTGTCCACATTCACAGAGACTGCTGTCCCTCAGCCCAACACGGAACAAGTGAGAGTTTAACGAATAGTGATTGGACATGAGGCGAGACATCATACGAATGAAGTCTCGACCCACATCCAACCCCTTGAACCAAGGACTCTTCGACACCTTAGGGATGATCGAATATAGCCATCGTCCCAAACTCCCTTCACTCCACTTATTCTGCCATCTGACGAGTGACTGTTGACGATAAATGAAGAAAAATTCATCGTAGGCGATTTGTCGATCGTAAATATCGCCTTCCATAGCGCCCACCTTAGCAAGTGAGTCCGCCATCTCATTGCCCGGAATCGAGCAATGAGATGGGACCCATGCAAAGGTGATGACAAAAGATCTTAAAGATAAAGCACTTAAAAGCTCTCGTATTTTCATGAGAAAATACGAGGAGTGCTTTACCGGCCTCATAGAGCGAATAGCCTCGACAGAACTGAGACTATCCGTAAAAATAAAATAATGATCTGGTGCAAGTGAGGCGATCGTTTCTAGCGTATAATGTATTGCCGCCAGCTCAGCAACATATACGGAACAAGGAGCTTGAAGCATTCGAGAGGCGCTATGAAATTCGTTAAAAATACCAAAACCAGCGGACGACTCTATTAGTGATCCATCTGTGAAGAACGATCTTGCGGAATCAACTTGGCCAAACTTTGCAGCGTAAATTGACGGAACAATCATAGAACGATGATGTTCTGGGATCCCACGAATCTCCCGCGTCATGGATAAATCAAAACTAACTGAATTGCCGAAGTCGGAGAAGCATACACGATGAGGATTATGCTGTGAAGGGCTGACATCCTGTGTTATGTACACGTAGTACAATGACATAAAACGAGTTTGAGGGTTCAGCTCAAGAAGCTTTTCAAAGTTTTCGATTACCAGTGGGTTCATAACTTCGCAACGGGTGAGGAGCCTGAGGGACAATTCCGAGAACCGATCCGATAGTGGCAACATGCCCGCCAACACTTCTAGACTCATCGTATGAGTCGAGTGCATGCATCCTAACGCGATACGAAGACAACGATACTGGATCCGTTCCAGCTTGATGATGTGCGTTTTAGCTGCCGACTGGAAGCAAAAACTACCGTACTCTAAAACCGATAAAATCGTTGTCCGGTACAACGTCAGAAGATCTTGTGGATGGGCTCCCCACCACGTTCCGGTAATTGTTCGAAGAAAATTGATCCTTTGTTGGCATTTTCGTCTCAGATACTCAATGTGGGATCTCCAGGTGCATTTGGAATCGAACCAGACCCCAAGATATTTGAAAGACATGGAATGAGTGATCGGCCTACCCAAAAGTTGAAGCTTCGGTTGTGCTGGGCTATGCTTCCTAGAAAAAACAACCAACTCAGTTTTCTCCGTGGAGAATTCGATACCTAGCTGAATAGCCCAAGTAGACAAATTGTCTAGGGTATCCTGTAAGGGTCCTTGCAGGTCAGCCTCTCTGGGCCCTGTCATAGACACTACTCCGTCATCTGCAAGTTGTCTCAGCGTGCAGTTGTCACTTAGACAATTGTCAATTTCTCTGAGGTAGAAATTATACAAAAGGGGGCTTAAACATGAGCCCTGGGGGAGACCCATGTAACTAAATCGAGAAGCTGTAGAGTTTCCATGAGAAAAGCTCATATGTTTCTCTGACAGCAAATTGTACAAAAAGTTATTAATTAATGGAGAAAGGCCACAAGCGTGGAGTTTGTCTGAAAGGACTTCAACCGATACTGAATCAAAAGCCCCCTTAATATCCAAGAACACAGAAGCCATTTGCTCTTTTTTAGCAAAAGCCAACTGAATTTCTGTGGAAAGCAACGCGAGACAGTCGTTCGTTCCCTTGCCCCTACGGAAACCAAATTGAGTATCTGAGAGTAGGTGGTTCGTCTCAACCCATTTGTCCAAGCGAAAAAGGATCATTTTCTCCAACAATTTTCGAATGCACGATAACATCGCGATGGGACGATACGAGTTATGATCTGACGCGGGTTTTCCAGGCTTTTTAATGGCTATAACTCTCACTTGCCTCCAATCATCCGGAACAATATTGAGCTCTAGGAGCTGACAAAACAAGTTCAACATGCGCCTCTTAGCGACGTCTGGGAGGTTCTTCAACAAATTGAACTTGATTCTATCAGCCCCCGGAGCCGAATTGCCACATGAAAGGAGCGCGAGTGAGAGCTCCAGCATTGAAAAAGGCTGGCTGATCTCGTCTACCGAATTCGTCGTTTTGCGAGGAATCATCCGTGCCGGCACGGAATCAGGACATACTTTTCGCGCGAACTTGAGAATCCAACGATCTGAGTACTCCTCGCTCTCGTTGTTCGAAGACCGGTTACGCATCCTTCGCGCCGCGTTCCAAAGCGTATTCATCGACGTTTCACGCGATAATCCGTCCACGAATTGCCGCCAGTATCCGCGTTTCTTGGCTTTGATGAGGCTCTTGAGTTCGCGTTCAAGAGCCAAGTACGCTTCGAAATACACGGGTGTTCCACGTTTCCGGAAAAGCTTAAACGCGTCGGACTTTTTACGATAAACCTCAGTGCATTGGTGGTCCCACCAAGGGGAAGGAGGTTTCCTACGCAAAGACGTTCCAGGAACCGGCCGAGTTTGAGCTCGAAGCGCGCTGTCCAAGATCAGATTGGAGAGGAAGTTATATTCCTCCAACGGTGGAAGCCCTTCTACCGACGACACGGCTTCCTCTATCGCGGTCTTGAACGTTGTCCAATCGATATTACGGGTGAGGTCGTACGCGACGTTAACGGATTCCGACGGATTGAACCCACTGGCAATCGAAATTTTGATCGGCAAGTGATCACTACCGTGGGGATCTTGGATCACATTCCACGTGCAATCCAACGATAATGAGTTAGAGCAAAGTGTGAGGTCTAATTTACTTCCATTTGAGGATGGACCAGCCAAACGTGTTACTTCTCCATTGTTAAGAATTGTCATATTGAAGTTGTCACAGAGATCATATATAAAAGTAGAACGGTTGTCATCATACAGTTCCCCCCAGCCTGTACCGTGGGAATTAAAATCTCCCATAATCAACCGTGGAGCAGGAAGTACCGAACAGATATCTGAAAGTTGTTTGCGATTAACAACGGCTCTAGGAGGAATATAAACAGAAGCAATACAAAGGCTCTTACCTTTAATAATAGCCTGACATGCGACAACTTCAATACCTGTAAATTGTGGAAGATTCACTCTATAGAAGGAATGGCACTTTTTAATCCCCAAAAGTACCCCTCCTCCACGCGAATCCTCACGATCCAGTCGAATAATGTTAAAATCATAAAAAAGAAGATCAATATCTGAAGAGAGCCAAGTTTCACAAAGAGCAAATACATCACAATCATTATTGTGAACTAAAAACTTAAAAGAGTCTAATTTAGGAATAAGACTTCGACAATTCCACTGTAGAATAGTGATCAAATCCCCGACCTCGTTTGGAAAATTATCCATCGAAGGAAATGATTGCTGCAATGAGGGGCCACTTCAATGTCAATTGCTTCAAGAGGGTCTTCACAGTAGGAAGCATTGCCAGAACAATGCTTTTGAGAGGATCAGAAATATTCAGGTACTTGAGGATATCGTCCACAATTTTATCAAATGAGAACAACCCAGATGAAGGCTTCTGTTCTTAAAAATGGGACATCAGGGGTTTTGGATGTCCCCGGGAGAGGTGGAAAATCCTGGATATAGTCAGTTCTTCTGAATCCAGGAGGAGTAGAAACTTCCTTTTTTCCACCACTCCTTGATTTGGGCAAGCTGATTTGGGGTTCTTCATTCTCAACTTTCCGCGAACGGATGCGTTTTCGTTTCCGTGCTGAAAAACAGAAAGAAGTTCCCTCCTCAGCCAAGTCAGAGTCAGTCTCGTCATCTGACAAAAGAGAGAATGGATTTTTGTCGTTGGTCGATGGCGTGGCCGTCTTAAGCATTTCCGCAAAAGACTGCCGGGAACGTTCCTTGAGTGAGCGTTGTAATTTCTCCCCGCGTTGTTTGTACACCGGGCATGACGAGAGACCATGAGGAGTTCCCTTACAGTACACGCATTTTGGTGCAGTGACTGTGCAGGCGCCATCCTCGTGCTTCTCCCCGCATTTGGAACAGCGTGCCTTGCTGCCACAGTGGGAGGCCGTATGTCCCAACTGCTTACAGTTTTGGCAGTTCATGACCCGGGGAACGAACAAACGCACAGGTAGTCGAAGTTTTCCCAGCTCGATGTAGTGAGGAAGGGCTGAACCAGAAAAGGTCACACGGAACGAGTCTGTGGGGGTAAAACTCTTTTTACCCTCGCTGACAGATACTGAGCCCAGTTTTTGGACATCCAGTATCTTCACCGGGGGAAGCAAACGGTTCTTGAAACGGCCAACCGCCTGCTTCTCCAAGATCTCGGGGGTCAGACTCGCTTCGGTGACCACACCTTCGATCTCCACATCACGAGCTGGGATGTAAACTCTGTACTCGAGCGTGAAGAGCTGGGAGGCAGCAATCTCGTTAGCCTGCTTAAGGTTAGAGACGGAGACACGAAGTTTATTGTGCCTAACCTTCGTGATTTCAGTCACGGCCGAGTATCGCTTCGTCAGATCATTAGTAATTTGCATTACATTCAAAGGTTTGTTTCTGGGCTGAAAGTAGACAACCCATGGGCCAGTCGAGTCATCTGGATAGGCTCGCGATCGGGGGTTTATCTGAGCCTGTCCTTTGCCAGACTGAGACGATGAATCAGGGATGACATCATCTTTCTTCTGAGATGATGTACGTTTTCGACCCTTCTTGCCATCGCGTGGCAAAGTGGTGTCATCTTCTGACAAAACGTCCATTTCGTCTTGCGACAAAATGTCCATTTTGCCGTACTAGTGGGAGCGAAAAACGCTCTACCACTGAAACGATAATCACTCGGACACAATACACAAAAAAAAAACTACAAACACAGAACACAAACTTAAAATTTAACTGGTGGGCAAAAGAGAGAAACAAGAATAAAAACTTATCTGATAATCCTATACTACTACCACCGAGCGTTTAAACAGCAGCAGCGGAGCGACGCGCAGCGTGGATGATCTTCTATCCGCGTGTGCGGGCGGTCTTCGTTGGTGTGTGCTTATGTGAGGGTCGGCACTCAGTTGAACACACGATGATAGATGAGCGATGTAAATGCGGAGGCAGATGCTGACACTCGATGACGATGATCCGTGTGCAGGTATGCGTTACCACGCACCGATGGTGCGCAAAATGGTTGGCGAATTGGCAATCGCAAAAACTATTTTCCTTCCGATGATGCCGAAAACACACTTTCTTCTCAGAAAAAACTCACTTTTAGTTAATTATTTAGCTGGGAACTCTAAGCGAGAAAAAACTGATAATTTAAATCAAGCGAATAGCGAGAAAACTTCCAAAATAGCGGAGCGCGAACTAAGTCGACCGTACTTCTTGCTAGGACGCAGTGGAGTGAAGTAGAGCTTTTGGGATTGGCAATTATTTCTTGGGATATTTCAAAAGCTACTGGAAGGTGATCAGAACCGAAGTCAGCATGGGCAACCAATTGGCTACAAAGTTGACATGAAGCAGTTAAGTTAAGCCGGTGTCGTGGTTTGTGGTACTTTTCAGTTTTGACGTAGAAACTACCGACAGCAGCCTTTGTAGAAGGGGTCCACTGCCGGCAGTAGTGTCATGTTCAGTCCAATTAAATTGCATCGAAGAGGCCGGTTTTATTAAGGAAGCAACCTCTATCAGTAAGCAGCCTTATTTTTATTTCACGCAGTGTGCTTGAAGTGTTCACTTTATTACTACCGTTATTATCATCAGTGTATAAAACCAACTATAAATACAATACGTTGTTCTTTTGCTGTCTTTAAATAATTATTGTTTCGTGAATTTCTTGTGGCCATCCGAAAACCATTTCCAGAACAACATGTGAAAAGGGCATACAAGCTTTTTGTAAACAAACATTCTTATGCCCTTTTCTCGCCACCCATATGACACCAACGCAAACCTTTAACATCACCGGGTAGGGGACACTTTCCCCTTCCCGATGATATTGCTGGTTTGCGTGGGCGACCCTCGGTTGGTGAGAAAAGGGCCTACAAAGGTTTGTTTACAAAAAGCTTGTATGCCCTTTTCACATGTTGTTCTGGATTTCAGGTTTTGGACCCCTGAACGTTTTCAGTAACGTCGAAAAATATCGATCGAAGTGGAAGAAGAGAAATCGTAACGGCTCTGCCTGCCTCTATTTGACAGCACAAACTATTCCGCGTGGAAGTTCCGGATGGAAATCCTGTTGGTAGAACACGAGCTCGTGGAGTGTGTTCGCACTCTCGCTAGTGAAGTGCAGGAACTGAAG
The DNA here is from genome assembly GCF_037179485.1 of Ochlerotatus camptorhynchus. Classification (NCBI taxonomy): domain Eukaryota; kingdom Metazoa; phylum Arthropoda; class Insecta; order Diptera; family Culicidae; genus Ochlerotatus; species Ochlerotatus camptorhynchus. The sequence continues at coordinate 112,834 of NW_027040593.1, read as the reverse complement.
GATGCGAAAGGTGACAGTGCCGAAGTGAAGAGAGGAAAAGCTGCTGAACGGGAAAAGCGAGCGAAACGTGACCGGAAATGCAAATCGCTTCTGGTGTCTCGGATCCATGACTCGCAGCTCGAGTACATCCGGGATAAACAGTACCCGCTGTGGCACCGGCGTTACGGACATCTGAATGCTAAAAGCCTTGATCAACTGTTTCGCGGTGAGATGGTTACTGGAGTGAAACTCCCGGGTGTTCTCTAAATAATACATTCGGACGTGTGACTCCAATTGAGCTGGACGATGTGAAGTATTTTGTCACTTTTATCGACGACTGGTCACATTTTGCGATGGTATTTTAGGATTGAATATTCGGAATATCGAGGCTCTAGTGACGACTAAATTCGGGGCAAAGATTAGTCACCTACGTTGCGATAACGGTGGGGAATACCGCTGCAAGCAATTTGAGCGCTATTGTAAGCAAAGAGGTATCCAGGTGGACTGAACGCTTCCGCACACGCCCGAGCAAAACGGGGTGAGCAAGCGGATGAACCGCACACTTGTGAAGAAAGCGCGTTTAATGCTGGAGGAATCCGGTATGAACAAACGTTTTTGAGGTCAGGCGATTCAAACAGCGGCGTACCTGGTTAACCGTAGCCTAGCGAGTGCGATTGAGTCTGGAGTCACTCCGTACGAGTTATGGGAGGGTGGCAAGCCGAACGTATCGAAGATGCGATCTTTCGGCTGCAATGCATTCGTACACATACCGAAGGAGCAACGGAAGAAGATGGATTACAAAGCATGGAAGGGCATTTTTGTAGGCTATGCTCATAACGGTTATCGTGTGTGGAATGAAAAACTCCAATGGATCGTGCATGCAAGGGACGTCGATTTTGATGAAAGCAAGTGAAGATAAAGCAATTGACTCTGTTTTCGTGTATCCAACTGCAAAGGGTAAGTCCGCCGAAGAGTTGGTTGATAGCGAAGAGCAGCTGACCAGCGGCGGTGAGCAATCGGATGATAGCGATGATGAAGTGTCGCGAGAAGATTCAGAGGACAAGTTCAGCAGTCTAATCGAAGAAGGTGAAGAAGAGTTAGAACCTGATGTTAATCCGTGTGATGACTTCGAGGTTAATAGAAGGCCACAACGTGAGCGAAACGGACAAGGACTACGATGTCTAATAATATGCTGCGTATGCTCTGAATGCTACAGAGTACGTCGACAACGTTCCGAATTCCTTGGCGGAGGCTCGGAGGCGGCATAATTGGCCAAAGTGGGAAGAGGCGGTGATGGAGGAAATGGCTTCGTTGAGTAATAATGAAACTTGAACCTTGAAGAAGTTGCCTGGAAACCAAATGCCCATCACCAGCAAGTGGGTGTTTTGGATCAAGCGTGGTTTTGACGGACAGTCCGAAAGATATAAGGCTCGCTTGGTAGCACGAGGTTTTAGCCAACGGCGAGGCTTCGACTTCAGCGAGACCTGCTCACCTGTCGCGAAGTTGGATACCCTGCGTACCGTGTTGGCGATATCGTTCACCAGATGGACGTGAAGCCGACCTTCTTGAATGGCGAGCTTTCTGAGGGGATCTTCATGGTGCAGCCGGAAGGCTTCGAAACTGGAGATAACCTGGTATGCCGTCTGAAAAAGTGTTTGTATGGGTTGAAGCGATTCCATAGTTTTGTGAAGAACAGACTAAAGTTTGTGCGAAGCTTAAACGATCAGTGCTTATATATGTGGAAGTCCGATAAAGGAACAGTGATTATGGTTATTTACGTGGACGATATTGTAATCGTCGGTACGTCACTGTTACTGGTGACGACGGTGAATGATTGCCTGGATCAAGAATTTGAAATGACTGACTGTAGGGAGATTAAGTGTTTCCTTGGAATGCGTATTGATCGCGACGTGAAGAAAGGTGAAATACGTATTAGTCTGAGACAGAAGAGAATCAAACTTCAGTACGTTCCTTCAGCAGATCAACAAGCCGACATAATGACCAAGAATCTTCCCGTGTCGGCTTTTCGGAAGCATTGCGCTGGTATTGGGCTAGCTAATTCCAATGGGTTTCTGGGGGAAAACCTTCGCGGGCCACAGTTCTGGCCGGATCATCCGCCAAGGCATCCCAGATACTTCCAACAATGTCGTATAGCATGCGTGGGCCCTCGATGCGGGTGTGTCCCGTTCTCAATCTTGAATGTTTCACTTGCATTTGATGGTTCTTAGGTTCCTCCCATCGGACGATATCTCCTTTAACATTCCGGATGAAAGGCTCTCTAGGGTCGTTCAAAGTAGAGGCGCACGAGTCGTCGAAAGCTTTGTCGACCCACTTTTTTGGGTCTACAGCTGGTACTGCTGTGGCCTGCCTGAATGCTGTGGCCGGTGAATGCTGTGACCGGTGAATGCTGTGGCCTGCCTGCCCGCCGGGATTCGGGATCCGAACAAAGGTTGAGTTGGGTGGGGCATACCTTTGGATGTCTTGGATCCATGGGTGTTCGGAAAGGTCTGAGTTTAGAGCTTACAGTTCACTAACCGAGTCGGTAAACACGACGATCGGGTTCTCGGAGGGGGTTGTTCCATAGAGCATTTAATCGGAAGCTTATAGCAAAATGCTAGCTGCGGTTTTATTACCCTGATGCCAACACCCATCCGGGTAACTGAGCCATCAGAGTACCGGATGGTGGGGCTTATTACGGATGTCACTTCACGGTGAAAACTTGTCACTTGTCATCATGGTGAAGTGATTCCGATTTGATTTGTACGGCAATCACGTCTCTTATTATGAGTATCACTTCCTTATCACCGTGTAGTGACACCCGTAATAAGGCCCGGTATGATGTTTATATTTTTCGATTTGGAGCTGGTTTACAGATTTAGAAACAGCTAGGGGGTTGGAACCTGCCTTGAACTTGTTTTTGATGGAGTAATCGATCTGGGTTTTTAGTAAGTTCCAACCTCCGGCTCCGACCTCGTGAACCACGCTCACCGTAGGGAGCTCTTGGTTAGTCCACTTTATGAGGAGCTGGTTGGCCTCCATCAAGAGGAACCCTCCCTCGTCTGTAGTCTTCGCGTCCAGGTCGATTGATCTACGGCAGATCGTGTTCGCAATGAATCTTCCGAAAGGTCGGGAGCCGCTTTCGATGCAAGTAGAAATGCTGGGAGTGGATGGTAGTAGGCCGGTCGATATCCTAATATTTAGCCTGATTGTATGAGGAGGCTAGCTTTTTATTCAGTTGGTCCTGGTCTAGACATGTGATTTCTATGCCGTATGTCAGCTTTGAGTTCATAATGGCCCTGGCTACATGGAGTCGAGTGGACCGATTTCTGTCTTGCAGCTGGCCTTTGTCTCGTCAAAGTTTTTTGAGAAGGATAATTTTCTATCAAAGTAGATGCCTAGGATGCGCACTGGTACGGGATGACTTCTTCATTGATCTGAAGCGGGACGCTGATTGGTTGGTGTGGTTTCGGGTAGATGTGACTAATGGCACTCTTTTCCGCTGAGATATGAAATCCGGTAGCGGAGGCCCATCGAAAGACGGTCTTTACCGCTGCATTAAGGGAGATTCGTAGTGCTGGCCGTGCTCCTGGATATGACCAGGAGTATATCGTCCGCTTATACGAAAATATATATTCGGATGAGGAACAGGGTGAGGATGAACTGGAAGGTCCGACCAAGCAGAAAAATTTTAAGGAAGTGAAGGATGTGTCCACCAAGGCCCCAGTCCGCCAGTTGAACTATGACATCGAGCATCCAGGCTGTGTGTTAAGCCTTGCGAATGTTCAAGGTAGCTAGTTCGATGTGCTGATCGAAAGAGAAGGCGTCGTGTATGGTTTGACCGAGTGAGTTGAAGTAGATATGTGGAACAACCGTACCTAGACCGGAATGCATGTCGACGGTGGTCGAGGAGATCGTTGGATTCGAGGAAGTGCATTAGTAGGCTGTTGATCATCCACTCCATTAATTTGATGGCACAACGGGTCGGTAGTCATCTGCTTGCTTGCCAAGTTTTCCTGGTTTGAGGATGGGGATTATGAGGTTATGTGTCTATCTATGAGGGAGCGAGTCTTTGAACCAAATTTGGAAAAAAAATAGCTCGAGGAGCTTTAGTTTTCCTGCCGGGGGTGGTTTTGAAAGAGGTGGTACCTACCTCGTCTGGGCCTACTTAACTTCCCCTGGTCTTGGATAAGGCGAGGGTGAGCTCGTCCGACCGAAAAGGCCGGTTGATTTCTGAAGTTACAGGTTTTTAAGGGATGGTGATGTTGGCGATTAATTGTGTTGATGCAGTTCGGCGGAGGTGCTCGTTGTAGTTTCCGATGGCGGAGAGGTCGACAAAATGCTCGTCGAGGATGTCCACAACGATTGCCTGGTCCCGGGTGGTAGTTTCTGAATGCTGTAGTGCTGTCATTTTTCATTTTGCAGCGTTTGGTGGGGCAATGATAATCAAAATAAACAGACAATACATCAAAAGGCCAGTTGCTTTAAAGGCTAGTTGCCTCCCTAAGCGGACCCTCCGCATCCTAACTCTTATGTTAATCCACTTAATGCTACTAGGCTGTCGAAATTTTCTTATTTAAGTTCGTTTGATGATTATGATATCTCTAGTCTAATTTAATAAATAATTGAAATCTCTAATCTACCTACCATGCTTTATTAAGTACCTGCACTTGTGAATGTAATCTAAAATTTAACGTGTTTCAAGTTGTTTTTGACTTTGACCTATATTTAATATATATTAGTTCGTCCCAGGTGACACCTTCATGTGACTAAAATGCTTCATTTTGAAGTTAGTTTCCTAGCTGATTTTTAAATTACATAGGGTATATGCTCCAACTATGCTCACACGCTTCCACTGTGTCGCACCACAAAAATACGTATGGATATGTCACAATACCTAAAAGCACGCCACAGTGGAAATCCCGAGCCACAGTTCAAACACTTATCCCAAATCAAAATGAAGCACATATAAGATTAGTTGCAATACCATGTACAAAAATGGTGTTTAACATTGTTCCCTGAGTAATACCTCAATGAAAACAACAACGAAAGTTTGTCACGCAAGTAGAAGGAGCACTGTTGGGCACTTTCTGAAATATTTCAACAGTATAATTCCCTTAAACCCAAATAAATCTATCTGCGTAAAAATAAATAAAATAAGAGTGATTTGCGGCAAAACGTAAGCGTACTACAACGCGGTTTTCAACTAAAGGAGTAACAAGTGTGATACTATCACTTCAGGCTAGAACTTTGGTTCTCTTATGCAATGGTTCATCAGAGAGGGGAAGCTCAGTAATCCTCATCGCATGCTCATGACGCTATTCTGTCACGGCATGAGCCAACGATACCGGACCTAAACCAACCGTCTCCAACGCTCCACTATGAAGCATAAGATTAGGCCCGCCCATCAACGTCCAGGTTAAAAAAAAACTAGCCAAGGGGAGGGAGTTTCTGAATGCTGTAGTGTCATGCTTTTACTCCTCCTTTTCCCGCTGATCGCGTTGATTCGTCCCCATATCTCACTTGCTGAATGCTCTGGGCTGATGCCCTTCAGGAGATTTTCCCAGTTTTGTTGTTTTGGACCTATAGAGAGCCAAGGAAGCTTATCTACCGGGGTGCTCCAACGGAAGTGGATTGATTGCTCTGAGTCGCCTTGCTTTTACCGCTTCCTTGGTGGTGGGGCTCGACGGCCCTCAATAGTTGAGGGATTTCTTGCTGAAGAAAATCATGTTGGGCTGTTTGGATATTGAAAAGTGTAATAACCTGCAGAACAATCATCAAACAGAATATTACCATTGGAATTGCTTTGTGCATTATTCCATGAGCGGTGTTTTGCATTAAAATCACCAATAATGAAGAATTTAGACCTATGATGGGTAAGTTTCTGAAGGTCACCCTTGAGAAAATTCTGTTGCTGGCCTATGCATTGGCATGGTAAATAGGCAGCTTTAAACGTAAATGTTGTTTCAACAGAAACTCCCAAAGTTTCAAAAACTTTGGTTTCAAATGAAGAAAGAATTTAATGTTTGATTCGTCTATGAAAAATGATGACAACGTCACCACATCCATCAAGACGATCATTTCGATAAATGAAATAGTTTGCGTACCTTTTAACCTTATGGTCAGAGTTAAGGAACGTTTCAGTTATAGCGGCAATATGCACGTTATGAACTCTCAAAAAGTTAAATAGATCGTCCTCATTATCTTTAAGAGATCGAGCATTCCTATTCAAAATATTTAATGATTTAAAATCCAACATGGATTTCACAGTCATGACGATGTTGTTCGCAAATTTTACGCCAGTTTGAATAGCATTCAACATGGAGTTAGTTTTTAGCATATTAGCAATCCATTTTAAGTCAAAATCATCAAAATTTCCGTTTGAAATTTGATGGCAAGTATTTTGATTTCGATTTTTACCAACTGCCATAGCAGCATAAGAAGCTCCATTTACTTGCTGAACATTGTTAGCATTAAGTATAGATGAAGAATTTGAAGCAGGGAAGCTGTTCGTAACTGCGGGTACGAATGTAGAATTTCTTCCTCGCTGACTTAACAGCAGAGTAATTTGTACCTGGGCAGGAACGTGGAGCATAAGGCTAGCTTTTGGGTTACTAGACTTGAAGTGAACTAAATAAAAATCATTAGAAATCCCGTTGCGCGAATCGCCAGGACGAGATTTCATTTTCATTTTGATTACTTGGACTGGCACAACCCAAGTAGTTTTGTCAATTCATCACTGGGCAGACATTTCAAGACAACCTTGAACAGACGTTCAGTGTTGGTTTCATAAGTGAAAAATTTGTGTTGCTTCTCAGAAGGATACTTGAGAAGACGATTGAATCCGTCCAATGCTTCAGCCATTACACGGCATTAACCCCGACGGCCAATTTGAAGTTAAAACTTGAATTTAACGAAGTTCAAAAATTCCGTGCGAAGAGCAAGGAAATCGGAAGTGGTTATCGCAATAGGGGGGACCTTTTTTTGGCATTAAGCCGGGAAAGTTGATGGGTCATTAGACTGATGCAAAATTTGAAATTTTCGCTCCACAGTGCTCAAACGGTTCCAAATTGGGTCCTGATTATCGTCCCAAAATTTGAACTCATTTAGTAAGAACCTAACTTGGCACAAACCATTTGAAGTTTGTATGGAAATTACTATGAGGAAACCATAATTTTGGTTCATATATATCTCAAAATTCACCAGTTCACTCTACTTTAGAAAATGATAACTGCGCTTGTTGAAAATTTTCTCAGCTATAAGTTTGTTGGAGATCACTTTTCGATCAAATGTAAGGAACAAAAGTTATTATGCTCAGTCATCTGTTCAGCAGGCAACATTGGTGTTTATGGCGCGCAGAATAGAGGACACAAATCATGGCTACTATGTCACACTGCAGAATACAGTGTTGCCCACAATACAGTTGCTTAAACTTATCATAAGATTATCAATCTCTTAAACAATTAATAACAATTAAATTTGACGTTTGGCTGAAAAACGATTTTCTGCAAAGTTGTAGCTGATAAAAATTCCCACAAGAATAGCAATAGAACTTGTTAACAGTACAATATGGAAAAAGGCAAGAAGACAATGAACAAAAAGTTTGGTTTTCCCATACTAATTTCCATATAAACTTCAAATGGTTTGTGCCAAGTCAGTTTCTTATCAAATGAGTTTAAACTTTCGGAGGCTAATCAGAACCCGATTTGAAGCCGTTTGAAACACTGTGGAGCGAAAATTTCAAACTTTGCATCAGTCTAATGGGGCATTCTCATCATCCGTGCGCACATCAAATTGATTGCTCAATTGAATTTCATCAGAAGGGGGATCAAGCGATTGCCCTTTTCTTTTGCGTTTAGCAGATTTCTATAAGAATCCGAAGGATGGAAGAGCAGGATTACCTCGGGTAGGGTCCAAACAAGGATCGAAGGAGGAATAAGAGTCGAATATGGTAGAAAATTTGTAGGTAATATTAAGCACTGAAAAGTGCTGCCTAAACTTGTTGTGGCAGTAGGCAAGAGAGCACGATGCGGACTTGAAAATTCGACTCGTTGGTTGCTTCTCTACAGCAATCATTCCTGTAGCATTTCCAGCTCGGAGCCGTAACCCTTATGACGCGAATTGCAATATATTATAAAATCACGTGTCAGCCTCGTTTACACTTTACTGTTATTCAATTGATTGAGATAAGATGTCTTCTTCGACAATGCTTTCTACTTTAGAATGATGACACATACTATATCTTACCAGTCCCGATATGATCATTCGTTTGAGTCAATTGTTTCAAGGCAGTTGTAAATTGGAAAACGATGGGACCGCAGCATATTTCAACCTACAAATTAAGTCTTCTCTGGCCCACTTTACACTCTAAACTCCAACGAAGTGTGTTAATTTGCCCTAAGTAGCAAATTTGGTCTTCTGTTCAAAGTTCAAATTCCATCATCACACCGAACCACCGCTCTTCATCGATTTCCACTACCGCAAGCTACGCCAACCTCTTCAAACAAGGTCGATGAAATATAGAACTCATTTATTTCAATTCCTGTCCAGATTTCATCGCCTAGCTGAACAGAACGTCTTGCTCTCCTTCAGCCGTATGGTTGGTTCCTCAATTGAACTTCAATAAACAACAACTGAATAACTAATAAAGTGACGTCGTTCGAAAGTTCCCCCATGCGATCGTTCTTTCTCTCTCTCTGGATGCATTATTATTGGAATGCGTGATCGTCATCGTCATCTCGTGCGGTGCAAGAGTGCAGTCCCAGCCCCAGTCTCAATGCATAACAATAATAAAATCTAATTAAACATGTGTGTGCATTCTTCTGGCAGTTCACTGCATGGAGGGGGGAAATGTCTTTCGTTTGCTCGTTCACTTGTTCGGTTGTGAGGTTATGAGATGTGTTGTTACGTGTCTATGGACTGCCGGTGCAATATTACATGTTTATAAATAAATAGAACGGCAAAATAGTCGAATGTGCACTGGTTCTTTTTTATGATCTCATTGACCAGCCCCCTTTCGGCTTCCGCTGCTGGGTTCGGTTGGATTGCAAACGACGAGAGAAAAGATATTAAAATTTTCGAAACAAAAACGCAGTAGGACGCTAAAAGCCCCCGGATTAAGGCACCTATCAGTGTGGCATGTGTGATTTTCGTTTTTTTGTTTGAGCTGATCTCCAGAACCCCGGATGATCAATCGGGAGAAATTTCGTCTGTCAAAATTTCAAAGGAAAACGTGAAATGTGGTACACCATGTTTAAAAGAACAAAAGGGTCGTGTGAACGGGGCTGAACTTTTTTCAAATTTTGACACATGAGCGTCTCCTACTCCAGTTTGCATTTCGGCATAAAACCGTGCAACAAACGTAAAACAAAAAACCGTTGAGTGCTGAATAGTTCAGCACACTGCACCCAGCCTTACGTTTCGATTTAATGATCGGTGCACCTTTCACAATGCACACACGGCATGCGGGAGCAAACATTTTGGGGGGGATCGGTTTTCATGGTTTTTTTTTGCACAGTGGTTCCAGGCAGTACGAGCAAGTAATGGATGCGGGGGGTCAGAGGGAGGGGCTAATAATCCGCAAATGATGATTAAAGCCGAGAAACGACAGTCGTAAAAAAAACTGCGAGCGAACGCGGTGGAGCACCGACAATAACGGCGACGACGACGACGACAACAACGATCGACGATCGACGACGACGAGTTGATTGTGCAAATAAGGGGAAGAGGCACGACTAGGGGGGAAGAGTTGCAAGCTGCTTGGTTTTTCTTGCCGTCATAAAAACGCACAGTTTCAGTGTTAAAATGCGTTTAACGATATTCAATTATGGATTTATTAGTTGCGCGCTTTGGGGATGGCAGTTTTACGCTCCGGCTGCCGCCGGGCTGATTATTTGGTCGGAAATTAAGCCCCCAAAGAATGGTGGTGAGAAAGGGAGAGGGGAGGCGAGAGGAAGGAGCACATACGATGCGAATTTGTCCCATTCGGAGGCAGTTTTATAAATAATTTGCAGTAATAGGGGCAGATAATGAGGATAACATCATAATCGGTGGTGCAGCTGGATGATGAGTGCTGAAGGAGTGTGTGTGTAGAATATGTACTGATGGCTTGGTGGTTATACTTGGATTCCCTCAAGTTTTGAGAAGACCTTCCTTCAAGTTCTGGGATGAACTTTCCTCAAGCTTTGGGATGAGCTTCCCTTAAGTTCTGGGAAGAACATCCCTGAAGTCGTGGAATTTCTTTGAAGTTCTGGGAAGTTCTTCTCAAAACTTTAGGGAAATTCTTCTCAGAACTTCAAAAACCCAAGCAGCACAAAGCTGTGAGAGGGTTTTGCAGCAACTTGATTGTGACTGAAATAAGTCACATACAAGTTGCCCCAACCGTGTTGCATCAAGATTGCTGCTAGGCAAACTTCTTCGTAGAACTTCAGAAAAGTTCCCAAGACTTTAAGGAATTTCTTTAAAGTTCTCGGAAGAACTTCTTTTCAAGTTCTGGGAAGAACTTTTTCTCAAGTTCTGGGTAGAAATTCTTCTCAAATTCTGGGAAGAACTTCTTCTCAAATTCTAAGCTGAGCTTCCCTAAAATTGTGGGAAGTAGTTGCCTAAATTTTTAGGAAGGACTCTTCTGAGGTTCTGGGAAGAACTTCTCTAAAGTACTGAGAAGAACATCCCTTACGTCTTAAGTGACGAACCAGCCACTCGCTGGAAGTCACTCTAATAAAGAAAAGCTCTTGGAAGAAGATCCATGAAGTTTTGAGAAAAACTTCCCTCAAATTCTGCAACGATTTTACTGGAATTCTGGGAAGAACTTTTCTGCAGTTTTGAGTGAAACTTTTCTAAAGTTCTAGAAAGAACTTCCCTATAGGTATGAGTCGAACTTCCCTAAAGTTCTGGGAAGAACTTCGTTGAAGATATGGGAAGAATTTTTCCTAAGCTCTGAAAAAAAACTTCCCTAAAGCTCTTGGGAGAACTTTTCTATACTTTTGAAAAGAACGACCCTAAAGTTCATGGAAAAACTTCCCTGAAGTTTTGGTCGAACTTTCCTGAAGCTTTGGGAAGTACTTCCCTGGAGCTCAGGGAAGAGCTTTCCTGAAGTTCTGATAAGAACTTTCATGGAGTTCTGGGAAGAACTCCTCTCATGTTTTGGGAAGAACATTTCTAAAATTCTGGATAAAACTTCTCTGAAGGTCTGGGAAGAACTTTTCTGTACTTCTGAGAAGGACTTTTCTGAAGTTTTGAGAAGAACTTCCTTGATATTCGGGGAATAACATACCTTAAGTTCTAAGAAGAATTTCTCTATAGGTCTTGGTAGAACTTCCCTAAAGTTCTGGGGAAGAACGGTTCTTCAGTTCTGGGAAAAACTTGCCTCAAGTTGTGGATACAACTTTTCTGGAGTTCTGGGAGTATTTAGGTGATCAACCTAAATGATCAAGGTTTTATTCTGAAGATCTTAGACCGTCATGGAATTCAAATAGCGTCACTCAGATATTCACTCATGCTACTAGCCTGATCAGGAATTATTTAAAAAACCTGCAGAAGAACATAGGTCTCCCTGAATTCCTCAGGATTGTTGATCCGGTATTATTTTAAAGATTTTTTGAATTTCGCAGACTTCCCTGTTACTTGCAGCGATTTACTTAAGTTCGCAGAATCTTCCTGGTGGCAGCAGACTTTACAGACTTTTCAAGTTCTGGATAGAACTTCCTTCATGTTTTGGGAAAAATATCTCTAATAACTTTTCTGTAGTTCTGAGAAGGACTTTTCTGAAGTTTCGGGAAAAACATCCTTAACGTTCTTTGAAGTTTTGGGAAGAACTTCCTTGATATTCTGGGAAGAACATTCCTGAGGTTCTATGAAGAATTTCACTGGAGTTCTTGGAAAAAAACTTTTCTAAAATTCTGGGAAGAATTTCCCTCCAGTTCTGGTAAAAACTAACCTCAAGTTGCGGATAGAACTTTTCTAGAATTCTGGTAGTCTTCAGGTCGATCAGGTTTTATTTTGAAGTAAAGATTGTTTGAAGTTTCTTGTTACTTGCAGAGATTTCCTTAAGTTCGCAGAATTTTCCTGGTGGAATCAGCCTTCCCTTGAGCTCTGAGAAGAGTTTTCTGAAGTTCTGAGAAGAATTTTTTTGAAGTTTTGGGAAAAAACTTCTTTCGAGATCTGGATAGAACTTGCTTCAAGTTTTGGAAAGAAGATCTCTGAAGTTCTGGGAAGAACTTCTTTGAAGTTTTGGTAAGAGCTTTCGTGAAGATTTGAATTTCCTTGATATTCTGGGAAGAACATCCCTAATGTTGTAAGAATAATTTCCTGGAGAAAAACTATTCTAAAATTCTGGGAGAACTTTTTTTCAGTTCTGCATAGAACTTCCTTCAAGTTTTTGGAAGAACATCTCTGAAGTTCTGGATACAACTTCCCTGGAAGCCTGGGAAAAAGTTTTCTGTAGTTCTGAGAAGGACTTTTCTGAAGTTTCGGGAAAAACAACCTTAACGTTCTTTGAAGGTTTTGGGAAGAGCTTTCCTGATGTTTTGGGAAGAAATTCCTTGATATTCTGGGAAGAACATCCCTAAGGTTCTAAGAAGAATTTCCCTGGAGTTCTTGGAAAAAACTTTTCCAAAATTCTGGGAAGAACTTCGCTCCAGTTCTGGGAAAAACTTGCCTCAAGTTGTGGATAGAACTTTTCTAGAATTCTGGTAGTCTTCAGGTTGATCAGATTTTATTCTGAAGATCTTAGACTGTCCTAGAATTCAAATAGCGTCTCTCAGATATTCGGTCATGGTACCAGCACAGACAAACAGACATAACTCTCACAATTTGTTCATCGAACAAGCATTTAACGGTGAATTTAAAAGTATTTTAGTTGGTAGTACTGCCACCTGTGGCGCGCATAGTCAATTCCCTTGCGTTTGACGTTTACACACTACCGCCATCTGTACAGCGTACTACCCACCACAGTGTACTCAACAGATGGCGGTATTGTTTTAGCGACGATGTTTTGCAGTGAGAAAAATTCAATGTGTTATGTCTGTTTGTCTGTGGTACCAGTATTATCAGGAATTATTAAAAAAAAAAAAACCTACAGATGATCATAGGTCTCCCTGAAATCATAAGGATTTTTTTTTTGCTCAAGACCTGAGGTTGATCCGGTATTATTTTAAAGATTTTTTTGAATTTCGTAGACTTTCCTGTAACTTGCAGATAATTGCTCAAGTTCGCAGAATTTACCTGTTGAAAGCAGACTTAACTGAAGTTCTGGGAAGAACTTCCCTGGAGCTCTGGGAAAAGCTTTTCTGAAGTTCTGAGAATATTTTTTTTTACTTGTGGGGTGAACTTCTTTAAAATTCTGGATAGAACTTCCTTCAAGTCTTTGGAAGAACATCTCTGAAGTTCTGGATAAAACTTCCCTGGAGATCTGGGAAAAACTTTTCTGTAGTTATGAGAAGAAATTTTCTGAAGTTTCAGGAAAAACACCCCTAAAGTTCTGGGAAGAACTTCTTTAAAGTTTTAGGAAGAGCTTTCTTAAAGTTTTGGGAAGAACTTCCTTGATATTCTGGGAAGAAAATCTCAAAGGTTCTAAGAAGAATTTCCCTGGAGTTCTTGGAAAAAAAAACTTTTCTAAAATTCTGGGAAGAACGTTTCTTCAGTTCTGAGAAAAACTTGCCTCAAGTTGTGGATAGAACTTTTCTAGATTTCTGGGAGTCTTCAGGTTGATCAGGTTTTATTCTGAAGATCTTAGATCGTCCTGGAATTCAAATAGCGTCGCTCAGATATTCACTCATGCTACCAGCCTGATCAGGAATTATTTAAAAAACCTACAGAAGACCATAGGTCTCCCTGAAGTCCTCAGGATTGTTGATCCGGTATTATTTTCAAGATTTTTTTTAATTTCGCAGACTTCTCTGTTACTTACAGCGATTTACTTAAGTTCGCAGAATCTTCCTGTTGGAAGCAGACTTTACTTAAGTTCTGGGAAGAACTTCGCTGGAGCTCTGGAAAGAGCTTTTCTGAAGTTCCGAGAATATTTTTTTAACTTGTGGGATGAACTTCTTTCAAGTTCTGGATAGAACTTCCTTCATGCTTTGGGAAAAACATCTCTGAAGTTCTGGATATAACTTCCCTGGAGGTTTGGGAAGAACTTTTCTGTATTTCTAAGAAGGACTTTTCTGAAGTTTCGGGAAAAACAACCTTAAAGTTCTTTGAAGGTTTTGGAAGAGCTTTCCTGAAGTTTTGGGAAGAACTTCCTTGATATTCTGAGAAGAACATCCCTAAGTTTCTAAGAAGAATTTCCCTGGAGTTCTTGAAAAAAAAACTTTTCTAAAATTCTGGCGAGAACTTCCCTCCAGCTCTGGGAAAAACTTGCCTTAAGTTGTTCATAGAACTTTTCTAGAATTCTGGTAGTCTTCAGGTCGATCAGGTTTTATTTTAAAGTATTGAAGATTGTTTGAAGTTTCTTGTTACTTGCAGAAATTTCCTTAAGTTTGCAGAATTTTCCTGGTGGAAGCAGACTTCTATGGAGCTCTGGGAAGAGTTTTCTGAAGTTACGAGAAGAATTTTTTTGAAGTTTTGGGAAAAACTTCTTTCGAGATCTGGATAGAACTTGCTTCAAGTTTTGGGAAGAAGATCTCTGAAATTCTGGGAAGAACTGCTTTGAAGTTTTGGTAAGAGTTTACGTGAAGATTTTCCTGGAGAAAAACTATTCTAAAATTCTGGGAGAACTTTTTTCCAGTTCTGCATAGAAGTTTTTGGAAGAACATATCTGAAGTTCTGGATACAACTTCCCTTGAAGTCTGGGAAAAAGTTTTCTGTAGTTCTGATAAGGACTTTTCTGAAGTTTCGGGAAAAACAACCTTAAAGTTCTTTGAATATTTTGGAAGAGCTTTCCTGAAGTTTTGGGAAGAACTTCCTTGATATTCTGGGAAGGATATCCCTAAAGTTCTATGAATAATTTTCCTGGAGTTCTTCGAAAAAACTTTTCTAAAATTCTAGGAAGAACTTCCTTCCATTTCTGGTAAAAACTTGCCTCAAGTTGTGGATAGAACTTTTCTAGAATTCTGGGAGTCTTCAGGTCGATCAGGTTTTATTTTTAAGGAAAGATTTTTTGAAGTTTGCAGACTTCCCTGTTACTTGCAGAGATTTCCTTAAGTTCGCAGAATTTTCCTGGTGGGAGCAGACTTCCCTGGAGCTCTGGGAAGAGTTTTCTAAAGTTCTGAGAAGAACTTTTTTGAAGTTTTGGGAAGAACTTTTCTGTATATCTAAGAAGGACTTTTCTGAAGTTTCGGGAAAAACAACCTTAATGTTCTTTGAAGGTTTTGGAAGAGCTTGTCTGATGTTTTGGGAAGAACTTCCTTGATATTCTGGGAAGAACATCCCTAAGGTTCTAAGAAGAATTTCCCTGGAAGAAACTTTTCCAAAATTCTGCGAAGAACTTCCCTCCAGTTCGGTAAAAACTTGCCCCAAGTTGTTCATAGAACTTTTCTAGAATTCTGGTAGTCTTCAGGTTGATCAGATTCTATTCTGAAGATCTTAGACAGTCCAAGAATTCAAATAGCGTCGCTCAGATATTCACTCATGCTACCAGTCTGATCAGGAATTATTTTAAAAACTTACAGATGATCATAGGCTTTGGATTGTTTTTTGTTCAAGACCTCAGGTTGATCCGGTATTATTTTAAAGATTTTCTTAGGTTCGCAGAATCTTCCTGGTGGCAGCAGATTTTACTTAAGTTCTGGAAAGAACTTCCCTGGAGCTCTGGGAAAAAGCTTTTCTGAAGTTCTGAGAATATTTGTTTTAACTTGTAGGAAGAACTTATTTCCTGTTCTGGATAGAACTTCCTTCATGTTTTGGGAAGAACATCTCTGAAGTTCTGGTTAAAACTTCCCTGGAGGTCTGGGAAGAACTTCTTCTGTAGTTCTGGGAAGGAAGTTTCAGGAAAAACATCCCTAAACTTCTGGGAAGAACTTCTTTGGAGTTTTGGGAAGAGCTTTTCTGAAGTTTTGGGAAGAACTTCCTTGATATTCGGGGAAGAACATCCCTAAGATTCTATGAAGAATTTCCTTGGAGTTCTTCGAAAAAAGCTTTTCTAGAATTTTGGGAGGAACTTCCCTCCAGTTCTGGTAAAAACTTTGCTCAAGATGTTCATTGAACTTTTCTAGAATTCTGGTAGTCTTCAGGTTCATCAGATTCTATTCTGAAGATCTTAGGCAGTCCAGGAATTCAAATAGCGCCTCTCAGATATTCATTCATGCTACCAGTATGATCAGAAATTATTTAAAAAAAAAAACTACAGCTGATTATTGGTCTCCCTGAAGTCCTCAGGTTGATCCGGTATTATTATAAAGATTTTTTTTGAAGTTCGCAGACTTCCCTGTTACTTGTAGAGATTTCCTTGAGGTCGCAGAATTTTCCTGGTGGAAGCAGACTTTCCTGGAGCTCTGGGAAGAGTTTTCTGAAGTTCTGAGAGGAACTTTTTTGAAGTTATGGGAAAAACTTCTTTCAAGATCTGGTTAGAACTTCCTTCAACTTTTGGGAAGAAAATCTCTGAAGTTCTCGATAAAACTTCCCTGGAGGCCTGGGCGAAGTTTTCTATAGTTCTGATAAGGACTTTTCTGAAGTTTCGGGGAAAACAACCTTAAAGTTCTGGGAAGAACTTCTTTGAAGTTTTGGGAAGAGCTTTCCTGAAATTTTGGGAAGAACTTCCTTGATCTTCTGGGGAGAACATCCCTAAGGTTCTAAGAAGAATTTCCCTGGAGTTCTTGATTTTTTTTTTTATTTCAGCGGAGAAATTTTTTCCAGTTCTGGATAGAACTTTTTCCAAGTTTTGGGAAGAACATATCTGAATTTCTCGCTACAACTTCCCTGGAAGTCTGAGAACAAGTTTTCTGTAGTTCGGAGAAGGAATTTTCTGGAGTTTCAGGAAAAACAACCTTAAAGTTCTGGGTAGAACTTCTTTGATGTTTTGGGAAGAGTTTTCCTGAAGTTTCGGGAAGAACATCCCTAAAGTTCTGGAAAACCCTGGGGTTCTGGGAACAAGTTTTCTAAAATTCTGGGAAGAATTTCCCTTCAGTTTCAGGAAAAACATGCCTCAAGTTGTGAATAGAACGTTTCTAGAGTTCTGGATAGAATTGTCCCAAAGTTTGTTTCAGGGTATCAGTCTTAAGTTTGATCAGGTTTTATGCTGAAGATCTTCAATTGTCCAGGAATTTAAATAGCGTCTCTCAGATAATCACTCATGATACCAGTATCATCAGAAAAAAACCAGCAGGTCTTCCTGAAGCCCTCAGAATTTTGTTTTTAAGACATCAGATTTCCCTGTTACTTGAAAATATTTCCTTAAGTTCACAGAATTTTCCTGGTGCAAAATTTGGTGAAATCCGCAAAATTTTCTAGAAATTCGCAGACTTTCTTGAATAAAGTAAAAGAAGTTAGTAGACTTACTTGAAGTTCACAGACTTTCCTGAAGTTCCCATATTTTTCCTGAAATTAGCAAAATTTTCGTGAAACCGAACTTTCTAAAAATTTGCTTAACTTTCCTGACATTCACCGAATTTTCCTGGGGTTCTTCTAATTTTTCTGAACTTTTAAAAACTTTCCAGAATTTCGTTGAAATTTGCTGAAGTTCGCAGAATTTTTCTGAAGCTCACCGACTGCCCGGAAATTGGAATGGATTATACTCGGAAATACTTTTTAAGTTCGCAGAATTTCCCAGAAATTCGCGAACTTCCCATAGGGTTTGCAAATCCCCATGAAAGTCAGCAGATTTTCTTTAATTTAGTTCAGTTTTCTGAAGTTTCATAAAGTGTACATATATCCCTGAAGTTCTCAGATTATTCTTGAAATTTGCAGAATTTACCCGAAGTTTGCAGAACTTTCTTAAAATATACTGAACTTTCCTGAAGATCGCAGAATTTAATTCAAGTTAGTAAAACTTTTCTAAATTTTTCAAAACTTTCCAGCAGAATTTTTTAAATTTTCAGATGTTTTCAGAATATTCCTGAAGTTCTCTGAACTTTCCTGAAGTTACCGGAATTCTTCTGAAATTCGCCGTATTTTCTTGAAGTTCATGGAACTTTCATGTAGGGGGCTGTTCATTAACTACGTAGACAGTTTTTTTGGATTCCTAACCCCCCCCCCCCAGCTCCCCCTTTGTATAGAATTGTCCAGACAATTTTTTTTTTTGATTGTGGACAATTGCAAACATCCCCTCATAAATTTTCTACGTAGTTTATGAACATTCCCCTGGATCGCTGGATATTTATTAATTCCAAGAATTTTCCCGAAGGGTTTAAAATTTCCTTGGAGTTTGCTGGAGCTTGGAGCTTGTTTGCAGAATGTTCCTGAAGTTTGCAAAATGTTATTATAGCTTTTAGAACCTTCTTGCAGTTGTGCACGGTACTGTAGGAAACTCACAGAAAGGAGTTGATGGCAGAATAACTTTGGAGTTGGCAGTCTTCCTTGGATTGTGACCATTTGCCGAGTCAAATTTAACTCGTCGTTAAAAGTTGTTTTCTATGTTCGAAAATCCGTGTTATCGATCGACCGATTTTCGAGCAAAACTCAGCCACGGTTGTCAAAAATTAAAAAATCCACCACTTTCGAAAAGGTGTTTGTCAAAATTTATTCCTAGTCTATCAGAAATAAGTCTGCAGGAGTAGCAGGTTTATTTGAAAATTTTCCATCTGTCAAATTTAAGTCAAAATTCACGAAATGGAACACAGCCTTAATAGGTTTTGGAGCAGCAGTGCTGTTGATGTTTTCTGGAATTGGAATCTTATTGCCATTGACGGCACCGTCGAAAAATTTGCTCTTCCAGCAAATATAGACAGTTTCTTATGAGAATTTTCGGTGGAGTGAAAGGATAGTACAAAGTCCGCCATGTTTCACGCAAATTTGACGTTTGCTTATGGATTTTCTCATAGGAGAGCTACAGAGTCGCCGTCAACGCCAATTGCAGGGTGTTGTGCCATATGCGAAGTGTACACCGGACTGAACCATTTGTGCCTTCCAAAAGTCGTTAAAATTTCACCGTACTCTTTCCCCTAAAAATCCACTCCGTTTTCGCCATTTCACCACCCGCTAATTGATCCTTTTAGTCTCACTCACACCTCAACTAAACACAACCAACCAACAACAACAAGTGGCCCGATTGTTCAGCCAACCATGACAAAGACGAAACCGACGGCAGAGAGCAATCCAGCACGTCCATCAGAAAACCCATATTTCAAGTCCTCACTTATCACCCGAGAAAACCAATTTTTCCTCCGGGGTGCCGAAAATGCTGTCGTCGTGTCGTTCGGTTCGTTCCGGTCAATGGACTCCGCCGCCGTCGGTTCCTCTCTCTTGATTTTCCAGCGAAATCATTATCCTCCGGTTGACTAACTGAGACCAAAGGCTGGCGACGACGACGACGACGAGGAGGAACAGGACGAAAGCCACAGGCACAAATCGGCTTAAAACGCTTCTCATTTGCCACTCCTCCCAGCCAGGTCCGGGAACCCGATCCGAACCGGGCTGTGAGTGAGTGAGGTTAAGGGGACCGTTAAAAATTTGCCTTCGAGGTCCAGGGCGACCGTTTTTCGGGGTGAAAGTATCGAATTTCCTTCACCTCCTCCTCCTCGTGGTGGGTGTATGAGGGCCGACGTCGAGGGAAGTGAAGAAAAGTGGTGAACCGGCGAAGGCGGTAGCTGAACCTAACCTCGAAACAATGTGGTCATTTACTGGTGTCGTCGCGGTGGTTGCCGACAAAACTGTGGCTGAAGCAAACCTAACCACAAAGGCGAGTAATTAATTAATTTATGAATTACTCCGGGGTTTCTTTTTTGCAGGGCAAATGCGAGCGAGTTGGTCGGGGAGTTAATTGTCCGTGAAAATCGTTGGTCGACGGCCAGGAAAATACCTCCAATCTGTTTTCATCGCTGAAACACGGACGAAGCAAGCTTGGAGACATCAGAGGCACAGGTGCAGTGGTAGGCAGTGTTTTGCAAATATTCGTGTCAGCCCCGTTCACACTTTTCTGGTGTTATTTAGACAGAAATTTTCTTCCTGAATTGAAGCAGATCTCTTTGCTTTCCTTTAAATATTAGCATTTACATCACCTTAATTCAGAAAAACTGAAACTTTAACAAAACTTTATTCCATCATTGCAAACTACTCTCTGATGTTTGACATCTACACTGTACACACAGAGCATATTTAACTCAAACAGTATCTGCTTTTCACACACACACAAACAATGAAACCTCTGGATCGCTTGCCAAATCACCCATTCGCATTGAGTGGCAAATGTTTTGACAGCCTCCGCTGTACCCAAGTTATCGCCAATCAGTCAGTCAGTCAGTCAGCAGCCGATCGCACTAATAACTGACGGACCGGAAGTGTGTCAAAAACATCCCAGTTGCGCTGCTGTGATGAATGCGAGGATGAATTCATATGTGCTTGCTTGCTTGGAGATTTCAAAAGCGGCGTAATAAATAACAAACCCGGACTGTCTGCGGAACAGATGTGCGCGAGTATGTTCACACTTCCCGTGCTCGCGAAAGTGACGCGCTCGCGGAGATGATATGATTTGAGCGTTGAAAAAAAATCCAGTCTGATTGGCATTTCGGCGGTCAATTAAGCCGTGTTTACACTGGGCCCCATAGCGACGCGCTCGTCGGAAACGGTTTGACGAAATTGACGTCTGACGGTTGACCGGGTTGGATGATGGGAAAACAACAAACCAAAACAAACGGTAATTAAAACACGCCCAGAGCGAAGAGAAAGAGCGTAAAGCGTTTCCTTCTCCGAACGACCGAGCGGACGACGCGTTTTCGTCTGGTCGAAAAAGGAGGAAATTTTGTTTTTATTCTGTTAATTAAGATTTAAGAGAACATGTTGATTTATGATAATATAAAACACACCGGCAGCCAGCAGCAGCAGCAGTCTCAGTCTCTGATCTTCGGTAAGTGGCGACGAGGGGTCCTCTGCATTCAGGCACAGTCACAGGACAGGAGCGCGCTGACGCAGCTCTCGTCTCCTCCTTCGCGGCAGAAAGGTTTAATTTCATAATTCCGAGAAAAACAGCACATACCCGGTACGGACTTCTCTCTGGAAGAGCATGGCAGTCTGAGGAGTCTGAAGCTGAGCTTGCGCGCTCAAGACGTCGTTGTTTTATGCTAATGTCATACCGATAGCTCCCCCTCTTCTTGAATATTGCCCCTCCTTTCCCTCGGTGGCGGGTCGCAGCGAGCGCATGGAGTAATTTATAGTCGGGAAGGGAAAATTCACACATTGCATGCCTCCCTAGAATGGTGGATTTATAGGGATCATAGCTCATAAACCTTTTCAACAACAACAGACAGTCAGACAGACAGAAGCAACTCACTCCCTATAGGCACATATAGATGGGAAAATAGTTGAGCGAGGTCAAACGCCCTGCCTGGCTGACACCAGTGGTTAAGCCGGGGTGACACTTGCAGATTATCTCCGATCACAGATTGCTATACGACAGAATTAATTTAGATGGAGATTTTCGACGTTGGGAATTACTGCGATCAAAGTTTGGTGTTTTGTTTTGACTTCTCCGCGGGGCTAAATTTAACACTTTCCTAAGCGGCCGCTGTCAAAAAGTAGCAATGGAACACACCCGCTATATTGCACTGATGGCGTCTGCTGCTGACATCGCTTGTCGTCGTGGTGACGAAATCGGTTCTTTTCGTCGGCTTGGACCGCTGCGCTGCGGGAAAGAGTTCAATACGACACGATGGCGAAGCTGGTGGAAGGTGTTAGATTTCACACACACACACACACACACTCACACGAACACACAGAAGTTCAGGCTTCAGTTTGGCTGACAGCAACTTGGGGAGCTTTGTTTTCATTGTGAAACCGGGAGTCATCTAGTGGGCAATATTTTCAAGGTGGAATTGACAGTTTGCAGCTGGTTTCGGTTTCGGGAGTTCTCCTTGTGGGCAGTGTTTCGTTGGATTAGGATTAGTCTGATGTGGATAATATTTTTATTTTTTTTTTGAAGACGTGGTGGATTCTTTTTTTTTAAATCTCAATGTATCTGGGAATGGACATTTTTCAAAGCCTAGAAATCATCTGCATTTCCACGAGAAATCACTGCGAAGTTGGATAAAAGGGTTGCGTTTGCAGCAGGATTCGTTCTGGTAAACGGTACAATGTTTTGAAGTGATTCCACGTAACATTGTAAGTTTTACCGAGGTATTACATCACTCTACAAGTCTAAATCATGATCTACAGAACGGCCATAAAAAAACAAAATTGTTACTTGGGATGTGTTCATGTTATGAAGAAAACGATTAAAGCAAATCAATGAGCAAAAACGACAACTCGAAGACCACCCAGCCCCTCATATCACAACTCACCAGTTATGATCGATTTGATGCTATAATCTGGGAGCTACCCAACAAACATTGAAGGCAGAATGGGAGCTTATTTAGACAAAATTAAGCTTCTTCAGCTAAAAAAAACCATATTCAGTCTTTAACCAGTCCACATTATGTGTTGGGTATAACCATGCAAAACATGTCGAGCAATTGTGATAAGGATTGCATCAAGTGGTAGTCACTCTACACACGCATTTTGTGCCAACTTTTTTTTTCTCAGTGTGCCTCAACTGAGCCGAAGGTGCCATGACATCGTGATGACTTTTCTTGTTTGTGAAAAATTGCTTGTTTGGCAACCCGGTTTTCAAGTATTCGTGTTTCAGTTCTGGCGTCAACTGTGGAGGCCTGCTCACTGAACGACGTTGGAGCCGTTTTCCTTCCTTCTGTCGGGTTAGTTCCACCAAGGCGGAAAGTAAGAATAACCGTACGATAGCTCTGCAAGGAATGAGAAGGGTGACTACCGAACGCAGACTGGTGGCGTGCTTTCTGGAAGTTCTCAACAGTGGTGGGTTCTCCAGCTACTAAAATGCTTTCCCTGGTTTGTCGGTCAGTTTGGAGCTTTCATTATGGTAGCGGAGCTGTGCGACGGCATATCATAGATAGTAGGAATTAATTAATTTAGCTTTATTTAGGAGGCTTTCAGCCTTAGGCTGGTTCGCCTCCAAAAGATAGTAGGAACCGAACATGAAAGCCGCAGTTATGGTGAACAGCTTTCGAATTGTCCAACGGAAGCGAACTTCTGAATGCCATCCAAAAACGGGAACAGCGCTAAGTACTCAGTAGCAGTGCACTCCTCTATAAGTTAAGAATCGTATAAGATCGAGTTCTATTCAAACTAAGACAGCCCCAAAGCTTGAGTTATGCGATCCAATTATCTCAAACCATTTCATTCAAAACACTCTGATAGACTGGTAGAATATCTCAAATCCACAGTCAATATATCCAACACTTCCTGGAGCCCATTTTGGGTCTTTGTGTTTTCAACAAATACCCTCCAAACTGCGACATTTCCCCCTGCATCCGCAAACCCTCGTTCTGATGATTCAAGACGCTCTGAATCTTACATACTGCTTCCAAATGCTCGCTTATCTCCTGGACCGTACGCTCAGCCTGTCAATGGTCTAATCTGCTTGGCCGATTATATAGAATCAAAATATTGCTTGCAATGGATAGATATCGAGTAAACTAGAAGATTAAGTGTATTTTTCAACCGTTTCGAGTATGAATATGGTATTAAATCTAGTTTTGAAAGTTGGTGCTCAGGTAAAAAGTGAGGTTACGGGACGTTACTAGTTATTGATCCCTAAATATTTGGAATCACTGAAAATTGTACAGTGAGTTAGTTTCTGTGGAATGTTCTATTAGGGAACTGCAATCGAGTTGTACATTCCGCGTGCCATTCAGGTCGATTCAGGACATTATTTTGAAAATGCTTGATCAAAAAAAAAAAAGGTAAGAGGTTGTATCCAAGACTCGACCGTAGATTTGACGTAGGATTACTTGCTCGGTATCAATATTTGGCGACTGTGTTAGGGAAATTACTATTTGCAGACAAACGATGATAATTTTGATCACCATTGCAACAGTTGGATATTTATGTAATTTTCAATAGTGACCTATTAAAAATTGATAAAGTATTCATTCTAGCAGCTTCGTAGAAAAATTACCAATCGATTGGCTTGTTTAGAATTAAAATCCATCAGCTATTGACAGAGTTATAAGTGGTCAAAACCTGACCACTTTTCGTAACGCGGTCGATTTTCCTTTTTTTTTTAATTGCACCCCCAATATGTTGCCGAAAGACGTAATCCTACGTCAAAACCACAAGTGCCCTATGGGGTTGTATGTAATGGTGACGTAGGACTACGTGATCTTATATAATAAATCTTATTTGTTAACTGCAGCAGGAGCTTGTGTTTTGTGTAGGAATAGGAATTTGAGCGGGGTTCTCTCTGTGTATACTCTTTAGTATGACGCGCTTGACATAGATGGCCCACAGCGACTTACGAAGAGCTACTGATTCCGATCAATAGAGGTGCGGCTTCTTCCTCCTTCTATGGATGCTCATATGGGCTCTGCAGCTCGCTGCTCGCAGGCAGCCTTTCGTTGTGTACTTGAGAACACCACCTTTCAGCACGCGATGGTTGAATAAACACCGTTTGGTGAAACCGAATGGAATTCAACTTTGAAATCTGTGTTAGGGAAATCGCTTTTCGCAGGCAATAGGTTGTCATTTTAATTATCATAGCAACAGTTGCACATTCGTGCAATTTTCAATAGTGACATTTTAAAAAATGATAAAGTCTTAAATTTAACAGAGGCGTTGAAATATATCTGATCGATTGGTGATAATTTTTTTGAAATTGGACCAGGGGCAGCTGAGTTATTAACGTTCAAAATCTTTCATAATTCTGTTACATGTTCCATTCTCGGTTTTCACAAAGTGTACCCCCATATAGAAATCACAGACGCAGTCCTACATCAAAATAAAGGTTAATGAAATTTAAAAAAAAAACATTGCTTGCATTGGTTCTTTTTGTGCGCCACGTTTTTTTGTTTGAAAGAGTTTGTAGATGTTTTATCAGAACAATCTCGGGCTATTGACCGGACTACGAAACCTGAAGACATTAAGTGCTACCCACATTAAATCCGTTTGCGTTGCGTTGACAGTTAGACAGTAGATTTAGCTGTCACTTTGCCGCAACGCGTCCGATCTAATGTGCCTTTAGAGTGGTCCTATGGAAGATCAGGAACAGCCGTTAAAGTGATCTTAGAGCGAAGATATTTTTCGAAACTACTTTTACTTCACACAGAAGTATGGATTGAAGACTGTGACCTAACCATGGGCACAAAGTTCAGAACATCCGTAAAAGTGGTAAGTTCTACGTAAACAACTGCAATGAATCTTGTTCTTCTTGGGATCAATTCGTAAGACGAGAATACATATAAATATCCACAGTTTGACCATGCTTTCCACATGATTGCTTTGCCAAATTCGATTGCGCTTTTCCAAGCCAAATTTGGCTTCGCTTCTCGTAATCCAAATTCGACTTTGCATTTCTCGAAATCCATATTAGATTTTGATTTTCCAAGTAAAATTTGACTTATCATCTCGTAACCCAAATTCGATTGCGCTTTTTGCTTCTCGTAATCCAAACTCGATTGCGCTTTTCGAAATTCAATTAGACTTCGTTCCTCCTAATCAAAATTTGACTTTATTAATCCAAATTAGATTTCGCTTTTCCAAGTAAAATCTGACTTTTGCCAAATTTGACAACCTGGATTGCGGTTTTCCAAACAAAATTCAACTTTGTTTCTATTAATCAAAATTCGATTGCGCTTTTCCAATTAAATTTGACACCGCTTCTCGTAATCAAAATTCGTTTGCGCTTTTCCAAGCCCAAATTTGTCGTCGCTTCTCGTAATTCAAATTCGATTTAGGCTTTCCAAATAAAATTTGACATCTCTTCTCGCGAACCAAATTCGATTGCGCTTTTCAAGTAAAATTTGGCTTCGCTTCTCGTCATCCAAATTCGATTTTGCTTTTCCAAATCAAATTTGACTTTTCACTAATTTGACAAATTGGATTGCGCTTTTCCAAACAAAATTCGACTTCACTTCCCGTAATCCACATTAGATTGCATTCTTCCAAGTAAAATTTGACTTCGCTTCTCATAATCCAAATTCGACAGCGGATCACTTCTCGTAATCCAAATTCGATAATGGATTTCTAAGTAAAAAATGACTTCGCTTCTCGTAAACCAAATTCAATAGCGCTTTTTCAAGTAAAATTTGACTTCACTTCACGTAATCCAAATTCGATTGCGTTTTTCCAAGCTAAAATTTGTCATCGCTTGTCGTAATTCAAATTCGATTTTGACTTTTCAAATGAAATTTGGCTTCACTTCTCGTAATCCAAATTCCAGTTTGGGTTTCCAAAAAAAAAATGACTTTTCACAAATTTGACATATTGGATTGCGCTTATCCAATTTCATTGCGCTTTTCCAAGCCAAAATTTGTCGTCGCATCCCGTAATTCAAATTCGATTTTGACTTTCCAAATAAAATTCAACTTCGCTTCTCGTAATCCAAATGAGTTTGTGCTTTTCCAAATAAAATTTGACATCACTTCTCGTAATCCAAATGAAATTTTCTTTTAAAAAAAAAATAGACTTCACTTCCCGTAAACCAAATTCGACTGCGCTTTTCCAAGTAAAATTTAACTTCGCTTTTCACTTCCCGTAAACCAAATTCGACTGCACATTTCCAATTCAATTTGACTTCGCTTCTCGTAATCCATATTCGATTGCCCTTTTCCAAGACCAAATTTGTCGTCGCTTCTCGTAATTCAAATTCGATTTAGGCTTTTCAAATAAAATTGGACTTCTCTTCTCGTAAACCAAATTCGATTGCGCTTTTCAAGTAAAATTTGGCTTCACATCTAGTAATCCAAATTCGATTTTAATTTTCCAAATACGATTTCACTTCGCTTCTCGTCATCTAAATTCGATTTTGCTATTCCAAATCAAATTTGACGAATTGCATTACGCTTTTCCAAACAAAATTCGACTTAGCTTCTCGTAATCCACATTAGATTGCACTTTTCCAAGTAAAATTTGACTTCGCTTCTCATAATACAAATTCGACTGCGGATTTCACTTCTCGTAATCCAAATTCGATAATGGATTTCCAAGTAAAAATTGACTTTGCTTCTCGTAATCCAAATTCGATTTTGCATTTTCAAGAAAAGTTTGACTTCGCTTCTCGTAATCCAAATTTGATCGCGCTTTTCGAAAAAAATAGACTTCACTTCCCGTTAACTAAATTCTACTGCACTTTTCCAATTCAATTTGACTTCGCTTCTCGTAATCCAAATTCGGTTGCGCTTTTCCAAGCGTAAATTTGTCGTCGCTTCTCGTAATTCAAATTCAATTTAGGCTTTCCAAATAAAATTTGACTTTTCTTCTCGTAAACCAAAATCGATTGCGCTTTTCAAGTGAAATTTGGTTTCACTTATCGTAATCAAAATTCGATTTTGGTTTTCC
Source organism: Ochlerotatus camptorhynchus (assembly GCF_037179485.1). Taxonomy (NCBI): domain Eukaryota; kingdom Metazoa; phylum Arthropoda; class Insecta; order Diptera; family Culicidae; genus Ochlerotatus; species Ochlerotatus camptorhynchus. The sequence continues at coordinate 85,432 of NW_027040593.1, read as the reverse complement.
AAATAAGATTTGACTTCGCTTATCGTCATCACATCCTAATTCGATTTTGCTTTTCCGAATAAAATTTGACGTTTCACAAATTTGACAAATTGGATTGCGCTTTTTCAAACAAAAATCGACTTAGCTTCTCGTAATCCACATTAGATTGCACTTTTCCAAGTAAAATTTGACTTCGCTTCTCATAATCCAATTCGACTGCGGATTTCACTTCTCGTAATCCAAATTCGATTTTGGTTTTCCAAATAAGATTTGACTTCGCTTCTCGTAATCCAAATTCGATTTTGCTTTTCCAAACAAAATTCGACTTAGCTGCTCCTAAACCGAATTCGATTGCACTTTCCAAAGTAAATTTTGACTTCGTTTCTCGTAATCCAAATTCGATTTTAATTTTCCAAATAAAATTTGACTTTTCAGAAATTTGACAAATTGGAAATTGGACAAAATTCGACTTCGCTTCTCGTCATCCGAATTCGATTTTGCTTTTCCTAGTAAAAATTGACTTCACTTCTCGTAATCCAAATTCGATTTTGGTTTTCCAAATAAAACTTGACTTCGCTTCTAGTAATTCAAATTCGATTGCGCTTTTTACTTCTCGTAATCCAAATTCAATTGCGCTTTTCGAAATTAAATTTGACTTCGTTCCTCCTAATCAAAATTCCATTCCACTTTTCCAATTAAATTTGACATCGCTTCTCGTAATTGAAATTCCATTGCACTCTTCCAAGTAAAATTTGAATTCGCTTCTCGTAATCCAAATTAGATTTTGCTTTCCAAGTAAAATTTGACTTTTGACCAATTTGACTTGGTTTTCCAAGTAAAATTTGACCTTCGCTTCTCGGAATCCAAATTCGATTGCGGTTTTCCAAGCGTAAATTTGTCGTCGCTTCTCGTAATTCAAATTCGATTTGGCTTTCCAAATAAAATTTGACTTCTCTTCTCGTGAACCAAATTCGCTTGCGCTTTCCAAGTAAAATTTGGATTCACGTCTCGTAATCTAAATTGGATTTTGGTTTTCCAAATAAGATTTGACTTCGCTTATCGTCATCCAAATTCGATTTTGCTTTTCCAAATAAAATTTGTTTTTTTTTCAGAAATTTGACAAATTGGATTGCGCTTTTCCCAACAAAATTCGACTTCGCTTCTCGTCATCCAAATTCGACTTTGATTTTCAAGTAAAATTTGACTTTTGACCAATTTGACAAATTGAAGTAGGAATTTCCAAGTACAATTTAACCTTCGCTTCTCGGAATTCAAATTCGATTGCGGTTTTCCAAACGTAAATTTGTCGTCGCTTCTCGTAATTCAAATTCGATTTAGGCTTTCCAAGTAAAATTTGGCTTCACTTCTCGTAATCCAAATTGGATTTTGGTTTTCCAAATAAGATTTGACTTCGCTTATCGTCATCCAAATTCGATTTTGCTTTTCCAAATAAAATTTGTTTTTTTTTTCAGAAATTTGACAAATTGGATTGCGCTTTTCCCAACAAAATTCAACTTCGCTTCTCGTCATCCAAATTCGACTTTGCTTCTCGTAATCCAAATTCGACTGCGCTTTTCCAAGTAAAATTTAACTTCACTTCTCGTAGTCCGATTTTGACAGCGCTTTTCCAAGTAAAATTTTCGATTTCGCTATTTGAAGTAAAATTTGACATTGCTTCTCGTAATTCAGATTCTACCGCGCTTTTTCAAGTAAAATTTGACATTGATTCTCGTAATTCAGATTCTGTCGCGCTTTTCCATGTCAAATTTGACTTCGCTTCTCGTGACCCAAATTCGATTGCGTTTTTCCAAGAAAAAATTGATTTCGCTTCTCATAATCCAAATTCGATAATGGATTTCAAAGTAAAAATTGACTTCGCTTCTCGTAATCCAAATTCGATTGCACTTTTCCAAATAAAACTTGGCTTCGCTTCTCGTAATCCAAATACGATGGCGCTTTCCTAAAAAAAAATAGACTTCCCTTCCCGTAAACCAAATTCGATTGCGCTTTTGCAAGTAAAATTTGACTTCGCTTCTCGTAATCCAAATTCAATTTTACATTTTCAAGAAAACTTTAACTTCGCTTTTCGTAATCCAAATTCGACTACGCTTTTCCAAGTAAATTCTGAATTTGCTTCACGTAATCCAAATTCGATTGCGCTTTTCTAAAAAAAATCACTTCCCATAAACCAAATTCGATCGCGCTTTTGCAAGTAAAGTTTCTCGTAATCCAAATAAGGCTTCGCTTTCTTAAGTAAATTTGACTTCGCTTCTCGTAATCCAAATTCGATTATGGTTACACAAATAATATTTGACTTTGCTAGTCGTAATCTAAATTTGATTTTGGTTTTTCATGTTAAATTTGGCTTCATTTTTCGAAATCCAATATCAATTGCGGTTTTCCAAGTAAAATTCGACTACTTTTTTTCAAGTAAAATTTTACTTTTGACAAATGTGACAAATTGGATAGCGCTTCCCGTAATCCAATTTCAACTATGCTTGTCCAAATAAAATTTGATTTCGTTTCTCGTCATCCAAATTCGATTGCGCTTTTCCAAGTAAAATTTGACTTCGTTTCTCGTAATCCAAATTCGACTGCGCTCATCCAAAAAAAATTTGACTTTGCTTCTCGTAATCCAAATTCGACTGCGCTCATCCAAGTAAAATTTGACTTCACTTCTCGTAATCCAAATTGGACTGCGCTCATCCAAGAAAATTTTGACTTCGCTTCTTGTATGTAATCTAAATTCCTAATTTGATCCATGATAAGCAAAATAATCGATAAGATGGATGTGGATTGTATCGATATTTATTGATCATGTAGATCTTTTTGCGGATCATTAAATGAATGAAGTTTAAATTTTCATTCTTGATCATCTCTGTAGCTTAAGGGATCAAATCGGGACTTTTTATAGATCAATGCCACTTCCTGCCCTATGGTTGATCCAGTATCAACGAACAGGTACCTTATGGGATTTGAGCTCAGATTATGGGGTATATTGGAAAGATAACATCGAGGTGGCAATTTAAGAAACTGACCCCAGAACTCCTCCAGTTTAGTGGAAGCGAACAAGTCTGTATGTTACTATACAAGAATAAATTTGAGATTGTGACATGGATCCTGAAGAGGAAAAGTTCTCCAAAACAAATCTGGAGGAATCGTAAAAATGGTCAACTAATGAAAGCACTAGCAGTAACTAACGATATAAGAATGAATTTAAGCTTTCGACCTCAATGTGGATTCTAAGGGCCACGGAACGGTACCATAGAGGTAACTCTAAGACTAGAAGGTCTCGAAGAAACGTGCTCAAGTTTTTGGCTCAGCTCTGGTACTATCTTCGGTCCCAAGCTAATCGATGCATAGGAAAATCCACGAACCCTTCATTTTATCTGTCAAACTTTCTTAGTGAATCAAAACAAACATAGTGTAGTACTAGAATTTACACTAGAATGGGATACGTTAATCGATTTGCTTGGGACCAATAGATTAGTCAAGTAGTGAGCCAATTTAAAATCGTTAGTTTCCACCGGTTGACGGTACTTTGTAAGATCCGAAACACAGGTGGAATCAAGACTCCAATTCATGAAACTGATCCTAAAGCCCCATAAAAACACTTGGAGTTGGGATATACGGATGAGATAGGAGTTTTAACCTAAAACTGAACCCTATGTGCAACGAAATGGCCTCTGGAGGATCCGGAACTGTTTTAAAAGTGAGTACAGAATTTAAACTGATCCTAGAACCTCGTCTCGTGGTATAAAGAACTAAATTGTGATTGTCGGCTCTGGGGCTTCAAAACGATCCTACAGAAGAAACGGAACCACGGTAAAAGTGGTCAACTCGTGAAACTGATCTCAGAGCGTGCTGGCTCTAAACGGTGGTTGGATCCTATACGTATCAATTTTCCACCAAAACTCACCGCTTGAATCTGTAATCGTCTTCCAGGATCTGATCCACAATCCGGCCACTCGTTCCGCACAACATCCTCCACACACCTCGGTTCTGTCTCCCACTCACACACTCACTCTTGTTCCCTCGCAAAGTACGTACATTATCTGTCAAAAATGTACACTCCTATCGCAAGCTACTCAATCCTGACTTATATACACTCTGAACATAAAATAATCAAATGGGTACTAATCTGAACCCTACATAGTCCATGGTCCAGACAACGCATCACCTTCAAATTCACGAGCTTTGCAATCAATCTCAGATCTTTCCAGATCCTTGAATCTGCCCACTTTGTGCCATTCAATGTCAAGAGATTAACACTTCCATCATCCAATGTTTTCACTCGGTAAATCAAAGGCCCATTTTAGTACCCTTATAATTTGATTAAAAATTTAACGCCATTTTTCATCCGCCCCATCTTAGGATCGCTCCACTTAATAAATGGTCAAAAGGCATAAACCATTCTGAAACCCGTTCCGATCGCAATCGTCGAATCTTCCATCGCCATAAAAAAAAAACAAAACTGAAGGAAAGCAATAGAGTATAGTTCAACACATAGCAGAGCGCGTATGTGGGCCATAAAATATAAGAGCCGCAGCTTCAGCGTTCATTCAGTTTCAAACGTGCGAGGGGCCAATCAAAAATTTTATGTCACCGAGATTTTTTGCCGACGGCCGCGCGGCGATCAAGTCGGTTCATCAACCGACAACTTCCTCTGGTCGTTAAACAAAAACCAAAAAGAGAAAAAAAAAAACAGTTCATTCTAGATAGAGGGAGGGGTCACTACTTGTTCTGACTCGGTTCCGACCAGCAGCCCCAAAGTGCCTACGGTCGTAAAGTTCGACTTTTATGAAGTAGTTAAAAATGTGCGAAACACATGTTCTTAATCATCGAGGGAACCTAATCACTTACCCGTGAGATGCCGTCGAGTGATGATAGGAAGGGGGCCCAGTGGGATCCCACAGCCCATAGCGGCCATCATGGGCCATTGCCACCGCCCGCTGATCCATCGAAGGAAGCTGCGAGTGGAATGCCACAAAGGCCGACGGAATCTGCAGAGGGCCATAGCCACCGCCCGGGTTGGCCCCATTTGCTGCAGCCGCGGCTGCTGCCAGACCGTGGGATGCCGCTGCTGCGGCCAACCCCGGGTGATGATGGGCCGCTGCGGCCAACGGATGGCCCGGATGGTGAAACGGATGCACCTGCATGTGCTCGTGAAATGTTTCTTTCTCCGGCATCGTTTTGCTCGTCGTAGAACACACTAAATTCAAACTTAAGCACTGAAATTCCGATACACGTTTTCACTTATCCATCTTCACTGGTTTTCTCTCGTCCTTACAGTGCTCCTGCCGGGCCCGGTCGTAAATATCTCAAGGGAACGGCACGGACGGTACACGATCAGGTAATATATCCATTCATTTCTAGGAAAAGAAATCCTCTTCGTTCTTCTGCCGTCAGGTTTTTTTTCCGTTCAGCTCTTCCTTTCCTCTTCTTTCCCGTAAACACCGTATACTCAAGTAAGGTCACAAGCCCTTCGTTCCACACGCAATGACTTTCATTACCGATTTACACAATTTATTTGCTTCAATCTTTTCTTCACTCTCGTATTTAAACGATCTACTCCTGACACTGTTAAGTAAAAAAGGACCGAAACATTCGCAATCCTTCAATCACTCACTTGGCAAAACCAAAGCAGGCTTGCGCGCACGGGTCGAACCCTCGACTTTTGAACCCGATCACACGCGATACTCGCAAAATCCTCACTTGCCGTCGGTAAAAATCTTTTCCTTCGACCGATCGCGCAGTACTCTTCTCCGTGTTTGACTTCTACCGCGCCAAACCAAACCAATCAGATCAATTAGCACCAATTATGAACGTCACTCGACGAAATATTGCTGCTGTCGCTTAAGAACTAGACTACATATTATTTTCTACAATCGGTCCTGAATATTGACAGAATTGTCTCATGAATCACCCCCGGACGGACGCAAGCCAACCGAAACAAGCGCGATCAAATGATCTCCCTCCTCTCTGCCTGTGAATGGACAATACACGCACGGAACCGAATACTGAACTGAAAGCAAGCTACTACGTGAGGTTGAGACTTCTCCGCACAGACTGCCGAGCCGGAGCGGGACCGCGTAGGGATTCCGGCAATGTGTATAATTTTTGGTTTTGGCCAAACAAATACACGATCGACGGTTCGGAGAGCGTGAGCGAGAGAGCGAGAGCGAGGGAGTGCGAGCGAATCCAGCTCGGGTGCAGCAGTAATGAAGTGATCTTCTCCTGCCTGTCACGATCGCGAACGGCGATCATCAGCCCTGGTGGGTTGGAGCGAAGGGAACGGCATGAAATCGATTGCATAGTAGTGCGAATGGGATGGGAAATCGGACCTTTTCTTTTCCGTTGGGTGGTGTGTGGGTGAGTGAAATGAGCGAGTGTGCGAGAGGCGCGATCGCACGACGATCATGGCCACGATTGCAGTGCAGTGCAGACGGACGGACCAAACGAGCATACGAGAGAAACGGACAAAATCAACATGGAATTCGAAGTAGCGTGTGAGGAGGAAACGGCCAAAAATGGTTGGCCATGTGAGAGGAGGATTGGGAAAAATGATGGTTCGTTTCGGGCTTTGGCTGAAGGAGTTAGGTTTGGGAAGAAAGACGGTCTCTGGGTTTGTTATTGGTTTTTGACTAACATCTGTGTTTAAAGTTGATTTGTTTTCTATTTAGGGTTTAATTTCGATTTGTTAAAGGGAATGCTAAGTATATAAATTGCAAAACGTGTGCGTGCTAGTTAATAATTTGATTGGCATTTCACATTGAATATAATACTATTCAACATAAAGTCCATTTGAAATGAATTTAGTAAAATAAGAACATTATGAATGAAGAACTTTGATATCTTTCAGAAATAGACAAATTTTCGCACGCCCCTCTTTGATTTGCTTCTGGAACTTCATATGTTACCGATAAAATTACTTCCCGTTTTTGGCAACACATGATTATTGTCTTGCTTTCTAGAAACCCCATCCTTCGCTTAATTTGGATCACTAGACTAGACCATTCTTTGGAACTCCTTACGTGCATTAATTACGTAACGCTAAAATCTAAATTTTCAACCCAATTTCAGTCGGGATTTCCTGAGGCATAAAATCTCTGATCACACCTTCCTTCGGAAGGGAAGGAAAGAAAGCCGTTGGTCCCCGGTCCATGAGTTGATGGGTCGTTAGGTGTGGTAGCTGCCTCCCTGACGCCGGTAGCATCGGTACGGAAAACAAGATCGACGGTAAACGAATCAAGGGGAAAAAATCAAACCCTTTGTAACAATACGTAATGCGGAAAGTAAACCCCTCTATTTATTACGTAACGCTTGTAAAGGCACCTACCTCCCCCCCTTTCATTGAATGAAATGCATATCTGTCGAAAAATGTTTGATTTGGTTGTAACTTCTAAATTTCTAAAATAATTTAAAATATTCATAACTTTCAACAACACTTTTCTAAAGTTTAAAGAAAGCAAAAAAACTAAATACCTAGATAATGAAAATAACATTTTGCAAGCAAGATTTAGGGATTACATTATTTTACCAAACTTTGTATATAAATAACATAATTTTGTTTTCTCTTTGTTACGTTACGCAAAGCTTTCCACCCCCTCTCCTAAGTAACAATTCATAACGATATATGTGAAACACTTCCCCTATAAGCGTTACAAAATTTATGGACGCCGCCTTACTTTTTCCACACAAATTTCCCTTCCCTTAATATAAATCGAATTAGAGCAGTTCCACGCCAAATAACGAATCGGAAAAACACGGAGAATTTGCATAAAACTTTGCATAGTTGTGGGCAGTTCTTCATATTCTTTACAAAAAATCGGCCATTTTGGATCTTGTATTTTTTTTTCGAAATGGCGTCTTTATCATTTTCAATAGATTGTGACGCAAAAACGTCATTTCTGGTCGAAATCAAGACCAACAATTGAAAAGGCCTCAGCTCCAATTTGTAAACAAACTTACAACCATTTTTTCACGAACCGAAACCTACATTCGCAAACCTAAAACACAATCGGGTAGAGGAGAATTTCCCCTACCTGTTCATATTGTTGGTTAGCGATGGCGGACTTCGGTTCGCGACAAAATGGCCTTACAAAGTTTGTTTACAAAATAGAGTTGAGGCCTTTTCTATTGTTGGTCTTGAAATGACGTCTGAGGCAAAGTTGTAGAGTAAAATTAAGTATTTCTGGGTAAAATATACACGGATTTGATAGCTACAAATCGTATAGAAAAGTTCCGCATAAAGGGTGATACGGTCAAAATTTGGTCAATATCAACTTGACGTATTTCTTTCAATTTTGCATTTAAAAAACCTGAACACCCCTCATTTTGAAGGTGTGTGTGTGTAGAATGTTGCTCCTATTTTGATTTTGGAATTCACTCTTCAGTTGTCAAAATGCCGTCCAAGCAAGAAGAGCAGCGTATCAAAATTTTGCTCGCGCATCGCGAAAATCCGAGCTACTCGCACGCAAAGTTGGCAAAATCGCTCAAAGTTACCAAATCAACCGTTACAAATGTAATTAAAGTGTTTGGGGAACGTTTGTCGACAGCCAGGAAGTCTGGATCGGGGGGAAATCGAAAACCGGAAGCCGCTGAGACGACAAAGAGAGTTGTCGGTAGTTTCAAGCGAAACCCTAACCTCTCTCTCCGAGATGCCGCAAATAAGCTGGGTGTATCGTCTACAACCGTGCATCGAGCCAAAAAACGAGCCGGACTATCGACTTACAAGAAGGTAGTGACTCCAAATCGCGATGATAAACAAAATACGACGGCCAAAGCGCGATCCCGGAGGCTGTACACGATGATGCTGACGAAGTTTGACTGCGTGGTAATGGACGACGAAACCTACGTCAAAGCCGACTACAAGCAGCTTCCGGGACAGGAGTTTTATACGGCAAAAGGAAGGGGAAAAGTAGCAGATGTTTTCAAGCACATGAAACTGTCAAAGTTCGCAAAGAAATATCTGGTTTGGCAAGCCATCTGTACCTGTGGCTTGAAAAGCAGCATTTTCATAGCTTCCGGGACTGTCAACCAAGAAATTTACGTGAAAGAGTGTTTGAATAAACGTCTGCTGCCTTTCCTGAAGAAACACGGTTGTTCCGTACTGTTTTGGCCGGATTTGGCATCTTGCCATTACGGTAAAAAGGCCATGGAGTGGTACGCCGCCAACAACGTGCAGGTGGTTCCCAAGGACAAGAACCCTCCCAACACGCCAGAGCTCCGCCCAATTGAGAAATACTGGGCTATTGTCAAGCGGAACCTAAAGAAGACCAAAAAAAAACTGCTAAGGGCGAGCAGCAGTTCAAGGCAAACTGGCTTTCTGCGGCGAAGAAGGTGGACAAGGTGGCTGTACAAAATCTGATGGCAGGGGTCAAGCGTAAGGCCCGGCAATTCGGATTTGGAAAAGTGGAAGCCTAACTGAATATTTTTCCTGAATTTTATACTAATTGAACTTGAAAAAGAAATTTAATTTGATTTTTTAAATAAACGATTTCACCGATTTACACGCATTTTCCCTTGACCAAATTTTGACTGTATCACCCTTTAATCGAGAAAAATCATTAAAAATAACTCGATTTTCGAAACGGCCGATCAATGAAATTTTTCGATTCATTAATAGGCCCGCACGCTAAAACGGCCAACCATTCATTTATTTCATTTCATTGATAAGCCTAGTGCCGGAGAAGGGCCGATGATTGAAAATTTTCAAACCAAAGCTAGACCCTGCTGCTTGAGGCAGGGCCGATGATTTGTTTTGAAAATTTTCAATCATCGTCCCTTCTACGGCAGTAGGCTTATCAATGAAATGAAATAAATGAATGGTTGGCCGTTTTAGCGTGCGGGCCTATTAATGAAAGGCGTACCATTTATGGTGACAAGCACAACGGGTTAACAAAAAGGGCCTATTCATTGAAACATTCACAAAAAGGCTTATTAATTTATGAAATTAAATTGTTATCGATTTTCATATATTTTTGAAAGCTTTTCGCATATTTTGGATGTTGTATACTGAGATACTGTTACTATTGTTATTGTGAACAATATAAATGCCTAAAATACTTCAATTTTCTTAAATTGGAATTGAATAGTGGCGGAAAAATTTAAAATTCATTTTCTGGTTTGTTTACGTTCTGGACATAGGCCCATTTCAAATGTTACTCTAAAATTCAACTTTTTTTTCTATTTGGCCTAGAAATATATGGAAATAAGTTGGTTTCTTGTTTAAAATGCAATATACAGTCAACTTTCGTTCGTAAGTCCTAGCAACCGGTGGAAACTAACGATTTTAAATTGGCTCATTGTGCCCCATTATAGTCGAAGTTCTAGTACTACACTATGTTTGTTTTGATTTGCGATAGAGGTAACTCCATAGAGGTAACTCTAAGACCAGAAGGTCCCGAAGAAATGTGCTCAACTTTTTGGCTCAGCTCTGGTACTCTCTTCGGTCCCAAGCATAAGAAAATCCACGAACCCCTCATTTTATCTGTCAAACTTTCATAGCTAATCAAAACAAACATAGTGTAGTACTAGAGTTTTGACTAGAATGGGGTACGTTAATCGATTTGCTTGGGACCAATATATTGCAATAGGCTAATCAAGTGGTGAATCAATTTAAAATCGTTAGTTTTCACCGGTTGCTAATACCTCTATGGTATTAGCAATTGGGCTTGGGATTAGCAATCCATTCGCAGTGTGCAAAATCCGGTGAATCGTTATTTTTGAGGTCAACAATGGCGCCGGCCACGTCCTAACGGACATCGGAAAGGGTGTAACAGATGGGGTACTCCCTGCCCAGCACTAATGAGACCTCCCTCTACACTACCTCAGGGTCGGCATGCGCGCTCGAATATCACGGCCAAGGAAACACTCGAATATCTAACACACACAACACTTGTTTAGCTATAGGCACCTTTATTGTTCCCACTTTCGTCCCACTTTCGTCCCACTTTCTTATTCGCTATCTCCTACCTCGTTTCGCCTGACGTTTCTTCTAATTCTTCAGCGCGGGCCCGCTGTTGGTCCTTCCACAGCCACTTCTTCACCTTCCTCAGCTTCCTTCTGGGTACTTTTCACAGGCCAGTCGGTTCCTTTCCTCGACTTGGTTCGCAAGCCGGTCGCGTACTTCGGTACTTTCCGCGACGGCTCTTCGATCTCTCTCTCTCCTCACTATACTCGTGGCGTGGCGATGGGCCGTTGGTTAGTATTCCCGGATACCTTCGTATCGAAAGATGCTCCGTGTCTAACCGCGCCGTATGCCGAATGACGGACACTACGGGGTCTGACCACGCCGTGGATGAATTGCCAGCGGTAAACTACGGGGTCCTGGATGGTTCTGCACCTCACTCTCCTTCTTCACTTTTTTTTTCACGTCCTCGCGGTTTTTTACTGGTTTTCGAACTTGCTTGAACTAGCTTTACGAAGTATCGCTGTTGAGTATCGCCAATCAAATAATTCTCAACGATGGCGGCTGACCTATCCTCTCTCCTCCTCGCTGAGCCATCGTCCTTCCGCCCTATTTCGCCTCATCATGGCCCCATTATGCCACCTCCTAATGGCATCCAAATCCAGTAAACAGTGCCATCTGGTGGTAGGTAGAGGATCTTCCTGTCGTTTAGTGGTGTGGCTGTGTACTGTCCAGTGGGTGATTTTGTGGACGATGGGTGGTGTTGGTAGCTTGTATTCAAACCTTTCCTTGGCATATTGTTATACATAAAATACGAAACACTAATCGCGACAATCTCACTAATCTCAGACAGACAGACACACCACTGGTTACAAGGGAAAGGATTGTTATTTCGACACCCATTGTTACTAGAGTTCGAGTATACCTCTGCATTTCAACGGTTGTCCGGGAAGGACGTTTTTGTTAGTGGGAAGGGTGAATTAGATCTGGATTCACATTGGAAAGTGAAGCGACCCTATCATCTAAGTAATATAAAGGGGCTTGGGTTCTAATCCACAATCTTCTGCTCAGTAAGCAAAAACGGTCGCTCTAGGGCCACCGTGCCCTCTATATCACAATAAGCTACGACCGACGATCGTTCATTATCGGTTACACGAAGCTTTTAAAATGAAATGACATCCCGAAAGCAGTTAACAATGTCTTCCAAACCGGATCAAACGTACGAAACTTTTTTATAAACATATGTATTACTTTTCCGAAACGTTCCACCGAGTTCTCCTTCTTTTCCTTTATTTAACGTCGGTCTCTGTTCCGCAATCTAGTGCCAATCACCGACGGACATCGATTGCCATCCATTGACGGCAACCGAATGTGCAGGAAGGCAGCTTCCACACCTGCGTAGGATATCGCACCCATTCACAACACACATGGGCCGGGACCAACGGCTTTACTTCCCTTCCGAAGGAAGACGTGACCAGAGATTTTTGTGCCTCAGAAAAATCCCACCGACCTCGGCTGGGATTGAACCCAGACCCACTGGGGTGTTAGAAAGCAGTCACGCTTACCACTACACCACCGGCGCCGGCTTCCACCGAGTTCTACTATTCACGATTTTTTTTTAATAATAGAGGCCTGGGATAGATCAACTCCGGCATGTAACGAGGCTTGGGTTCTAACCCCTGATCTTCTGCTCAATAAGCAAAAACGGTTGTTCTATAATAGCCACCGCGTCCCACAATCTACGACCTTCTTAACAAAAAGCTATTCAAATGAAGTGTCGTCCCCGAAAGCAGTTAACAATGTTTTTCAAACTGGATCACGCATGCACACTTTCCAAAATTCCAAACTCAACATACGCATCTAATAGCGTATAACACACCGACGAGAGAACGGCAAGAAAGCGACCGATCGCGACGCTTGCTACAAACAAACTCGCAATATGTATACAGCCCACTTAGTGAAAGCCTTTCGTTAGTTGGGCTTTGTTGGGCTGAGCTGTCAAGCTGAAAATTTGTTGAGGGCAGTGCTGTTAATTTTCATATCATTTCATTGAAGATGAACCAATAGAACCATTCAATCAATTCTGTGAAAACGAATTCTCACTTGACCATAATTTGAAGAGTCCCTTTCTCATTCGAAGCTCATCGTCACCAGTGTTGGCAAAATCAGAAATCAATTGATATTTTTCCGCTCTCATGGGCTCGCAATATCGCGTGTGATATTGGAACAAAATATCATGCTTGATATTGATTTTACAAGCTCCTTTGATATTGCGAGACTATTCAGAACGTGCAAACATCAAGCTGAGAGTTGACTCGACACAAAAATTATTCCATTGCACAACGTTTTCTTAGAATGAGAAAGCATAGTTTGCTATCGCTTTTTAATCTTCACCGATGGCAGACGCGAAGGGACTGCTGCAAGCCGTTATGGAAGTTTCGGTTGCATTCGGGTGTAAAGCAAAAATCATTAAACTCAATCTCACCACAGTTCGGTGAGATTTGCAGTTGGTGAGTTTTGTTAGCTTGATATTCCGAGCTGCGATATCACAGCTTGCAAAATCAACCGCAGTTGTTTGCTTGTTGATTTTTGTCTACAAAAATGAAGCGTGATCTTGGGCGTTAGTGAGATTTGATTTTTTGATATTTTCCCAACACTGATCGTCACTGTCAATTGCGTCTTTCACTATCATTTGATATACGACAGTGGTGCATGGAAGAAACCCATCAAAATCGGCCCGATGTCGGATTAATATAAGGCAAATTTAAGGTCGATGTCGATCCAATGTCGTGTTGTTGTCGGGTCAATTTTAGGTTTATGTGGGGTCAACATCGGTTTGAGGTTTGGTAGAAGCCAGGTTGGTGTCGGGTTGGCTTAGCTTTTTCGCCAGAATGTCGACCAGAGTTCCGTTTATGTGTAGGTTACACTCAATTGAAAGATATCAAGCGTTTCTCAAATGAGAATGATCCATGCCTTCGTCAAATGACTAAGCTGATATGACCCACTCAAAGGAGGTCCCCTTTGATATCGGATAGCTGTTTTTCTCATTTTCATCAAAAATGTTCAATTGATTTTGAGAATTTATAGCAGAGGGTATAGATTAGACTGGCCCACATTTATATGGGGGAAATTTTTTATCATTTTTTCAACGAGCCAACCCCTAGATTTGTGCCATTAGATGAGAAAACCAATCTCTGAAAATTTTAGAACAAATTTAGGGGTTGGCCCGTGGAAAATTATTTTTTGACGTAGGACTACGTCTTTGATTTCTATATGGGGGTACACTTTGTGAAAACCGAAAATGGAACATATTAAGAAAGATTTTGAAGGTTAATAACTCAGCTGCCCCTGGTCCAATTTCAATAATTTTATCACCAATCGATCAGAAATATGGCTACGCATCAATAACAATGCTTCCGAATGTTGATTTTCAACAAGAAACTATTGAAAAACTGGTAAATGTCCAGCATTGTCCAAAAGCGTCGAATTAACTAACAAATCCACCAATTACCTGCGTACATATGCTGCTTCCCCAGCACAGTCGTCAGAGAGTAGTAAGTAGACGAAACAAGTCGAAGTGGTATTCGCCTCCGATCCTCGGGCGCGTGCGAATAGGGAGGATGGAATTGCGTAATATTTTGCACACTCATCGCCATATTCAGAACCAAACGCAAATTCTTCGAGATAACCACCATCCGTCGTCTGGCTCGCCGTGGCGGTGTCTGACGTATCTCCGGTCTGATTTTCGAGGTGTGCTGAAGGTGTTCCTGAAAAATGAGATCCGTGATGCTGTCACCTACACTAAACACGCCAAGCGTAAGTGGCCATGGATGTCATCTACGTTTTGAAGTGACAGAAACGCACTCTGTTTGGTTTCGGAGGTTAAATCATCACCAACTTTGGCAACAAAACGGTTCTTTTCAGGGCCATCAAGCTTTTCACAGTAAAGAGTAGGAATAGAATTCATCTGCCTGTTTGTCCATATTCAGAACCAACGATCACACAAAATGCTCATGTAATCAAACTGGAAGCAGGGGTACAAATTATTTTGATCAACCTTGATCAACTTTGAATCGCCACGGCCGGATATTTTCGATGGAAGAAGCAACAATCTAGCATCTAATTCGACGAAGACGGCAGGAAACATTTGTGAAACCGAGTTATTTACGAAAGAGAGTGTCGATGAAGAGAATCGAACAATGTAGATAGGGAACGTAAAAAATAATCGTTTCTACTAAAAGACTGAGAAAGCCACCCCATAAAGTGTAGATAGGACCTATTGAAAAGTGACGCGAGATTTGTTTTCCGTACTGAGCTCCAATGCTACCGACGCCAGGGAGGCAGCTCCCGCACCTGGACCCTACCAACCGACCCATCAACTCAACCGGGGACCAACGGCTTTACTTCCCGAAGGAAGGCGTGATCAGAGATGTTGTGCTTTAGAACATGCCGGTGGCGCCGACTGAGATTGGACCCAGGCCTGCTAACCACCGGCGCCGATATCTTTCAAGGTGATATCACGGCGAATGAGATCGACCCAAATTTGAGTTTAGTTATCTCAGAAATAAGAAATAAAATGCAGGAACTCAGCGATGAGTAAATTTGCCTCATGTTTTCCCAGGTTTTTCCAGGGAAAAATTCCCGAATTTGAGAAAAGTAAAGATTGGATTCACTCAGTCTATTGGTACTACTCCGAGACTGAATAAAATTTTCGTCAATTTCCTCATTTTCTGGCAGATTTTTTAGGTTTTCCACAGGATACCATGAGACAAATTTACTCATCGCTGAGTTCCTGCACTTTTGGCAATTATGAGTGAACTAAACTCAAATTTGGGTCGTTCTCATTAGCCGTGTACGCAAAATGAAAAGAGCCAGTGTCGCTACTTGATAGCGAACTACTCATAATGGGAGGAGTCTTTGTAGCTTTTATACCACTTGGAAGCAGGGGTGCAAGTGATTTTGATTGATTCTCTTAGGCTCTGAACCATTTGGTGGATTATTTTAACTTTTGGTTAAAATTTGACAGATGGAAAGTTATCGATTAACCCTGCTATCCGAGCATGGTTATTTCTGACAGACAAGAAGTTAAATTTTGACAACCGTGGCTCGAAAACCGGTCGATCGACAGCACGGGGATTTTCGAACATAGAAAATAACTTTCGAAATGTCACTTTTAACCACGAGTTAAATTTAACTCGGCAAATGGTTCACAGCCTTAATCAACTTTCTCTTTGAAAAAAATTACTACAAATTTGGTACGCCTACAATTCAAAAACGGAAAGAGTTGAGATAATAGATAATTGATCAATTGAAAGAACTAAATGCTCTTCACATTTATTCCGTCCACTAGCGGTCCTACGTCAAGCTTCCGTTCATGCCCCTAGGCACAGACCCTTCTACTTTTTTATTTTTGTGGGCCAGTCTAGTATAGATACTATAGATTTCATAGATAAGCAGAGGAAAAGTAGAATATACTTTAGATTACCGAAGTCAGTAAAATTTTACTGAGTTTTTGAACTGTGGACCACCAAGTAATTAGATCAGTTGCAATTGTGAATACCGAGCTTCCAGTAGCAGCAAAATGGATATGAAATGCTATAGAATACTATCTGTTCAGTAATGTATATAAAACCATTCTCCGGAGAATTAACCGATGAGCTCAGTACATATGATCGAAATAATGTTGATTGCATATAATGATTATGATTGCTGCAGGATAAAATTCATCAAATGCTTTCAATATGGCATATGATCAATAATGTTGGCTTGAAATTCTACAATACTTTTAACTGCATACGGTATCATTTGGCGTACAGAAGGAACATCGTCTAAATGAATAAAAACTACAAGGGACAGTCCTAAGGGGTTGTACGCAATGGTGACGTAGGACTTCGTGATCTTATATAATAAATGCTATTTGTTAACTGCAGCAGAAGTTTGTGTTTTGTGTAGGAATAGGAATTTGAGCGAGGTTCTCTCTCTTTCTCTGCATACTCTTTAGTATGACTATGATTGCCCTTAAAAGAACCTTTTGATATGAATTTTAGCTAGAACATGTTCTCAAATTGAATTCTTTTGTAAAATCTTGGTTGCAACTTTTTCCAAAATTGATTACAAGATTACAACTCAGGAGAGCATTTTGTGTGGTCGTTGAGGGCGTGTGGTTCTGAATATGGCAATGAGTATGCAAAATGTTACGCAATTGCATCCTCGCTATTTGCACACACCGTAGGATCGGAGGAGACTGCCACTTCGACTTGTTTCGTCTACTAAAGACCCTCTGATGACAGTGTTGGGGAAGCAGCAATGCTACATCGACATGTTTCGTCTAGAAACGATTCTCTGATGACTGTGTTGGGGAAGCAGCATATGCATGTACGTAATTTGTGAATTTGTTAGTTATTTCGACACTTTTGGACAATGCTTAACACTTACCACTTTTTCAATAGTTTCTTGTTAAAAATCAACAGTCGAAATCGTAGAAACATTTCTGATCGATTATTGATAAAATTATTGAAATTGGTCCAGGGACAGCTGAGTTATTAACGTTCAAAATCTTTCATAATTTTGTTACATGTTCCATTTTTGGTTTTCACAAAGTGTACCCCCATATATAAATCAGAAACGTAGTCTTACGTCAAAACTAATGTGAATACAGAACATCATTTATACATTAGCTACTTACCTGAGTCAATCAGTTTCCTATGTAAAAGTTACAGTTCACTGTCAAGGGCGTAGCCAGGTTTTGAGCTAGGGAGGGACGAAAACCTTTGTATTGCTGAGTTTATGGGGGGGGCAGTAGCCCCCTGCCCTCTCTGGCTACGCCTATGACCACTAAGCAACACAAGAAAGGGGTCAACTTTAAGTCAGTTATGTTGCATGAAGTTCCACATATGTTGTGTCCTTGTAGAGAAGTTAGACGAAACTTTTAAAGGGTGTCCCACATCAAATTGCACCACGGTAAAAACGCACCTGGAAAATCCTCAACTCTTCATCGGGACATCGGAAAACAACTTGGAATCGTGCAGTCAACGGTGAGTCGTGTGATTAAACGTTACTACGAAACTCTCAGCATCGAACCGAAGGAGAAATGCGGTCAGAATGGATCTTCTATTAGTGATCAGGATCACAAGCGTGTCGTGAAAGCGTTTAAGTGGAATCCCAATGCTTCGGTGAGGGATGTGGCCAAATAGTTGAATCTGTCCAAGTCTTTCGTTCAGAGAGCCAAGGACCGGGAGGGACTGCATACACGGATAGAAATCTCCTTATACCTTTTGGCAAATTTCCATTGCTGATTATTCATAAAATGTTTAAGTCAACTAATAAGCAGACGCCTTGCAAAAAGTTAATAAAGATCATGTGTCAAATGAAATGTATAAGCTGTCACACATACCTTTTATGCATTCTAATAGGACCTATGTGGTTTGTCTTATCGAATGTATAAGGCTGATGCTTTGGCAAAAAAGTATAAGTGAAACACATGAATTAAATAATTGATTTTCGTTTCGTGTACGTACAAAGTGCAGAAGGCTCCAAATCGTAACGAAAGGCAAAATACGGTGGGAAAGTTGTGAGCCCGGAAAATGTACACCCAGATGCTGACGAAGCCTCATTGTCTCATCATGGATTATGAGACTTAGGCCAAGGCGGACTTCCGGAAGCTTTCGGGGGTTCCGGTCTTCACCCTCCAGCACAAGTTTGATGTTTCCGGAGGAAGTAAGGTAGCAGAAACTTTCAAAGTTTGCCAAGAAATACATAGTTTGAACGATAACCCAAATTATAGAACTATTCCATAAATGATTTGGATGATACCCAGAACATGTAGTTAAGCAAAATAACCAGAGTTGCGACCTTTCACAATCACGATCGCCAAACAGCTGATGGTAGTAACGCTTTGTACATTCCTATCAATGTGCTCGTCGAAGCTCTCTCCATGACCATCCATCAAGTTGACGAAAGAAGTAAAAAGCAACTGATGAATGTCGTCTTCTGTTGTGATCGTTGTGATCCATCACCGATCTGGTAATTCCCGACAATCACGACACTCATCTGTGCTCGTTTTGAAGCAGTTTCTGCTTTGCTTGCTTATGTGAGTGTGTTGGTGAGTGAGTCCAACAGCTTCCGTTTCATGTTGCCTGCTTTGTTTGTAACTCACACAGTCGCGCCTGCCGAGACAAACTTGGAATGCGTAGGCATTGTTTTCATTTTCTACTGTCGTTTCGCTTTTTCTCATGATCGTACAGCAGAAGTCTTCACTGTTTTCATTGTGCTTTTCATCAGCAGCAGCGAGTGTAGCGTTTTGCTTGTGACCAGCGACCATTACTGGTGATTGTTGTTTGCCATGGCTCTAACTCTCACTGCGTGACAAAACGATCTGTCAGCGATAGTCGGTTGATGCGAAGACGAGTGTCACCTGAGTGTCATGATATTTTGCATCACTGAAAATAACCATACAAATTTCATTAGGGTCTGCTCATGTGGCAAACGGAATGCGCCGTTCGTGACTACCGGGACTGTAAACGGGGAGATCTACCTCAAGGAGTGTCTACAGAGGCGTCTGCTTCCTCTGTTGAAGCAACACGAGAGACCTACGATCTTCTGGCCGGATCTAGCTTCGTACCACTATTCAAATGTTGTCCTGGAGTGGTACGAAGCTAACGGGGTCACTTTCGTACCCAAGGACATGAATCCCCCCCAACGCACCGAAACTAAGGCCCATCGAAAAATACTGGGCTATTATGAAGCAGGCACTACGGAAGCATCCCAAGGAGGTCAAATCTGAGGAAGACATGAAGAAAAAGTGAAGAAGCAACAACGTCAATCGATGGCAATCGATGTCCGTCGGTGATTGGCACTAGATTGCGGAACAGAAACCGACGTTAAATAAAGGAAAGACTGCTTCGATATTCCGTCCACATGAAAGTTTAAAAATGTGGCTAAGTTGTCAATACGAACTTTTATCAAAATATAGATTACTGCCGAATCCATACTAAATGCAAACTCTTCAAACATCATTGAATTCGAAGGAAACTTTCCGTTGCTTGAAGCCGATTCGATGAAATTTATCTGTCATTTGAAATGTTTTTACTTCTAAATCAGAGCCTTCTTTATTACTGCCAGAACCAGTAAAGCTGGGTTTAGACAGGGCAAGTAAATTGATCAAGTCAGTTGAATTCAACTGACTTGAACGCGAATTGAAAGTGTAAACCTGAGTACTGCGGAGTAAATCGATTTCATTTTACAAGCCAATGGAAAACTGCTTGAAAATTTGTTCAAGTTTAAAATTGTTTTGTTCTTTCTCAGTTGATTCCCGCCGAATGCTCTGAGCCAGGAGTGCTCGAGCCCCCATGACTCTATCAAAGTTTGTTTACATACATATTTCGCCAAAGTATGTTTTACTGCAATTGAAAACACAGCTGAGTCACAAAAACTATGCTGGTTTTTTATACTTTCATCATTGAGCCTGTTGGTTTTTGTCTTTGAGCTTACAATTAACAATGTGTTATGAAAAAGTTTTAATCATTTTTATGAGATTGCAGTGCTTGACGAGATGTAAGAACAGTAACTGAGTTTGTTGCTTCTGAATGTTTGGCTCCCGTTTGACAGTTCTGACTGGCTCCCAAGTGACAAGCACATTCAGTGAGTCCGCAGTACCCAGGTGTAAACCAAGCCATTCAACTGACTTCATCAACTCACTTGAATTGAAAAAAGTTCAACCAGGCTCAAATTTTCAAGCCAATTGAATTCAACTGAGTTGATCATTTGACCTGCCTAGTATAAACCCATCTTAAGAGCCTTGTTAAATCGATGTGTGTGATTGACGGTTGCTTGGACGTGCTCCTTACAACGAACTTTTCATAATGATTCAGTTTTGACCGCAAATTTCAATCATTTACCCATCTTGCAAAGCTAAGCCCGTTTCAGCACAACAACTTGTCTCATCGTCCATCCCTCTCTTTCAACAACTGACCTTCTCCATTCTCCTTATCCTTTGCCCATTCGTTTCTCTCATTCTTTATGTGTGCTTCGGTTAGCTTGTCGTTAAGGCACATTTTCCAAAAAAAAGCCTTACACACACAACCAACACCAACATCAACAACAGCAACTACGATTGAATAACAACCAGCTAAAGTCCTGAGCATGGTAGCGTGTAATCGAATTGACAGTCCGTATGCTTGAACAATCGCTTTTACATCTCAATATTCGTGAACATCATCGCCGCTAGGTTCGCTTTTCTCTCTCCCTCTCTTCTGCTTCCTTCGCCACTCGGTTGCACAAAATTGCTCAATGTGCGCAGTTTACACGCTCTCTTGCTTTCTCTCTCACTCTCACTCTCTCTCTCTCTCGCTTCGACTCTACTGAGCTGAGAGCGAATTTTCAAAACCGAAACCAGTGAGAGCAGCACACGTACATGGGTACACACACACCGGCGGCAGTCACGTAACATCTCAAAAAGCTCTCTCATTCTCCAGGCCTGCCTTTCCGCTCTCTCACTTTCGGAGACTTTTGAAAATAACTTCAGCTTAGCGTTCTCCGGGCTCGTTTTGCTTCTCCTTCGCTGGAATTATTCGCTAAATTAACAAATAAAAACATAAACATGATAATCAACAAGAAATCCGGTTCCTCGCGGCACGACACATACACACTTCTCTCTGGTGTCTTCGTCGCCTTCACCGTCGTCGTCGGATTCCTTTCGGACGAGCCAATTTAGGAGGAACCGGGAACCTGAAACCATCTCGAAACGAAAATCCAAAACTAGCTGAAGAGCTAGTGCCGCGTGTTTGTGTGTGTGTGTGCTTGTTGACCAGCGGGAGAGCATCAGCTTCAAAGTCCGAAAGTCACAGCGAGCACAGTCAAAGGCAAGTCCAGCTCCTCTCGATCGCTCGGTGTTCTTCTACCTATCTATAATAAATAAATGCTGCTGCGCTTGCCATGCGCGCGAGAGAAGAAAATTAAGAGGTATCTTTTTAATGACTCACTACACGCAATCCGTTTTCGGATGCTGCGCAGCAGCGCGCATGTTTTGAGTGTGTATTTCTCCATGTGGCGCGGACTGGGAGACTGGGATTGGGACTGGGGCTGGCTGGTTTGGAACTGTCTGTTTGTCGTCGTTTCTCGTTTCCTCATCGTCGCAAAGCGTATACAGCGTTCTGTTCTTATGGGCCCCTTTTCGTCGCTGTGCATTCAGGGAACGAGGACAGCGATGTAGTGAGGACGGCTGGCTGCTTTTCTATTCTTTTTTAGTCTTTTCATTTTTCTTTTGTTTGGATATTCATATTCAGTATTCGGGTTTGTTTTCCTTTTTACTATTTCCGTTTTCGTTTTCTGTTATTTATCAGTTTATTCTGCTTTCCTGTGCTTGTTTGCTGCATTTTCATTGTCTAAAGACACTTAAGGATACCTTGTCTCCGACATGCATTAAAAAACATCCTAAACACATACCAAGGGCCCTGCTACGCCCCTGCCATGGGAGAATATCGGCATCTTCTTGGCCCCATGGGGAGGAAGCATCTCTCTGGTTTCGTGTTTGTGTGCATCGCGATCATTTTAATCACTTATTTAGGCCCTTGTTTCGGGATTTCTTCGACCTGTTGTCTTATGCTTGGGTACGAGCGAGTTGCCATCGGTCGCTAGCTACACGCTAACTTGAAAGTAACCCATTAAAGAGTAAAATTACACCCATTTAATATGAGCATCTGTTACCCATTAATGAGTAATATCCATAGTGGGTATCACACTTACTCATTAAATGGGTAAACAATTACACCCATTATGAGTACAGCAATGTTTCTTCAAAATGGGTGAAATTTAACTCATTAAGGGACACTTTCAAGTTAGCGTGCACGCTGGTTGGTTGGGTTGGGCTCCTTTAATTAGTTCTTTCGTTCCGATCCTCCCCCGGTCAGGCTGCATCGTCGCGTTGGATGACTAGGTGTAGTGACGATGATGCTGATGTTGATGATGATGATGATGATGATGATCGTGATCGCACTTTGTATCTATGATGTGAAAGAGCGCGGTGCGGCTTCCAATGAAACGATCAACACTCCATCTATTGAAGGCCGGGAGTGCGTGAGAGCCTCCGGACTTTCGGATTTCGGGATCTATCTAATAGTGTTGTCGTCTGGAGTGTGTAGAAGCCGGCGGTGACGGGACAGTCTCTGTTGTTTTTCGGTGAACACTTCCGGTCGTGGGAAAGTTACGCTCGTTGTAATTGGGATGGGATGTTTAGGGCATGTCTCGTCGGTTTGATGGATTTGAGGAAGGTTGCAATCAACTGAAGGCTAGGAATAGTTGCAGGCAAGGTCAAAATCTATACAAGGGAAATGGCTCTGATGTTGGTATATGGATCTAAATAGCATATTTTTCAATTTTTCTTAGAACATTGCATGAATTGGACAATACAAATGGAAATGGATCATATGTTTCATAGATGCTATGGTTCAACTTGTCTTACGCACAACGTGCATATGTTATTGCCTTTAGCAGACTATGTTGAATTGTTAGGCAATCTGCCCTCAATCAGCGCTTTCAGGTATGCAAATTTTATGCAAGAGCTAGCAGAATGCAACAACCGGCTCCAGCTCATCAAGAGCACATGACGCCATCAACAAAACGGACGTTTCCGGTAAAAACCATCGATGATGTACAAGTTGTTGTTGGCAAATTCGACCACCCGGATCAGGCAGTCGATATAAGACAGGAAATAATCTATGCTTTGAGCAGTGTCAGCCAGGATGAATGGATTCGGGCATCATGTCTGACCAAGTTATTTGCCATTTTCACACCGCAGATGAAATTTGCCATTTGAGCTTCATCAAACATGTAGTACTGAGTAAGTTGTGTCGGTTCTATTGATTTAATATCTGTTAACCGTGTTTGTATTGTTCTTCCGTATAGATAACATCACATTGACCACGGACAAACAGTTCACATCCTTGGTGAACCAAGGGAAAGGAATTGCATATTCATAACGGCGGAGAGAAGCGAACAAATCTGTGGCCAAGGAAAATGCTCCACACTTGGCTCCACCTTCCAGAGATGTAGAGGTCTTTGGAAAACCATCAGGTGCGAATAAAATGAAAAAGTATAAGGGTCTGTGCCTAGGGGCACGAACGGAAGCTTGACGTAGGACCGCTCTAGTGGACGGAACAAATATGTTGAGCCTTTAGTTCTTTTAATTGATCGATAATCGATAATTATCTCTTTCCGTGTTTGGATTGGTGGGCCTGAAAAGGGCCGGTTGTTTCACGAATGGTAGCCCTAAGAAGTGCCGTTATTTGGTTTTCTGGTGTCTTTTTGATCGTTTTGGACGGCTACCGTGTAGCTGATGAAAAATAGTGATTATTGATACCTGTAATTTTAAAAGTTTGTTTGTGACATCAAATTCTGAATTATGATATTACTACTTACCTATACTGCCCATAAAAGCATTACTGTTCCATATGAATAGGAAATCAAGCAAAGATGGGACAATTATGCGAGTATCGGCAGTATATCAGTAAGGGAACATGCATAAATGACGTAGCATTTGAGGGGGGAGGTGGGGGTTTCAGAATTTGTGACCGGCCATGTATTGGATATAGCCAAATACGCTACGAGGGGGGGAGGAGGGGTCTAAAATTGATCAAAAATATGCTACGTCATTTATGGATGCTCTCTAAGTATAGGCCATTGGTAAGAGAAATAGGCGATGAATACTTTACATCTAAGATCTGGAATATGTAGCGCAAAGGCCGTGAGTGGACGGAACAAACGTGTTTGCTCTTAGTTTTTTTTTAATTATTTGAAAATTCCACCATCTAGAGATTTTAAAATAAATTCTATAGCGTAAAAATATAGTGGCCATAAAAAAGGCCATTTGAAATCCAAGAGATTTACATGCTAGTACTTTCGGGATGGCGTGCTTACACCATTGCACAGCGGTTGAAATTTTGCAGGTGATCAATGTTGTAGTCAGCCTAACGATACGACTGCAGTGGAACTTCCGAAATATGGCGAAGCTTTTTTTTTCTCTGTTCGGGACCTAACACTACTGCGACCAGTAAATTGATCTATTGTATCTATCCCGTGTCCTTAGTTTAGTGAATGTCGTATTACTCCATCACTATTGAGAAATAATGAAGTATTAGATTTTTTTTACAGTTGTCATTCTTGCATTTATCGCAAGGATCCGACTCTAATTGAAAGATCCCGCTATTTATACCCTTCGGAGTGTTGAAACATCCTCCAAAGGCGCGCCCCTTTGTCAGTCAAAATTGGATTCCTTAGCAACAAAAACAAGCTATGAAACCGATAATGACCATGCATCAGAACCCTAGTCTTAACCACTTCAAACTAGGAAACAACGAATAGAAGATTAGGATTAACTAATTTTTTCCTTGTGTCAAAATCATCCTCGGTGGACAAAGCCGAGTCTTGTCACTATCAACAAGGCATAAAAAGTAACAGGTACTAAGATGTGTTCCTTGGATTACTGAAAAATCCTGTTCCCCTAGTTTGAAGTAGTCAGGACTAGGAATCGGTGGTAGATCTTACATCCCGTAACGTACCACGAAAAGGTGATCTACCCACGTTACGGGGCATGGTGAAGCTACTCAGAGAGTCTCCGATTTCCGCGTCCTTCAGGGTCCTACCAAATTTGTGGGGACCATCTCTATCGCAAATGAAACTGCCATTTTGGATCGAAGCGAAAAAAAACTGGTGTACTTGGGTATCTACAGAGACAGCGTGCTCAGCTGGTTTTCCTGGCAGCTACATTAAGCAGGTGATCATTGTAGTCAAACTCAGCTATGTATGTAACGTTCGAAGGATGTCGTTGCCGTTGTGTAATGCTTCTCATTCCGATGTCCGCGTCCACTTTCTGGGTCTTTCAAATTAGTTGTGACGACTGTCCTCACAGCTAATGGAATTGCAACTGATCACGTTCGCTGAATTACAGTCTATTGATATTGCAGAATAGCTAATTAGACCCCTCCCTTTTGGAGTATTTTTCGTCAGAGCGTTCCTAGTTGCAATTATATGGCAGCATTCACACCAGACCAAGGCGTGCTCCGACCAGCATTGAATTGGATTGTTGTTAAAGAACAACTAGCGCTACTTGACTCTTTCACACCTGTGCAAGTCGATGCCGACCGGATGACGGCGGCCCAGTCATGCTGCCTATTGCTGGAAGCCTTTCCTCCGGTCGATGTGGGTACATTCGCCGTCGTCTTCGTATTGGTGCGATGCGTGCTGTTCCACGAATACGTCGTGTCCGACGCTTATCCGTCCGTTACTCTAAAGTAAATAACGAAGAAAACTTTTTTGACGTTGGATAACGTCTTTCGGCAACATACGGGGGTACAAAATTGAAAACAGTCATTTTGGATGCGTTACGAAAAATTAAAAGATTTTGAACGATAATAACTCAACCGTCTCTCGATAGATTTACGAGATAATGGCATTAATCGATTGGAAATATTTCTAGCAATTTGCTGAATGTTTCAAAACTATTGATTTCATTCCGTAAACTATTGAAAAATGGTTAAAAGTAAACCATTGTCTAAAGATGGTGAAAATCGATTGATTTTTTTATATTCTTATACTTTCTCCAACCGAGACATCAGATGCGAGTATCTGACACCTCTGATATTTTCTGTTCTACTATATAAGCGTCCAACAAGGTCGCCCGTTCCATCATTGTCTATCCGATCGTCGACCCAGCAGCAGAGCAGCAGAGCAGCGGAAGCAGAGCAACGGCAGCAGAGCCTGGGGGCGAAAGGGCAACTACGCCGAGTGCGTTGGTGCCAGTTCTCCGGTATACTGGGCCGCCGTCATGGAATGCCCAGCTGCTGCAGTTCTCAGTCGGTCGTATTCACCGTATGCTCCGCAAGGGCAACTACGCCGAGCGCGTTGGAAAAATGGCCCTTTTCAGGGCCACTACATTATCAAGAAACAGTTTAACGATTAATTTTCTAATACCTTTCCGACATTTTTTTCATGACTTTCATCGGCCTCCTGATGTTCATGTGATTTTGTGGTGGGATTTTTAGCTATGTGAAATTCACATGGTTTTCATCCATTAGATACCTATGTGGTAAATTTTTTGAGTGTATGCTTCGGCAATCAAAATAAAGTTTGCACGATGGAAGCGCACATCGTAAATTTCGTTCATTTTAGTAATAATTAAATTGCCCCTCTCCCCCTACCCTCCGGCAGTACATGAAAAGCCTTTTTGTGAGGGGAATTTTTCAAAAGGATGCCGATTAAAATAATGGGTACCATTTTCTGAGGATGAGTTGAGAACGATTCGTCATCCATATGAAGCGTGTCACGATCATTCCCAAGGATTCGTGGTTAACGCGTCTTATTTCTCTGCTAATACCGGTTAAACTCAATAATAGAATTGTGATCGACTGGTTCCTCTCAAAATATGTGTTTGGATTTCATCCGAAGTTTCGGTCGCATATATTGTGCCTTTTTGAAGAAATCTCTTGGACTCTATATGTTGGTAGAATGTTCTACTTTAGTATTTTGTGTTCACCTACTAACCAGGCTCGGTTTTATTGTTCTATGAGCCCACAGTATAGGCGTAATAATAATCTAGAAGTATCGCTTCAATGCGATTAACCGGTTGATTAAACAAAGAAGACCGGAAGTCCCAACGGTAACGGTAAATGTTGAGCAATGAAGGAACAATACAGTTCAGAATCAGCGGTCCGAGGAAAACCTCTTTTGATGTTACTACTCAAATCACTTAATTTATTGAAGGCAAGCAGTTCACGTCCAAAGCGGAGAGTAAGGTACATTTACCGGGATCCAGTAAACCGATGTCACGTAGGTAGTTAATTCACTTCCAGAGGTACTAATACCAACAATCAATACGAAACTAACGATTTTAAAATGGCTCACCACTTTAGTAGCCTATTGGTCCCAAGCAAACGATTAACGTACCCTATTCTAGTTGAAATTCTATTACTACACTATGTTTGTTTTGATTCGCTATGAAAGTTTGACAGATAACATCAGGGGTGTGTGGATTCATGCAGAACATGCAGGGGTGAGTGAAATAGCTTGGGACTGCTTGGGACCGTTGTTCTGGTACTGAGTGAGCCAAAAATAATAATGATTTTCTTCGGGACCCAGTGGTCTTAGAGTTACCTCTATGCTAATACCTTATCAGAAATAACACCACACTTCAAATTGGACGCACACCACGATCATTTCTGAAATCTCAACCGTAATTTGCTAATGAATTTCATTCCGCTGCATCAATGTAGGCCATAAGTCCAGGGCCACCGCAGCTCTGCAAGGTAGGGGAAATGGATCTAAGATTGGGCCCATCGCTAAAAATCTGCTATTTACCAATCTTATCTATAGGAACGCGTCGTTGGGACGGTGCTGATGGATATTTTAGGGCGCTATTGAAAATTTAGTCGTTAGTTTAATTTTAGATATGGATGGAATGATAACACTGCACTGGTTAATTTCTTGGAATTCAAGACACGCCTACACTAATCAACCATCATCGAACCTACTCGATGAGGATATCAATTAACTAGGGAGAGCATGACAGAAAGATTCAACCATGTTTTTAATGGATTCATTTTATCACTCCTTGCGCACCACGAAGGAAACTGTTTTGAAAACGAAACTCTTTACCATCCTGAAAAGGACAGAAAAGGACGGATTTTGTTAAAGGGTGGGAACTTCGATCGAATTTAGGCCTTCTTTTCGGTTTTCTTGGGCAACAGGACGGCCTGGATGTTTGGCAGGACACCACCCTGAGCGATGGTCACTCCGGAAAGAAGTTTGTTCAGCTCTTCGTCGTTGCGGATGACCAACTGCAGGTGACGTGGGATAATTCGGGTTTTCTTGTTGTCACGAGCGGCATTTCCTGCCAACTCGAGAACTTCAGCGGCCAGATACTCCATCACGGCAGCCAGGTAGACGGGAGCACCGGCTCCAACACTCTCTGCAAAGTTGTCCTTTCGGAGTAGACGGTGAATACGACCGACTGGAAACTGCAATCCAGCGCGGCTCGAACGGGACTTTGCCTTTCCCTTGACTTTGCCTCCTTTTCCACGTCCAGACATAATGCAACGAACGACACGAACAGTTCGATGCTGAAACTGTAATGATGACATTTCGACCGTCGAGGGTGGTTTTATACCTGCGTCGAGTAGCATATTATGAATACAGGGACCTCGGCACCTAATACATAGTTTTAGTTTTTTTAGTTTAAATGATCTTTATTTTAGTTTAACTTGGACGATTACCATATAAATTTTTACTAAGTGATTTAATTGCTTTCTTCATCTTTAGGTATGGGCAAAATTCAAAATTTGTTTTACAGAATTAGTCCTAGACTTAGTACACGGTCGACCACCTTGGTGTGATTGGTTTGTTTTGTTTTTAGAATTTGAAGAGAAACTACTTAATACTACTATTTACAGCTTAAAACTAACCTACTCTACTATATACACTTAACCTACACACTTAAACAGAGACCCTGAGTTCGGTAAAAAAAATTACCGTATTAGATCGGTAATGCTAAAAATTACAGATGTTTCGGTATTTTCTCGCTTTATTGCTGAAAACTGTAAATGAAATGACCGAATTTCGGTAATTTTATTTTAATTTACCGAAAACGGTAAACATTTTTGCCGGCAGGTCTGTAAATCAGCTTCATCACTGACTTCGGTGAAATATTTTACTGAAGTTTCGGTAAACAAAGCGTTCCATTACTGAGTTCGGTAACGGTCTAGGTAAACGTCAAATCCACCATGTTGTTATTTTCGATCGACATTAAAAGCGTTCGTGCTTGTGAAAAATAGAAAAGGTGGCGACGATCTGAAAACAGCATTTGGAATCTTCTTCCAATGCTTCCTTGTTTTCAGTTTAGCGTCGAATCTTTCCGACAAAAACTTAATTTTTCAGATCATCGCCAACGGTTTTGTTCATTGGTGGTGCAATTTGCAACACTAACTTATTGATCACGACTGCAGCCAAATTTTTGCATGGGTTGCAGTGACCGCCACCTTGAAACAATATTAAAGCAAATTACAGTTGAGTCGGTGACCTTTTTAAAAAATTACAGATCTCTCTGTAATTTTCGATTTGCATATGGTCCTCAAAATTACAGTTCTCCGGTAAAGTCAACTACAAATCAAGCAATGCACATCGGTAAACGTTACCGATCGTTCGGTAAATTTGACAGCTATTTTTTTTTTATCCAGTTTACAGATGTTTCGGTAATGTTCTAGATTACCGAAAACATTACCGACCGTTCAGCTGTTGAGAATTCGGTAAATGAATTACCGAAGTCGGTGATTTTTTCTAAGTGTGTACTATGTACAAATTGCTTATTAAAGCATGTTCAGAAAGATTGCATTTTTGAATAAATTTAGTTGTCATATCATCAATTTTGGAATCTACTTTGGGAATTTCTGCCTCTTGATGGAGGTCTGCTATTCTTGTGTCGAATGGACGATCTAGGATCATCCTCAACACTCTATTCTGTGCAACCTGGATTTTGTTCCTGTGGGTCTGAGCGCACGATTCCCACACCGGGGCGGCATAGAAGATCGCGGGGGCTATGATCTGTTTGTAAACAGCCAGTTTGTTTTGCCTTGAGAGGCGGGATCTGCGGCAAATGAGCGGATACAAACACCTAACCAAGGCGGAGCACTTAACTAGGGTTTTCTCTATGTGCGAGCGGAACAGGAGCTTCTCATCGAACAACATCCCGAGATAAGTAACATCAGTGGACCACTCGACCCTTGTACCATCCATTATTACGGTACAGGAGGGAGACGGTTTAAGTTTTAATGATTGTCTGTGAAGGAACATGATCGCTTGGGTTTTCGAGGCGTTGATTTTGATTTTCCACGTGGTGGCATAATCAGTAAAGGTGTCAAGGCATCGTTGGAGCTTGTTCGTAATTTCACGAGGCATCCTACCCTTGACGGCTATCGCGGTGTCATCTGCAAACAGAAAGAACACGCAACCGTCTCCTAGAGGAGGGATGTCCGACGTGTAGATGCTGTAAAGCAGTGGTCCCAGCAGACTCCCTTGCGGAACACCTGCTGGGATCGGAAATTGTCCCGAAAGGGAACTATTCAACGACACCCTGAACGACCTTTGCTGGCGATAGTTACGGGTGATTTTCACAAGGTATGGTGGAAAGTTGGAGTTACAAAGCTTGTATATAAGTCCGTCGTGCCAGACATTGTCAAACGCCTTTTCGACGTCTAACAAGGCCATGGCTGTGGACTTGGATACAGCTTTGTTACTTCGGATGTTATTCATCACCCGCACTAGCTGATGATTGGTGGAATGCCCCTTGCGGAACCCGAACTGTTCCGGAAGAAGAATGTCATGTTCCTCCACAAACTTGTTTAGTCGGCTGAGGATCAATTTTTCGAACAGCTTGCTCAGCGCTGAGAGCA
Organism: Ochlerotatus camptorhynchus; assembly: GCF_037179485.1. Lineage (NCBI taxonomy): Eukaryota > Metazoa > Arthropoda > Insecta > Diptera > Culicidae > Ochlerotatus > Ochlerotatus camptorhynchus. The sequence continues at coordinate 54,109 of NW_027040593.1, read as the reverse complement.
GGCTAATCGGTCTGTAGCTTGACGGTAGTGAAGGGTCTTTCCCAGGTTTGCGGATCGGGATGATTTTTGCCACCTTCCAGATGCTTGGAAAGTAGTGCAGCTCCAAGCATCTGTTGAGGATGGCAGCCAGCAGCGAGTGCACCCTCGCGCTGAGATTTTTCAACTCTAGGTTGAATATTCCGTCAAACCCGGGAGCCTTCATGTTCGTACTGTGTTTCAGCGCTGAGCAAATTTGTTCCTCTGTAATCCGTTCTTCTGGAGGGACGGCACAAGGGGAGGCATCTAACGTCTGGACGCACTGCACAACCTGGTTCTCGAGTGGACTTGGGATTGTAGAGCCAAGCAAATGCGACTGGGCAATGTGCTCCCCAATTGCATTGGCCTTCTCTTCGTTGGTGATAAGCCGTTCGTCATTGACTCTAAGTGGTGGAATGGGCTTGGGGTGAGACTTCAGCACCTTGGCAACCTTCCAGAATGGTCTGGAACGGTCGTCCAGGTTCTGAACGAGCCGCCCGAAACTCTCGTTCCGGATTGAGACCATTCTGGAAGCGATCTGCCGATTCAGATCGACCATTTCGTATTTACGCTGCAGATCCCCAGTCCGCTGAAACTGGCGTCTACGAACATTTCTGAGCCGAATCAAGAGTTTGGTGTGGGAATCAATTGCTTGAAACTTACCCCTCACAGGAACTCGTCGAACGCACTCTTCGTCAGCCATGGATATGGCTTGATGGAGACCCTCCAGGGCCCGGTCGATGTCCTCCACTGTGTCGAGCGGTGGGTTGTCGTCGATGTGGCGGTCGACCACGCGTCGAAACTGGACCCAGTTGACTCGATGGTAGTCCTTCCGCTGGCACGGTGCAGGGGCCACGTTGTAGCCCAGCTCGGTCAGCACCGGTTGGTGGTCCGAACTCAGGTCGTTGACGGCAACCGGCTTGGCTAATCTGGTGTTTGCCAAGAACAGGTCCAGCGTCGATGGGTTGCCCGTCGGTGATGTGAAGGTTGGTTCGTCCGGAAACCAGACGGAATAGAGACCATGCTGGGAATGGCCGAATAGCAGGCGGCCGTTCTGGTTCTGCTGGTAGTTCCGCCAGGCCTCGTGCCGGGCGTTCAGGTCCCCTCCGATTACAAAGCGGGCATTGGTGTGGGTTATGATGGCAAGGTCGTTCTTGAACTGCTGTGCTGTACCATTGCTAACGGTACATTGCCGGGGGCAGTAGACAACGATGAACCGGACGTTTCCGGTCGATGTTTCCACCTCAACGCCGACGGCCTCGATGATGGAAGTGCGGTAGTGGGGTAGGGTGCAGTACTTGATGCCTTTCTTGATGATGACCGCGACACCGCCCCCCCTGGAGCTGGTGCGATCAAGCCGGACAATGCTGTGGTCGGGCAGCCAGAAGCTGTCACCGGTCTTGAGGTGGGTCTCGGTGAGAAGGCCCACGTCGATGTCGTGCTTGCGGAGGAAGTCTGCAAGCTCAATGTTTTTCGCCCCTACGGAGCGAGCGTTCCAGTTGGCGATCTTTATGGGTTCACGGTCCATAATTAGCGACGAAGGAGATGATAGCTTGGAGCTGTTGTGTTCTTGTTGCGCAGGTGCGCTTGATGATGATGGCCTGGGCCAACAGTGTGACGATCTCATCCGTTGACAGCGGAGAATCGTCTGTAGCTTCACCGGTTGTACCGGCCAATCCCGGAGCAGGGGGATCCGTCGATGGCCCGGAGGCTTGACCGGGTACTGCAGCGGCAGCCAACTGTTGGTTGAGCGGGAGCGGCGGCAACACTGGAATTGGCCGTGATTGGACCGGTGATAACGGAGGAAAGTTCTGCGCGTTGTTTTCTGGAACCTTCTTGCGACCGGGCTGGCTGTTGGACGAGGCCTTCTTCCGGATCTCGGCGTATTCGGCCCGCTTCGGACAGGCCTTACTCGTGGCCTTGTGGGCGGCACCGCAGTTGGCGCATGTGGGAGTGGCTTCCTCGATGCTGTCGCAGTTGTCGATCTTGTGGTTTTTGCCGCATTTGATGCAGCGGCTGGCCATGCGGCAATTCCTGGTGCCATGCCCGAACAATAGGCAGTTCGAGCACTGAGTGACGCCACGGTGGGTGGGTTTATACCGCTCCCACTTCACTACGATGTGGAACAGTGTGCGTGTCGTCTGGAGATCCTTCACGGTTGTGGAGTTCTTCTCCAGATGGACCAGGTAGAGCTGGTCACGATACTTGATGGCCTTGCTGCGGGTCATCTTGTGGACTTCGACCGGCTTGAGGCCGTTCGCCTTAATCTCGTCCATTAAGGTGGTGGTGTCCATGTCGTGGAGCCCGCGCAGCACCACTTTCAGCGGCTTGGTGGCCTCGATGTCGTGGGAGAAGTACTCCAGCTTCATTCTGTCCAAGAGGGCCTGAACTGCGTTGAAGTGTTTTTCGGCCGGGACCATCAGTTTGTAGCCTTCCGTGCACCGTTGAATGGTGCAGCGAAGGCCCTGCTTAATGTAGAAATCCAGCTGCTCCCATAGCCCGGGAGGGAAGCCCTTCACATAGAAGGGTGGCAACTTAACTTTTTTCGGCACCGTCTCAGGGTCCGACTGCGGCTGGGCTCCGTTCTGCAGGGCGGAGAACGGATTGTTGCTCAGCAGCTTTTTTGCTGCTGATACGGTGGCGCTGCTGTCTTCAGGTCTGGGTCGTTTAGTTCCGGGAGGCCCCGGCTGCGGGTCCGCAACGCCTGTCGGGATGGGCAATGGGGTTTTCTTCTGCTTCTTCTGGGCAGGCTCGGTGGTCGCGCCGTCTCCTGGGAGAGTCTGTTTTCCCGGTAAACCGGCACTCGCGTTACCGCGCGATTTCTTACCCATGGCTGGGTCAGCGAGAGCGTCACTACACAACGCGGAGCTAATTCGACTTGCGAACGAACGAACGAAACTAGAGAGAATTCAAATCGACTGAACTGCTCAACAGTCTGGCAGCGAATGCACTCATAATGGGAGGAGTCTTTGTAGCTTTTATACCATTTGGTTGCACATCATTCTGCTTTAACCTGAAAAGATATAAAAGAGCGCTGCTGTATGGCATTAGCTCATTTTCGCTTCGGACGGCGTGGTGAACAGCAATAGCAGCAGTAGGAAGGTGGTGGCTAGTCCACTCCTTCACACCTAACAAGCAACAATTGACTGGTCGTGGTAAAGGAGGCGCCAAGCGTCATCGCAAAGTTCTTCGAGATAACCGCCATCGGTCGTCTGGCTCGCCGTGGTGATGTCAAACGTATCTCCGGTCTTATCTACGAGGTGTGCTGAAGGTGTTCCTGGAAAATGAGGTCCATGGTGTTGTCACCTACACTAAACACGCCAATCGTAAGTGGCCATGGATGTCTTCTACAAAAAAAACGGCGCTTTTCAGGGCCATCAATCTTACATCAGTAAAGAGTTGGAATAGAATTTATCTGTGCTTGTTTATCCATATTCAGAACCACAAGCCCCTAACGACCACACAAAATGCTCTCCAGAGTTGTAATCTTGTAACCAAACTTGGAAGCAGGGGTGCAAGTGATTTTAATTGATTCTCTTAATCAACTTTCTCTTTGAAAAAAAAATACTACAAATTTGATACGCCTACAATTCAAAAACGGAAAGAGTTTAGATAATAGATAATTGATCAATTAAAAGAACTAAATGCTCTTCACATTTATTCCGTCCACTAGCGGTCCTACGTCAAGCTTCCGTTTGTGCCCCTAGGCACAGACCCTTTTACCTTTTTTTACTCTCAATGATCTTTATTTCTGGTATTTGTGTGGTTTTACATGTATGAATTATCAAGTGACACAGATGCGTCTTTTCAACTTTAGTTCATTTGTAATTCCTAATTATTATTTGAAGTTCCTAGTCCTATCAGGCCTGATTAAAAGAATGACCACATTGGTGGGATTGGTTTGTTTAATTGACGAAGAAAACGATTTGGCAAGCATTTTTATTACCGCCGCTTTTCTCCTCCCTTCCATTCATTGCAGAAAGGGTGAGCAGTCAACCGAGCGGTGAGATCGCTCAGCGAGCATGCGAAATGTGTCGTGTGTTCGATTTGCCCTCTATCGTTACGTCGCACAGAGGAGTAACTGGAACAAAAACCGGGCCAAAATAAGAAAACAAGATTTTCTTGATTTTTCATGCTTCTACATTTTTTTTATATATTTCAATATATGCAGCATAAAGTGGCAACGGAATAAAAACGTTACATTTTGTTTACAAATTTTGAGACGTGTTCAAAAACTGAAGACATTCGAAGCTTCTTGTTTTCCAAAAAGTAACCATGTAATAATTACGCCTACAAGATATAAAAAATTTGATCAAGAGACAAGTGTTATAATAAAATGGATACTTTGGTCTCTTTTCTAACAAGTTATGTGATAAAAACCTTTAAATTTAAATAATGTCTTATTTTTTCAACAATATGAAAAAAATGTATTTTTTATGTTTTTTGTGCTGTTTTAGACTTGCAAAAGTTGTAGAATCTTGCGCGATCAAATCATATAGTCTATGGACGAATGAAAGTTTACGTTATTATGAACACATTGGCATTGAAATCTCGTCCGGAGTCGTCCGGATTGGCGATTGCGAGCCATTTGAAAATGGCATGTTTTGCATCATTTCGTGGCAAAATTTTATCCCTTTATAAGGTCATACTTCCAGAAAACTTCCGTAACACAACGGTTTTCTGCAGATACGTATGACAAACTTACCGAGCACCACTTCTGTCCTTCTTTAATCTTGAACGTTTGATCAGTGTATAGTTTTAACAGCTACAAATTAACGCCTCGACAAGTGCTGATGAAATTTCAAATTACATAACTTATAACCATGAGCAGCGATGAAGGTAAGTTAATCAAAGTTCAACATTGCATGCTTCTATCGCAGTTGTACCAACAATCAATACGAAACTAACGATTTTAAATTGGCTCACCACTTTAGTAGCCTATTGGTCCCAAGCAAACGATTAACGTACCCTATTCTAGTTGAAATTCTATTACTACACTATGCTTGTTTTGATTCGCTATGAAAGTTTGACAGATAACATCAGGGGTGTGTGGATTCATGCAGAACATGCAGGGGTGAGTGAAATAGCTTGGGACTGCTTGGGACCGTTGTTCTGGTACTGAGTGAGCCAAAAATAATAATGATTTTCTTCGGGACCCAGTGGTCTTAGAGTTACCTCTATGGTTGTACTCAGTTTGTTGGGAGTCTGAAGTAATGTTCTTGTATGTATTAAAATCAGAATTGTTAGTAATTTTAAGTTCTTTGTGCATGAACTTACAGGATTTGGAGAAGGTTGCAAAATTTTGACAAGACACTATCTTCATAAGTTAATGCAACGAAGGGATGGCTTATTGGATGGAAAATTGGCCTGCATGGAAAATGAACTTTTAAAAGAACTCAACTGCCCGGAAGATAAGTTGCACATTGCTAAAAGTAAGTTAACAATATTCAGATCAGAATTTAAACAAAAAGGGTCTCGTTGCGCGTATCATAAAGAGGCTTTTGTTCGAAAGCATTCGAAATGGCTGAAGGGATTATTAAGCTTTCCCATGAGTAAAAAAACAAGAACTTCAGGTGCTGGACGCCGCAGCAAAGAATTTGTTGAGTTGAGTGATCGTAGCAAGCGACGTAAAGGCCCAAACGCAATGTGGGCGGAAGCGGAACGGAAACGGAAAGTTTGACAGTTGTCACAAATGACGTCAATATGCCTAACCGAAGTCGATTTGATTCTAACTAGTTTTCAATCCGACAAGTAGGCTTACTCAGATCGGGCTTTTCCGCTGCTGCTGCCGATCCGCTTCCGCTGTCATTGCGCTTGGGCGATCTCCGGGAAAATGTTCCTATTGAGGAATTGACTTACGCAACGCAGATGAGCCAGCGAGCTGTTGGGAAGTTGTTTTTTAAGCTCCTTTGTACCTCTGAGACTGTTTGTCAATATCGAAAACAATCATAATTGTTGTGGCAGAATCCTTCTCCTCACCACGATATTTTCGCCCTATTCGTGGCCGATTTCTCCGTGAAACTAATGAAAGCACTAATGACGAAATCACACATGTAGATAACCAAATTGATCAACTGTCAAGATCAGAATTCCGTTCTGCCAATGGAAGCCTTATTTTAATAAAGCATACAATTCAACCCACCATGGTTGACGCCAAAGTATGTAATGCGGCAACCAACACCTCGTCTAGCATGCGTTGCTATATATGTGGAGGAACGTCAAGAACTTTCAACGATTTAGAAAAACTAAAGGAAGAAGATCCAGATACCTCCAATTTTGGTTTGCCGACTTTGCATGCGCGAATTCGTTTTTTTTTTAGTTGATACTTCATTTAAGCTATAAATTGCTTCTACTTAAATGACAAGCACGTTCGGAAGAAGATAAAAGGATCGCTGCAGATTCAAGCTGAAATAAAGACGAAGTTAGGACTTCTGGTAGATGTACCAAAAGCAGGTTGCGGTAACACAAACGACGGTAATACGGCGAGGCGATTTTTTGAGGACGTCAATTTAGTGGCCGAAATAATCGGGATTGATAAAGGGTTAATTTATCGGTTCAAGGTGATCATTGAAACAATAACATGTGGCTATAGCGTGGATACTAATAAATTTGCAGTATATGCAATTGACACAGCCCGGATGTACGTATCGTTATACAGTTGGCATCCCATGACACCTACTGTTCATAAAATCTTGGTACACGGCAAGAGTGTTATGGAGCAAGCACTTTTACCCATTGGTTTAATGTCGCTGAAGCTCGTAATAAGCATTTTAGAGTATACCGACAACAGTTCTCAAGAAAGTTCTCGCAAACAGCATGCAACCGAGACATTTTGAATAGGTTGTTACTAAGTTCGGATCCCTTTTTGAGTTCAAGTCGTGAGAATCCTATCAGAAAAAAGCAAGCCGTTCAGCAAATGCTCAAAGTGGATGCCATCGTAGGTGGACAAAATACTGCAGAGGACGAAGTTCGCAGCGACTCAGACGAAGATTCTAACTAATCGAACGTAAGAAATCGCAAGTTATGTTATTAAAACTTTCGTTATTTTTTATTATTTTTTTTATTTCAGGGCAATGATTCTTGGATAATTTCTTTACTCTTTTTGTTAAATAATCCTTGTTTTAAGCAGAAGAATAAAAAAATCTTAGTTTCAGAAGCCATTACTTTTTTATTCGTATGGATGATGAAAGGCCAGATATGCACTGCTAAGTAGATGGATTTTAAAAGTTACAGTTAACAGAAATCTAAAAATCTATTATTATTAAATATTTTAATATATATTAGCAGAAAATTGCTCAAAACCAGTGAATATAATTTTGGCCAGGTTTTTGATCCAGTTACTCCTCTGTGCGTCTGTGTTAGGGATTTTTGGTTACATGTCTGAATTTTGTTTTTTTTTTTAATGTGACCCCCAGTATAGAAATTAAAGACGTATTCCTACGTCAAAATGATAATCCTCCACTGGTTAGGTTCAGGATGTAACCACCCGAATCACGGTTTTGGTCACACATTCTGCGCTGCCAAATCCCCTCGAGGCACAAAGCCAGTCATCAGTCGGTCGGTGCGATGATAGAAGACCAAACTAATTTCATTTTATTGATGATTGACACTTGATAAAAGCGATCGTTAAAATTCATCAACCCGCTGTCCGTCCGGTTGTCCATTCGTCAGCGCGAGTATTTCTGTTTTACTGCTTCTGGTGTAGTTATAAATTTATGTCTGTATTTTATCTCACGGTTTGATTTCGTACCATTTGCATTTTTCTTCTTTTTGTTTGGGGGTTTAGCATTTTTGGTTGTGGGGCATTTAAATTTTGTCTGCGTGGTGAGAAATCCCGTCTGACAGCAGTGCTGCCAAGGTGCATTTCGCTTGGCCGAAGAAGAACAAAACAGCATCTTCTTCGCATCGTCGTCGGGCCTAAAACCAGACAGACAACTCAATCTCACGCCACGGGAATTGCGTGTAACGAATTATAATATGTCATAAATTTATTAACAAAACCGCGTGTGTCTGCCGCCGCCAAGCGCGATATGGCTGGCAAAAGGTACCTATGGAAAAGAGCGTGCTCGGGTACGGAAAACCTGAATGCTTTATGAGATTTTTGCACGATTACACGATGACGACGACTACGACGGGACGGAACAATCCGCCACGGGCCTCATGCGCTGCACTATCCGAACAAATGAAACTATACGAGAGGAGATGGAGATGAGAGAGGCATCCAATCTTCTTCGGCTGTGGCTGCGGGACAAAAAGAACCCCGACTTTATGGCCTTGGACATGGGATTTTTATGACTCTATTTTCACATCAACTTGATGAGAGACTGTCTGTTAATATGACACATTTTTACCTCGGTTAGCACAACAAAACGTCACTTTAGGAATGCAGACGGTGGTCCTCTTCAGGGTCGTACCGAAATTTTGTCAGCCAAGAATGCGTTCGCTCGCACCTACGCTCACTCTGAACTCTGCCCGGCGCGGCCTGCTCCGTCAGAGCGGAGCGGAGCGCATTCAAAACCTGATCGATCTTCTCGTAATTATGCGTACCCCTTTTTCCTTTTTCGGCACCCGGTAAATTGGCTAATTAATTTAACAACCGCAAATTCTGCCTTTATTTCGAGCTTGTTCCTTCTCTACCTCTCTCGCTGGTTGCTTTCGCTCGCTCCCACTTTTATTCTCGATTTAATGAGTGTTAATTAGCATGAACGCGAATGGATCTCATTTGCTGCGTCCGTCTGCCGAACAAGATGTGTACCAACGGACCCTGATCATCGCGGGTTAATAGCCGAAGCTGTGTGCGCGCGCAGCTCCGAACTGCTTCGGAAGACTCCGGAGGAGATAAGAACCGTCAGATTTGGGCTTTTTGGGGCGCAATCTGCAAGCACAAAATAAACTTGTTTCGATTCACGAGGGCGCACTCCTGGGTCCCGATATAAATTGCCGATCATTTCGCCAACTTTGTGTGTTTCAAGCGAAATCGATCGATCGGTCCGGGCCAGGGGGAAACCTAATTTGAATAAATTCGCATGGGTAGTTTTTAATTTTAGCAAGGGAAAGTTTATATTCATTTCGGCTGTAATTATTGGGTGATTGCGGAGATAAATTATCCCAATGAGATGCTTAATTCTAGACATAATGAACTCATTTGGACTCGGCGAGCGAAGTCGTAATTTGAGGAATCGCCCTGTGGGAATTGAACACGGTTCGATCGATCGTCCAAGAAGTCGCTGATGCTACGGCGAGCAGTGCGAGTGACATGAAAACGATAATCACTGACCATTTCCCATTCGGTGACCCGCCAGAGGTCGCAGCTTGCTGACATTTGAACGCTCTGCCATTAAATTATGATGACACTCATTTCGGATGTGATATCTTTATTATATAGAAGGCTCGGAATTGGAATGGCTGTGGCTATGACCTCGCTCCCGCAACCGAATCCGTTATCGATAAGAAAGTAAGTAGGTAGGAGTGTACGAAAAGCCGCTCGGACATATTTTGTTAATTGAATTGCAATTTTTGAAACAACTGCCATTTTTACGATTGGCGATTGAAAGGTCCGGACTCCACCGGGCGGTGACAGGTTCAACCGTGTGCAGGATTTCGCAGGTGGTCCTTCGCTGATCCCGTTGCTGTTCGCTTGTGGAACCGTTATTTTTCGATTTTTATTAGTTGAATTCAATAAACAAAACTGTCCAAGGGCCATTAAATGAATGGGCAGTTGGTTGTTTCGGGAGGGAGATTCGTTTGTGCCATAACTGGGTAAGTGGTTTCCAACGGTTATCCGGTCGTTTCCGAAAATGTAATACACTTGTGTTGAGTTGCCAACTGCCGACATATAAAATTAAAAAGTTATATCTAAATATCGGAGACTTGGAATGACAATAAAGTTGTTATAATTTGGTTTTTACGGTCTATTATGCCTGTTATAGTGTTCTTTGAGTACTTTCACATAGTGCAGTAGTCGCCAACACGCGGAGAAACGAAAAAAATCAAAACCTTTAGTTGCACTTTTCCGCCTCAAATCGGAACCAAAACCGGTCGATTTTCAACATTTTCCGCCACACGCACTGGAATCACTTATGGAACCGAAAAAAGGAAAAAGCTTTCCGCGGCAAAGCACATGCGTTCATTTACTTAAGTACATATGGTTACTTGCATCAACTCAAAATCGAGTTATTCAAATTGATTTAATGCTGATGTAATTACTATTTTCTTTTAGAACAACGAACTCAATTAAAACAATGTCTTTTGTCTCCGATTTTGCAAGGTCTTCCAAATGACATAATGAAGCGAAAAGCGTTGCACAGGGATTGTGACGTGAAACGCGTAGAGGAAGTTCGCAAACCAGCTGAAAAGGGACTTAAGAAGGACCTCTGTTTTCGAATCGGTTTTAATAGTATCGTTTAATACCATTTGGACTGCAACTTCAGTGAATCGGTAAACAATTAGCTCCTGTACCATCCAACATAAAGTACGCATCGAGTTTTGCCCAAATCGAAGTGGTGAGCTGGTTTGAAAATTCACTCCCTGCTTCTATTCTGCCGCCATTGACAGTGATATTTCGTTGCCAGGAGTGTTTGTGTTTTCTTTAGGGAACGATCGGTGGTGTTACCAACAATCAATAATAATGATTTTCTTCGGGACCCAGTGGTCTTAGAGTTACCTCTATGGTGTTACTCATTATCTGCTTTGTGCTCATACTGTATCTGTGTTAGTTGCTCTTTGGGTAGTACTAGAATTTGCTGTTTCTGTTTTGCTCCAGTTATTCACACGTTCCACTGTTTACGATTAGATAGGATAGCGAAGGTGTTTATATACGACAGTCTCAGAAGTCGTGTTGTTCAACCTGAGCCAGTCCTGGTCAGAAGTTAAACAGTGCGTGCGGTGCTGATGCGTGAATAGAGTCGCTGTTGTTGTGTATATCGGCGGTCTCAAAAGTTGGTATACATCAGCTCGGCTAGATTCTGGTTCTGGTCGGATGCTTTGGTGGATTCTGAGCGAGACGATTATTTCGCATTGTATAGGAAACCTAGCTTGCAATTGTACAGTGCAGTTCTAGTTTCAGGGTAGATTTCTGAGTTCTGCTATTTCCTGGTTCCAACTGAATTTACATACTCCTCTTGGTAGGGACTTCTCTCTGAAAGTGTGCTGCAGAAACGTAAGGTGAATTTGATGATCATGGATCCATGTAGAATTTGTGGCAATCCAACTGAGCCCGCGGATAAGACCGTCCTGTGCAGTGGATCATGCGCAAAATTTTTTCACCTCTGCTGTGTTGGATTAAACGCGACGAATCACAAAGCCTGGACGGCGAATGTGGGACTACTGTGGTTTTGTTACATCTGCCGAGTAAATTTCAATCCTGTTGTCATGGACCGAGAGACAGTGCGCTGCTGAAAACTTTAAGGGATCTTTTGGTACGTGTGGATTCCATGGACCTGCGCATCGGACAATATGGAGAAAATTTGAAAGTTCTCAATACTATGTTATCGGCTGTACCATCTAACAGAAGGGAATCCAGTGCATCCAATCGTCTCCAGCAATTACTTTCCGGCTGTTCTGGTGGCGGTCTTGCGGATTTTCATTCGAGTATTGATCGGATAAATCTGGACAGTTCCTTACAATATCAGTTGGAGAACTCATCAGCTGGTGAGGATGGTCTGGCAGCTCTATCACCTATCGTGGAAAACAATTCTGTGAACCAACTCACAGCCACCCAAAATACTGCAAGTTCCGTTTCGACTGCATCTACCAATACTATTGCAACTGTTACTGCTACTACCGCTGCTGCTGCTGCTGCTGCTGCTGCTACTGCCACTACTCCTGCTCCAACTACCATTGCCGCCACTACTACTGCTGCCACCTCTGCCACGTCTACTGCTACTGCTACTGCCACTGCTGCTGCCAGTACTCCTGCTGCCACTTCAACTGCTGCTACTGCTTCCACCTCCACCGCTCTCTCTTCCTCATCATCTGCTGCAACGGTCACCACTAACCCGGGAGATGATGAACAACGAAACCCACAAACGGAATGTCGTCTGAGAGTTGCAAATAGGAACCAACGTCAACGTTATCAGACTGAAGAAGTGCTGAGGTCTTTTTATGTAACACCATTCGCCATTGATCAAACAGAAGTCGACATCCTGGAATACATCAAAGAGATTTCGAACGCTGAGAATTCTACACTTCGCTGTGCCAAGTTAGTTCCGAGAAACAAAAACATCGATGAGCTAACATTCATCTCCTTCAAGGTGACGGTATCTGATGACCTGGTTGGTGTTGTCAGTGATTCCTTCTACTGGCCCGAAGGCGTTCAGGTCCGTGAATTCGAATCAAAAAACGCGAATCGACCAGTGAGCAGTCCTAACAAATGAGATGATGATCAGTTCCGAGGTAAGGCCCGATGATGTCTATGAATCGGTTAATTCACGTTGCATTTCTGATACGATCATGAAACACTTTATTGAGAAACCCGCTAGGAACTACATTAAAATTGCCTTCCATAATGTTCGCAGCATTGTTAAAAATATTGATTATTACAGAACCTTCTTTCAGAACTCAAAGCTAGCTGTGTTGGGGATTGTTGAGTCTTGGTTGAAATCTTCAATAACAAACAAATTTGTTGAGTTAGATGGCTACAAAATTGTTCGTTCTGATCGACTTTTAGACAATAAGAAGCGAGGCGGAGGAGTTCCTTTCTATCTAAACAGTAAAGCAAAGTATAAGGTTCTTGCTAAGTCTGATACTGGTGATGAAATTGATTACCTTTTTGTTAAATTAGTTCATTCAAAGCTTGTGTGTGGCATTGTCTACAGACCTCCAGATGTAAGGGTTTCTAAACTTAACAGTATTTTCGAACTTGCGCTGGAAATCAGTGCTACTGAATCTGTTGTGCCCTGAACCGTCTCACCTTCAATAGCAGTTGATTTTCAGGGGTCCAACACAGAAGCATGCAGCAGCAGGAACGATCATTTGTCGTCAATCAGCCGAAAAGAAATTAAAGGCGAGTGTGTGTGCTTGTCCTTCCGAATCTCCCTTGATAGTTGGAATTCTTCACTTGATTCCAGAAAACTCACTCACGTAATCACAATATCAAACGCATGATTTATTATAAAAACACAAACTAACGGACACTACATTTATTAATCGACTTAACTAACTAGACTACACAAAGGAATACAAATACGCGGTTTACCGCGACCGTATGACCGTAACCAGTGGTCCGTCCGAAGACCTGTTCGCAACTCCTGATCGGTTTTGATTTAGAGCAATGCAACAGATCCAGAGAAGCTGATCTGTTGCGAGAGACGTGACGTCACGGATCCCGATGGTCGATGGTCTGGCAAGCCAGGTCGACACTCTCGTCGGTCGTGATCGTCCGCTCTTCTACTCCGTTTAGATCACATTGGATCTTTCTACTACCTAAACCTAGCCTTACAGAAATACATGAGAACAATAATTTTGCTTGTCGATCGATATCGTCTATCCTCTATCTATCCCACTTGTCATAAATCAGGCTGCAGTTCATCTTTTATTGATTATGCACTTGGAAATTGTACGTTTAACGTTAGCAACATCTTTCAATCTTCTATAGGAGGTGTTAGCGATCATGATTTGATCTGCTTCGATTACAGAGTTAAGGTACCTCATCAACCTCCAGCTGTGTATTGGACAAGAGAATATCACAAGATAAACACCGATAGTTTAATAGCTGACTTGCAAAGGTACAATCTTGATGCTATTTATTACATCAACTGAGATGGAAAATTACAAATTTTAAACGATATGCTTTATTCTGTCATTGATGATCATGCCCCGTTGAAAATGAAAACTACTGTTGATCCTAGTGCTCCATGGATTAATCCATACATCAAAAATCTCTTCCAAAAACGATCTGAAGCTTATGATAAATGGAAAACAGATAAACCCAGCGCAGCTAAATGGAATGCTTTTGCAAGGTTGTGAAATAGGTCAAACCGTGTAGTGAAACAATCTAGGTACACTTACTTCTCTCGGCTCCTTAACCCTTCTCTTTCTTCCAATAAACTTTGGGAGAATATAAAACGTTTGTGACTTTCAAAAACTCAAAGTAGAGCAGAAGGTGGTGATGTGTGTAACATCACTGCCGAATCATTGAATCAGTTCTTCATGTCAAATCAAGCTCCTATTACTTTTGTTAAACAATCTGTGGCTGGTAGGTCCTCGTCATCTTCTTTTTCATTTAGGAATGTAACGAATGAAGAAGTCCTGACCGAATTCAATTCCGCGTCCAGTGATTCTATCGGCTTTGACCAGTTACCACTCAGCGTTTTGAAAAAACTCTTGTTGTCATTCTTCCTACCATAACGAACTTATACAATCACATTATAACAACTTCAACATTTCCACAGCTTTGGAAGATAGCACGTGTTGTACCTATTGGCAAAATTGATAATCCAATGAACAACAAGGACTACAGACCGATTAGCATCCTACCTGCTATTTCCAAAATTTTTGAAAGTCTTCTGACTAAACAATTAAATGATTATCTGATTCATAATACGTTACTATGTCCTTTACAATCTGGTTATCGTAAACATTGCAGTACTACAACAGCTTTGATTAAAATAGAAAACGATATAAAAACTGCGCTTGACAAACGTAATCTAACAGTTCTAGTTCTTTTGGATTTTAGTAAAGCTTTCGATTCTATCAATCATAAATTGTTATGTCGGAAGCTACGTAGTTTTTTCTATCTCGATACAACTTCTGTAAACTTACTTTCCTCATATCTTACGGGACGAACGCAATATGTTGAATTTAATAATACAAAATCGGAACGTTTGAATGTAACAAGTGGTGTGCCACAAGGATCTGTTCTAGGTCCACTGTTATTTTCCATGTTCATCAATGACCTTCCAAGTATTTTAAATTATTGTGCTTACCATCTCTATGCTGATGATGTTCAGTTATACCTCTCTGGTAAAGTCGAAAATTTACAAAATATCGTACGTTGTGTTAATTCGGATATTTCAAAAATTTGTGAATGGAGTGTAACAAACGGCTTACAATTAAATGCAAACAAAACTCAAGCAATCATATTTAAAAATAGATCAGTAAACATTTCAGATGCTTCTTGCATTATGATTGGTGATACCGCAATAGCATATTCAGATGTTGTTAAGAATTTGGGAATAATAATGGACTCGCATCTGAACTGGACTGCACAAGTAAACAGTGTTTCAAAAAAAGTATTTTTTGATCTGCATTCATTAGTGCTGTTGAGAGACTGTACTCCTAAACATATTCGTTTGAAATTAGCTCAAAGTCTTCTAGTTCCGCTATTTAACTATGCTGATGTTCTATATACATCTACTTCCTCCAATAATACTCGAAAATTACAACTTGCATTTAATGCTGTTACAAGATATGTTTATAAAATTCCTCGCTTTGAACATATTGGCAATCACAAGGGGATTTTAGGTTGCACTTATGAAAATTACGTGAAGCTGAGAGTATGTACCCAAACTTACAAAATTCTGAATGAAGGTCCTGTTTGTTTGCATAATTTCTTTTCATTTTTGAGGTCATCTCGCTCAAGAAATTTAACACTCGCTAGATGTCGGACAGAGATCTACAGATGCTCTTTTCATCAACGTGCTGCGAAATTATGGAATGAACTGCCTATGAATTGCAAACAAGCTGCCTCATACGTATACTTTAAAAATCAATGTAAACAATTATTTTCGAGACGGAACTGATCATCTCTCAGTGTAGTACGAGCTTTGAGAACACATGTGGTTATTTGTACTACGCTTAATACTTGTATTAAATAAAAAAATAAAAAAAAAAAATAAAAAAAAAACTTTGTACAGCGCACAATGAAAAAACGAAGGGAAACGTGTCGTATTTTGCGATCTCTTACTGCATACTCTGATGTTTTACTTGGAAGCATTTGTGATGCTAGACGAGAAGAGCCGGCGGGGAAGAATCCATCATGTTGTCCGGCAATAGAACCGGCAACATTATAGGTAACGTTAGACGATCTCCTGCACAAGACTCCGAGATGATTCGGTCTGGAGAATGGTTCGCCAGAGGCGGGATCTGAAGTCAACTCATAACTCCATAGATTTTTACAATTTTGTTTTCAGTATCTGAAGTAAACAAAACATAGTAACCATAGTAATTAGTCGATTGGCAAAACTCAGCAGTGCTGCCATTTTATATAATATTGTTTGTGTCATACTTGTTAACGTGTTCCTAACGTGCCGAAAAGTGTGCCGTACTGCGTTTCGGCACAGTGTGCAGAGTTGATTACCCCTTGACTTTAGTCTGTTATTTGAGATTTGCATCTTCAACTAGATATTAACCGTTTTTAGAGATTTAAGCTCAATTGTATCGGATGAAACCGACTATAAATCAATAAATGAAATTTTAGAATAATTTTTGGCAGAATTTTTATAAATCTGGTTTTTTCGTCCTCCTCGATAAAAGTTACGCAAATATAAATGCGATTTATGCCTTCTTTAACATGAGAAAAATTTCGTTGTTACGAGTTACACGCTTGGCAAGGGGAGAGTGGTGTTGGTAAATATATTATGTTTCGTTACATGGGGGAGGGGAAGAGTATAAAACTGCTATTTTTGCGTTACAAAATTTGTGAACTATCCCCCGATTGCCGATTGTTAAACTCTGCGAAATTTCTCATTGCTGAAATTCAACTGTATTCCAATAGACATCATGGACCACGATGGATGTCGGCTACAACAACCAGTTTGCGGCCGGTGGTGATCGTCATCATCATCACCATCATCACCCTCAATATCGATCCGGCCCGGGACCAAGATTTGGAGGATGTAATGGAACCCTGAATCATAGAAGCCAATAACCGACCACAAAACCCGCTAGTTATTGATAGGTTAATTTTCCCTTTTATAAACCCCACCGCGCTGTCGGTCTTTTGCTGCGGTCTTGGTTCCTTCTGTCCACTCTTCTACGGAGCACCTCCGCCACTACCGGAGAGAATCGCTCGCTGGCCATAGTTTGATTGGTTAATTAGTAGCCCCTGTTTTTCCGTACACACGTTCTGCGGGTGCGCTCTCCTACACTTCTATCGTGATGCCCTCGAAGATCACGTCGACCACTGGCAATGATGATTATGATGCTGCGGCGGTGGCGGTGACGGCGGCGATGGTGGAGGCACTGTGTGAACGATCACGATGATGATGAAGACGATTGCGATGATGAGCTGCTTCGGCTAATGAGCGTTGAAACCATCTCCCGGAGGCCTTTCTCGCAGTTATCCGCGTGAGTGACGGGACGGGAAATGTGGTCTATGCTGGCTGGCCAGCGGCGGCGTGATCAGTGGGTTCGCCCAAATCAGGTCGATTACAGGCGCTAAATCAGCGATTTGAACTGCACTTTGGCGAGCGGGATTTCTTCGGAAACTGCGCTGCACGGAAAGGCCAGGGTCATCCTCCTCCGGAAAAGGCGGGCTCATAGTGCTTCCGTACATTACCACCAATGGATTGGGCATCGATCGGATCGGACATTTTTAAGAACCGACGATGTTCCCCCATTCATAATCATAACGACAAAAAATTCGCTTAACTGCCTCATAAATATTCACGCAACCAAAAAAAATTCAAACTCAAATTAAACCTTTGTTTCTTCTGTTTGGGTGCAGAGAGCAAGTTAGTTCTCATCTCGAAGGTTGACGACACCGCACGCAAGTGGGATCCCTGGAGGCCAGCCAGCAGCAGCGGGGGGTGATCGCGGGACACATTTGTAATTTATTTCCCTCCGATCAGCGATAATTAAGAGCCCCCTAACATCCCAAAACAGAAAAAAAAAAGATCAGAAGCGCTTTCGCGAGCCAGGCCACCATATATCCACCTAGTTTACCTGGCGGAGGAGCGAGAATCTGATTTGTTTTTACGATGTGACCACTTCCTATCGCTATCATTCATCGGCTGTCAGTCTGCGCTGCCCGATGATTCGATCGCTTGGCATGGATTGGAGGAATTCCAGTCACAGTTGGGGGAATTATTGTGATGACTGTAGCTATTTTTTGAATGAGCTGTACCGTTGTGAATCGCGTGGATGCCCAATAAAACCAATCAACGGCGAGCCAGGCGAGGCAGAGTGGGCGTCTTTGGAGAAATCTAGTTTCTAGAGCAGCATGAAGCAGCAACAAAACATGGTGTCGTAAACAAAAGGCCGTTTTAATGTTTCCATAATAATATTATTGCATTCGGGCGTGATTTTTTGAGCATTAAAAAGCCAGCTGGTAGTAGGTATGGTTGGTTATAGAGGTATGTCCGCATGTCTGGGAAGTGACATAAAACTCTTCTCCTCTCCCAATGCGGGAGTGCATATTGGTTGTTTGGATTGAGTTTTACGTTTTACACATTCGCGCGCCGGATCAATTAACATGTTTATTGAGGGGTCCATAAATAGAGTTTTTTTTTCCATCATAACCATCCTGCACGTGTGCGTTTGGCTTTATATGGTATGGAATGCGGAAGAAAGGGCCTTCATCCCATTCCGAGTGCATGTTGCACGTGAGTAATCTCATTTCTACATTTAATTTCCATACTAAATTTGCAGTTATTCCGTCCATTTTAAGCTCAAATATTTGCTGAGATTTCCACGCGGTATTAACTCTACTCCAGTGTTGTAAGCGGTCACCGTAGCCGACACATTTTCTGAACTGTCTTTGCTTCAGACAGTAGCAAAACAAGCTAGTTACCAAAATAAAATATCAAATGACAGTCTCTGTCATACGACCTATTTATGTATTTTAGTTTTTTCTCATAATACTATAAAAGCTGCTAAATTGAGGAATTAGAACGACTTTGCCCACCGAGGATGATCTTGAAACAAGGAAAAAATGAGTTAGTTAGTCTTCATCTATGTGATTCCTAATCTTCTAAAGGGTGTCCACGATGAAATTGCCACACACAAAATTGATTCGCAAAATTCGAGTTTTCATCCGATTGCCATCAAATTTTCAGGGATTGAGAAATAACTATTAAACTTCAATTTACCATTTTACTCGTATTTTATTTACAGTCCATACGCAAATGCCCGCATCTTGGCCTTAACCCCGGCCATAAGATTCTGCACAACCTGTGAATCAACCGTTTTTTGCATGTAAACCCATACTTTCTTCAGTTCCTCGACTGTCTTCACTACCTTAGGTCGTTTAAGAAGGTGCTGCTTCATAATCGCCCAGTACTTCTCGATGGGGCGGAGCTCCGGAGTGTTGGGAGGGTTGAACATTTTCGGCACGAAATTGACCTTATTGTCCGCATACCACTTCAGCACGTCCTTGGAGTAGTGGCATGAGGCCAAATCCGGCCAGAAGATTGTTGGGACGTTGTGGGCCTTCAGGAGAGGAAGCAGCCGCTTCTGGAGGCACTCTTTTATGTACACCTGTGCGTTCATCGTGTCCTGGGTCACGAAAGGTGCACTCCGCTTCCCGCACGTGCAGATGGCTTGCCAAACCAGGAATTTCTTCGCAAATTTGGACATCTTCTGAGTGCGGACATGCTCCGGAACGCTGAACTTATCCTTGGCCGTGAAAAACAGGTTGCCGGGGATCTGTTTGAAGTCGGCCTTCACATATGTTTCGTCGTCCATGATGCAGCATTCAACTTTCGTCAGCATGTTGAGGTACAACTTCCTGGCACGGGTTTTGGCGGACTTGTTCTGCTTCTCGTCGCGATTAGGGGCCTTTTGTACCTTGAACGTTCTAAGCCCAGCCTTAGTTTTGGCCTTCTGGACAAAACTTCGGCTTAGGTGCAGCTTCTTAGCCACATCCCTAACGGAGGCGTTCGGATTTCGGTTGAAGGCCCCAACTACGCGGTTGTGATTTTTGGTGTTGTACGGAATACTTTTTCCTTCACTTCTGGGCTTCCGATCGGTGGTCAACCGTTCCTCGAACCGCTTAATCACTCGCGACACCGTGGAATTCGCGATTCCCAACGTTTTAGCGATGGAACGATGCGAGAGATCCTTGTTCTCGTGATGAATGCGCAAGATTTTATCACGCACGAGCTGTTCTTTCGACTCAATTTCCGCGAGTTTTGATCACAGGACTTTAAAACTTGCAGGATGTAAATAATGCACTATGAAATAAATCCACCCAAATTTTCATTAAATTCTACCCAACGGTTAAAATGTTAGAGCAATTTCATAGTGTGGCAATTTCATCGTGGACACCCTTTATTCGTTGTTCTCTAGTTTGAAGTGGTTAATACTAGGGTTCTGATGCATGTTCATTATCACTGGCGTGCACAGGGTGGGGAAAGGTGGGGCAATTGCCCCCCCCCTTTTATAAATATGATTTTTATTTCCACATTTACAAAATTATAATATAAAATAACTTGATTTCTTGATAACTTGATTTGAAGGTAAAATAACTTTATTTCATAATATAAGGGCATTGTAAACCTTTTATTGCGTCAAATCCTTTGAGACGTGCCTAAAAATTGCACCAGAAAGGTGCATGAAGGGACAAACCTCAATGAACTTTTTTGGTCAAAAAATTTCTGGTGTAATTTTTTTTTTTCAAGGGTGTTTATGGAGGGTTAAAAGAAGAGGGTAAATTTAATGTTGAAAAAATTCACTTTCGTGGTGGTAAATCAATGAAAAAGTTTTTTTTTTTAATATTTGTGGTGTATTCCGTGCTTCCGTTTATTAACGTCTCTTTAAACTGTTCCCCTGGTAGAGGAGAATTAAGTTCATTCGAGACGGCTCAGCTATCATCAAGCTGGTGCATGGAGGGACTAATCAAAATGAATAACTCTGGTGGAAAAATTGAATCACGTGTAAAATTAGGAGGTGCACATTTAACTGAAAATTTTCTGGTGGAAAGTTCGCAACACTGTGGTGTATGTAGAAGCAAGGTTTATTCATTTTCCTGGTGTTAATTTGCATCGTTCTGATGAATGCAAGCTTCATTGAAAATTTATGATGGAAATTGAAAATTTGCCCCATTCTGGCGCATGAAGAGGCAAAGCCTGAAAATTGCACCACAAAGGTGCATGGTGAAACAAACTTCACTTACAATTTTTGGTGCTCCGTTCTGGTGAATGCTGTATTGAAAATTTCTGGTGCATAATTTGCATCGCTATGATTTATGAAATGAATAGAAAACTTCTGGTGGAAAATTTGCACTGGTCTGGTAAATGAAGGTACAAGCTTTATTTAAAATTAAGCCATATTGAAAATTTCTGGTGGAAAATCTGCACCGTTCTGGTGAACGGATGGGCAAGCTTTACGGAAAATTTTTGGTCTTAAATTTGCATCCTTCTGCTGAATAGAGACAAAAATTTAATAATAATTTCTGGTGTAAAATCTGCACCATCCTGATGATTGGAGGGAAGTTGCTGTACTGAAAATTTATGGTGAAAAATCTGAAAATAGGTTCAAGCTTTATTTGGTGAAAAACCTGCAACATTCTGATGATAGGAGAAGCCAACTATTTTGAAAATTTCTGGTGGAAAATGGAAAAAGAAATCTGCACCAATCAGAATTTTGGAGAAGTAATTTTTATTGAACATTAACGGTGGAAAATTTGCCTCGTTCTGGTCAATTGAAATTTTCAGTGTAAAATTACCTGTGGGCAGGTTTGTATTGAAAATTTCTGGTTTAAGATTTGCAACAATCTGCTGCATGGAGGAACAAGCTGAATTGAACATTTCTGGTAGAAAAACTACAAAGTTTTGGTGAATGGACGGATAACTTAACCTTGACTTCCGAGAAGAACTTCAAGCACAGACAAACAGACATAACACATTGAATATTTCTCACTGTAAAACATCGTCGCTAAAACATTACCGCCATCTGTTGAGTACACTGTGGTGGGTAGTACGCTGAACAGATGGCGGTAGTGTGTAAACGTCAAACGCAAGGGTATTCACTATGCGCGCCACAGGTGGTGGTACTACCAACTGCGATACTTTTAAATTGACCGTTAAATGCTTGTTCGATGAACAGCTTGTGAGTGTTATGTCTGTTTGTCTGTGCTTCAAGGGTATTGAATTCTGAGGACAGTTCCAAAATAAAATATTTCTGGGGATGATTTCATGAAAATTCTGCGAATAATTTTTTGTGAATCCTGCAGATAGTTTCAAGATAATTTCGAATATAATACCGAGAGAATTAAATTTTGAATGAAATTCCAAAGGGTTTCCAGGGAATTCCGAGTATAATTTCAAGCTCATTCTGGTGAGATTTTTTGGAGAATAAAGAGTAAATTCTTCTGAAACTTTAGGGAAATTTTCTCCAAGGTGTTCTGAGTTCCAAAATATTTCTGGGGAGAGTTCAAAGAAAATTCTGCGGATAATTTTTAGTGCATCCTGCAGATAGTTCCAAGATAATTTCGAAAATAATACCGAGAAAATCAAATTTTGAGTAAAATTCCAATCCCTAATCAAAATTTCAAGCGAATTCTGAGGATAATTTCTAGCTCATCACGGGAAAATTTCTGAAACTCTAAAGGAATTTCTGTTTCAAGGTATTCTGAGAAAAAATCATGAAGAATTCTAAGTATAATTCCAGTGGACTTCTGAAATGAATTTCAAAAGAGCTCTTAGGAGAGTTCTAAAAAAATCTGAGAAGAACCTCAAGCATATTGAATTCTGAGGACAGTTCCAAAGCGTTTCTGGAGAGTATTCCAAGAAAATTCTTTGAATAATTTCTAGTGAATCTTGCAGATAGTTCCAAGATAATTCCGAAAAGAATACCGAGAAAATTAAATTTTGAGCAAAATTCCAAGGGGATTTTGAGGAAAATTTCAAGTGAGCACCGATAATTTCTAGCTCATTCCGGGAATAATTTCGGGATAATACTGAGGTAATTCTTTTGAAACTCCATGGGAATTTCAGTTCCAAGGTTTTCTGAGTAAAAGTCAAGAAGAGTTCAAAAATAATTCCAAAGGACTTCTGAGAAAAATTTCAAAAGAGCTCATAGAGTTCATAAAATTTCGAAAAGAACCTCAAAGAATTCTGAGGATTAACTTTTTTGCAACTGTACAAAGTTAAGAGACAGCTTTTGGATTCCCTAATTGAAAAGTGAGTATTAGTTTGCCATTTAACCTTGGTCTATTGTTGTCTTACTAAGAATTCGTCTAAGAATCTTCTCTGAAAATTTCAAGACATTTGTTACCGTGATTAAAAAGTAACAGCTGTTTATTTGCGTTGAAATAAATTCGGGTTTGTCCTCTATATCGTCTTTAAAACATGTTGAATGTTCGGCATCATTTCCTGTCACCCCGACTGGCGGTACTTTGGGACAAGGTTGACATGCTCAATCCATCGCACAAGTCGTAATTCCGTTAACAATCTTGTACTCCAATCGTTACATATTGTTTAGACCTTTTCATTTAGTTCAAAATTTGATCTTGGCATTTAGTTCAAAATTTGAAAAAAATTAGAACTACAATTTTCGCTGAAAATTACCAAGTTCAACGTACTCGCACTGTACTGTTGCGGGAAATTGCGAAAACCTTCCGAGGAAAACCAGTGGCAGTCATTGCAGATGAGACAAGCGATTGTGGCCACCACGAGCAGTTGGCGATTGTCATCAGGTTTGTTAATAATGATGGTATTAAATTGCCAATTTCATTGGCTGTCTGAGAGCAGTTTGGATTGAAGAAGATGAACCATTAGACTGATGCAAAATTTGACTTTTTCGCTCCACAGTGCTTAAATGGTTTCAAATCGGGTCCTGATAAGCCTCCCAAACTTACAACTCATTTGGTTAGAAACCGACTTCGCACAAACCATTTGAAGTTTACATGTAAATTACTATGGGAAATCTCAACTTTTTGTTCATTGCCTTCTAGTCTTTTTCCATATTGTGCTGCGAAACAGTTCGATAGCTATTTTTATAGAAAATTTTCTCAGCTACAACTTTGCTCAAGATTGTTTCTATGTAAAACGAGACAGGAAATAGTTATTAATTATTTAAGAGATTGGTAAACTTATGACATGATCAAGCAGCTGTTGTGAAGGCAACACTGTATTTTGCAGTGTGACATAGTAGCCATGATTTTTGTGTCCTATTCAACCAACCTGGTATATACAAGGTGTGGAATTAATGCCCTGTATGTATTGGCGCAGTTTGTTTTTATTCCTCTTTCTATTTTTCGCACGCTCAGACACAACCCTAGTGACGTCATAGCGTTTGTTTTTGTTTTGATGCTTACTGCGGCTATCGTGGAAGTGAAGATAATTTTTTTAATTTCTATATTTAATTTACTGTTTAAAGTAAGTTTGTATCAAAATGCCAAGGTGTGCAATAAATTCGTGTAATATATCGTCGTACGCCATCAAAAAGAACTGTCTGCAGGTGAGTTTTCACAAATTCCCGAGCGATAAAATCGTCAGGAAATGCTGGATGAAATTCTGTCGGCTAAGAGATTTTAACAATGTGGGAGGTGCCCATGTATGCTCACAGCATTTCAATAGCAACGATTTTGAAAATGTTTATATGGAAGGAGCTCGTCGGAAACTAATAAAAACAGGTAAGAATAAAATGTGCTTTCTTACTAGAACGACTGTTGCTAACTGTTCCTTCTTTTAGCTGTGCCATCGATTCGAGAACCAAATTCAGAAAAACGGTCAAGCCGGACAGAGCATGCTATCAGGAAAGCTAGATCCGAGCTGGCCTCGGAACTGATACAAAAACATGAGGCCGAGATTATGGAAGTTGAGTCCCAACGTAACTTCAAGTATGTTCCGAGCGCTAGCTTAACCTTTATTGCAATTCAACAGCGCATACAGTCCCTCATCAATCACGACAATGAGCAACATGCCCAGAATGGTATGGAGGTAGAGATGGAAGCGTACGATCTACCGTCAACAGTGGAAGCTGGTGTCGTAATCTGTACGACTCAGCATGTCGAAGTTCTCCCAGAACATAAGTGTATTATCCAGCACCAGCAGCTAGCAACCCAAGGTGATGTTTCTAATGAGCCAAACCGTTTGCAATACTCATCTGTACAGGAGATGGACAGTCCCGTTTCCCTCATTGCTGATAATGCCTTTTCGACACAGCAAGGGAACAACGATACTTCCAACGGACCACATTCTCCGCATTGCTTGCCAATCATCAACAATTCAGTGACCTTCAACGAAACCGATCAATCCATTAGCCTCAATGTTTCGGAGTATATGTCGGTGCTAAACAGGAGCTACACTATTAGTCCACCTACAGACGAAAAGGTTGTGTTGAGATGGATAAAAAAAAAATCGGTGAGTTGAGCGACATCATCAGTACTCAGCGAAATACCATAAGGAAACTTGAAGCTCAGGTAATATAGTTGGATGTGAAACTACAACAATGCAATGATTTAATATGTACATGGATTTTAGTTACGGGGAAAAGAAAAACAAATTGACACACTTGAGAAGATGCTGGAAAATAAGTCGAGGATGCAGAATGACCAGATAAAAAATCTGCGAAGACAATAGACAATCTTCGAAAAGCATGTCTCGAACTGAGTTTTGCACCAGAAACGTATGTGTTGAACAGGATTCGTCAAGCATTGCTCCAGATCTTTTCGGAGAACCAGACAGATATAATTATGGGAAAGAAGAAAAGAGCGTTGTGGACAACAAAGGAAATTGCAACGGCTTTCTCGCTTAAGTAAGTTGATAATTTACGATTTTTCAGTTTTATATTTAGTATACCACAAAGTCTAGTATATTAAGTTAAATATAATACCTTGTTTTTGATTCAAGGATCATAGTCAACCAGCTTATGAAATTGTCAGATCTGAGCTAAAAATTCCTTTGCCTAGTCTCAGATGTCTCCGAGAATGGGCATCAAAGATAAATATGCGAAAAGGAGTTCTCGAAGTTTGGAATTGAAATTTGGAGTTCTCGTTTTGGAAATGGCAGGTAAATACATGACTTCTCGCGAAAAAGTTGTGGTTCTGGCCTATGACGAAATGTCCGTAAACGGAACAATCGAGTACGATAAGCGAAACGATGATATTATCGGCCCGCATAAAGAAATGCAGGTTATATCAGCTAGAGGCCTGTTCAGCTCATGGAAGCAACCAGTGTTTGTTGATTTCGATACAAAGATTAGTAGAGATCTTCTTGACAAAATCATCACGCGCTACCACAGTATTGGCTTTGACGTCGTTGCAAATGTACACGATTGCGGTGGTGGAAATATGGGTCTTTGGAAAGAGGTTGGAATCGACTCAAATGAAGGTGTTACCTCGATGAAACACCCTATAACACTTGAAGATGTTTTATTTTTTCCTGATGTACCTCATCTCCTCAAATTAATCAGGAACTGGTTGCTGGATAATGGATTCTACTACAAAGGGATTACTACACTATTTATGCTGCAAATAATTGTACATTTAGAGTGACTTTATTATTAATTGAATTTATTTTTATTTTTTAGGAACGCTCATTACTAAAAAAAAAATTATGTCTGTTGATAAATAAAGCATCTACACTAAACAAACCATTCAATGCAGAACACTGTGAATCTAATAACATCGAGTTAAACGCTATGTTCAAGTTGAGCTTGAAGCATGTGACTGTTACTGGTCAGAATGTCAGAGCGTCAGAATGTTAGACTGGCAGCACAGTTGCTTAGTCACACGACTGCTACAAACTTACGTAGACATTTCGGTGATTACACTGAGGCCATGTTATTAGCAGACATTATTGATGTGATTGATAAGTGGTTCGATGTGATGAACTCACATAAAATGCATCAATCGGTCAGTTTCAAAAAATGCTACGGTCTAAGCTTAAAAGAACAGGACAAAGCTCTAGATGATAAGGCAGCACTGACGAAGGAAATGCGAACGCTGAATAAGCATTGTTTGCCAACAGCAACTCATCTACAAGTAATAACTAATAATGAAAGTATCAGTTGAAATATTAATTATAATGTGTTTCTTTTCAAGGTGTTTCAGAAAGCTGTATTGGTGTCGATAGCATCGGTGAAACAACTTTTAACTAAAATGAGAGAGCTACACGAAGTGGAGTTTCTTATGACTTACAAACTCAATCAGGACTTTTTGGAGAACCTTTTTGCTATGATTCGTTTGAACGGTGGAAGTCACGATCATCCCTCACCACTGCAAGCTCTGGATAGACTCCGCTTGATCATTCTAGGAAAAAATCTATCCCAGCAGCTCAAGCGGCACCAAAATGCAGTGAACGACGTTACTGGGGAGGAGTTTATTATGAGTAGACTATTCCGCAATACGTTGAGTAAGCTTGATGAAGATAAATCAATCGCGAAAAATTGGGAAGATGAATCAAGCGAAGACGAAAGTTTCCAGCTATTCAAGAAAGACCGTACATTAGCAGAGGACGATGGTGCGCAGTATGTATGGGGTTACATGGCTCGTGGCTCTATGAAAACGTTTCCTGAATTAGGAACATATACATATAAAAACGAAGATGATCTGGAAATGGGACTTAACAAAGAAAACTACGTAAAAGATCTGTCCCATGGTGGGCTTGTAAAATCATCCGAAGGCTTCGTACATGTTGCAGAGCAACTTGAAACATACTTTACACTGGAAAAGAAGTTGATCATCCAGGTTTGCGGAATCCAAGAGACGTACTTTGCGAAAAATGGTTATAAAAATTCCGGAAGTACCACAGGATATTATCAAAAGTTTTGTTACCAAAAGGATTAACATCAGGATCAGACATATGAAAAAGATCATGCTTGAGCAGAAAGTACATAAGTATAAAATCGTTAAAAAGCAATCCACCAAGAAAACTATTGGTGAGATCAATGGAAGTGAGGAACGGTGTGCCACTGTTTGTAAAAATAAGAGAAAACTAAAGCATTTTATTAATTAATAATGTATTTTGTTGTTTTAATCTGTACATATGAATATTAACAATAAAAACTGTTTATTGAAAACCAATGATGATTCTAAAATCCATCGGGAATATGTTCACAAGCTAATGTACATACTATATTTCCACATTGTTTTTCAAAATATTTCATAAATGTTGATACCGTATTTTGGCTCATATAAGATTCTGCCTGTTCCACTGATTCCACCTTGTGCTAGCAAAAACACTTAAAAGCTGTATCTTACCAGTGATCATCTTATTTTCATACAAATTGATCAGACGGAACATAAAGTAACCACCAAGCAAACAAACTTGAAATATGCTTTACTTCATATTCCACAGAGCAGTTTTTCGATTGCTATGACGTCATCATCTTTCTCACTCCAAATGTTTACATTTTTCTCGATACCAACACATACATGAGGGCATGAATTCCACACCTTGTATAGACCAGGTTGCTATTCAACGCCCCAGAAACACAAATGTTGCCTGCTGAGCAGTTGATTGAGCATGATCATAAGACATCAGCGCATTGAACCATTGATAACTTTCGATCCTTGCATTTAATCAAAAAGTCGTCTCGAGCAAAGTTGTAGCTGGGAAAATTTCCTGCAAGTACAAATGAAAGTTTTTAAAGCAGACCGATATGGTGAATTATTAGATACACATGAACAAAAATCTTGGTTTTCCCATAGTAATTCCCATACAAACTTCAAATGGTTTGTGTCATCTCTGTTTCTCATCAAATGGGTTCAAATTTTGAGAGGTTAGTCAGGATCTGATTTGGGATCGTTTAAGTATTGTGGAGCGAAAATTTCAAATTTTGCATCACTTTAATGAACCATCACCGGAGCAAAAAATAGATAAAATTAGCTAAATTGAACAGTAGGGAAACAGTGGTGGGTGGACAGCACCATCCACCACGCACTTTGGAGTATTCCCTATCCCCAGACTAAATGCACCATAGAAGAAAAAATTGCCCCTCCTTAACAAGATTCCTGTGCACATCCTTAATGTTGATGCTAAGGAATCCAATTTTGACTGGCAGAGGGGCGCTCCTTTGGAGGGTGTTTCAACACTCCGAAGGGTATACATAGCGGAACCTTTCAATTAGAGTCGGATCCTTGCGATAAATGCAAGAATGACAACTGTAAAAAAATCGAATACTTTATCCACAGACAAACAGACATAACACTCGCAAATTGTTCATCGAACAAGCATTTGACGGACAACTTAAAAGTATCGTAGTTGGTAGTATCGCCACCTGTGGCGCGCATAGTAAAGTCCCTTGCGTTTGACGTTTACACACTACCACCATCTGTTCAGCGTAGTGCCCACACAGCAAAAAATAAATTTTAATATTACATCCAAGAGGATGCACTTCAATCATGTCGAAAATCTCATGTAATTTTTATGGCCACAACAATAAACAAATGCAGTAAAAGCAGCGTAATGTCCGTTCATGCACTGTATTAATGATATTCAACAGATGGCGATAATGTTTTAGCGAGAAATATTCAATGTGTTATGTCTGTTTGTCTGTGCTTTATCATTTATCAATAGTGGACGGAATTGAAACTCGTAAGACGAATTTAGAATCAAGAAGCAGCATTAGATTTTAAACAATATCTATACAATTTGTGACTCTTTATCAAATCCAACGGTACGTATGGAAAGGTGAATAATTTTAGAAGCCATCTTTGATAGAAATATTCCATTTTTAGTTCAAACCCGTTCAAAAAAGAGAGGTAAAGCGGGGGTTGTGCTCAGTAGGACGGAAATCAGATCAAAAACCCTAAATAGAACCACTGAACTGTCAAAAAGTTCATCCGATGAGCACTGAACTCATTCGTGACGTCACGGTGCAGAACCTAATTTGAAAAAGGGCGATTAGCGGGCTTGTTGGATACTTGGGATAGACGACACTACCCCAGCAAAGTTTGATACCAAATTGATGACAAGTTCTGATACCTGGTTTGATTACTGAATAAGATATCATTGTCAACCAAAATAACAAAAATATAACAAATAATTGGCTGGTAGCTTCGCGTATCTGCAGGTATAAAATAGACCCCACTAGCGGTCCTTACCCAAGAAACATTGCAAGTTTTATAGAGGTTTGATAGCATTCTACAAGTCTGAATCGTGGTCTACAGAACCCTCATAAAACCAAAATTGTTACTTGGGTAGCATCTTGTCCAGTAACTCCTATCCTTACCTCCCCGCGGTGCCGGCTGGGGTACGAGTAACCATAGGGATGCTGACAGAGAAGGGGGGGGGGAATCCTTTCTCCGGAGAGTGCAGCCTTCGAGCGTCTATTCACCATGGAGGTGCGGCTCAAAACGGCGTCTGTTTTCCATGTTAGGAGCGGCTGATCAACGTCCTGGTGCCAGCGTGGGATTCTAAAAACAGTTCTGTGCACGATGTTCCCCCGGTGAAACAATGGGGGTTGTTGCAGGCCCTACAAGCCTGCCGTAAAAAAAAAACAAAAGTACAGGAAGCAAGCAATGTAAATACGGACCGGAACAATCGGCATAAACCCAAGCAACGGAAACGGACTAACGATTGGAAACTCGGAACATGGAACTGCAAGTCTCTCAATTTCTTGGGAAGTACCTGCATTCTTTCCGATTTATTGAGGGTCCGCAAGTTCGACATCGTAGCGCTGCAGGAGGTTTGCTGGAAGGGATCGTCGGTACATATGTATAGGGATGGTTATACCAGGGGGTGGAAACTAACGATTTTAAATTGATTCACTGCTTGAGTAGCCTATTGGTCCCAAGTACTTCTATGGCGTACCCCATTCTAGTTGAAATTCTATTACTACACTATGTTTGTTTTGATTCGCTATGAAAGTTTGACAGATAACATCAGGGGTGTGTGGATTCATGCAGAACATGCAGGGGTGAGTGAAATAGCTTGGGACTGCTTGGGACCGTTGTTCTGGTACTGAGTGAGCCAAAAATAATAATGATTTTCTTCGGGACCCAGTGGTCCCGCAGTTACCTCTATGGTTATACCATCTACCAGAGCTGCGGCAATTCACATGACCTGGGTACAGCTTTTATCGTGATGGGCGAAATGCAGAAGCGCTTGATTGGGTGTCGACCAATCGACAGCAGAATGTGCATGTTGAGGATCAAATGCCGTTTCTTCAAAGTCCGCATAATCAACGTGCACAGCCCTCACTTAGCAAGTGACGATGACGATAAAGACGCTTTTTACGCGCAGCTGGAACGGGAATACGGCAGCTGCCCAAGCCATGACGTCAACATCGTCATCGGTGATCTTAACGCTCAGGTCGGCCAGGAGGAGGAATTCATACCGGTTATAGGAAAGTTCAGCGCTCACCAGCTAACGAAAGCCAACGGCCTTAGACTCATCGATTTGGCCGCCTCTACCTACATAGAGGTAACTCTAAGACCAGAAGGTCCCGAAGAAACGTACTCAACTTTTTGGCTCAGCTCTGGTACTCTCTTCAGTCCCAAGCTAATCGATGCACCCCTCGAAAAAAGGAAAATCCACGAGCCCCTCATTTTATCTGTCAAGCTTTCATAGAGATTGCTGACGTTTATCGTACGCACACTACGTCACGTATACGTATACGCAAAATGTTTTCATCGGGAAAAAAAACTTCATAGCAGAAAATTTTCCCGATGAAAACAAATCACTGACACAATCATACTTTAGCAATCTCTATAGCGAATCAAAACAAACATAGAGTAGTACTAGAATTTCCACTAAAATGGGGTACGTTAATCGTTCCGCTTGGCCAATAGGCTAGTCAAGTAGTGGGCCAATTTAAAATTGTTAGTTTCCACTGGTTGGTACCTACTTCCAGCATAGCCTCCCATATCGGTACACCTGGAGATCACCGCAGCAGACAGAATCGCAAATCGACCACGTTTTGATTGACGGAAGGCACTTCTCGGACTTTATCGACGTCAGGACCTATAGCGGCGCAAATATCGATTCGGACCACTACCTTCTAATGGTCAAGGTGCGCCAAAAACTTTCCGTTGCCAGCAACATTCGATACCGACACCCGCCACGGTACAATCTGGAGCGACTGAAGCTGCCCAAAGTCGCAACTGAGTACGTGCAATGCCTCGACGCAACGTTGCCGGATGAGGGAGAGCTCACCGAAGCCCCTATTGAGTCAGGCGGTTTTGGACGAGAAGAACGCAGCGCGGGCGGCGATTCTGCAGCAAGGAACCCGTCATAATGTGGAGCGATATAAACAGAAGCGAAGACAATTAAGTATGCTATCCGACAGCTTAAGAACAACAAAACAGCTGGGAAAGATGGTATCGGAGTGGAACTAATCAAAATGGGCCCAGATAAGTTGGCCACTTGTCTGCACCGACTGATAGTCAGGATCTGGAATATAGAACAGCTACCGGAGGAGTGGAAAGAGGGACTAATATGCCCAGTATATAAAAAAGGCGACAAACTAGAATGTGAGAACTATCGAGCGATCCCTATTCTTAACGTGGCCTGCAAAGTGCTTTCCCAGATCATCTTTTGCCATTTATCGCCGCTAGCAAGCAGATTTGTGGGAAGTTTACTTTCCTTTATTTAACGTCGGTCTCTGTTCCGCAATCTAGTGCTAATCACCGACGGACATCGATTGCCATCCATTTGACGGCAATCGAATGTGCAGGAAGGCAGCTTCCACACCTGCGTAGGATATCGCACCCATTCAACACACATGGGCCGGGACCAACGGCTTTACTTCCCTTCCGAAGGAAGACGTGACCAGAGATTTTTATGCCTCAGAAAAATCCCACCGACCTCGACTGGGATTGAACCCAGACCCATTGGGGTGAGAAAGCAGTCACGCTTACCACTACACCACCGGCGCCGGCTTTTGTGGGAAGTTATCAAGCCGGTTTAGTGGACGGGCGATCGACAACGGACCAAATCTCCAAAAGTGTCGTGAATATCAAGTCCCTACGCACCACCTATTCATCGATTTCAAGGCCGCTTATGGAAGATTATGGACGAGAACAGTTTTCCCGGGAAGCTGGTCACACTGATCAGGGCTACGATGGATGGTGCGGATGGATATTGGGTGCGTTATCGGACTCGTTTGAAACTCGCAAAGGACTTCGACAAGGCGATGGTCTTTCCTGCCTCCTGTTCAACATTGCGCTAGAAGGTTTTATGAGTAAATATAGAGCTTCACTGAAATAGTTGAAACGTAAACCCGCTGGTGACAAATCGTCGTTTTACCCGTGTAAATTTGAACTGTTTTAGTAGTGTTTTGTGTTATAGAGTGCGAGTTCGTTTGGTGTACCTCTGTGAAGTGTAGGATTTCGTGTAGCTTTGTGGATAAGTTGAGAAATCGTAGATTAAAACTGTCGTCCCGTGGAACAGTGGTGTCAATCTTCATTTTATTTACATTTTTTGTTTTGTATCTGTCGCTGAACTACTGCTACCGTACTTAGCGTACCAAATCGTCAGTATCTCTTGTTGCATTACACTTTGCTACCGTACTTTTGTGTATTGAATAGTGTTTCTGCGTCTGATTGCCTCGTTTCGCGCATCGGAAATTTGCTATAGTTTTTCGTTACGTGGTAGTCTTTGTTGCGTGTATAAAGTTTGCGTCGCATTTTTTGTGATCATGGCTTGCAAGAAATGCCAAAAAACCATTTCGGACTCCGAACGTATTGTTTGTCGCGGTTTTTGTGGTGACACATTTCACGTGATTTGTGCCAAAGTTGATCTCGAACTTCTCGATCAACTTGGATTGTACGAGAAGAATGTCTTCTGGATGTGCGATCACTGTGCGGCGCTTTTTTCAAACGGCCACTTCCGTAATATCGTGAGCCGTGACGTCAATCAGACTTCTGTGGCTCCAAACGCGGTTGATTCGATGAAAGAGGACATCGAGAAATTGAATTCGGCTGTTATTGCTCTTGCAGCCAAAGTGGAATCGAAGATCCCAGTCAGCTCAACTCCACGTTGGCCTAAAAATGACCGCTTTGATTCCGGTTGTGGCACCCCGAAACGTCGCCGTACTTCATCTAGCACTGACGACAAGCCCATACTGTGTGGTAAGAAAGCACCTATCGACTCGGTCAGAACCGTGGACCTGAACGATGATCTGGTGTGGGTTTACTTATCGGCGTTTCATCCCACTACTACGAACGATGAAATTTCATCTCTTGTCTCTAAGTGTTTGTGTCTGGAAACAGACGAGAAACCTCGGGTTGCCAAGTTGGTTCCCAGAGGAAAAGATCCGTCAACGTTAAACTACGTTTCCTTCAAAGTCGGCGTCAACCAAACCAAACGGGATGTTGCCCTTTCCTGCGATTCGTGGCCGGAGGGCATTCAGTTCCGTGAGTTCGATGATTCCCGGTCAAAGAAGGTGACCAAAATCACCCGTATTGGTCCAGCACAGTGACACCAGTTCCAGGATACTTCCTTTTCAATTACTAACGTGCTGTTGGGCGGATCTGGGACGCAACAACACAGCGCTTCGGAAGCCTCTGATCCCTCCGAACCAGTCGAGCTGTTTGTAGATCTAATCATCAGAAGTCGTCCTGGCCCTGGTTTTGGAATCGGTGACGAGGTCTTCCAGCCTGTACTTACAGGCAAGTATCGATACGTTCCAAAACCTTCTTTTTCTGAGCCACCTTCCGCTTCCAGCAGCGAATACTTGACGCAACCATCCGATCCAACCTCGCCTTCTGAAAACGACGTAGTAAGCTCGATGTCTTCTGAACTCTGGATGAACCAATCTGCTTTGCAACCGGGACGCATCGTGGAAAGCTTTATGGAAGCCCCCGGTTCCTCTAACTCAGTCGTGCTAATTCCTGTCAGCGTTCATCATAGTCGTCCTGGCCCTGATTTTAGATGTGGATTGGGGGTCTTCCAACTTGCTAGAACAGGCGAGTACATAATTAATAGCGCAAATACGATGTCTGATGCCGATCCAAATTTCAGCACCTTGAATGCCGCCGAATCAACTCTCGTACCTCGGAGCCCGGAACGCGCCGTAGAAAGCCTCGTGGAAGCCCCTGATCCCTCCGTCTCAGTCCAGCCATTTGCTGCCGCCGCTCACCATAGTCGTTCCGGACCTGTAGTCGGATGTGGAGAGGGGGTCTTCCAACCCAGTCACTATGGCGAGTATCCGCATGGTATTGTTAATGTTCATTCGCTGCCTGATGCTTCCGTGATTTCTAGGGAGAACAGACGTTCGATTGTAAGCCGCAAGCAGGACATCGTGATTTTCTTCCAAAACGCCGGCGGAATGAATTCTGATGTTGACGACTACCGGCTTGCTGTATCGGATCGTTGCTATGATGTGATTGTCCTATGCGAGACGTGGCTCGATTCGCGAACGCTTTCCAGCCAGGTGTTCGGATCCGATTATGAGGTTTTTCGTTGCGATCGGAATCCAAACAACAGCCGAAAATCTACTGGTGGTGGCGTTCTTGTGGCTGTCCGTTCCGGATTGGAGGCGAGAGCAATCGAAAATGAATCGTGGAACAGTGTGGAACAGGTTTGGACAGCCATTAAACTGGGCAATCGCACATTATTTTTGTGCGCATTGTACATGCCACCAGATCGAGTTCGTGATCTTGAACTCATCGAGACTCACTGTCAATCAGTCTTCACAGTAATGGAAAGAGCGACTCCAATTGATGAGCTATTCATTTTTGGGGACTTTAACCTAGCAGGCGTTTCGTGGAGACCATCCCATAGCGGCTTCCTCTATCCAGATCCAGAACGTTCTGTATTTCATGCAGGAGCTATCGGCCTTCTCGATAACTATAGCGTAGCAACGCTTTCTCAAATTAACTACGTAGTCAACGAGAACAACCGTAGTTTGGACCTCTGCTTCGTGAGCAGTCAGGACAATGCTCCGTTCATTTCCACAGCACCTTGTCCACTAGTTAAGCTTGTTCCGCACCACCCTCCTCTGATTGTCACTGTTGAGGAAATCTCGTTCGTGATTTCGATAGTCTTCCTGCTGCGGTTTCTTATGACTTTCGAAAGGCCGACCATCGAAGCATTGTAGATGTGTTGTCAAACATGGACTGGGAGAACATTCTCGATCATGACGACGTTGAGGCCGCTGCGCAAACTTTTGCTCATGTCTTGGCAAATGTCATTGACAGACACGTCCCGAAAAGAATTCAACGCAAAGACTCTCACTCTCCCTGGCAGACGATTGAGCTGCGTAGGTTGAAGTCGATCAAGAGAGCAGCATTGAGAAGATTTACGAAGTATCACACGCTTCCTCTGAAACATCACTACGTGAGGCTTAATCACGAGTATCAGCGAGCCAGTGGTCGATGCTTTCTGCGATTTCAACGAGGTATTCAGCGTAACCTTAAACTTCACCCGAAATCCTTCTGGAACTACGTGAACGAGCAACGCAGAGAATCTGGCCTCCCATCGTCAATGGAATTGAACAGTGAAGTCGCTTCCACTCCGCAGGATATTTGTCGCCTTTTTTCTGTCAATTTTGCCAGTGTGTTCACTGATGAGAGACTAAGTGACGACCATGTTTCCCTCGCAGCCAGGAACATCCCACTAAATGGTCAAACGCTGAGTGCAATTGCTCAAGCTCAAATCGTCCTTCAACCCTGGACCCGATGGAGTTCCGTCCGTGTTTTTGAAGAAACATATTGCTTGCTTGTTAACTCCACTTCACCGTCTATTCCGGATGTCTCTCTCCAGTGGTATATTTCCATCCTTCTGGAAATGTGCACACATGTTTCCTGTTCACAAAAAGGGAAGCAAACGAGCCGTGGATAACTATCGTGGAATTACATCGCGAGCCCTGCTGTTTCGAAACTATTCGAGCTTGTTATTATGGAACCGTTGCTCTCTCACAGCTAGCAGTATCTGAGTGCTGATCAACACGGGTTTACTGGCGGTCGCTCTACAACCACCAATCTGCTATGCCTCACATCCTACAATAACGGTAGTATGACTGAACGGGTACAGACGGACGTTATATATACCGATCTATCCGCGGCATTCGATAAGTTGAATCATAACATTGCGATTGCTAAACTTGACAGGCTTGGGGTGAGCGGTAATCTCTTGAGTTGGTTCCGTTCGTATCTTACTGGTCGCCAACTTATGGTTGCTATAGGAGATTGCAAATCAGCTAGCTTCTTTGCCACATCAGGTATACCGCAGGGAAGCCATCTGGGACCGTTGATTTTTCTACTCTACTTCAACGACGTGAACCTGGTTATCGAAGGACCTCGATTAGCATATGCAGACGACCTCAAAATATTTTTACGAATTTGCTCGATCGCTGACTGCCACAATCTTCAACATCAGCTTAATGTCTTTGCCAGTTGGTGTACTTTAAATCGAATGGTAGTGAACCCAGCAAAGTGCTCTGCCATAACGTTCTCACGAAAAAAAGCAACCGATTGTATTCAGCTATGACCTGCTTGGAACGACACTCGAACGCGTGAATCAGGTGAAAGACCTGGGTGTGGTGTTGGATTCACAGCTAACATTCAGGCAACACATTTCTTATGTCATCTATAAGTCGTCTAGGACTTTAGGATTCATCTTCAGGATAGCTAAGAATTTCACCGATGTCTACTGCTTAAAATCTCTTTACTGCTCCCTCGTACGATCGACGCTTGAGTATTGTTCTGCGGTTTGGAATCCGAATTACAACAATGGTGCCGAGAGAATCGAATCTGTTCAACGTCGCTTTCTTCGTTTTGCGCTTCGTAGACTGCCCTGGAGAGATCCGCTTCGGCTGCCCAGCTACGAGAGTCGCTGCCAACTGATAAACCTTGAACCTCTCCGGATTAGAAGGGACACCATCAGAGCTTTGAATATCGCCGACACTCTACAGGGACGAATAGATTGTGAGGCTATCCTAAGGCAAATTGACCTAAACGTGCAACCCCGACCACTCCGTAACAACCTCATGCTGAGACTGCCACTGCGTCGCACGAACTACGGGGCATATGGTGCGATTTGCGGACTACAGCGTGTGTTCAATAGAGTCGCAACTGTATTCGACTTTCACCTCACACGTGAGATTCTCATCTGTTTTCGCCGGCCGCAGTGACTGACAGAGAAAATTAGTGTGTTTCCATTTGTGTTTTTTTTTTACATTCTGACCATGTTGCTTTGTTTTTCTTTCTGTGATTATTTGACATGTAATTTTACTATTATTATTTTTATGATTAGTATTATTAACATCATTTGGGCTACAGCCAGCCTGTTGATGTATGGCAACAATAAACAACAGACAAAGAAACGTGCGGGCTTTAACATGCGGGGCACGATCTTTAATAACTCCAGCCGGTTCATCTGCTTCGCTGACGACGTGGACATTGTCGGAAGAACGTTTCAGGCCGTGGCGGGAGCAGTACACCAGGCTGAAACGTGAAGCAGAGAAGGTTGGATTAAAGGTGAATACGTCGAAGACAAAGTATCTGTTAGCTGGAGGAACCGAGCGGGATAGGGCTCGCATAGGCAGAAGGTGGTGGATGAATTTGTGTACCTCGGTTCGCTGGTGACGTCGGATAAAACTGCAGCAGAGAAATTCGTCGGCGTATTATTGCCGGAAGTCGTGCTTACTACGGACTCCACAAGACCCTGAGGTCGGGTAAACTTCACCTCCGTACTAAATGTACCATGTAAAAGACGCTGATGAGACCGGTAGTTCTCAACGGGCACGAGACGTGGACGATGCTCGAGGAGGACCTGCAAACACTGGGTGTTTTCGAACGACGAGTGCTTAGGACCATCTTTGGCGGGGTATGTGAGAACGGTGTATGGAGGCGAAGGATGAACCACGAGCTGGAGCAACTCTATGGCAAACCCTGTATCCAGAAAGTTGCGAAAGCTGGACGGGCGGGACACGTTTTAAGAATGCCGGACAACAATCCCGCAACAATGGTGTTTGCCTCGAATCCGGCCGGTACAAGACGAAGAGGAGCACAGCGAGCAAGGTGGTTAGACCAAGTGGAGCAGGATCTTGGAAGTGTGGGACGGTCAAGAAATTGGAGACAAGCAGCCACGGACCGAGTGAATTGGCGTAAGTAAGGATAAGTAAGTAAGTAAGTTATAACAAAAAATGTCCGTTGGACATCACAAAAATAGCTAATTTTGACATCATTGGCAACATCGTGATAACAAATCCTGTGATTTGATATTAAAGCCATAAGCTGATAACTGAAGTGTGAGTAGCGGTGTAAAGCACATTTTTTACCATGCCGATAATATTTATAGTCTTGAACCTTGCACCTTTGTAAACTTTCGTAGACAAATAGTACTTTTTATAATGATAACAACTGAAAACATAATGATATCTGGAATAACAAGACTAGTTACGACAGATGATAGCATGATTTGATAATACGTGGCATTTTGATCATATTTGGCCTTGATAATCAATTGTCCGGAATTATGGACTAAGTGTCTGGATTTAACTGCATAACGGTAATTGCTCTTCCACTATAAATTCGCATTCTGATCAAATCCAATCCCGAACCACTGAACCGGCCATCAACAGCCCCGGTGCAGTAGTAGTGGCACCGCACATCCGTTCCTGTCAATCAGTCTGCCAACTCAACTCATGCTCACAACTGCCTAATGTATCAATCGGCAACGGTGATGACCATCATCATCCTCACATGATCAGGCCAAGTAAAATAAAAAAGAAAAAAGAGCATCAGATCCGACAAAAAGACGATTTATTAAAACACACATTAGATCTGACTCGGACGATATCCACATCCACAATTCAAGATCGGGCTTTCAAGTTCAAATCGGGGAGGAAACCGACTCGCAGGTCTCGATAATTTTTTCAACACACTCACCAATTCCTATATTCCTATAGTCCCCTATCCGACCTCACCTTCATTGATTGAGAGATGATGAGCGTTATAATAGTAACAAAGTTCAGAATAATAACAGTTATTACCGATCGTCGGCTCGTCGGTCGGTCGCTGTTTTTTTTTTGGTCTGTGCTATGATGTCTGAACTCTTATCATCATTGGCTCTTCTCCGGTTGAATGATGACGATGATGCTGATGGTGATCCGGAAAGACGAGAGATACCGACGGAGCGCGAACGAGATTACTAACCATTCGAATGCGGTGCCGATTATGAAACGAGCCGAAAGGAACATTTTAATTACAGTATCAATTAATAACAGAAACCGACCCGATCATCTCGCGTGTTCCGACCCAATGGAGGTGGGAGGTTGAGATAGGTTGAGATCTCTGATTTCTGAAGGTCCGTGTGATTACTGAGAGCACATCTCCGCCGTTACTTGCCGATCTCCGGCGTAGTTTGGAGAGGAAAGCACGCGCCGCGTTTTCTTTCATTCAATTCGCACTCTTTTTTCAAGAACACGGGTATTTATTGATGTGGATTGGTTTGATGATAATGATGATTATGGTTTATGGAAAGATGTTGTTTCGGTTCAAAAGGTTGATGAAATGCTTGGATTTGCTTATGGTTTCGTAAACTAGATTTATATTATCACTGTGAAAGTCGGACTTCACTTAGGCTTGAAATCGATCATGTGATCTAGGACTTACCAAAATTTCCTACTCTTATAGTAACAATCTGTTACAGTCAACTCTTCCTCACTCGATATTCAAGGGACCATTGACTTAGGGATGTGTCGAGTTAAATAACATCAGAAAAAAACCCACAACTCTTAAAATTCCTGAAGATATTCCAACCAACTATGATTAAGATAGTCGTGATACATTACGTTTTTGTCAGATTTTTAACTTCAAAATTAACCTAAAATTTTACCTGGAAATCTTTCTACTAGATCACAACTAAGCACAATTTTGAACCTCTGAATTTTACTAAGGCTTGTACTCGAAAAAATGCACCATTTTTATCCGTGTGTAACTTTTTTATCCGTGGGTAAAAATTGATGAAAATCTGGGTATAACCATAGAGGTAACTCTAAGACAAGAAGGTCCCGAAATAATGTGCTCAACTTTTTGGCTCAGCTCTGGTACTCTCTTCGGTCCCAAGCTAATGATTCACCCCTCGAAACATAGGAATATCCAATAACCCCTCATTTTATCTGTCAAACTTTCATAGCGAATCAAAACAAACATAGTTTAGTACTAGAATTTCGACTAGAATAGGGTACGTTAATCGTTTGCTTGGGACCAATAGGCTACTAAAGTGGTGAGCCAATTTAAAATCGTTAGTTTCGTATTGATTGTTTGTATAACTACCGCGGTTTTACCTAAAATTTTCTAAGAAAAAATAATACCTACTATAAAATCGACTTGGGACCTCGCTTGGGACAGGGAGTAAGTCACTCTGCCACCTTGTGTCTGTGCTTATTGTGTTTCATGTGTGTTTTGGGTGTCGGAAGATGTTTCTGGGTGTTTTATCCTATTGACCGAGCTGTCAAAACTTCAGCTTGAGCTTGCTTAAGCTTGATTGACCGCCCACGGTTGCTACTCTGTTATTGCCAGATCAGCTGTAATTACACAGAGAACCAATAGACGATGCTTGGAACTAGCAATCATCCTCAATGTGTAAAAACTGGTGATCTTAAATTAGGCAATACCAGCGCCGGCCGCGCCCGAACACAGGTCAAGAAAGGAATGGGAAGGATTGTGTTGACATGACACTCGCTTTGATGGAAGCCGAGAACACCTCTGCACTTCCACGAGGAATCACTGGGATGTTGGATAAGAGGGTTGGGTTTGCAAGCAGGGTTCGTTTTGGTAAACGATAAGCTGAATTGATTTCCTAACGATCATATAACGCGAAGGAGCTTGGGACTAAACCCACGGTCTTCTGCTCAGTAAGCAAAAACGTTTGCCACTAGGCAGACGAGCACCTTTTTAATCACTGAGTTGTTGTTATTACCATGT
This sequence comes from Ochlerotatus camptorhynchus, assembly GCF_037179485.1. Lineage (NCBI taxonomy): Eukaryota > Metazoa > Arthropoda > Insecta > Diptera > Culicidae > Ochlerotatus > Ochlerotatus camptorhynchus. The sequence continues at coordinate 12,393 of NW_027040593.1, read as the reverse complement.
AGTCATATTAACAAATAAAACGATTGACGAATCTTGAATGTGGATGGGCCTGAGATTAGACTTATGATGTTCTGCTCAGTAAGCAAAAACGGTTGCTCTAAGGCCACCGAGCCCCTCATATCAAATAATACCGTTGCTCAAATTTGTGTATCCATTCAAACCCGGAACCAACGACAACAACGAGTTTCGCAAAATACACGATACACAAGCGATTTTACCATAAATCTCTTTGATATGTAAGGACCTGGGACCGCGTTTTTCTGCTCAGTAAGCAGGCCACTGTAACCGACGATCTTTCAAATCCGAAAACTAAAAACTACGAAAAAGTACTTAGGCCTTCATTAAGTTCCACTTTCACGCGACGTTCAATGACAGGGTCCTATCCAGGATTACATCTGAAAAATCCAAATCTGGCCAACGCCCACCTAAACCTGTTCTAATCCACCTGAAATGACTAACGAATGGAAGACTTTGACTACCCAGCCATGCAATAGTCTCATTCCGTGCCTTATGGCAACTTGATGATTCTATTGCGCTCATCTTTTGGTACCACCCAGGGGAGACTTGGTCCTGTACCCAATGCTTAACTTATCTCCATTCCACTCAGCTACTCGCAATTTCTTGTGATATAGTGGGCGGAATATTATTATATGAGACAATTCAATGCAGACGTCTTTCCAAATTTGGCAGATCGACAGGTAATCGGTGAGTTACCACGATAGTCGCTATTCAACAACTCGCAACGTCCCATCGTCAACGCCTGCTATGAGAATTTCCCATTGCAGACGCCAACGAAATGATGTCATCGAGCTATCGATCAACTACCCTGGTTATCGCCTGGTACCTTATAGCACGATGCTAGGAGGCGAACCGGAAGAATCGATGAGCTACCTCCCCCTGTTGACTGAGCTGTCAAAACTTCAACCGAAAAAATATAATTACTGGCAACGATATCCCCAACCATAACATCAGGGGAAACATGTCAGAATCGATTTATCGATTAACGAACCGTAAAGTAAAATATTTGTAATCGGTTATATCATATCATCAAATTGCTAAATTCTTGTTTAAATTGGTAAATTTGAAAAGTTGTTGATTGTCATGACGAGACCCCTCATCACGGCGGCGCTGCAAACGCTACGGCCCTGCATTTACGGTGAATCAAATGACAGTGGGAAACGTCACCGGTGGAACTTAGAATAACGTCAAACGAAAAGAGGAAGAACAAACACGAAGAACAAAAGTTGACATAGTTGTTGATCTATTATTATCCTTATTCTAGTATTCTACTTATCTAATATTCACATTATTTGCCGTGTAGTGCTTAAATCTAATCATAAATTATAAACACTGTAAGTACGGATGAAATTAACGGAAATTGAACTTGAACTTAAATTAAAATTATGGTACGGTCTAAATTGAAGAAGTAGAGTGGGAATTCGAGCCATACCACTTCCAGAAAAAGTACACCAAATTTGTAAGTCTTAAAATTAATAAGTTACGCATCTTTACTGAAATAAACTCTAAATTGCAGCTTTAAGCTATCACAAACACAACCCACGAAGCGTAGCTATAAAGAGTTGGTAAACGCATCCCAACATTGATCTTTGTTCTCCTGTTTCCGAGATACTGCGGAGCAAAATGCGCATACTGATTTCATGTCACGGAAGCTAACATTTAGGCTTTATGTATGTTCTTTCTCTATTTAGTTCAAAAGGTTCACGCCTGATAGTTATGCTGTCCACATTGCAATTCGTGGAGCGTATGTACAGCTCATTTGCTGTAGCTTTGCGGAGCCGATATTCATTGTTTAGATCATAAAATTACTTAAAACTAACGTTAGTAAAGCCGTGGCCGATTACTCGCGGCGATCTCGAGGTTAGGAGTAAAAAATTGTAACAAATGGATTGCAGGGTAGGGATTGAGAACACAAGGTTTGGAGAGCAGAGTGCTCTTGATATCGAACTAAGCGACATAATGATGGAAAAGACAAACATGGGGGTACACCGATGGGCAGCTAACAACTTGCGAGACCACAAGATGACACTAGCTACTAAATCTTCAGATCTATCCGTTTTAAAAACACATAAATTAAATTCTAATAGTCGAGATCTCGGCTAGCCAAGACATTTCTAACGGGTATCGCGGGTTGTTTTCCACAGTGTAGGGTACATGACCAAACAACATGCTCGATATCGTGATAACCACTGCCACACGCACATAAATTGCTGCCTGAGAGCCCAATTCGGTAGAAGTACGAGTCTAACGAGCAGTGATTGGACATAAGCCTTGACATAACGCGTATAAAGTCGCGGCTCATGTCAAACCCTTTGAACCATGGTTTGTTCGACACATGTGGGAGAATAGAATGTAACCATCTTCTCAAATCATCATCATTCCATTTTTGTTATCAACTGATGAGAACTTTGTCGCTCAAAAATATCGCCTTCCATAGCGCCTACCTTAGTCAACGAGTCCGCTTTCTCATTACCCGGAATTGAGCAATGAGGTGGGAGTATAGGAGCAGTTCAATACAGCAATCAGTTTAGATCGTATTTCAAGCAGGAAATACGAGGAGTGCTTCATTGGGCTTATTGAACGAATAGCCTCCAATGAGCACTGCTCTACTGCGTAGAATATGGCTACTAGTTCCGCAACATATACGGAACAGGGTTTTTGCAGTTGATAAGAGGCGCTATGAAATTCGTTGAATACTCCAAGTCCAGTGGAAGCCATCTGTGAATCGTTACTTACATGGTATTCCATGGATTTCTTGCATCATGGTCCGATCAAAATTTACAGAAAACTAAAAAAGGCTTGAAACCAATCACGATTGGAGATTAATGAAGAACAACTCATGAATCATGTTTGAGGATTTCGGTCGAGCAGCTTCTCAAAGTTTTCTGTTACCAATGAATTCATTACTGATGGGAAACCGGAAAGACAGCTCAGCGAAACGATCTGTTAGGGGAAGGACACCTGCGAGTACTTCGAGGCTCATCGTATGAGTCGAGTGCATACAGCCAATCGCAATACAAAGGCAACGGTATTGAATCCGTTGCAGCTTAAGGATGTGTGTTTTTGCTGCGGATTTTAAGCAAAAGCTGCCGTACTCTAACACCAAAAGGGTGGTTGTTCGGTACAACCTGAGCAGATCTTCCGGGTGGGCTCCCCACTAAGTTCCGGTAATTGTACGAAGAAAATTAATCCTTTGCTGGCAATTTTGTTTCAGATACGCAATATGTTTTCCCCATGTGCATTTGGAATCGAACCAGACCCCTAAATACTTAAAAGAAATACTTAGAGTGATTGTCTTACCCATTAAAGGGTGTCCCACATCAAATTACATCACGGAAAAACGCTGTAGAAAATTTCCTAGTTGACCGATCCTTTTCAGACTTTCAGACAATAAAATATAACCCATTAGTATGCTTTTGGCGTAATGATTTCATTCAACTTCAATACCAAAACCGTACGCCCGCACCTTACGCTTAACTCCACTCATTATGTTCTGTACAACATCGGGCTGCAGAGTCTTCTGTATGGAAACCTACTTTTTCTTCATGTCTTCCTCAGATTTGACCTCCTCGGGATGCTTCCGTAGTGCTTGCTTCATAATAGCCCAGTATTTTTCGATGGGCCTTAGTTCCGGTGCGTTGGGGGGTTCATGTCCTTGGGTACGAAAGTGACCCCGTTGGCTTCGTACCACTCCAGGACAACATTTGAATAGTGACGCGAAGCTAGATCCGACCAGAAGATCGTAGGGCCCTCGTGTTGCTTCAACAGAGGAAGCAGACGCTTCTGTAGACACTCCTTGAGGTAGATCACCCCGTTTACAGTCCCGGTAGTTACAAACGGCGCACTCCATTTGCCACATGAGCAGATCGCTTGCCAAATCATGTATTTCTTGGCCAACTTTGAAAGTTTCTGCTTCCTTACTTCCTCCGGAACATGAAATTTGTGCTGGGCGGCGAAAAACAGTTGCCCCGGAAGCTGCCGGAAGTCCGTCTTGACGTAAGTCTCATCATCCATGATGAGACATTGAGGCTTAGTCAGCAGCTACACCCAACCGGAGGATGTAAGATTCGCTTACAATTATGTGGGATCATCAAAGGATGTTAGAGGAGACCGCATGAACCGAGGATGCGATATACCTAGCTGCAGTCCAATGCAGAAAATTGGAGACCGAAAAATTTAGAGGTATTAGTGAGTGAAATTAGTTATGTCGAAAAAAAATAGGAAACAGATTGCCGACTGGACTAGAACCACGAACGTTGCGATTAAAGGCCGATTCAAGGTAAATTTGGACGCATTCAAGTGATCATAACTCAAAACTTAAACAACATACACGGTTGATCAAAACGTCAAACAAAAGGGTATTTATTCAGCTTTTAAACGATATATAACGAGTTATTACATTTCACCGTTTCGAACGAACTGTCGCACTTTACTTGTGACCGATGCCATCATGATCTGCACAGTCGCTGGTGACACTGTACCGGCGAACTTATTCCACTTTAAACGCATTTGTTGTGCATTTGTCACTTCTTTACCGCATCCTCGAAGTTTTTACTTGACAATTGCCCAATATTTTTCGATCGGTCTGAACTCAGGGCAATTCGGAGGATTAATCCATAGAGGTAACTCTAATAGCGAATTCGTTTATTATCGGGGTTGGAACCAGTTCCAACCCAGTGCGAAACCGAACTTTTTGTCAGTGCGAACCTCAACCTGAGCTAGGTTTTAAAAACAAACGAGCAAACTGACGTTTGTCAGAAAACAAGCAGACCCAATCTTGATACCCGATCCAGGTTGGAACTGAATATTAAACGAATTCGCTATAAGACTAGTAGGTCCCGAAGAAACGTGCTCAACTTTTTGGCTCAGCTCTGGTACTATCTTCGGTCCCAAGCTAATCGATGCACCCCTCATTTTATCTGTCAAACTTTCATAGCGAATCAAAACAAACATAGTGTAGTACTAGAATTTCGACTAGAATGGGGTACGTTCATCGATTTGCTTGGGAACAATAGGCTAGTCAAGTAGGGAGCCAATTTAAAATCGTTAGTTTCGTATTGATTGTTGATTAATCTCTTTGGCGACGAAATTAACATTATTTGCAGCATACCATTCTAGTACCTCCTTAGAGTAGTGGCAGCTGGCTAGATCTAGCCAAAACATAACGTTGGCCTTGTGTTGCCGAATGAAGGGTAAAATCCGCTTTTTCAGACACTCTTTAATGTAAACCTTTGACATAATTGTGTGAGATGTGATGAAAACCTTGGTTTTAAGGCCACAACTGCAGATTAGGGTGTTTCATTTTGAAAAAAGTGATGAATTTTTGATAGGCCACCCTCCAGTTCGATTCATAGCCCCAAAATATGAACCTGTGCAAAAAATGGTAAAGATTGATGAAGGTTTAGAGGTCGCGCCAATGATTTGGATTTTGTATGGAGATTTTGGTGAATTAGTATGGGAAATTATTGATTTTCGTTTACATTGCTCTAACTTTGGTTGTAGTTGTCCAAACGTTGAAAAAAAAAAAATGTGGTTGTCATGACAATGATCAACAAGCCTGTTGTTGTTGCGATGAAATTGGCGTTGTTGCCTTGTACATATTCATCTGTCAATTTACCCTATTTTGCCATTTTTTCACATTTTTATAATTCTTGATACGCTGCAAAACTGAGCGTAGCAACTGTAGGCTTTTTGTTTATTGCCATAGCAATAACATACTAAATTTTTTCGACATTTGGACAAGTAGAAGCAAAGTTATAGCGATATAAGCGATTTTTTAAATTCTTCCATAGTAATTCCCATACAAATTTCAAATCATTGGCGCGACCTCTAAACCTTCATCAATCTTTACCAATTTTTGCACAGGTTCATATTTTGGGGCTATGAATCGAACTGGAGGGTGGCCCATCAGAAATTCATCACTTTTTTCAGAATGAAGCACCCTACTGCAGATTCCTTGCCAAATAATTAGTTTTCAAGCAAATTTATCATCAAAAACAAATTTATACCTGGAAGGAACATCCTCACGACCAGTTACCAGGTAAAATTTTCGTCCGGGGATTTGTTTATAATCCATTTTGACATATGTTTCGTCATCCATTAAAATACAGCCGTCAAATTTCGTCAAAACTCGTTCGTAAAGTAATCGTGCTCGTTTTTTGGCCACTAAATTTTGTTTCAGGGAGCGATTCGGATGTTAACTGGCACAAAAAGACTTTCCTTCTCTTGAAAGGATGTTACGCACGGTGGAAAAGTTGGAATCGTATTTCTTTGCCAAATCACGTATGGAGACACCTGGGTTGCTTTTCACGTACCTCAACACCTTTCTCCTCAGCTCTTTGTCCCTAGTGCCACTTTTATGATAGATGCGCTGTGCTCTATCCACACTCAGTGTATCCTTGTAACGTTTGCTATTTTTGAGGCAGACCACGAAGGGTTCTCTAGATGTTTGTGCACAATTAATTTTCTTTTCTCAAGTTCCATGATCCGTAATTTCGGGATGCGTCGATCAATCGAGAAAAAACTTTTCACCAATTTCTTCGTCAATGAAACATCAACAAATGCCTGTCAAACGTTTTTTGTTCCAACCACCAGGGGCGCGGGGGTGTATTAAACCGTGTGTCCAGATTTACTTTGAATCGAGCTTTATCAGACCTGTGGATATGGATAGCCTAAATACAGACCCCCTTCACTCTTTGGATTTTTTAGAGACAGATAACAGCGCCAAACGGTTTGTGACGAGACAACGTTGAACTGCAGCGTTGGAAGAAAACACGCACACCAACATCTATACATGTACGAACCCACACAACTGAGCGGGCGGTACAGCGCATATCAAGCGGTGTCATCACTCGTCGTCTTCATTCAGCTTCGGCTACTTCCGTTTGCGTTTGCTTTCACCGGCGTTGACAAATACTTCCTACGTTATAAAATAGGAAAGTTGTGATTATTCCAATGTAATTTTTGAATAGAATGCGTGCTGCGTTGGCCAAAGAAGACGGCATATTTTATTACGTTTAGCAATGATTTCGATACGTTGCATTTCTAGTGACTGGGGTGTTGGAATAATTCTTTAGAGAGAGTGAATGCTTTTCCCATGTTTACTTCTATGCTTACTAAGATTCTTTTGAGCACCAGCTCCATCAATTACTATTAGAGATTTGCATCTTACTGATACCGGTGGTATATTGGGAACTCTTTGGCTCGAAAGCAAAATAAGCACATCATGATGCGCGCTTGGATGTGTGATTGTTTTCTCAAGTATTTCTGTTGCGTATAAAGTGGTAGGGGAAACGCTCCTATAGTTGCGGTACGTTAGAAGCGTTAGGTTCCTATAGTTGTGTATGGAGTCTCCATACACAACTATAGGAACCTAACGCTTCTAACGTACCGCAACTATAGGAGCGTTTACCCTAATGATTGAAAATCGGAACAATCACAAAGAATTAAGAATCTTGCTATCGCAATTATATTGATGATGACTTCGAGGGTGATATCGTCCTCTTTCCTCGGCTGATCATCAACGTCCGCATTGACATCTATCATGCTGACACCTGTCAGTTATTGAGCCCAGGTGGTGAAGTTCACGGAGAACTCCCAACAGTTTCAATGTGCACTCAACAGATGGCACTGTGATCACATACGGGTGGTAATTATATGCCTTGTATGAGAAATTGATTAGTGGGATATCTTGTTAATTGGATATCTTTGCTAAAAGCAAACACAATGCGCTCATTTTTCTCGCATACTCGACTTCGTATGCTTTTTCTGCTGGAGAGATTCGAGGCAAGTGTGTACGTTGCTCTACAATGTTCTACAATGTGCGTCGTTCTACAAGCTTATTGGTATAGTCGAAAGCGTAGATAGAACACGAAATAAAAAAGACATAAAACCATTACATCGCCTGCATGGTCAATTTCTAACATTCGTTGCGATGTTCATGAACAGAGGATGATGAGGAAACGGAACTAACATTCATTGTATAAGATTTTTGGTTTGCGTGTAGGTGTCCGGTTTCCGGACCCGTGACTTTCCCAGCGTATTTTGCCGTTCGTCACGATTTGAAGCCTTGTGCACTTTGTAAGTATGCAGTCCCTCCCGGTCCTTGGCTCTCTGAACGAAAGACTTGGACAGATTCAACTTTTTGGCCGCATCCCTGACCGAAGCATTGGGATTCCGCTTAAACGCTTTCACGACACGCTTGTGATCCTAATCACCAATAGAACATCCGTTCTGACCGCATTTCTCCTTCCGTTCGATGCTCAGAGTTTCGTAGTACCGTTGACTGCACGATTCGAGTTGTTTTCCAATGTCCTTAAGAGAGTTGAGGATTTTCCAGGTGTTTGCGCAAAATCAATTCACAACGTTGCTTTTCGGGTGTCGCCATTTTTTCCAACTTTCGAAAAACTGACAGCGATAAAAAATACAGTGTAAACAATACACTCTAATCTACTTCTACCCAAATTCAAGAGAAAATACCCAATGGGTAATTTTCTACAGCATTTTTTTTTTTCGTGATGCAATTTGATGTGGGACACTTTTTAGCTGAAGTTGTAACTGTGCAGGATGATGCTTCCTAGAAAAAAAAAACAAACAACCAGCTCAGTTTTCTCCCAGCTTCATAGCCCAAGTAGATAAATTGTCTAAGGTATCTTGCAATGGTCCTTACAGGTCCGGTACACTTGGCCCTATAACGGACACAACGCCATCATCTGCTAGTTGCCTTAGCGAGCAATTTTCATCAAGACAATCGTCAACGTCTTTTACATAAAAATTATAAAGAAGAGGGCTTAAACATGAGCCCTGGGGGAGACCCATGTAACTAATTCGTGAAGACAGACAACAAGTTGCTCAAATAGTTGTTCATAATTGGTGAAAGGCCACTATCGTGGAGTTTATCAGAAAGGACATCGATACAAACAGAATCAAAAGCCCCCTTAATGTCCAAGAAAACTGAACCCATTTGCTATTTTTGCGCATAGGCCAGTTGAATTTCAGTTGAAAGCAACGCAAGACAGCCGCTCGTTCCTTTGCCTCTCCGAAATCCAAATTACGTATCTGAAAGTAAACCATTAGACTCGATTCGTTTGTCTAGACGAAAAAGGATCATTTCTCCAACAATTTCCGTATACAGGACAGCATTGCAATGGGACGGTACGAGTTACAATCCGACGCGGGTTTACCGGGTTTTCGAATTGTGATAACTCTTACTTGCCTCCAGTCATCCGGAACAATGCTGTGCTCCGGAAATTGATTGAATAAGTTGATTTTAAGCAAGTTGTGGAGTGTGCTTAAAAAATAACGAATTTTGAAGGATATACCTAACATCTTGCATCAATCAATTCGTAATTTTGGTAGTGTTCAGAGATACCAGCTGTTATAAATTTCTATTCTTGCGTGATTTTCTGCTAAAATTGTTTTCCAATCTTATAAATTTCAAATTTCAACGTATGGTGTTTTTCTAGTTAGTTACATAACTAGAACTATGAAATGTTTCCAGGGAGAACTGACCCACTAAACAGTGATGTATCTTCAGAACCAGATAGTGAAGTATTTTCATTGGCGAAAACTAGCACATCCAACATTATAGTCGCACCAGCTGAAACCCCGATCCACCATTTGATTCGCCGTATCCTTCGGAAGGATAATAAGAAACCTTTTGAGCTCTGTGTAATGAAAATATCGAAATCTCCATCAGTCTATTGAGCCATCCTGGTTGAATAGGATGATGGGAATTCTTCTGAAGAAGAAGCTGCCAAATATCCTCCCGGAGTATGATATCAACGTTGACACTAATGCGCTCATCATCTTATATTGTCGGTGCTCTGAAATTTTGCCGCTCCAATAAGCCGCCACCGCCGCCGTTGCACAGTACGCAGAAACCGGTCCGCGCGCTTTGACAAGTAGTTTGGAATCAATGGCGGCAACCGTGACAGTGATGACCCTAATCGGATTTATTTCCACCACCGGAATTCACTACATTAATACGGGACTTTGAAGATCGGTGGTAGGTAATTTATATGGCACCACTTCTCAAGGTTTAACAGCAAAAAGGATGATGTTCATCAACCACCTTAAACCGTACCGACAGACTTACCGCTTTTGGCCATTTTCACCATTTCGATTTAACCCGCTAATTACCGGCCGCACGTGCGTATTAACCACCAGCTGCACTATTTTCTTTGATTCTTTCTTCTGATCAAAACATTTCAACTGAAAGCACGTGCCCCCCCACTGCAATCGCACATCAAGCCAGAAAATCACCACTTTCCGGCGATATGTTCTCTATGTTTCCGTTTCCCCCCTCACCTAATCGGTGGGTGCCGTTTTGCACCGCGAGATTGCGATTCGATACAAAACTGTTCGATCCGAATAATCGATGGCTCGATTACAAATTTCGAACACGTTAGTAATAGATCGTAAAGTAACTTTGAAGTGGAACCAACGAAAAATGACTCTCGAATTAATGCGGTAACCGTTGTTGGCCGATGGCGTCGGACGGAAAATCAATCAAACCCAAAAGGCCCATATAACACAATTTCGTCCGAATTCGATCGGCATCCGACGGTTCGTCCATATTTAATTAGCGGCCCAGTTCGCGGGAATTAGAAAAAAACTACTTGCTTGTTTTAGTTTTGTTCAACTACCGTGAATCGAACGAAATAACATTAAAAAAAATCGAGACCCATAAGACGAGAAGTGATTGACTTCTTTAAAGAACAACAGCCGTCAAATGTCGTTTAAAATATTTCCTTTGAGTTCAAACTCGCTACCATTTACGGAGGGGTTCACAAGGAATGCCGCAAAAATGGCAAACTCCGTTTGCGAAAAAAAATATATAGGTATATAGGTATGGATCAACGCAAATCAGAGAAAAATATCGAATTACACTTTTTTTAGGAGGCTGAGGGCAGAACTGACTGTAATATAAAGGTTTTACGGTTATGGCGATCGTTTGCTACTTGATGGGTCTTGAGTTTCAGTTAAACTGAGATGGTGTTTTGGTTAGCCCAATTTCCAAATTTTACGAAGGCCATTTGATGTTGGCTTTTTTGAGATATGCTTTTGACGTGGGACTACGTCTGTGATTTCTATATGGGGGTACACTTTGCGAAAACCGAAAATGGAACATGTAACGCCATTCTGATAGATTCTGAACGTTAAAAACTAAGCTGCCCCTGAACCAATTTCAACAATTTTATCACCAATCGATCAGTTCTATTCCTATGCATCAATAGCAAGGCTCTGACTGTTAATTTTCAACATGAAACTATTGAAAAAGTGGTAAATGGCAAGCATTGTTCAAAAGCGTCGAAATAACTAACAGATCCACCAATTACGTACATGAATATACTAGATTTATTTTGTATTGTTCCATCATCCTAACCCCCAAAATTCTTCGTAACGCTACCTGTAGTGACCCGGTCCTGTCCATTTGCCCTGCCTTTGTCCACTCTCGCGCGCTGAACTGTAGTCCGCTTTCTCACGTGCAAATGGTCCGCCGCTTCCTCCACTCGTCCGTATACGTCTATCTGTCAAACCTGAACACTCATCGCAAGTTTATGAGCTATGAACACTCTAAACATAAAAGGACAAAATAAGTACTAGTCTGAACCCTACACTTCATTCCACATCGAACGCTCGACTGTTTCGGTCAAGTATTGCTTGCACTCCGTAATCGGTACTAGTTTTTTTTTCCCCTATTGAGGTTTTTTTTTTCAATCCGCTTTCATACTGAGTGGTGTTGTAGTATACAACAGTGTAGTGAGCATCGCGGAATTGTAATTGCCGCTCAATCGTTCGAGAAAGGAAGCAGTCATTTTCGGCCGAGTCCGGCAGATGAGCTGTACATCTCTAACCAACAAGTTTCATCGCATCACGAAACGGCAAAATCAAGGTCATCGAGTTCACCAGCCGGCGAGCCAGCCGGTGCTTTGTTGCAAACACTCGAGGGCAACAATAGAACGATCATCACCATCATTCTCACATCAGGATAGATCATCGTAATCAGCCACACTCCGTGCGCTTGTGTGGGAGAGTTAAGTAACAAACGGTTATCTTCCGTTCTCCGCAACCTGATTAATCTCCATACAGTGTTGATTAACTTTTCTGACACCTTTTTGTTTTTTCCCTGAAAAAGTTTTCATTTTTTTTTTCTTTTTTTTTTCATTTACTGTTTTTTTTTGCAAGTTGATTAATCTCCCTATAGTGTTGATTAACTTTCCTGGCACTTTTTTTTTCCATTTTAAAGGTTTTTTTATTTTTTTTTTGCTTTGTTGGATTAAGTATTATTTTTACCGTTATATTTTTTGGATAAGTTTATTGTTTTTCTAATTTTTTTTTTTTAGTTATTTTTTTTTTTTTTATGTATTTTTT